>NC_064757.1:28917463-29553088 GCF_011397635.1 Epinephelus fuscoguttatus | reverse complement strand
GTACACTGCACAGGCCATAATCCCAGTGCTGGTGGGCCTGCATATGGTGAGTGTAACAGTATGTTTTAATGAGCCTTTCGTTTTCAGATTGAGGCTAAATTTTACATTTGGGTTTTGGGCTGAACAAATTTAAAAGCCCCTGCTGTGCAGTAAAAAGTGCAAGTGGAAGTTGGCAGGGAAGAAAAAGGAGGGAGGAGGGATTTTGACTTATAGCGGAGGCCTTTCACCAGGTTGGGAACTCATCATTTTTATTTCTGCATTATAAAATCAGTGATATCTGCGTGTCGCGGCCTCAAGGTTGACCCCTATGGATTTTTCTGATAAAAATGCCTGCCCGCAGATCGTTAAGTGCGACAAGAACATCAGTGTATCATATTTATCTATTTATGCTGTAATGAAATTAAAACGTATGAGGGTCTGACAGTGACCCCATATGTAAGGTCTCAGTGATGAAGCGGCGTACTCAATTCACATTATTGCAGACATGAATGTGTATCTATCATATTTATCTAGGAGTAATAAAGAGTAACTGCATTACATAGCAGGTGATCACTTAGATTCCATTTTCATTTAGTTCCCTCCTGCCTTGCCGACTCACTGACCCAACAATCGATATCTACAGCCATGCTAATAAAAATCTGTTCTGGAATGACCTACATCTTTACTGGAATAACAATTTTTCTTACTTTCTCTCCGCCATATGCTCTCACGCTCCTGACCTCCTCAACGAGCAAATTCACCCATCCTTCTGCCCTTATTTATCTTTCCATCTCTCTCTTCAGATGTGATATTCATACTCATAATTTAGCCTGGAGGATGGAAAGATAAATAATTATTCTCCCTCTGCTCTGAAGGGGGAATTTGGGGATGACAGAGCTAAATAAAGCTGTAATTGGTGCTATTAGAGTTGTAATGGAGTGTGAATCGGGCAGAGAGAAGAGTTTGACAGTTTCCAAGGTCAGGTGCGTTACCAGCTCTGAATCACAGCATTAATTCACTGCATGCTTGCCCTCTTCACCCATTTCTCTGTTTTCAGTGTTTCGAGTCCTACGATTGTGTTTAGCATTTCAAATGAGCCAGGAGTACTGGTGAGGATTGGTCAGGCCGGTGTGGGAAATAGGCCAGCCCACAGCAGCTACTTTCTCTGTTGTAGTTGTTGTTGATGTTGTTGTTGTTTTTCATTATGTTTGCTGTGAAAGGGAGTTACAGTAGATGAAGTCAGGTTTCAGGAGGAGAGGGTGAGAGGGATGGGGGTAATACGAAGTTCACTCAGAAGGAAACAAATAAACAGAAATAGGCTGTTATTACCAAGGTTGCGGCGAAACCGAGAACTACACAGCGAATTAAAGAGGTAAAAAGGTGAGAGGCAGAGAATTGTGGTTATCTACAAGTCAGCCCAGGGGCAGCGGTGACCATACTCTGCCTTCTAACCTCATACTCTCTTCGCTCTCCATCCCTCAAACCTCCTGGCCCACCTGCTCTCCTCTTGAGATTCTTCAGTTGTCTCAACCAAAGATCCACGCTTTTGTTTTCTCTGACATCTGATCAGAACTTTTACAAATTTACCATTTTACTCAGGGTTCCAGCAGATCCTTAAAAAGTCTCTAAAGGCATTGAATTCATCAATCTAAAAGTAAGGCCTCAATAGGTACTAAACTTTCTTAAATATGTCTTTCAAAAGACTTAAAAAAAAAGCCAAGATATGGGACAAAGGATATTATGAATCTTTCTTTTCTGACATTTAATTGTAAAATATCAAATGCCTGTCACATTAATGTCACCACAGCAGGATAGCACAACCAACAACACAACAGTTTTGTTTCCAGCTGGGACGCTCAGAGCAGAGGATCCACTGTCAGCTAGCTAGCTGTCACTGTATCATAGACGACAAGGGGAAGTGCAAATTCAATGAAAATGAACTATTTGACCCAGATTTCACTTCTTGGCTGAACCTAGGACAAGGCAAAGCATACGAGGCTTGGTTTAATTTATGCAGAAAGTTTTTCAAACTCGGCATGATGGAAATCAAAGCACAGTGAGAAACACAAATTTGGTAAGAAAAATTGCCAACAAACGGCAGGTGTTTCCCAGTTCTGGTCTACCCCCTTTTTTGGTCTTAATTTTATTGCAAGCTGCATTTGAAAAAGTCTGAAAAAGTCTTAAATCTAACTTGCCTTGAGCTGTAGGAGCCCTGTTACTGACACTCCTCTCCAAAACAACTCGCAGTGGGGGCTGTTCGATATGTTTTTCAGGGTCACTTTGACAGGGTCTTTATTGGCTGTTGTCCAATTTCAACGTGTGACTTTTCTGTTGTAGAACTGGTGCTTCAGCCCCTCGGCCACGCTGCTGCTTCACTTCTTCTCTTTGCTTGATGGAGCCAAGTGCCTTCTAAAATTTGATCAAATGACACTTCATTTTGTCAAAAAAAAAAAAAAAAAAGACTTCACAGCAATTTTTGCACCAATTATAAGTGCTTTGACTGCTGCTTGGTGAAAAATTTGAAAGGTTTCATAGTGGGTTTAATTTATATTGCATGCTGCGTCTCATAAATTAAACAAATCAATATTTCTAAGTAATTTGCAAAATTGTTTTTACTATAGGCAACGCATTCAATTTGGTTGTGATTTTATTTCTGGTTTTCATTTGACATTTCAGCCTCTAGCAATGTTGCATCATGCTTTATTTGTGTATCACAGCAGTAAAATCCACAGGCATGTCCAATTCAATCTCGGGGCAAACTAATCTCATCTCTGCACTTAATGCAGTTCTGGGAAAACGCAGAAGCTGGGGGATAACTCTCAATTCCACAAGGTTCCCACATAATGAAAGTCCTGTGCAAATTACTTAACTTTAGATTTCTCTCGGCCACGCCGTCGCTTCTTTATGTTGACAAATCCATTTGAATTTTTTTGTCCTCATGTCTCATTTTATTAAATTCTTCATTGTTTAAAAGAAGATGTAAGGCGGAGCTTTTTCTGTGTATCTGTTTGTCTTTTTCTTTCCTTAGCCTTGACAGCATCACTGACCTGCATGTAAGGTCAGCAGTATTTCTTCAGTGAAGTGCGTACTTCTTCTGTGCTCTTATGTAGAATTGTATTGAAGGTTTCATTCTACGATAAAACATGGGACAAGAACAGGAGGGGATTCTGGGCAAAACTACTTTACCTTAAAATACATTCTCAATATTTTCCTATGATTGAGCCTGATAGATTTTAATTGGTTTAAAGGCCTAGATACACCAGGTTGACATCAAAGAACTAGTTGCAAGAAACACCAATGGTTGCGTCGTTTCACGTCGTCTGTATCTCAGCCAAAATTTTGCACCTGAACACACCACAAAGAAGACAACCAATGGCCAACAAGCACGTATATTCTGTGCCTACGTAAGAGGAAATAACTCTTCATACCAGCAGCCAGCTGTCATTAAAAAAATGGAAACCGGAAGGTCAACAGAATGGATTCAACATGCTAGTTAGCCAGTTAGCATATTAGCAACACAACCCATTGTTGAAAGAAATAACAACACAAACTTTTCCGATTTCTGCTAAAGAAAAATCCAGGGACGCACGTTAGCTTCCCTGGTAGAGCAGGTGCCCCATGTACAAAGGCCTCGTCCTTGCCACAGCAGCTGCTGGTTTGATTCCACCCTACAGCCCTTTGCTGCATGTCTTCCCCCCAC
The DNA here is from genome assembly GCF_011397635.1 of Epinephelus fuscoguttatus. Classification (NCBI taxonomy): domain Eukaryota; kingdom Metazoa; phylum Chordata; class Actinopteri; order Perciformes; family Serranidae; genus Epinephelus; species Epinephelus fuscoguttatus. The sequence goes on along the minus strand of NC_064757.1, from coordinate 29,549,409 downwards.
TCTTTCCACCCTTCATGCTAACAACTGCCCTATTGATTAAAGGCAAAAAAGTCCTAAAAAGATCTTTTGAAAAAATCCTACCTAATATAACAAGTTTGTTATGATCTCATACCCTCTTGATTTTAGCCGTTTGTTGGCTTTCTTCACTTCCATTTCTCCTCTAGTGCACTGAGCTGAATTGCCAATCAGAGTGATTTCACTCACAAACAAGCTCCGCCAACTCTCATGCCAATTCAGCATGGTATGTCAGCTTGAAAAAAAGTCAACAAGGGCCGACTAGTGGCAGCGCATGCCTCAAAAACTGGGGTGACAAATCCTTACTGATGGCCAGACATTGACCACCGGCCGACCATCGCCTTAGTGTATCCGGGCTCTAACACTGTTAGCGTGACCCTAAACAACCTTTGTTTGTTTAGCTCAGCCCCAGGATCTACACACTTGAGGAACCATCTCAATATTTACCCATTAACCAACTACTGTCCAAGCCAAAGTTCTCTAGTGAAGGGGTTCATTGACAGTGGCATCAACCACAAGTCATTTGCTTTGCGTACAACCGTGAATGTTTGCATTGCGACAATAAATTGTTACATACACTTACACAAAGTGGTCTGCTTTGGCAGGCAGTTAGTCCTCATGGGAGCTGTGTTGACAGTGTTCTGAACATATTGCAAATATTCCAAAGTTAATATTTCCCTTACAAGGACTTTGCTTGGTTTAGGTACAGGATGTGTATGTTTCAGGAATCGAGTACAAATAGCTGCAACACAGGTAGAAAAAACTGGGTGATGAAAATAACACAGTAAGAAACAGCCCCCCTCTTCAGCCGTTCATGGCCTCATCAGCATCAGGGCTAGCCTCAGCATGTCTGTCTTACAGATGTTCAGGTAACTTCTGCAGCCTACGTTTGGCTCTTTAAAATAAATCATGGCTTGAGTCTCTATTTCTTTGTCTCCCCCCTCCCTCCCTCCCTCCCTCCCTTTTTTCGCCTTCTCCCCTCAAAAAAGCTTCCTCCCACACTAACTGATGTAGAGTAAGGTTTCAGACTGGGTCCTGTCAGTCTTAGACAAATACAGTCTTGTGATAACCTTGACACACAGTGCGGACAACCCAGTCAGCCGTCCGCCTCGGCAGCATGGCTCAGCCTGTGTAAATTTGTTTGGAATTGTCAAAACGCTGAGAATTTTAATGTAACAGCTTCCCTGAATGTCACAGGACTTAGAAAGTGTAGAATTCATTTAAGAACTGTTAACAGGATCCATCTGGCTCTCCTCATGTGGAGCAGTGTGAAGGATCGATTACCTCCGTCACAGTTTATACAAACGTGCTTCCGTACTGTATACATTTTACCGCCAGGCAGCCTGAATTTTGTGTCCACTGCCATTTGGACTGATATGAAGAAATTCAGATTTAAAAAAAAACTATACAAACACAGACGTAACACAAGCACAGAACTGAGTGAAGTCTAGTTGATTGTCAGATTATTTTCTTATTTACATTCTCCTTTCAGTAGCTGCATGATATACATTTGTAACAGTAAGGAATGTGTGCGTTTGTCCCATTGACTTTTTTTCCTTTGCTGTCCGTCTGAAGGATTTTCTTTGTGTCTCAGTGTTTATACATGCTCAAATACGACGTGTCTGTGTGTAACAGTGTGTGTTCTGCGGGAGGAATTTATGTTATTTGCTGTTAACACGGCTCATAATGGAGCATTGAAATCAGAACCCCTCCAGGCCTGGGCAAATGGCGTGCTCCGCCTGCCTCAAATGATTACACCCCTCTGCCCTTAGGGCCAAACGACCCTGTTCTGACGAGGGGAAAGAATGCGATTGATCCAGACTCACCCAAAAATAATCAAATCAATTCATTTCGTCTTCTTTCAGCTACGACTCTGTGCCAGTCTTTTGAAGTGTTCGGCTGAAAGACTCAAGGAAAAAGTGCCTTAATCTTCTGAAAAACGGATCCTTTTTGCTCGGCAGTGGCGCATATGTCAGTGCGTGTGTCACAGAAAAGCCCGGCTCCCTAGTGAGTCTACTGTTAAATGTTTGGTCCTCTCTGTGGGGAGAATTCATCTTTCTACACTTCCACAAACACAATGGAACATTATGCATTAATCCAAACTATGCTTTCGAGTGGTGGAACTCAGTGCACTGGCGTCAGAGGTAATTTCCAGCTAAAATTATAGCGATGTAGTAACAGCATTCTGCTCATTGGACTGGGCAGACACGGAGACGCTGAAACACAAACGCACATAAACATGCCAAACTCACCAAATGCTAATGCTGAAATATTTATAGCTTTTTTTGGCTAACCACAAAGTTAAGACAAGTGTCCAGACACAGAGATCCAGCTGTACGCTTTACTGATTTGTGCAGAAACACACTGTACTTTCTAGCACCGTACAGTGTAACTCCTTGCACTCCTTATCTCGACATTGTTTTCATATGTCTCCTATATGTGTTAAGTTGCTGTTTTCTATAATGGGCCCCTCTGGCCACTGAACATTCGGAGCCTTCATCCTCCGTTGATGTATCACTTCTGGGATTTTGATCTTTTTCAGCCTTTTGCGGTGGAATGTTTTCTTTAGAAGCATTTTCACAGCTTGTCCAAGTGCGCCTCTATTTCCCCTCTCATCCTCTGTCTTCTCCTGTCCATTCTCTCTTCTCATGTCTCTTCTCCCCTCACCTTCTTTACCTTTCCCCTTTCCTCTCTTTTTATCTGCCTTCTTTTTTTCCCCTGCTTCTTTTCCACTACTTCATTAGAGTGAAAACAAATGGGCAGTCCAGGTTGTGAAACTGAGAGGGGGAAGCAAACTCACACCGTCAGCATGAAGCCGGACTAGGAAAATAATGACACTGACTGCTACTGGCCCCTTCAGGGACAGCTGGTGGATAGAGTAAGAGTTATCATAGTAATGGAGGAGATGAGGGAGGAGAAGGAAAAAAAAATTAGAGAAGGATTTAACGAATGACGGAAACCAAGAGAAAATAAAAAGAAAATTAGATAAAAGGAAACAATGGAATGAGTGCTGGCTATTCCCTTTACAAATGGCCCCCCGAAAAAAAGTGTTTTGTGTAAGCAGTTTTGAAGTGTGCGCCCATTACCTGAACTGAGGTGGAGCGGCGTTTGGGGAACAGGTATGAGCGCTGCTGCACCCCCAGATAGAGCAACCAGACAGACCTTGTTAAAAGAACAGACATCCCAATCAATATAGTTGTTCCACTGGTGCATCCAGCTGCCGGGGACTATACACAGATAGGCACGGCACAGCAATTTGCAGACATAAACAAGGGCCTAATTGTTCAGGGCCTGGAGGTTTGGAGTGAGGAAAACAAAGATGAAGTATGGTGAAGAGTTAGGAGGCATTTTAACTCTCGTTTAGGAAATGAGAGTTTGGGAGTTGGGCAAAACTTTCTTTGATGAGTGTTGTTATTGTGAACGGCAGGGATTCTTAGTGTTCTTAGTGTAAAGCGAAGGGGAATTAGGAGGAAGATACTGCGTGCGCAGCGTCGAGTGCAAAACGGGCAGGTTCCCTGGTTTCTATTTTCCAGGCTTTGGTCAGACTTGAATGTTCAAAGTCGAGAAAGTAGTTTGAAAGAGTCGTTTGCTATTTGTGATTTTCAGTGTAATCTTGGAGTCTCATCCCACACAGAAGAGCTGTATTGATTGGCGGTCTTAACTGAAGCCGCCTCCTGATCATCCCTTCATCTTGTTTCTAAAGGGCAGGAGCAAGGGACAGTGAAGGAGAGCGGGTGAAATAAAGTGAGACATCGACAGAGTTCACTGAGTATCTGAAGGGAATCTCAGAATTGCCCTTCAACAAAAATCAACCAGACACACACACCTAAAGCTGACCTCACCTGGTTCACAGGCACTCACATACACACTGATGCGTTTCTTTCCACCTTGCCCTCGCTTTATTTTTCACCCCTTTTCCCTCTTTTTGTCTCTCCCTTTCTCCCTCCCTTACCCTCCTCTAAGCAAGGACAGCCAAGGTTGTTGTGAATTTTGGATGCCGCTCACATCTTTTGTTCATTCAATTAGTTCATTCAAGTTGCCCCCCTGTCTTGTCTTTCAGCCTTCCCCCCTTTTTTCTCCCCCTCCTTCTCTTCCTCCCTCATCCAGGGTTGTTTACTCATCACAACGGAGGTCAACATAATCTCATGGAGTCATGGACAGACAGTAGGCACGACTCAGTGTGGCCTGGATACTCAGACTTGCCAATCCTGATATGTTTTTGGGCAATAACTAACGTCTGGCTCAATACGCCTTTTCCTTCCTTCAGACATCGAGAGAGACAGCGGGAGGTCACAGCCCATTTTTAGCCTGCAGGCACAGCGTCTGACTGTTTTGGTGATGAATTAGCTATTTAATGCTAATGACAACATAGCCCCCTCCCTCGCTGAACGTTGTGTCCGTACAAATTTAGTACATCCAGGCAAGCTTGGGAAATTTTGGGTTGGGGATCGATTAAGCCTCTGATTGATGTCCAGCTTTGTAATTGATTGGAAACAGAATAGCCGATGGATGTGAAAGCTTTTATTAAGTTTTGCTGTGTTTTGCAGAGACAAAGTGTGTTGCCAGAAATAGTGTCTCTGTGACCTGTGGCTGCTCAGTGAACATTTGAGAAAAAGAACAATTTTCACCCCTGAGCTAAAAAATTCAGAAACAGAGATACAGATTTATCATGCTGTCAAGATTTGTGCTTGGGCCGACAGTGAAATCTCTGTACAAGATGGCTTTCTTTGAGCTTTTAAATACAGGAAATCTTGACTGTAATTGCATTCGATTATTCAGAATTAACCCATATTTCAGAATAATCACCCTACAGTCAGTGGTGTCGACACATTAGGCTCACAGATGTATTGCTTGCTGCCCTTTGTGTAACTCTGACCGCTGCACAAATCTAATCTGAGCTCTCCTTGCTCTAAAGAGTCACTATGAATTTTGTATCATGGTGTTCTTTGAAAAGGACAGGGTCAAGCTGTCCTCATTCTTTATTTATTCCTGAAGAACAAAGAAGTCATGTGAGGGAAAACATTAAACACAGTAGCTCTGTTGTGATTATCTTTAAGGAATTCTGCTTGTGTCTGACCTCCAGTAAGCTGCTCTGGAATTTGTTCCTATAGTTTCTGGAGGTGTGTGTGTGTGTGTGTGTGTGTGTGTGTGTGTGTGTGTGTGTGTGTGTGTGTGTGTGTGTGTGTGTGTGTGTGTACCCACCTTACTACATTGTGCTGTTTGGCATTTAAAGAGGCAGACATGGTCTTAGCTTACAGGGCATTCAACAGGTCTGTTATTATCTCATTGTGCTCCCTCCATTGAGACAACAATATCTGACCCCAACCAGTCCCTGTTGTAGGAACATGAGCTCATCATCTTGATCTCTATTATCTCTCTGGGTTTGTCACTCTGTCCCAACACCTGTCTCTCTTTATCACCTGCGCTCTCTGTGTTTCTCTTTGTGTGTTTTTAAACGATGCTATCAATTTTAATACTACACTTTTAAAGTTTAGTGCTGCTAAAATATATATCTTGAATAACTGGATTTATTTTTTACTCCAAGTGTTTTCATCAGATTCACTGTGTGTGGTAAAAAAATCTTATAGTAGAGGTCTTCACTGGGATAAAACTTTGGCCCCGATCCAAAACAGACCTGTGAAAAAATAAATTAATATTAATAGATAGAAATCATGAATAATATATAATTCATGAAGAAACCCCATCTGAAAAGGGATTTGAGGACAGTCAGCCCAAAGTCCAAAATGTGGTTAACTTGAACAAACCACTTCACAGTTCACTCTTTCCATCTCGCTTCAAAAACAGAGTTTTTGGTGGTCAGAGCTAATCAGGTCCACTTGGATCCACACACTGCAGTAGACCCACAGCAATAGAATGGGATCCTATCTGGACCTGATTACTGAACAAAATTTTCATCAGGACTGTTTCTGGTCCTTGGTTTTGTTAACTAGGAATTAGGAACTAGCAGTCATGTGAGGACCTCTACCTTAGTGCACAGTGTCCTTTATTTTATTGCACCTCCATGCTGGTGACAGCCTTGGCCAGAGGCATTATGTTTGCAGCTTGTCCATTCATACGTCTGTTTCCATATCCAGTACGTCCCACTTTCTTGAGTGCGGTATCCCAAGGACACCTGGATGGAATGTCCTCAAATTTGGCACAAATCTCCACTTGCTCTCAAGGATGAACTAATAAGATCTTGGTGGTCAAATGTAGTGATGTCAAAAATATCTGTTATTCAATACATATTGATTCTGATTATTTTTAACGGTTTCAATGCTCATTTTCCGCAGTATTGATACACTGGTACCAGCTGTGCTTTCTCACGCTCTCTTATTGTTACCATTTATAACAGTTATTCTGCTATTCCCTGCTACTAACCAAAAAAAAAGGTGTTACTATTATATTGTGGCCTTGAAATATTTATCTTTTATTACAGTTTTTAACTTGCATGTCCTCAATGCCAATTTTTCCAAGTGGCATCAAAAATTGCTGTCGATTATTGATATTTTTCAAGTTATTGTACCGAAGTTAAAACTTCCAGCATCGTGACAACATTAGTCAAAAGTCAAGGTCACTGTGACCGTGTGTCTGTCCCATTCTTGTGAACATGATGTCTTAGGAATTAGGAATTTCTTTAAATTTGGCACAAACCCCCACTTGGACTCAAGGATGAACTGATTAGAATTTGAAGGTGGGAGGTCAAAGGTCAAGGTCACTGTGATCTCACAAAATACATTTTTGGCCATAACTCAAGAATTCGCATGCTAATTATGACATTTCACACACATTTCAAACAGGATAAAATGATGAAGCGATGACATTTTATATCCCAAAGGTCAAAGGTCAGCTTCACTGTCACATCATAGTATTCTGTTCTCAGTATCTGACCATAACATTTGGTCAGATACTGAGTTGGTGACACTAATCATGAGTGTCCATCTTGAAACTGTGCTGATTGTATAGCTCTTCTGTGCTGCCTGGTTGACATCCATATTTGAAGCATTATGAAATGTCAGTGCTCCATATGAGTCAGGACAGACATGGGTGTAAACTGCAACTTGACTGGTTGGTGGAGGCATACGACTGCAAGGCGGAAATTCCAGTTGGATTATATTATGTGTGAGACGTGCATGGTAAAAAAAAAAAAAAAAAAGGAATAACTCCATCATAAATATCAAATGAATTACTGCATATTGCTTGTAAGCAAAAGTTAATTATGGTTCTGGTGATTTTCTTTCTTTACACTTCTTAATTAAAGCATAATTTCATGCTAGTTTCACCATTACAGTGCTTAATTTGAAGTATTAAACACAACAGAAAGGAATGGTTTGGAGTATGATTGCTACTACAACATCAAATTTAACTCCAGGGCTTGTTGGTTTATCGGGTCACCACAACACTTCCCATTTTAATTAGCTTTATTTTAGTTCTACCTAATAGATGTAGCTGTGATAGTGCTCTACCAAGACCAACAAATAAATTGTGTAAAGCCTCTTGAGTTATGGAATGTTTTCCCCCAGTCTGCAGAGATAAGAAGGCCGGTGTGGAGAGGGGGATTGGGCTGAGCCTCATACACATTCCTTTAGTTACCTTTGTCACGCGTGATGGAGTGTGGGGTTTACAAACCTGGCCTCCAGAACCTCTTTCTCTGACCCTGTTCAGTTGAGCCCCCATTCCTCCATGTGTGTGTTTGTGTGTGTGAGTGTATGCACTGACACCCTGCTTTTCAGTTCTGCTGCTGTCTGATATTGTGCAGGGATGAGGGTGTGTGAGCGGGACCAGACCTCAGTTGTCGCAAGCGGTGCCTGACCTGGTTTTTAAAAGCACGTTCAGAGCCATGCACTGCAGATTTCTGTGAGGGTCGCTTGGTTTTCTGAGACAAAATCAAAATGTTTGAGCTCAGGCTTTCCTCGGTAAAGAGCAGTCTATTCCTTAAGCTTCCAAGCCAATGCATCGATAGTTCATTTAGACATATTGAATCCTTCAGAATAAGTTTGTGGCGACCTCTTTTCTGTCCCTACACTTTGGAAATCCTTTGCTTTCTTTTCTTTTTCCATTCAGTCCTCTCTCTTCCTCTTTCCTCTCCCTCTTATCGGAGACTCTGAACTATCTTTCAGTTGTCCAGTCACTCGTTTAGAAACTTTACAACTGGGGCTTTTCCTCTGAGCAGTTTAAAGAAGGCTATAAATCTGGCCTGTTTAAATCCAGACTTGTTTAAGCTGCCTTTTACTAAGACCTGATGCACTGCATTCTTCTGCTGCCTAAACAGGCTTTTTAAACATTTACCCCAAATGTATTTACTGGTTGACTGATACACTCTCTACATGGGAGTAGACAGGGAACAGGGGGTATTTGTCTCTCTTTATGGGCCTGGGACTAGCAATGGCTGCCACATGGCCAAAGAAAATGTGGGGAAGAAGAAAAAAGAAAGGGAAAAAGACCCCTGCAGACCTGTGTTGGATTTAATGAAAACACAGAGGAAATAAAAAGAAATAGGCCCATTTTATTGCAAAAACTATATTTTTTTCATCTTCTAAAAATGACCACTGAACATGTCTTTGTTTTCTGATATCTGCATGTTTTTAAATTCAGTTCTGAAGTTGTTCAGTATCAACAATCCGTGTGTTGTTGCTTTTTTTCAGGGTCATTGTTGCTATAGCGCTCTGTGGGTTTGATATATTCAGAGGGAGCGGAGGCCATATTTTTTTTTAGCCTTCTATTTCCTAAACTCTCTCCCTCTCTCTTTATTCCATTTCCCTCCCTTGATTGCTAGGAGCACTCACAGGGTGTTCTCACCACGCCGGTCTAATATGATATGCATCTTCGTGTTTGTGTATCTGATTATCGATTTACGGCCCTGTTCTTCTTTTTCCCACTGAGAATGTGAACTGCCGCTGCATTAGTCATCTTTACGACGTGTTTTACTGCGCTGCTTACTAGAGGAAGGCCCGGCTCTTGCGGTAAATGTATATTTTACGCGGTGATAGAGTGCATTTGCATCAGAGGATCGGACTTACAGAAAGAGCTCACTGTCAAGAAAGAGAGCACTCAAAGGGAGAGCAGAGGTCAGCTCCAGAACGTGCCGTCACTTACCTTCAGCCTTCACATGTAAAACTGAAGAAGCAGTTGTCAACAGCCGCTCACACACACACACACGCAAACACAACACTGTAAACTATTCCCGTTTACTGTACAGCATGTTCAAATAAAAGGTGCTTTCTGCTGAGCAGCATATCAGACATGCATCTTTTTGTTTTCCCCTCATCCCTCTCTCGCCCGCTTGTAAACCCTGACAACGGCACATTACCCGTCAGCATGCATTACACCCCCCTTAGATCTACAAGGCCGCATCTTTGAAGTTAAAATGGGGGAAAATATCATAAGTATAGGCCTCGCTCCAGATAGCTGTGGCTGCGCTCCCAGATGCTTCTCAAAGATTAGAATCATCAGTGAGTAGCGAGTATGCTCTATCATATGGCTCTCCTACAGACTTGGCAGCAGGTTGGGAGGAGGGGTTGTACAGTACAGTACACTGGATGAGGACAGCATGGAGTAAAAGAAAAAAAAATCCTCCCTGCCAGAGCCATATATCTAAAGCACCATTCCTGACACCAGATGCCCCAGCGCTTTCCGATAGTATTTGTAAGCTTATGTTGCCTAGCAACAAAATATCGTTAAGCACAGTTTTGCCCAGTAAGAAAATTTCACTCCAGGAAGAAACAGCTGAATCACCGGTTTTCAAGAAGTCAGCGGCACCACTGCTGTAACCAGAGGACTCCCCTCGCTGCCAGCCAGTTACCCACAGCGTTTGGTGTGACCTTCATGTCTAACATCGGCTCTGAGCCGCAAATACCAAGCAGGTGTGGTGATGTCACCACGTCTCATTCAACATACCACAGAGCCATGCAAAGGGCACACAGGCTTGTTTCTGGAAGAAGGATTGTAGCTGTGAGCTCTGGGAACTCGCTAGGAGAGGGTTCTTTTACAGAGGGCTGTTGTTTTAAGGCCTGAGAAGATTTACAGTAACGCAGTGGAGGAGAGTTAATGGATGCTGTGATGCATAAATGCCTCTGTCAACTGATTTTCTGTCAACAAGATTTTCTATCCACTGGCAATGAAATGTTTTAAAAATGAGCATAGGCAGATGCCAATTAATCAAACCAGGTACAAGGAGTCTTTTGCTGTGTTGTAACCATTTAAAATTTATACTGGCTCAGATTTGATTGATAGAAAAATCTTTTTTCCCCTTCAGGCTTGATTGGCGTTATAATAATAAGATGTTTGAATTACAGTCATTTGACGCCTGTTGTACGTGACAGTAATTACATTTCAAAACTTAAGAAAACAGCATAAGTAGACCAATGCTTTGCAAGTTTTATTTCTGCACATACAGTATTATCAACAAGAGCAGCACAGGTCAGTGCAATAGTTATCTTTTCATGATTTACATCAAAGTAATCTTGTTGCAGCTCAAACATTTAGCGTTGCCGCAACCGGCAATTAGATAGTGATTCAGCGTTTTGATTGGAAGCCATTTTGTGTGTGTCGTGTTTGCTCAGCAAGTGGAGCTGCACTAAATTAGCATTAATGAATGTTATGGCCTCCCATCACTTTGACAGGTCTATTCTTTAGATCAGTTTTAATTGTAATTAAGCCTTGATTAACGAGCTGGGGGATGTTTCATTCTCTTTTCAAGAATATAGCATAATATGTTATGAAGGCAATCAGGGGTTTGTCACTTTATCTGCTAATGAGGCTCAGCCATATGTCATAACAAACTTGTCTCTTTAGTGGCAGCTCTTAGAGGCCTCAGTTAAGCTGCTCTTTTGCTCTGCGTGGGTCCTCTGCGGAGACAACCTGTGTCCATCTGTGGGCAAACTACAGGTGTTTCTCTGAGGGGTAAAAGAACAGGTTTGGGGTCGCCCTGCTGGCTATGAACCGCAACATCCCCAGTTCATATGTCCAGGCCTCCTCCTGTCATCTCTTCACTACCACTAATAAAGGCATTAAAAGCCTTTCACAAATAATAAAAGGGGGGGAAAAAAATAGAAAAAACAGGTGTGAGGATGATCCAACATAACATAAAAGCTAATGATCATTTTTAGGAGCCAGTCGCAAAATTTGTTGGAAAGGATCCAACACTCCACGGACCAGACAGTCTATGAAAAGCTCCAAATTCATGATTCAAGACAGTATTTTGGTCAGACACCTGAGTCAAATCCCGTAAGATGGGAATAAGAGACTGCACTAATCCTTTCCTCTGAGAACCAGTGTTTATTAATAAAAACTGACTGATTTGTTGCTTTTGCCAGGATTTATTTAACTATTTTCTCCCAAAGGATAAATATTGAAAAACAGTGTACATCAACAAGGTGTGGCATTGTTGGTGGGCCTGACGGGTCTGGGCTGCACACTTGTACAAATGGCCCATCCTAAATGACTGGGAAATATCTTCTTAACTTTTGTTTTTAACAAGTAGAATTAACAATTTCCCTCATAAAATCGCTTCCCTTTCTAAAAGTAAAAGACAGCATTTATTATGTTACATCATGTGTGAAGTTTGGAGCAGTCAAAAGGGGCCATTTTACCTGTTGAGAGTGCGCATGCGTGTCAAGGTATAGAGATTATTAGATTATTCAGCAGCCGATGATCAGTGCCACGCTCTTTGTCTTGTTAGAAGTCAATCTAGGTCCCCCAGCAGTCAGTCTCTCTAGTCTGTCCCTGCAGTCAACTTAAACAAATAAAAATTAAAAAACAGAATTAAAATGTCAGTGTTCTAAATGAACGGATGTATTGCTCTGCTCAATCCTAAGCAAAAACAAAACATAATAGACAGGATACTATGTTTCATTTTTGTACAATCTGAGCCATGTGATGCTTGTAATAAATACAAACTGTCATGGGTAAATAATAAGCTGTCTTGGCATTGGAAATGTTATAAAAGGGGTATAATAAACCAGGCGCGTGAGTTGCCTTCCACAGTCATTTCTGTTTCAGCAGCGCTACCAATGGGAAACTGTCAAAGGCAGGCAAAAAGTATTAACTTGTAAAAAAAAAAAAACTGTAATTAAAAGGCCCAGCCAAAACTACTTTGGCCAATCCAAAATTGAAATTCTGGTGCAGTGCCGGGTATTAACTAAAAAAATAACGGAATTTATAACCATCTCAGCCTCAGCCTCAAAAAAAACATAGAGAAGCAGAACATGTAGCCACATACCAACAATGAAAATGCCCATTTCTTACCTACAAGTTGCAGCAGCTTGTCAAAATCCCTTCATTAGTTATTTTTCTGCTGCTATTAATGTCATCCCTACTCTCATTACTCACGTGCATCAAGTATGTCACGAACCTCATGACTTATTCGTCAAGGCTGTCAGTCTAGCGTCACACTCCTCCACCTCAGCCAAGGGTGAAAAATTTGTTGCAATATTTAAACTATTTTTAATGCGCAAATTGAAAATGCACATAATCACATGCAATCATGTAGATTTAATAGAAAGACACACAGAGATCCAGAACTGTGTCTGCAGGAGTTCTTTGGCTGCGTCGCTTTTGTGCCTGATGTGGAAAAACTCAACATAACTTCCTGTTTTCTACCAGCACAGCCAACATTACCACCTCACTTTTCACTACAAGAAGGAATGTGGTGGTTTGTTTTGTAAAACTGGCAGTTGAATATTTACATTATCTCATACTGTAATAATAAGGTTAATTCTCTAAGGCAATATCCTGAAACCCTGTTTTATTAATGCATCAGCTTTACTAATGAATCATTGATCACAGCACGGAAAGTGTTGCCAGAATTCTCTCATTTCCACTCTTACTCATATGATTTAATGCACCTTTCAGCGGTTGAGATGTCAGAGTATTATTTTAAATTTTAAAGTCTTCTGCCAGTCTCTGTTGTCTTTCGCTGAAACACTAACTTGAAAGAGAACTGAGGAAAGATCGCTTTTTGGCATTTATTCTTAGAAGTTCTCCCGTAGCATCTGATCAGAAAAACAAAACAAAAAACAGAGATGAAAATAAGAAATACTTTTTGACCCTGCAGTCTTGGTTTTATGTTATTTTTTCTGTATCCACACTATCCTGAAAGAATCTGTTAAGGTTCTGTGTGTTGGCGTCAAGCACCCGAACTCCAGCTCGCTGTTTCTTCCTTGGCAATCAAAGGCAAGGCTGTTGCTGCTTTTTGGTGTTCTTGAATTCAGTTGTGCTCTGCAGAGTTTCCATCATCCTCCTGTGACCTGAGAAGCATCGGCGGTCTGTTCGCTCAAGCACACTTATTTCTCTCTGTGATTCTGCCGGTTTAATCCTAACTCTGTCCGTCCATTTGTTTTCTCAGTTCCTCTCCTTGACAAAGAATTGCTGATACCCACCACTTAAGGAAAGTGTGTTCTATGAAGAGAAAGTGGGAATTAGACTGAAAATGACAACCAACGCAGATCATAACCTGAGCAAGAGCCAGGGAACTCTTACCCAGCAAGACTTTTCTTCCAGAAAACACAGAAACCAAGGGGCTCTCGGGCAATGAGCTCGGGGAAAACTGCGAAACACTTTGTCACTGCTTTGGCAACAACGGATGACTGTGTGCTCAACATGTGTGTGAGTGTTTATACATCATTTCCCCTGGAAAGTGTCATGCTCGCGGGTGGGCGGGGGTTGGTTCTGGGTGGGTTGCGGTTAACCCCTCAAGGTCTCCAGGGTTACTCTGCCTCTGCTCTTTGTCAGATTCTCAGGCTTTCTCACTCTTGGCTCCCAGTGACGGTCTGACAGAGTGTTAGACTGGCAAAGAAGTGCTATTAGCTGCTTGTCTTTCTGGCCCTCTGAGAACATGAAGGCCTCATTAGCCTTGTGAGCTCAGCTGTCCACTGGTGCTAAACCCATCACCGTAGTCCAATTGGGTGTGTACGTGTGCATATGTGCGTACACTGTATACTCTTAAGAAATTGCTTTTGCTTCATATTAGTCTGGTACGCTGCCATTTTGACGGGGCACTAACTGTTCAATCTGTGTTTCTGATTATCTTAATAAGGCATCATGGGGCGATGCAGAGACGGTTGACAGATTTTTAAATTACTCCATTTAAATTAAGTCATTTAAAAATCTGCATTTATTGGACCTAAAGCAATATTTCTGTTACATTTATTTGGTTTTAAGCTGATTGCCTCTTTTTAATACAGCTTCCCAGGACTTCCGAGAAATCAGCTCTGATACTGAGTGAATGGCTCTTGGATGATTCCGAAATAAAGTGCTTGATTGGTTGACTCATGATAAGCACAGTGTGTTCACATAGAGCTAGGCAATGGGTCTAATTTACCAGATAACTAACATAATGACTCTTTCATCTACCTTAATTTACTAGCATTGTATTTTCATTAAATGCCTATGAAGTAACAATGGCTTTAAAAGGGACTTATTGTGCTTTTCCTTAGTTTTCTGTCAAATACATAATATGAATGGATGATGATGGATGTTCATATTAAACGTGGCCAAAGCTTCAAATAATGAGGTTAATGTATGTAAGTAAAAAGCTTCAACTTCAGACCGTGAAAACTCCAGTGTTACTCCAATGTTTCCAATGTTTTAATCTACTTTGGCTACAAGCTGACATCAGCTCATAACAGAATTCTTTATATGGTCATCTGCTCCAGGTACACTACTGCAAGTGTTTACATTATATACACTGCTACGTGTAGCTACATGCTAACGTCAGGGAAACATGTAAACTCATGTAAACTTGGTTGCCAATGTTGTAAATTTGTTACTGATTTTGGATCTTATTCCTGCTGGTACATGACTAGAAGACAGACAGACAGGACATTCATTGCATTTGGTCCAAATGCAATGATTGGCTGAGCGTCCTGTCTGTCTTCCCCACGTGCAGGCCTCCGACTGATGTAACCACTCGCACAACAGTCACCAGTACTATCTAATGTTAGCGTTTACGTTATATAATTATTATTATTATTATTACTCCTCTTCCCTTTTACTCTTCTCTTGGCGTGTTACACTCAGTCTCCTCTTCCGTGTATCTAACGTTACCTTCCCAACGTCTACGTCTAGATGTAATGGAAGAGGGGGGAGTAGGCCTTTGGAGGGAGGTGGAGTTGCAGGAGGAGGGGGATGGGGCTTTGGAGGGAGGCAGGAGTTGTGGATGTTCAAATTTTTTCTAACTGCTGTGTGAAATGCAAGAAAGGTAAGGGTTGCTTTAACACGCGACCAAGTGTGACCAAACACAGTCATTCCCTGCCTGCAAATACACCGCTACATTTAACCACATGCTTTATTGGTAATTTTTTAGGGTAGAAAATGCTGCTATATACTGTCACTCCCCGGCTGCAGTGACGGTACAGAGAAACTGAGATGCGAAGAACCGGAAATGCTGACCAGTCAGGGCAGACAGGGTTCTTTTGGGAGGTTGACTTATAGAGACATGAACTAAAGCTGAGCCTTTTAAGACAGAGGGTTAATACAGGTCTTCCAACACAGACAGTATGAGGAAAATATGTAAACATGTTCTAGTAGAAACTCAGAATACAAGCTTGAACCTGAAAATGAGCATAATAGTTTCTCTTTTATCATTCCTCCTGTTTATGATGGCTATTAAAAGATCTTTTTCATAATGCAGCCCCACTGATGGGGGACAGAGTCTGAGGGAGACAGATGGAAAGGGCATCTTCCAAAAATGATAGTCTTTTTAATATGATTTTTTTTAAAAAAAAATATAAAATTCCTTCTTTCTATTTCTGTCCTGGGAAGCAGACAATTCTGTGCTATTAGTAACCAGCTCATTATGTTAACAGTGCGTGTGTGTGTGTGTGTGTGTGTGTGTGTGCGTGCGTGTTTTGCAGGTGAACGAGGAGACAGTGGAGAGGCTGGTGGTCCAGTACCCTCACATTGTTTTCAGCACGGTGATGCAGGATTGCAAGAGAACCCTGGAGAGAGCTTATCAAATGGGCTGGAGCCCCAACACATCGAACACTTCGTAGCTGCTGCTGGATCTCACACACACACACACACACACACACACACATACATACACATACAAACACTTAGCTACACAGAGGCCCATTTTGTGTACAGACACACATACACAATATTTGCAGCTCAGTCATGTTTGCCTCTCATCCACTGTTCAAACATGCATGTGAACATGTAGCTACACACTCTCAGACAAAGGTCTAGTCAACTGTTTCATTTGAAGCGAATCTACCATTTTAATAATTTAATTAAGATATGCGTCTCCTGGTATTTTATAATTAAGTGAGACATCATACTTTATCAATCATAGGTTATCATCATCTTGACTGAATCATCCTCTTCATCACTGATAAAGTGTCAGATTACATCCAACAATATGTACTTTCCTCGACCAGAACCTTGAGTGACTAGGAGTGACGAGGCAGTGCACCAACGAGTGTTAATTGATATCTACTTTAAGCGAAAGTTACTCCGTTAATAGAGTGTTAAGCCTCATACATTTTAAGTTGTCTGTATCACCATGGTTGGAGTGGATGCACCAGGAGGGGGTCCGGGAGTTCTAGGGGTTCAGGAACGATCAGACGAATAGATTAAAAAAGGTTTGTTGCCCCATTCGGAAATGATATTCTCCGAGCACCACACCCACGTCAGCCCTCTGCGGTGTTTACATCCTTCAAACTGAACTCAACTGCTGCAGCGAGATCGCACAAGTCCGGACAGAGCAGAGACTCGGAGATCACGTGACAACATCCCACAACTTCGGACCGGAAAACAACCGAACTGCCAGGGCTTCAGACCTCACATGAGGCATTTTGAGAAATCTGTGATGTTTATTTTGTCCAATTACAGGATCTCTTGGATGTTCAGTACAGTGTTAAAGGCATTTGTGGACTCATAATGTGTTGAGCTCTTTGACGTGGCTCCATTTGAAGGACAGAACTCTTTGCTGTGACTCAACATGCACACTCTCACGGTGCAGAAGAAAGATTCAAACCCCTGGCGAAAAATCATGACCGGTAAACAGCATTGATTATTTCTCAAAACCTGCATGTTTACATTGAGATCCTCCTCATATTTTTTTCCGTTACACAGATATTATCTACAGATGACCTGACGTTAAAATGAGCCTCTGTATGACTTGGGAACAATGCTGTCTTTTGATGCCATGTGTAGATTTAGGGTTGACTGAGCATCACCCTGAGTCAGTACAGAATGAAATCAAACAGTGCTTGAAATAGAAGTTGCCTTTACTTAAAAACCCTGGGTCATGTTATCAGATGATTAACCACAACCGCCGTGATGACAGGTAAGAGGAAACGTTGCCTTAAGTGGTTAGCAGGTAATTGCCATCCAATTAGCGACCTGAAATCGACCCAGAATTTACTGAAGAAATGTTTATCTGAGTTTATCTGATACTATATTCCCATTATTTGATCTGATATATTCATATGAATAAATACTGCGTGGGATTTACTTAGCCTAATATTGGTTTTGAGCATATACTTGTAACTTTAGCTATGTAGCAATGCAACAAGGGATTTATCTTTCTTAGTGGTTTAGGATGTAAAGATATTACTGGCTTGAGCCTATAACCAGGGCCAGTAAAAGTCGGTAGGAGAGAGTTGATCATTTTTCATCTATTCTATAGAAACTCAGTAGTGTACAGTTAAAAATGCAAATAACCAGGGTATTTTTCTATGGTGTGAACCAGCTCTGGGCTCAGCCTCCACACACTGTCACTCAGACATGAACAATAGCTTACTGAGCTTAGGGGTTTGAGTAGAACTGTAAACTTTCTACAGCACATAGAGATTTCAGACAATTAAAAACACCTTCATTTTACCCTTGTCAGGATTTGTAGACTTTAACCGATGGAGAGTTTCTCCCTCGGCCTGTTTTTTTGTTCTGTTTCTGTTCTTTTGTAATCCCCATATGCACTTTCTTCTCTGCTAGATGTTGACACACTTGATTCCTGATTTGTTAAGGCAACCGTAAATGACTGGATTTACATAAAGATGAATAAAACACTACTACTTCAAGCTTTTTTCCTCTTTTCCTTTTGTATGTGTGGATTTGAGGCAATAGAAGAATATTCAAAATGACAGTGGAATACTTTTCCGCTCATTTTACATAATCTGTGGACTGCTTTAACTTTTTTTTTTTTTTGCATGTTTTTCCAGACTTTTTATTACACCAATTGCATTTCAACACAAAGACCACAATGACTATGATGGTAGACTTGGTGAAATTTAAATTCAACACAGATTGCATCTGTATGCTCAGGTAAAATGCAAATAAGGAAACCAGCATGTTTTCCATCACACCCAAAGGCCTTGGAATGCGCAAGTATGACACACCGAAGCCTCTGTATTATTAGAAATAAAGATGTTTTCCACAGATGCCCATGCATTGATAATGTCTTTTCTGTTGAGCACCATGACACAACAATCAACCTGCATTTCCATTAAGGAATACTTGTGATGTCAAGGTCAGAGCTATTGCCACAATCGCACAAGCTTCACATCTGAAACAAAGTGAGGAGACATCAGCTTGCTGCCCAGCAACCAGCAAAGGCCTCAAAGAGCCAAAAAGCTGTCACTCAATATGTCCCCAGTCTTTGACAATATTGTCCCTTTCAAGTGCCTATTTTCATGTCTGGCGATCAAACGTGGGAGATAGCATCAAACAGGATGCGAAGGTTGGTTCTTCCTTGATACATTCTTTGTGTTGTCAACGCAATTTGTGTCAACACGAGGCGCAATTCACTTGAGTCGCAGCTAAAGGAGTTTTCTCTAATCTTAATAAAAGCATAGGGAGCTCTATTTTCATCAGCAAGTTCCTGTGAGCTTGAAAATATGGAGCAAACAGACACACATACAACACAGCTTTCAGTTGTGTAATTAAAAACCTACAGTTTCTTACTTGCAGAGACAATTTTCAGAGAACTTGTTATTCTAATCATCTTTCACCTCAGATATTGCGCAGGGAACGGACACACCAACACTTGTGTGTTCTCTTATAACCAGTTACAGTTGCCTCAAAACAAGTGCTACCTTTGTGAACATCTAATTTTAAATGTAAGTGTCAGAAATGTGTTGCTCCAACACTATGGTGTGTTTTAAGGCTGTAATTTGTGGTTTTGTTTCAGATGTATTTTTCCCAATACGTCCTTGGTGCAGCCTCATGCTATAATCACAAGATAGTGTCTGTTTCAGTAATGGGCTATTGTGTTGAATTGCAACAGATTTCAAAGGTGTTCATTATGTTGTGTCCACCCCCTGAAACTGTTTGAACAACGCCCGCTCACAACAAAGGGATAGAAACCTTACAGCTGCTTGAAACTGAGCAGATTGTTAACACAAAACAACAGTTGAAAAGTTGTGCATCACTTCAGATTGTCTCTGAAGTTTCTGAAAGAGCTGTTGTTTGTGTGACTGCAAGTATTTTCTTTTTTATAATGATCATTGGCAGTTATTAGACAGTGACGGTGTAGGAATGGGCAGGAAACACAGGGGCAACAAATGTCAATGGCCACACTTCCTCTCCGCTGCACTCACTTTTGATCTCAATCCTCTGCACCCTCTTACCAAAGGGTTCCCTCGCAGTATGGAAATAGATTTATGTCATTTCCATGCCTGGATATATATAAATATGGAAAAAAGGAAACAGAGTGTGACAGAGTGTGTTTCCAGACTTTTCCCTATGTTGTGTTTTCTAACAGATAAAATTCAGAACTTCTGAAAATAAACTGATCATACAAACAGTCTGTTTTAGGTAGCCAGTGTAGCCAAAATGTTTAGCGTTGTGTGCGGGCCCGAGCAAGCTTGATGTCGTCAAAGGCAAGGCACGAAGTATAGCGTAGTAGAGCGGCCTCTACATCTGTACACCAAACCTGCAAAACAGCTCTGCTCTAAGTGCCACTGAAACAAATCCAGACATCCAGGACCAAATTAGTTTGAAAGAAGATGCGTCAATATCTTCAGCATCACCACTGAGCACTGAGCATTTATGAGTTACACAGTGATGTTATTGGAAAAGGAAGCGGACTATCTTTTCTGGGTAAGGACACCTTAATGGCTGTGTTCATTGTTTCTTCCAAGGAAACAGTGGATAAACAAGGCTGCACTGGTGCTGTGTTAACACCTTTTTTTTTTTACTTTCATTTCAATTCCAGCAACTTATAAAATCATTTTCACAATTCCATGCTGTGTTTTTTCCTGTTTTTTACAACTGTGCCTATGTGGCCGGCTTAAAGTGTTAATTCTGAAATAAAACTAAAAGTTATAAATTAGGGGGGAAAAGGAATGTTGGACAAAAATGACGTCAGCAGATAGGGGAGATACATATATACTGTAAAATTTGTGGATTTTGATCACACCACTTTGTCAGTATGGTGATAGCAGGGCCCTATCTTTTAATACATATTTCTTTTTGGATTCTCAAGGAGTACGTAATCTGTTCCATCTAACCAAATAATTGTAATGCATTGAAGTGCTGCTGTTATCAATATTTTTAAAAGGTTTTTTTTTTGCTCTCCCATCAGTGCCCAATACCCAATATTGCTCTCTTTTAATCTTTTGTGAGTTTTTGGTAAAATATTTTCTTAAGTGCCTCAAAATCTCTTCCCAAAATGCACTTACCTCTGTGCATGACCAAAATATGTGGGTATGTTTGCCAATCTGTGTACTGCAGTTTCTCCAACTTTTATTTGAGTATGTTGAGCCCATTTTAGCCACTATTTCTAGTGTCTGAAAAAATCTCATTACCACGTTCCATCCGAATTCCCTCCAAGTATTTGAATTGGCTACTAAGTGTACACCAGTGCTCACTTCCTCCCATTTGTCCTGTGGTATGTCTGTACCCATTTCAGTTCCCTGCTGTATCAGGAATCTCATTTTTATCTGTAATGTATTATTGAGAGTCATGCTTGAAGATGTCTGAAAAAAAAAAAAGACCTACAACTTTCTTGCCCCCATTAAAACTTACTTTTTCGTGTAACTTTTTATTTTATAAGTCATTTTAGGTTCTTACTTCTAAAAGAGATGAAAAAATATGGACATAACAATAATATAATATTTATTCAGTATGGTTTTCATTGATTTGTGTAAGCTGCAGTCTTCTATAAACAGTTGGATCTTAAAACCAATTATTTACATTTAACAACAGCTACAGTAGCTACAAATCTAGCTATTTGTACTTAGATGTCAAATATGGTCTAAAAATCTACTGAGATGTCTGGAAATTTTAGTCTAGTAAAGTCTGGCATTTAAACAAAAAAAAAAAAGGTGTTGGAACCCTGTTATCAGATAAACAGAGTGAGAAAAGTGCAATTATTATGCTCTCTTTCACCGTCTATAAGAAAGACAAATATTCAGTGAATGTCGTTGCTTAGGTGTCGTTGCATTTGCATTGTAAAATGTTTTTCATGTCATTTGTTTGGCTGTGTATTAATTTAATACTGTGTGTCAGCATAAATAGAAGAAGGTCAGGTATTTCCAGTGAGGGGACCAAAGAACCTTCAGTGAAGATGTTTTTAATGTTACTTCACCAGCAAGAAAAAAGCCTACTTCAATAGCTTGTACTTCATTGGCCCTGACAAGCAGAAACATTAATAATTTGGCCTTTGGCTTGGTCTCCTCGGCATCTGTTGAAGGCCTTCTGATTTCAGAATGACAGGCCTTTTTAATATCTCTGCTACAAATGAGCTGATCTCCCTGCACTCGCTCCCATTCCTCTCTCGGGTAAATTATGCAGCTTGCTGAATTTTACTGCCGCCAATTAGCGCCTCTGCAAATGTGAGTGTATGCCATTGATTCTCCTGCTGATTGAGGTGGATTCCATCAATGGCTCGCACTCCTCGGACTTCTGCAATATTCATCAAGGTGGAAGGAGGCGTCGGTATGGCACTAGGAAGAGAGACACTGCCCTCCAGAAAGGAAAAGAGTGTGCAGGGCACGGCAGAATAATAATAGAGAGCAGTAATTAAACTTGGTAAATATTCATGTGGTCATTACATTTTTAATGAGGTGCTGATAAGAATTGACGCTGACCATACAGGACATTTGTCATGTCGGACCTGCAAGGACGTTAGTCTAGTCTTCCCGAGAAATTAGTATTTTTCAAGACCTAATCATAGCTGACATTGAAGGATGTCCTCGACTGAAAAGGTAGTGGCTCCTTTGAACTTCCTCATGTGAATTGATACAGAGCATCTAGTCATGAGAAAGGCTGTGTGTTAGAAACATGGCAGTCCACCCTCCTTCAGCTTTGTTGTGCTGTCAAGAAATGTCAGGGACTTTGTGTTTGTAATGCATCAGAACAAGATGTGGACGCTTGCAAGCAAACATGCAGTAACTTGCTGGTCCAGCCAATGGTGGCGCCCATGATAAGGCTCGATCCTATCTACTGTAGTAGCCATTTGATACAGAGCAGCCCCTATCTCTAGTTTGGAAACATCACTCTATGTATTCCAAAGCCTCAGACGAGTCATGTCTTGTCTTTAAGTATTTTGCATGACCAAGTTGGTCATCTTTGCCTCAGATACCTTCCCTGAAGGTATCCTTCTTTTTCTGACTTTCCCCCGCCGCCTGACTGTGGAGGGTCCACTCTGCTAAAGCCTCCCTTCATCCTATTCATCCTACACTGAATCAACTTTACTCTGGCACATCCCAGCATTCCCTCTGCGTCACCCCTGCCCTCTCCAAACCCAGATTCTTCCTGTCTCTTAAAAAATCTGTCAATCATTTGTCTGCATCTGGCCTGAGTGCTCCAAGAGTTTCAGTATTTATCAACATATAAAAGAAAAATATTTCCTGTCCATCATCATATACTTTTCTCACTCCGCTCCCCGGGGAGCGAGGAGGTATTTTGCCTAGCTACCTGTGGTATTCTGCCTGCCTATTGACTCGTGTTGATTCTGCAGTCGGGGAAAGAGTGTAGCGTTGAATAGTGAAGATGTTAATGGGTTGACTTTGTAACTGACACTGCCTTTGAGCAGCAGGAGCGAGCTCAGTGTTGCTTTTCATGACTCCCGAGGAGCCCTGTGCAGTTAAGGCCCCGACAAGACCTGCAGAGAACTCCAGAAGAGAGTATTTGAATTACACTGGCTCGTTTACTTGTTTTGGACGATCCAAGTTGGTTAGAGGACGACAAATTTTCCTCTCAGTCACTGCATCTGGAAATTGAACTTGAACATGATAGACCCCGGCAGTCCTCGGCTTTAAGATTTATGGGTATGAATTCCTCTATAATGGTTTGCCTCTCACCAGGGGCTACAACTAAACCAGCTTTCCTGTCCAACCTCATGAAGATAAAAAGAAATGAGATTTGTTAATCCATTGCATTTTGACATCCTCCCAATAGGCTCATTCCTGACGCCTGGGGAAAATATCAACCAATGAGTACCCTCAAAAAAAGTGAGGTGTGCAGAGTATGTGTGTTGGCGAGGATAATGAAGTCACTGTGATTCCCCCTTTTCCATGGCTCCATGTAGATGTTGTCTCTCTGTCTTTCAAGCCGGAGTTAATTGCGGTGTTTAGGCAGAGCTCAGTCTAGCTTCTAAACGGCAAAGGTTAATTAGCAACAGAAGGATCTCCACACAAGATATGTTGACATTTACATTTCCTTCCTGGCTAAAATGAGAGAGAACCCCATTTGGTGGCATTGGGATGGGAAAAGGGAGAAAAATGATTCCTCTACAAACATCCTAATTTTTATGCAAGGCTTGGCGTTGATATGCAGATTTGGCAGTTGGGTGACATTTAAAAGTAGTTAATTGTGCAAATCTTTGTTTTAGACTGGAAAGGTCGTGGATAGTGAGAGTCTTTCATCATGAACTAACCCCCCACCCCCCTCTCATCAGCACAGCTGCAGAGAAGGGAGGGGGGGTTTGTTGGTTTCTCCGCTGACCGCCTTATAAAGTCGCCTATTGCTTTTCAAGGTGGTTCATGAATATTTATATGCACAAACTGTTTGGAAAATGAAAATTAATCTGCAGCCCGACGGGAGATGACTTGGCTATCTGTTTTCACCAAAGAAGTGTAATTCTCCCCATTCGGGCTGACAATGCTCCGTTGTTTTCCTTCTCATATTCCTAAATGTCCGAATATCAAATTAAACATGTTGTCTCTTGATGGAGGACAATTTTGTTTTATTGCAATGCTCTTATTACAGCACAACTCAACAATTCTGTAATGTTTCCTCTGTACGATTTGTTTGTGTTCGGCTATCATAACTTCTCTATTGCAATTTTTGGCGTAAACGTACATGGGAAAAACAGTCCTTCCCTTTGGAAGCAATATGATAATGCTAAATAGATTTATTGCATGTAATATTTTGTCCATATTTTGGATATTACCATCTAACAGGCAACACTGGTGAGAAAGCACAATGAATTAAAGATACAGCAGGTGCACAGATTGGAAATTTTACACCTGGTTTCACCTGAATAGCACAAATGGATACATAATTGCTCCATTTCATCACTTCCCTTCGCTGGGTGACATTAAAGGGAGCTCTTTGAGAGAACGGAATAAGGATGAATACATCCAACTGGGGACTTGAGCAGTGCTCAAATCTGATCATGCATATTTCTATTTGTCTTTCAGCTGAAAAAAAATCTCTCTTTGATTTAGCTACCATTAGGGTTCCTCCAAGGATACGCTGGTCTTGTTTGCTCGCTGAAATAACTCGGTGCACATTTAATCAACGCCTGATTCACCGACCGCTCTTTGTTTTCTCCTTGAAGCACGATCCCACATCCTCCCCGGGGCGTTTTTCATCAATTAAAACAGTCCAGCCCTGTTCTAAAGCTACAGATGGTCAGCGTCAGACCCGACCAGATTCAGGGTCTCCCAGCCAACTGCTCTGACATGTCAGACATGCCGGTATGCCTTGTCACTCCCCACTCCTCCACTGTAACAAAGGTTGGGCAGACTCCCCTCTGGAGCACCAGGCCCAAGTGGCTCGCAGAGACCTGAGGCGTGACGGAGCCCCAGTCTGAAGGCCAAGAGTGCACCCCCAGACCTCCTTTCAAAGCGGCCCCTCCTTCCTCCCCTCCTCCTCCTGAAACCTAGTGTCCATTTAATCCTGCTTCAATTCCATCTCCTGCCGCCCAAACCCTCCAATCAACACCTCCCTCCGCTCCCTCCAGAACAGTCGCACACACACACATTCCTCTTTGCATTTTCCTCGCTGAATTCTCCCCTCATTTTCCATCTCCAAATCTCACACTTGCTACCCGCCACCTCTTGGCCCCTCACCACCCCGACCGCCCGGTCCCTCCACCCACCTCGGTTGCTTTTCAGGGGTGTGTATTTCACGCCCTGGTGGCTGGACAGGCTCTGGGTGATTTCCCAAGGTGGGGGCTGAAGGTTGGGCAGGAACCAGTGGTGTGGAGTGATGTCAGAGCAGGGACTATGATTTGTGTGTGTGTGTGTACGTGTGTGTGGTGTCACTGCATATCTATGTGTCTGCATGTGTAGGAGTATATAGTTTGAACTCCCTTCAAAAGGCCAGCTGTACAAATGCTGCTCTGAATGAGAGAGGTGTTGAATTAACA
Organism: Epinephelus fuscoguttatus; assembly: GCF_011397635.1. Lineage (NCBI taxonomy): Eukaryota > Metazoa > Chordata > Actinopteri > Perciformes > Serranidae > Epinephelus > Epinephelus fuscoguttatus. Next base: position 29,523,851 of record NC_064757.1, on the reverse strand, counting down.
AGCCATACGAGGAACCCTATTCTCCTGCGTTGCTCCATACACTGACCTGGCAATAATGAGGCAGAGACACATTACAATGGTTCTTTATGGGTTATGTTCTGAACATTACTAGACCAAAGGGGCTAATGTGCTGGTGTGCGGAAAGCCAGATGAAATGACAGTGCAGCGAGCCAACTGAGCGTAATGAGAATATTGTGTTTTGAATAAACCGAAATGGGGTGAATTTGCACAGGATGTGGGCCAAGGCAACGTTCCCCGCTGCGCTCTTTAGACAGTGCTCGGGGATCTTTTTCAAACCAGCATGACAGTGTTTCCTCCACTGTGGCTGGCCTCTGAAAAACAGGCTTTATTTATTTATTTACCTCTATTTACTCAGGCTAGTTTGACCGAGCGTGCTAGGCTGCTTTTCAGCAACGCCCTGCTTCACCCACATTCAGTTACACACATTCGCACCTCTGGGAGCCAAGGTTTCCCCACTGTTGTTCACCAAGCGTTTCAACTTGACCAGCCGGGTGTTAATTGCCTTGCTCAGGGTCACTTCCACAAAAGTTACTAGGGAATGTGCTGGCTTTTTCTTTTGCTCTGCCCTCATGTTCCCAGCTCAGGGATTTGAGGAAACAGCCTTCCAGTCAAAAGCTCAATTCTCTGAGCTACCCTCATGGTCAGAGCAGGAATAGGTAGACAGAGAAAAGCTTTTGTGCGTAAGCTTTAAGTTTTCTGTAGCACTCCCCGAATGACCTGCTCGCCATGCTCAATACAAACGTCATGTCTGCAGACATGTAGCTCATTGTATTTGGCTCCATGTCCTCTGTGTAATTAGCTAAATGTCTACTTGTCAACACTGTGGCTACATTGAGCTACGTGACAGACCGAGCATGCCTTTCCAACTTTCCTTTGTTGCTCTTGTGTGATGTATTTCATTTATAGCCAGAAATGACTTCATCAAAAGGAGGCAGGATTTGTATCTCAAAACTAAACATGTTGAACAATACGCTGGGACCAGCACCAATGCCAGACTGCAAGTGTACATGTCTGCGTGCACCAGTGTCTGTGCCTATAGGCGTACGTGACCAGCTTCCAGGAGTCTTGTCTGCCTGTCCAACTCCCACCATTGTAATGCCACAAACAACATGTAAAGCCACTATTCAGGAAATTAATTTCTGTGGTTAACACACTGACAACTTGTCTCCTCACAGTTATTCTCCGAGGTTTTTTTTGAAGATCCTGCTGTTTGTAATGACAGGAAAGATAAAAGGAAACAAAAGGACAGGGCAGAATTGGGGAACTGTTTTCCTGTTCTCTTTGAATGTTTTTTTCTACTTTCTTTTGTTCTCCGCCATTCTTATTTTTCTAAAATTCAGGTTTTTTACATAAAGCAATCTTATTTTAGACAAGAGGTCAGCGTTGTGTCAAGTCAGTGCTGTTGCTGAAATTAAAAAAAAAAAAAGCACACTAATGCAGAGCCAGCAGAGACTTTTGAGTCCAATTTATAAAGTGACACCTTAGTTGATGAACAATTACTGCAAAGAATACGTAAATTGACTTAATTATATTCTCTTTCGGGAAATGTGGGAATCCTTAATCCTTGGCTGCGATACAAAACTTTCACAAAATGGATACTCTATATTTCTGGGCAAACTTTAATTAGAGTTTGTAACATTACAATTGAATAAACTCAGCCAAACCAGTTCAAAAGTTGTTGTTTTTTTCACTTTAATAACCTCCAAATTTATGCTTTTTATACAGACATGTCGCTTTTCATTTACAATGGAAAACATTTGAATTTCCCCTTTAAACCCCAAACAGTAATAAATGTGTAATAAGAGTAATACAGGTATAAATCAGCAAAAGGCAGCCTCTTCCAAATCTGTCAGCCAACACAGATAAGCTACGCCACGTTGGGTCAAGACAAGGTAAAGAAGAAATAAGAGCTGAGGCAACAGTCATTGAAATATCACCTGTATCTGATTGGCCTGATGGCTTTGTTTGGGAGCCAAGTTAATATTTCTCTGGAATGTTTGTTCTGTGCTCGCTTGATGGACAACAACAAATTATTTCCATACAAGAAGATGAACTCTTCCTGCTGTTGTTCACCAGAGCCTTTTTCCCCCACTGTGGATCTTTTCTCTATCTTTCATCTCTTTGGCTTATCTTCAGGTGTCTGTGTTTCCAGAACTGTTGTTTGGCTTTCATTTCTCTTCTAGCCTGTATATCAAAGAGGAGGCAGGTGTGGTCTGTTAAGACTGTGTCATGCAGATGATCAAGATTTGCTTGCTGTAACCGGGAGGCTCCAGGTCAGATGTGGTCAGGACGACTCCTTGTCTGAATGGGAAGTGATTTGCAGTTCACCCGAGGAGCTCGGCTGACTGTATCTAGCCTCTCCCTGTCAGGCAGACAGGAGGAATGGGGAGACCAATATGACTAATCCTCCTGACCTTATCATTGGATTAGCTAAACAACCCCCTCAGGAACCTCTGCAGCCATGCAAATATTAGAAAAGAAAGAATGACACTTGTTGCCTGTTTGACTGTGTGTGATTAGACACCAAGGGAGTGTGTGTCTGCGTGTTTGCGTACATGCATTTGTGTCAGCATGGGAATGAGGTTACATGCAAGTGTGTGTTCCCACACAAGCTCTCGCACACAAGGAAGTGAAAGACAGCCACAAAGTTTGAGCTGAGAAAAATCATCTTGTTTGTTCACCTCTACAGGTGCATGTGTGGAGCAGCGCGTTGTCCTGCCTCAATCAGAAATGCCACAAAAGGTAATTAAACACAGTCGCTCAAAATATTCCAATTTATATGTAATACAGCAAAACACTGATGACTGATACATAAACACTATGTTATAATAATTACTCTAAGTGACTGTGAAATGACTTCCTAGGCTAGTCGTACAATTTTAGCTACTCTATAGAAACAAAAACGCCCGCTGGATACTTAATTCACTGTAAGCTTTCCCAAATGACTACATATTTTGCTAAGAGAAGAAAATGAACTCGGCACATTACATTAAGAAGTAATTGGAGTGAATCTTTGATTGTCTAATTGACTTTCAGTCAAAACATAAAGTTGTGTCTGCAGAATGGGATATTTAAATGAAGACGATGTATTTTCTCTCATTTTGTCAGGCTCTTCCTTGCTCAGATTAGTGATGCTGCACACAGCAAACAGCTGCTCAGCTAAAGAAATGCGTATTGTCTCTCTAGTTTATCCTGTCCATACTCGGCACAAACTCAAACAGGTTGTCAGTGGGTGTTGGCCTCTGCCATGGTTGTCCCTTGTCGCAGATTCTATTTGCGATATTCATGAAAAGGATCTCAAGGTGCAGCTGCAGGGAAGAGAGTGCCCAGTTGGGGATCTCAGAATTGCATCTCTGCTCTTTGCAGATGATGTGGGTCTGTTGGCTTCATCACACTGTGACCTCCAGCACACACTGGGGTAGTTTGCAGTTGAGTGTGAAGCAGTCAGGATCAGACCTCCTAGTCTGAGGCCATGGTTCTGTGCCAGAAAATTGTGGATTGCCCCTTCTGGGTTGGGAGAGAGTTACAGCCCCAAGCAAAGGAGTTCAAATATCTCTAGATCTTGTTCATGAGTGAGGGTAACATGGAGATCGTCAGGTGGTTTGGTGTGGTGTGCAGCAATCATGCAGGCAACGCGTGGACTGTCGTAGTCCACGCATTGTTTTACCAGTACATCTGGGTTCCAACCCTCATCTATGGTCATTAGCTTTTGGTAGTGACCGATAGAATGAGGTCGTGGATACAAGCGGCCGAACTGAGTTTCCGCCACATTGTGGCTGGGCTCAGCCTTAGAGATAGGGCGAGGGGCTCAGACATCCAGAGGAAGCTCAGAGTAGAGTTGCTGCTCCTTCACATCGAAAGGGGCCAGTTGAGGTGGTTCGGGCATCTGATCTGAACACCTCCTGGGTTCCTACCGTTGAAGGATTTCCAGGCATGTCCAACTGGTAGGAGGCCCAGGAGTAGACCCTGAACGTGGTGGAGGAGTTATATATCTTTTCTGGCCTGGGAACGTCCCGGGCTTCCCTAGGAGAAGCTGGAAAGTCTGAAGTACCTTGCTCACCCTGCTGCCCCTGCAGGCCTGGTCACAGATTAGTGGGTGAAAATGGATAAATTAATGGATTTTAACTATAACAATGCAATGGAATTGCAATGCAATTGTTTGTGCACCTCGCTCATTTGCTCAGGTCATGGTGATATTAAAAGTCCATATTGACAAACATACATACTGGCAGCAGACGGCGAATTAACCTTCTAACGTGGAGTAATGACTGTTAACCGAGGATTGTTGAGGTATGTGGCCTCGGGGCAAGTTTCCTGTTAATCATGCAAATTTTGACTCCCCCCAAAATAATCAAAGGCTGCAGAACAAAAATCTTTCGCTTTCAAAATTAATTGCCGGCAGTTCTATATTCTCTCACACAACCTGGCCTGTGAACACGCTAACCAGCTACAGCAGCAGACTCATACACCTTGTGGAAGGACTCCATTCATCAGCCTGTCAGCTCAATAACATCAATAGCCCCGTGGCCAGTGGTTAATCCAGCTACTTAGAGGTCCGCAGAGCCACACCTCTCGTCTGATCACAGCAGATGTGTCCAATTCTCAGCCACCCTGATGCGTTTACTCACTCGATTCTAATCATGGTTTCTTTCTGTTTTCCCATCTCCTCACCCAGACTCTTGAATAGACCTGATGGAGCTGACCAGGAGAGATAATCAGGCTGAGAGACTCTGTATTAAAGGCCGTGATTGCAGCATCATACGAGTAGTCCCACATAGCCTTCAGTGTCTTTAAAAGGCAATGTTACAGCGCGTGAGAACGATGCAGATTTCAACAAAAAGACTCAATGAGGGAAAAGCCTCTTGACTTCGATTTCCTTCTGCGTCTGTCTGTGTTTTTTCCTGAGTGGAGCAGCACTCTGTGATCTCAGGGGCTGCTCCACGATCTGTTATTCCGGTGCTTTCTGGTTGTCTGTCTCTCTGTATTACTCCCTGCAGACCTCCCCCTGCTCTGATCAGGGATCAGCAAGCTTTAACAGTGAGGATTGTCCCGAGTGTGTTTCCCTCAGAAGGTCTCTCTGTGGAGGAGGATTCTCTTACACGAGATCTGTGCCCTTAAACGTGTCTGTCAGTTCTTCTTGATTCCATTGATTTTCCACAGTCTGAAGGCTTAAAGCTGCTTATTTGAAACTGTCCTTTTTTTCCTCTGTATGTGTTTCAAAGAGAGACAGCGAGAGAGACAGGGAGAGAGGGAAAAAAACTGTGTGTTTGTGTGGCTAATTCACAAACATGGAAAGTGACCCTCATGTGTACATGTGTGAAAGACATGAGGTCGTGGCCTTGGCTAGCCCTCATCTCTCTAACTCCAGCCTTTGTCCCTCCCTGCCACAAACGGCCTCTCTCTGGTTCTAACCTTTCTTCATCTGACCCAAACCCTCATCACCCTTATCCCTCTCCTTCCACCGCATCAGATCCATGAGGTAATAAATACAACAACCAGCCTGACCTCTCCAGCAAAAAGCTCAGAGGAAAACGCAGCTCTCTGTCTGATATGACAGGAATCTCTTTTTCTCTCTTTTCCTTCTCTTTACAAGTCAGAGTGATGTAGAGAAAAGTGTATTGACTTTGAAGGTTGGCTACAGAAACATCACAGGCGTTGTGCTCAAAGCTGTCCGAGGTAAAAAGCAGATCAATACTTTTCATATTCCGCTGCGGTGGAGTGCTATCGACCAGGGCCTTCACATACCCACATCACTACACAACCAGCATGGCGTGTCGTTCCAAAACGTGCTATTTTAATCAGAGAAACACTCTATACGTCTGACAAGTCTGCTCTCATTTCCATCCACTATACCCCTCTTCTCCGTCTTCTTCTCTCCCCTTCCTGTCCTCTCCTCTGCTGTCCTCTCCTCGCGTCTTCTCGAGGATTGATGGATCAGAAAAGTGGTTCCATCCACAGAATAAGAGTCTAAAGAGAAGCTGTCAGAACCAAAGTGACACAGAGAGATAGAGACATCCACCAGAGTGCATGTGTCGTAACAAGACAGGGTGACACTTAAGAGGCTGTTTGACAGTGTAAGTAGTAGAGCTGGGGCTCAAAGTGTTCTTTGCTGGTGGCGAAAAACAAGCGCTCCTACAGTTTAAAAGTGATGCTTTTCTGCCCTGCTTCGCCTTTAAGAGGCCTGACATGTGTCTATTTCATTGTTCAAACTTCACACTAGAGAAACTCTCAGTCTTAAATTCAAATATACACAAGTCCACACACACACACTTACCTCCAAACACCCTCCAGTAAATTGCTTTGCAATTTTTGAATCCTTCTTCGCTGCCCTTCACGATGTAATCCAGAAACAGCCGGCGGCCTGTGTGTTGATGACAAGCCTGGGGCCCAATCACATTCATTCCACTTAATGTGATTTCACCTATCCTGCTGCTGCCGGCCCGGACCCCTACTGTCAGCCTGATATAGCCAGCGTATCTGCTGCGCCTCTCTTTACCTGTGAAAGACTTGACGCTGTCATTGACAGAAATAGCAGATCATGATCATCATCATGCTCATCACCACCACCAGCGCTGCCATCACTCTCGCTATCATCATGTTCATCTTGACTACCACTATCATCTTATAGAGCGAGCAGTGGGTATCGCTGTTAGAATGAGGGTTTGAAATGTGAAAGTGGAGGTTTCTCTCTCCAGGCGGCCACAACCTGCGAGCTTTGGTTTCTGACCCCACAGAGAGACACAGATGTAATTTATGTGTTTTCAGAATAGGCAAACTATTGTGGTGAAGGAAGGCACGCATGGAAAATATTTGACATTTTTGTGGACACTAAAGCACCAAGTATAGCAAGCACTGAGTTGTATAACCATGTTTTGTGATGCAAGACTCATGTAAGTTGAACTCTGTCATCACTGTATGATGGTAAAGTTACACATTAACATTTAAGATTTCGAAAATCAGTTCGAAATGACACATTGACGTTAGAAATGGAACAGATGAAGAGGAATCCATTCATCCGTTTACAGCATTGCCAAACAAACCAAGCCGATTCAACACTTACATTGTCATCCAGTGTCTTCTTCATGACTGGAAATACATGCATTCACATGTTTTTGTCCTCCTTATCAAGTCCAGAATGTGAATGCATCATTCCCTTTTTCCATTCTCTGTGAGCATCATGGAAAGATGAACAGAAAAACCAGCATGGAAACACATGAAATGGATATTGTTGAAATAGTCTCAGCCTTAAATAAAGAATCAAAAATGGGTTATAATAGATTGAAACATGTTTTTTTAATTACAAACATACAAGTATTTTAAAGGGACTATACGCCAAAAGTTGGTGGTATTTCAATGAGCCAGTTAAGTCTTTACATTGCATTACATTCATGTGGCAGAAATGGTTGTCCAATGGGAATAAAGTGCATTAAAATTCCATAGAAACAAGAGCTGTATGTCATAAAAAAAATTGGAAACAAACCGCTGGCATGGTCAATGAGTACAAGTTGTTTTTATTTTTTTTTAAATACATGAAAAGTAATTGGAATCTTGTTGAGCAAATCCATGTTTTGTTTACAGTATCTGAAATTGTGCAGCTCATGTTTTTACAGCCTCCTCTCATTTTAGCAAACACATATTCTGTGTTTCCCCCTCTGCCTCCAATCCTAGAGCCTCTTCCATCGACTATAGACTCACTGTATGCAAGAAAACACACACAGTACACTGTGGAAAGCTTGCATTGCATATGCAGTACTTGATACTTGCACAAACACACAACTTGAGACTCTAATCAGCAGTCAAATATTAGGAGTGAAGATATGTTGAGCAGCACTCGCACCATGCTCAAGTGCTCCTTCACACCAGTATGGGGGAGATAAATTCTCGAAAGGCCTTGGAATGCCGTATGTAGTGTGATAATGTGAGGGCAGATCAATCATGTCTGTGTTTTTCATTGTCATGCATAAAGATGACACATTACTGCTTGAATCCAGCGGGACAACATGATGAAGCAATTAACTGTGCCGGATACAGGCTCATCTAATTATTAAAAGTTTTGTTTGCATTGGAGCCCCCCAGAGATTTAGGTGTAGAAGTTTGAGTGTTCCCAACTTGACGTGCTGCTTATTATTTAGGTCTGCTGTGGTATGGCAGCCATCCAGACAGATGTGGAGATAGGTGGAGTGAGTATTGTCTCATTGAAACTCTGTGTTTAATAGTTAGATTTGCTGTAATTGTTTTGCTGTGATTGCAGGTTAGATTTTCAATTTTTATTTATAATGTGCTGCACAGAAATATATACAGTGTCTCCCGTTGTGTTTGTTCATTTTCCCCCTAGTGAATTACGGTAAATGGAGTACCAGCTCTCTTAGTAATTTAACACAGAGCGTCAATTATCAGCTGATTCCAACAGCTGGTGCCCTTTAATCCCTAAAAGCTTGTGGGTGTTCATTTCAACTCAAAAGTAACGGCAGTTATGTCAAATAGGGTTATGGCGGTACAAACAATCCACATGTTATTGCTTGCCAGAAATAAAAAATGTGTTCCCAATGTACCAACCACAGAGTCACCATAGATACCGCATCTCAAATACCAGTATATTCTAACATGTAAGCAAGTTTAGTCATATCTGAATTATGGCAAGGTAATAGAAAAATCTCTTACAGCTGTAATGACTCTACAAGTGGGCAGCAAAGTCACGATGAAACTAAACTAAAACGATGCACTCGCCCTTTCTTCTCTCTGTTCATCTGCAGTATTTTGCCCTGCATGGGAAGAGACAGTTCTGTGGTCAGAGTGGAAGAATGTGGTTACGTGCTATGGGTATGCTGGTGTGTAGGGGCTCTACGGTATGTGACTCACACAGAGCAAAAAATGTAGAACTCATTACACAATCGTAACCTCAAAATAACCTTTCATCGAAACAACAGGTGAGGCTGTGTAGCTGTTTACTCCATGATTTAAAGAAAGATTTTCATCACGTCTTCATTACATATTACAATATTTTAAAGGAATAGTTTGACATTTTTGGAAACTACCCTTAGTGGTTTCCTTTCCAAGAGTTACATGAGGAGATTAATACCAGCCTCATGTCTGTACTGTAATAAAGCTACAGCCAGTAGACAGTTAGCTTAGCTTAGCATAAAGACATGAAACAGGGGGAACCAACTAGCCTGGTTCTGTCCAAAGGAACAAAATCTGCCTATCAGCACCTCTTCAGCTTACAAATTATCAAATGATATCTTGTTTGTTTAAGGCAACTTTTTTTTACCTTAGAATATCAGCTTCAAAGTCATTTTGACACCTGTTGTTGTTGTGTGTTACTTTAGCTCGTTTCCACCAAGCACTACAGTATGGTACAGTTCAGTTCTCAGCTAAAAGGCAGCTAGCTTTGTATTCTACTGCTGCGTTCAAATGGGGTCGTGTTTATCATGTTTATGTGAAGAGACAGTATGAACGCCCCCCTGCTGTGGTATTCACAACCTCATAAGTGGAAATTTTCTGAGAACTCTGAGTTCATGAGTTTGTGTTCATAACCTCCCATGTTGTCAACATGTGCTACACAGCCTTCGTACAGACATTAGGCTTATGTCAGAGGCAAAGGGAACATTGACGGAGAAAAAGAGAGCAAGAGGCCAGACAAAAGAGATCTAACAAACAAACTAATGCAGGTTTGCAATCTGTTTACTGTCCTGACGTAAGCCTTAGTGGTCTGTCTCACGGCTAATGGATAAACAACAAGAATCCAAGAACAGAGTGTACATCTCTGTTATTTCTGCAAGACTGTGACGTAGGCTGTAACCTTATTGGTGACATCCCTACGTTTTCAAATTGACCATAGTTATACTGGAGAATATTTAACCTATATGTAATAGTGTTAAATCTACTGACATTTAAAATTAGGCGAACTAAATTATGCAAAAATCTACTGAGATGGAAGTCTGTATTCTCATATCAGCATAGTATCCTGCATTAGTAGATGCAGAGCCTAAATGGGCTCACAATGCAGGCTATCAATTTCTATGTACATAGGTGTGAGACCAAATATACAGATTTTAGGACAACATGATTCTGTTGCTTTCATACTTCACATGCATCAAATATGCTTATATAATTTTGTGTATTATTCAGTCTAGTTTGCCTAATTTTCAAGCTGTAAAAATAAAACTAGCCCATACTTTCCTACAAGACATCACCCATGCGAATTAAGTACTGTTTCCACCTAGCAGTATGGCACAGTTCAGTTCAGTTCAGTTCAGTTCAGTTCTGTATGCTTTTATTCCGTTTCCACTGTGAAAAGTTGTGGATGGTACCAATGGAACCGTTCCATACCGTTACTATTTTTGGTCTCCCCTTCTGTTGGGGTACCTAGCACACAGATCTGGTACTAAAAGGTGGAGCTGTGAACACTGCAGTCTGTTGATTGGTCAATAGCCGACAGTCACTCCGCTCAGAGCTGAGTTGTAGCTGATTTAGAGACTCGTGTTACCACTGTTCATACCGTGGAGAGTTTTATTAGTGGACTGTAACTACAAAATGAAAGGATGTTTTGTTGCCTCTTGCAGCAGCTGAAAAAATAACTGAATTCACTGGGCAATCAATCAACACACCTTAAATATTCCATATGACAACTTTGACCATTACTTTAGTTTTTTATGACATACACTTTTAGTGGATCTTCAAGTGTTAATATATATTAATTTCGGGCCAGGTATGTGAACTGCATATATTCTAATCCTCACTCTGAGAAGAGAGAAGGGTCGCGTAGCGTCAGGCTACAGCAGCACTAAACCCCTGAGCTTGCGTTAGAAGGACTAAATGCACAAACACGGTATGATTAAATACCCCATGGAGAGAGACTCTCACTGCAGCCTGTTTTATTTTATTCAGAAGATGTCGGCATTCAGCCTCGTTCTGTGGATGACAAACGAGGTGCAGACTTCCATCTGTGTAGCCAAAAATGAGGAAATACAGAGTGCTGGACGGAGCAGTGAGTGACAACAACCCCGCCCACATTTAAGAGCACTGTTTGCAGTGGAAACGCTAGGGTCTAGGTACCATGTCTGAAGGGTTACTTTTGGTTCCAAAGGTACCATACTAAAAGTGTTTGATGGAAACGGGGCTATAGCTGCAGTCACTTCACAGTAAGCTGTCAGTGTCAGTTGCCTTTCTCAGGAACTTCATCAGTGAAGGATGTGGTGTGCATCATTGCGCAGATGTATGCAGATCCCTGTGGAGGTGTGAATCTTCCCCTCAGAGATAAAGAGTGTGAATCAACATTCCCACTTCTTTTCAAAAACCTTTTCCTGAACACACACACAAAAAAAACTGTGAATAAAGAATGAGGACTTTGAGTTGACCTGAGCTCTGCACTAGATTATCTTTATTTCTTCCAAGTCACATAATCTAGTACATGGTGTGTGCTTGGTGAATAATTTCTTTTGCTCGAATAAGTACATATTAGTCACGTACTGTATCATCGAAACCGGATGAAATAACTTGAAAGCAGAACAGTATTTTATTGATTCTGAAGGGAGATAAAGCATGTGAGCAGCATCTGTCACAGCCTTATACATTCTCTTATTATATGTTTGCCACTACTTGTAGCTCTCTGACTCTATATATTTCTGCTTTTCTATATTCAAATTCTTGTCTGTCCACTCTGTTTATATGAGACCTATTGTGTGTCATCCTGTCTGTGACATAGGTTGAGTTACTTTTAATGTAGTAAATAAGGATAGAGTGTGTCAATAACCACAGATTGCTGAACACTCTGGGACAAGACTTGTGAATTTTGACTATTTAAATAAACTTGACTTGACAAGTATCTCATGGCGATGGCATTCACAGATAAGTGGTGGCTTCCTGCTTTCTTTTGGCTGTGGCAGGGAGTCACAAGCTTGCACAGGCAGCCATGGGGTTGATTATCTTGCAGCTCCATGGCCACGCTCCATACGGAAACATCACTGTGTCTCTTCTTTGTGTGGTGTTACGAGGCAGGCAGGATTCTGGCACGGCCTGTAGATTTCCACTGTGAGCTTTTTATGGTCAGCTTGAATGGCGCACTGATGAAAAATGGAGATCACTTCAGGCCCCACTGTTCTTGTCAGATTTTGCTCTTGGGAACCACATTTATTAAAAAAGGTTTTTTATGTCTTGTGACCCAGACTGATTTTTGTGCCAATTTCTATGCTAATCTGGGAAAATGTATCCCTATTCTTTCATGATACAAAGCAACCTGTTCATTCAGGTACTACTTTATTCAAAGACTCTTCTATTGTGACTTCATAGACGTGAGGAGCTCAGACCCTATACATATCTGTTTGCTGTTTTTTGATCAGATATACCTCAAGGACATTTTGAGATGAAACATTCACATTCTTCCCACACCGTCTTACAACTCTCAGTCCCATGTTATATTAACCCTTGTAACCTTCTATGTGTCAGCCCCTGTTACAGAACTCTCATCTGTCTTTCCTCTGAGATGTCTTTGATTGAACATTCATCCACATATGTTCACACTAATGTACATACATGCGAGCGCACACAGAAATATGGGGGTCGAAGCATGGCCTTGCTCAGGCCAGATCATTAATGCAGCCTCACAGCACCAGGCCGGATCCAATGCTCAGCACAACACACCTAAAATTGACTGTAGTTTCTATCAGACATTCATCACCTGCCACCAGCACCTTAAGTTTGTACTTGTTGTTCTGTTCTTATCCTTTCCTGAAATCCCAGTCAATATGTTTGTTTTGGGAGAATGTGTGGGAGGCAGTGAGAGTAAAAGGACGAGAAAGACTGTTTGATTAAAAGGCTGTATTGACTGATCAACAGGAACAAATCTCCATTGCGTGTCTGAATATGATGGTCATCAAACTCCGGGGGGCGTAAAGCATGTGTTTTGGGGTATATGAGTACATCGTGAGTGTTTATGTGGGTGTGTGGTTTGATGTATGTTAGTAAGTGGTGGAGTATTTTTGTCATACTGTGTCTCTGCCTGCAGTGAAAGCCGATAGTGTCCTGTGGTTAAATCATTTTACTCAGTGGAGAGCATTGGAAGAAAAAACAAAGCTACAGTTAAGACTTTAACTCACTGACAAGACCTCACATGTGACCTGAGCCCGGTCAAAATCTTGGAGGGAATACAAGTGGAAAAAGATTTCGGGAGATTTCAGGCTGTGTAAGCTAAAAGCTCAGCTGCCCATGCAGCCTACACGGGACCTTCGGTTGTATTTAAGTGCATACATAAAGTATACTGTATATCACAAGTGCTTTCTTAAAGCACTTTTCCCTTTTCATGTCTGTGTAGCCTATTTCCCACTGGACAGAAAAACAGCTAACACCGGCTAACATCTGGCTTTTGTATGTAATGGGAAAGGTTACAATCAGTGTTCACATTCATTGGGACAAATGACTGCAGTAGTCACAGATATTTATCGGCTCCAGCTCTGATAAGCTTCAATCGGCAGCAATGAAAATACGACACCTGCGTGGAAGCTCTTATTTTAGGCCATCTTCCATCCACGCAGCGCTCGAACATCGCTCAAAAGTAATTGTCAGGACTGAGTTGGAGAGAAAGACTGAACCAATTATACCATAGAGGTCCCGGCGCTGGAGTCTCCGGACTGGATTCTGCCGCCCGAGCAGCCACGCTGTACAGCCCCCTCAGCTGGCCTGAGGGAAAACCCGGAAACGTTTCAGAACTGGACTGGACTTTTTTAAGTAACATTCCCTGGACTGTGCTTCTTCCTGTGCAACTGAGACTGTTTTTATCTATCTAATGTTTAATCTGTTGGCATTGCCTATGTTTTAGTTTAGGGATAAACAAAGTTTTGTTTATGTTTTATTTTGTCGGCAGGATCCAGTCCAGAGACTCCAGCACCGGGACCTCTATCCAGCCGGGACGCTGCTGCCAGGGAAAAGGAAAAACAATCAATGCTCAGCCTCACCAAGACCGGCAAATTCAGACTGCACGAGCACACACACTGCCGTGATGACCTCCCTTTGAGTTTTAGTAATCGTGCCCATCAACAAACAGTTGTCCCCTCTGGCCTGCCACTGCCCTCTGGATCCAATGCCTTCAACGCACAGGAAAGCCACACTCAGTGCCATCTAACACAAACTTAGCCACACACACTCGCAGTGAGAAAACATCTACTTCCCTTTAGTCAGAAGTTAGCAAGCGTTGATAACTCATTCTGGAGGCCAGCTCTGCTCAGGAACAACAGGGATACCCAGTCTGTGGCAGGTCGAAGAGCGGAGGAGACCCAGTGGCGGTGACAGTGACCAGTTTCAGACTCCCTGTGTTCACCATCTGACAGTACTTCATGACAGTGGGGGATCAGAACTGGTGAATGAGATCACTGAAGCAGCGGAGCTCCGCCGGTGCGTCAATCAGTGCAGATACTCCACCGGTGTGTCAATCAGTGCAGGAGCCTTTTGTTTTGACAGTCAAAAGTAAACAGTCCAAGCAGTAGTCCACCATAAATAAATACAGGTAAACACACAGCAAACATTAAATAAACATAACTGCATTTAAATAATCACACCATTAAACCAAATAGACAAAATCAAATTTACTGCCCAACAACATGGCATTTTGCATACTATGACATTTTCATCTCTGGTGGAATTCACTTACATTTCAGTGTGCCATCAGCTTATTAATAGCATTTTCACCTAAACAAAGAAAAGTGTAAAATTTCCAGAAGGGTAAGTGTTGCTAATATTTTGACTGACAGACAGACTTGTTGCACAGTTCGGGTAGTCCACCACGTACATTTTAGTCCCGTCTTGTCTTGACAGCGAAGACAAAACACAACGTCATTGTTTTTATTATCAAAGATCTATTTTTAACTCAACATTATCTCGTCTTAGTCACAGAAAAAATGTCATTTTTCATTATAGTTTTCAGAAACAAAAATAACGTGTGTGTGTGTGTGTGTGTGTGTGTGTGTGTGTGTGTGTGTTAGTGTTGGTAAGAGAGCCAAAGAGAGATGTGATTCAGTCTTGACAAGTAAAGGCAGTTAAGCAGCGAGGGCACACATGAAGAGAGGGAAGGTGTGCGACCGGGGAGGGCAATGTGAGAGTGTGGACGCAGGGAGCTGAAAATGTCACAGTGAAGAAGAAAGACTGTTTAGGCAGTGAGGGATGAGAAGAGAAATGCAATCTGGGCCCAGACAGAGGTGTAACAGACCAATTTGTTTGTGGTGTAATGGAGAGAAGATGGGTTGGCTTGGGTGATAAGTTGGCCAGGTCTGGGCCAGGCTGGACTGGGAGGATAAGAGGGGTTCTGAGGTCTGTGTGGAAAAACATTCAGATAGACAAATATACGCTGCAGCTGGGAAAGAAAGGTGAAGTTAACAGGAACAAAAAAAAAAGGCGTAGATGTGATATTGCAGCAATATAAGCAGACGGCTTATTTACGGAGTTCTTAAGTCTTTGGGGGAAGTTCAAGTCGGATCTCAAAGGATTCAATACAAGTCCTAGTCTCGAATCAAGTCACACAAGGTACAGGTCCGGAAACAGCCCAGAGAAACAATGCGGCTGCCATGTGGGACACCACCCACAAGGATAGGCATAATGGTTTGGTGCACTGCCAATTATATGCAAAGGCAGAGACAGCTGCATCTGGGTACAGCGATAGCTTTTGGGATGAGGAATATCACCTTTCAGGCAGGGGAGAGTCAGAGCTAGTCAAGTGATACCAACTGTCTTTTGAGACATAATCATAAAGGCTTGGCAACAACAGAAAGAGGAATAGCAAAATCCATATGCTCACCTTTGCAAACTTGGCCTATTCTAGAAACTTAGACAGCAGAGCAGAAGTTACAAGTATTTACCAATGGACAACATGTCTGCACTTCCTCCAACTGTAAAACAAAAATGAAGGCAAACTATCCCACATACAGTCGCTGCCATCTTGCCCTGGTGACACCATTTAGAGTCTCTGCAGTAGTGATTTCTGTGCTATCAAGTTCACATCGTCCAACTAATACCGAGTCAGTCATGACATCAAACCCCCTTTTTATAGAACCAACTGACTAATTAAAACCAAACCTATCAGAAGAATGTTTGAACAAACATTAACATGATAAGAACTACCTAAAATAACAAAAAATTATCTTTAGCACTTCTCTTTTAGTTTGGCCCAGAGTCCAGCTCAGCAACGCAAGATGGCAGCACATGGGATATTGTGGCTTCATTTTTGTGCAGAGGATTTGAGTGGAGACGTGTCATCCATCTTTATATACAGTCAGTGGTATAGGCCAGAAATACAAACACAAAGCTGTCTGGAAATGAGGCGTTACTCCCCACAGGCTTTATTATCTAATTGTACATCATTCCATTCACTGCAGAGTTTTGTTGAAGAGGGGAAAAAAAGCTCCAGCTAAGCTAAGGAGCTTGCTAACGGCCTGCTAACTGCCACTTAGCAAGCTCGTTAGCTTGACTGCTAATGGGACAATAACACCATTCCTATCTGGAGCAGTTTATACTCCAACAGAGAAGGTTAAATAAAAGTGGATGGCGCAACACAGCTAATAACAATCTCTTCCCCCATTCCAGACTCGCTGGCTTGTCATTTTCGCAAAGGTCAGAACTGTCAAGATGGCTTTATTGGTCAGCTTTGCAGGTCAGATTTTGCACTGAGCAAGCCCACCGATCACTTAGGCCTATGTTTTTTTAAATATTGACGTTACCAGGTGTTAAGACAGATCAGATGTATTTACTCTGAAAATGCAGCTCAATCAGTTAACACATCCAGTCTGGCCTGAGAATGCCTTGGGATTCTACCAAGAATATGAAGTTATTAAAATGCTCATTTTAACCTGTTCATCGATTTTCTAAGCCCCATTGTTGTTAATAGGCTTTCAAGGCCTGCCTGCTGCTGTCTTATTCAGCTTTTATTGCTCCACTATTTTACTGGGTCAAAATGGGTGTTTTTGCTTCAGTCATCAGCATAAATTGAATAACTGTCGAGTCCTCGTGTAATCAAGTCTCAAGTCAAGTGTACCTGCAAGTTAAGTTTGAGGTCTTCATTTTCACAATTAAAATGCCTAGCTCATTTGACACTGTTCTGTTGCTTTGGAACAAGAATCAACACTGTAACTGTTAACCTTGAATTCAGCACATACCCATTTAAAATAGTTTATCTGAGAACAAAAAGGAACTTAGCTGCTCATTGCTTATGTTCTTTGCAGCAGTGCTGATGTGCACTAACTCTGGAAGAGGTCTGAAAGCACAAAGAAAAGAAGCAGTATGTTTTGGACCCTAAATATGACAGATGTTTTGTGTTCAAATAAATAGAAATGTTTGGAATTCCAAGTGTCAGTTTTCTGTGGCTGGGGCGCAGTTTTTGTTATATTTGGATTAGAGCTGCAGGCCTTTCCTGCAGAACTGCTATGGGCAAACTAGATTGACAGCTGGTGTTACTGGGAAGAGCAGGAGAGTAGGAGCAAAGGGTCAGGCCAAGAGGTCAGGAGTTGACCCACCAGGAGAGGGCGAAGGGAAGAGGAAGAGAGGGGAAGAGGAAAGTGATATGGGAGGAAGGGACCTGGAGCACTGACACATGGAGATGGAGGAGAGAAAGTGAGGGGAGGGAGGAGAGGATGAGGGCAGAAAGGTGACACGCTCAGACAGAGGGGGAGAGACAGGGATGGGGGGAAAGATGGAGAAAAGGATGAGGGGAGCAGGGGATGCTGCTGATCCACCGGTTTGACCTTGCAGACAGTCTGCGGTCTCAGCTTGTGTGTGTACATGTGAGAGTGCACACATGCTTTCGTGTACTTTCGTGTGTGTGTGTTTATGTCTATGTGTGTGTGTGTGTGTGTGTGTGTGTGAGCGAGAGAGAGAGTCTGAGTGAGTGTTTTTATTTCCAGCATGAGCAAGCTGTGCTTTATTTGCCAAGCAGGGTCAGGGCAGCACGAACACACACAAACAAGTCCACAGAAAAATCTCTCATCTCTCTAATCTCAACTACAATCAACAAATCAATGACCAAAACATTCTGCTTGGATGATTGGTCAAAGTGTCTGTGAAAGGGCGAAACTATGTTTGTACTGTAAGACTACCTCTTTCTTTGATATGCTGTAAAAGAACGAAGCAAACCTGCTTGCTGGTCAGACTTCCCATACTCTGTGTTTAGTATGTGTGTGTGTGTGCGTGTGTGCAGAATCCACATTGCAGATGTTACCTCTTAAATTGTTTTGTAAAAGAGGAATATTTGCAGGTTTTTTTTCTGACGTACATGTTTCTTGGAAACAGGTCTATCATGTATAGTTTTTGTTGTTACATCTGGTTTTCAGCCAGGCTTTCCTGCATTTGTACATCTCTAAACTCCAAGTTTTCACATAGAGTCTCTCTTCTCTTTGCATAGTTCATTATTCATGGTTTGTCAACCAGCACTCATCAGTCAAAGATGAGCATTCAGCACGAGCCAGAGTTCGACCCACTAAATATAAATGTTTGATTATGCATAACAACCCTAGTCAGTATCTGCAAAGATGAATGACCAAGCTTAAAGAGAACAGTCAATAACATGGTGTACAATCAAGACAGATGAAATCCATGGAAAGAAGTTAACAGTTCACATAAGTAAAAGAGAGGAGAGTGGAAAAACATAATTTCTGACAGAATGGCTCTTACCTGCTGATTTATGGATGATGATGTATTGATGTTAAGTCCATGTTTTGAATAGTCATCACTATAAATGGTTATGGTTGAAGATGTTAAATCTGCAGTTGTAAATGTTAATAAGTTGTTGATAAATGGATGCTCTTTTGCAGAAGGTGAACGGTCACACAGTCCAATGGAGGAGTCCTCCTTAAAAATTTAAAAGACAGCTAAAAGGACAAAGCAAGTTACACATGAGGTTTTACACTATCCAAATAGATTTTTCTCAACCAGGCAACTCAAAACGTGTCCTTACTATTCCTCATACCTGTAGGACTATTTAGTGTCTGAGGTTGCTAAGCAACCTCGGCAAGCTCGGTACCATAGCCTCTTCACCTGAAATCCTGGGTTCAGAGCTGGTCTTGTGCCATGTGCTGTTTAAGTGTGTGGGCATATTGTCTGTGGGACAGATGTAAAGCTCTGGTAGCCCTGCACTAAAATGATCAACTTCTCCTCCATATTTATCACAGACTGATAGTCACAGGAGAAGGGAAAGATATCTGTCGGCCGTGATTGGTTGTGCTTTGTCACATAGCATGCCGTGTGTGCTGCTACGTTCCAAAAGTTGAACTTGGTTTATCTCAAAGTGCAGCCATTGTACCCTGAAAAATGGACACTTGGGAATGTGTGCGTGCTGCGACAGCATTGCCCTGGCATTTAAGCACGCCTGCAACGTGTCTACATTGAAAATAATGAATTTGAAGGTGCAAGAAACACGGCATGTGTACGGCCCCCTATTCTGCCCCTACTTCAACTCCCAGCCTCTTAGATCTTCAGAGCAATGTCTTTTAACTGTCCCACGGTCAAAGCTGGTGAGTAGGGGAGATTGTGCCTTTGTGGTAGCTACTCCAAAGCTCTGGAACAGCCTTCCACTCCCAATCAAATCCTCCCCCTCTATTGACACTTTTAAGACAAATCTTAAGACGTACATGTTTTCAATGGCCTTTGGTTGCTTGTAGTGGTTTTGATATTTTAGTTTTTTATAATCTTTTTATGTATGTAATCATTCTTACCAGTGTTATTCTGTTTTATATCTGTGTACATGTTATATTGCTATATATGTGTGTGTGTCAGTCTTTTAGTACGTACAGCACTTTGGTCAGCTGTGGTTGTTTTTAAATGTGCTGTATAAAAAAAACTTGATTTTATTTTATTTGATTTATCAGTTTATATTGTTTTGGTGTGAGTTGCCAAGTGTTAAATATATTTGCAGTAGAGATGTCTGCCTTCTCTCAAATATCATGGAAGTAAATGGCATTCGACTTGTGGTGCTCAAAGCGCCAAAAAATACATTTAAAAAACTCAACAGCAATGTCTCTTTCCAGAAATCATGACCCAGTAACTCAACATAATCCAAATATGAGCAGTTTCATTTAGGAACTGTTTTCTTTCTATCGAACTACACCCGCCAACAGTCCCACCGCACAGAAAGATGTGCGCATCCACTGCTGAGCTAGCCAATATAACCGCTTAGCTGAGAGAGACGCCATTAGTGTTTACATTTCATGCTGTTACAAGCACGAGGCTCTCGTCCATGAGTAGTGTCACGCATCCTTTTGCGCCATGTTGCAGTTGGCGGGTGTGGTATGGTAGAAAGAAACTAGTTCCTGCATTAAACTGCTCACAGCAAGGACTGTGGATTATCTTGAGTAACTTGGTCATGATTTCTGGAAAGAGACATTGCTGGCAAGTTTTACAAATGCTTGTTTGTTTGTATTTCTGTGCTTTTAGCAGGTGAGTGCCATTGAGTTCCATTGTATTGGAGTGAAAAGAGACTTCTCTGGTCAATTCCCAACACTCCAGATTGACAATTAGCACTACAAGTAAGAGTGAAAATGTGTATTTTTCATTTTGGGGTAAACTGTTCCTTTTACAGTCATGAAAGACACAGATTACACCGCATAAGCTTCTTTGTAAAGTCTACAAAATATCACACAAAAAGCAACCACCAACCACTTTGCTGATTGTGTGTATGCCACCTTATATTTGAGCAGGTTTAAAGATGTAGGGGCTTCCCGCTTCTTCCTTTATTTTCTGCTTAAGTAGAAGAAGGGGAAATTCCCCCTTAACCGAAATCTAATTCTGTGGTAGCAGTTGACTTATAATTATTCAAAGCTAACATTAAACTAATGATAGTGTTCCTAAAGACGTACTTGGTCTTCAGTTCCTGGACTCAATTCTTTTTTTTTTTATCTAACGGTATGTGAAAAATGTTGGTGATTGTTGCAAACTGTTGTATCTGCAGTGTTTAGTCTCAAAATATTGCCTATGCATCAAGGCCACTGCCCGTGGCAACATATCGACCATTGTTTGATTAATGACAGTGGCTATCTGTGCTGCAATCATCTCTCATCCTCTGGTAATCACGGCCTCACTCGCCCATCTGTCTGCTCTACTTTCAAATCACACCATCTACCTGCCAACCTGTCTGCAACCAGAGCCCCAGTAATGATCCGATCTGCCCTTGTTTCTTGGTGTAAAAATAGTCAGATACATAATTAACATCATCGCTCATAACAGCTCCAATAACTGACTGTCTTGGGGGGATGAAGGATGAGGGTTCGGCTCATCTGAAGGCAAAATGTTGTTAGTCCAAAAACTACTCAATCATCCCGTCTTTACACTTCCTGCATGGCAATTGGAAGGTTGCCAAACACTGCTGCAGTTCTTTATTTGCACTCAATTTAGATGGTTTGGCGCCCAGGCTGTTGTGTGTATGCGTGTGTGTGTACTGTGTCTCTAGTCTCTTCTGTCTCCCTTATCGCTCTCTTATTCACTTCTTTTCTGTCTTACTCTCCCTATTTCCTCTGCCTTTTCTTCTGCTATTTGTCTGTCTACTGCCATCCATTTTCTGTTTCTCTTCCATCTGTGGTTTCACTACACATTCCTCCTTATCTCTTTTTCTTTTGTCTTCTAATACTCCCTACCTCCACTCCCCTCTTCATCACTCTCCCCCCCTCTCTTTGTCTCCCATGTCATCTCCTCCTTCTGTCTCCTGACTCGTGCTTCTACTTGACAATCTCAGCCGGCCGTTAGTCTGCCTAGGTTGAGGGGTTATGGAGTTCATCGAGCTTTAACAGAGCCAGGTCCTCGCTGTAGAGGCTGTCTCGTCTGGTTTCCACACACCAGGTTGAGAGTGGCTAGCTCAGGACGTGCTCATTATTTGCCACACAGCCAGTGGTGGCCTACACACACAGACACACACACATTCACACACAAGATGAGTTATTTAGCTTGACGATGACATGACTGACTCATTAAAATCCGAAAACTTGGACTGTGACTCCATCACTAAGTCAGCCACAGGTGGGATGAAAAAAAAGCTTATTCTGCAGGAAGCTGTGTCTTTTTTAACATGTAAGAGAAATTGTAGCTGTGCGGTCAGCAGGCTTGCAGAAGTAAATAATAGTTAGGTGCCAGTCTTTACTGACTTCTCTCTTCTTCTTTAATGAATACATCTGAAGGCTCCAACTTCTTAATGATGCTCTGAAAGTTGAGTTGCAATGTAGTTTTCTACTTTTGTCACTGTAACAATGTGTAATATGCTGCTGTGGCATTCCAACATGTTCTCACTCCCAACTCGTCAAATATGGCAGCTTGGTCAGTGACTCTATGTTTCAAACTACGCTCTAGGTAACCCTTTAATGTCAGTTTTGGATACTCAGGGACAGCAAAAGAAGTACATTTGTTACTTAATGTTCAGTTACTTAAAAACCCTGTGCTCCTGCAGTGTTTGTGTACCTTTACACCCTGGGGTTAGCCCCAACTTAACTGATTGTTTAAAGGGGAACACCACGTAAATTAAGAATTCTAATATGTTATTCCCATGGCCTGTGAGAGGTCAATCATTATTTGTGAACATGAGCTACTCCCTCTCAAAGTAAGCCTCAAACTTGTGATGTCATAGGGTGTAAAGTCTGGAGTTGCTACAGACATAATGAATGGGATCCTGATTATATGGACCCACTCATTTTTTTATACCCAAATGTTATGTTATCGTACTGTTCTCAGTTCTGAAACAGAAAATGTAGCCATATACTCAGTACATCCCCCTGGGTGCTATCCTTATCATTGTTCATTGTCTATAGAGCAGCTCCAGACTTTATACCCTCTGACATCACAAGTTTGAGTTCAGTCAGGAACACTTTAGTCAAAGAAAACTTTCTTCCCATTTGCAGTATTATATTTATGGCTCTGTTCTGGGGCCCCTCTGCCTTTCCAGGCCTATGCAGAAAGTCTCTTCAATGCGCCTATGTGGAAAGCCTAAAGCAAAGAGAGCACACCTCTCTGCCCTTCCATGCGCCTGTGTAGAAAACCTTAAGGCAGAGAGAGAAAACCTCCCTGCCCCTTAATGCACCTACATGGAAAGCCTAAGGCAGGGAGAGCAGCAGCAAAGACCCCCAGGAACACAACAGAGCAGCATCAATGACAAACACAAATGACACTGATAAGTCAGGCACAGCATGAAAAGGAGGAGCTGGGGTGGAGGTGGGTTGCAAAGCAGCTTGCAGAGGAAGCAGCAACAGTAGGCAGGCCAGAGCAGTTTAAATATGGCGCTCTGAATGAGATTTGCCAATTGGTTGCATAGAAAGTTTATCAGTCTTAAACCTTAAGAATAACATGTATGCACTTTGAAAATGGGCATAGTTCCCCTTTAAGTTATTCACAGGCAGGCACAGAGCTGACCATATCTAGGGAGCTCTTGTCTCCTACAAAATACACCCATATACATGCTGATTTGCTTTGCCTGATACTTTTGATTTGCTTTGCCTGATACTTTTTGAAAGAAAAGCACTTGATGCTTGCATCATTTTCACTGACAGCATTTTTTCCCATTCCATCCTTCACACAGAGGTCAGGGGGAGAGGGTCAGAGTGAATGGTTGGGCATACAAAGTGAAGCACAATGTTGACACTGGAGACTTGGGTCTGTTTCCTGCATCCTGCTTTCTATTAGTTTCACCTGGTCAAGGTTAGGGAAAGACTGTGATTTTGTGGTTTTTGGTGTTACGGTTAAATCATAAAATAAGTCAGTGCATCCCCTTTTTTGCTTCAAGTCAATACAGTTTTTTAAATGTATTTCATCAAGTTCTTAAAGGAGCTCTTCAGAACATTGACTGCACATGGTTCTCAACATGGAGGTGTCAACTCACAGCTAACATTACAAATAGCCCAAATATTGCTAACAATGGCAACAGTACCTGATCTTACCAGGGAGGTTGGGGGTGGCTGTGTGGGGCCAGAGGGTGGGTGCTATACTCCCACAATGACGCCATCCTGACATCAATGGTAACCGCCTTACGAGAGCAGTACAGAGCAGCAGCCATTAACTTGCTGGTTGCACACACAGGGATTTAAAGGGACTAAAATGCACATGCAACCAGACGTCTACTATAATGCACAACAGATAATCTCAGATTACAACACACACAGACGTAGGGTGACTTCACTCTCTGCTCAGTATGCTTTTACTCCACTATATCTACATACCAGAGGTTGTTTGGTGCTATATTAATGCTCTGAATGTTTTATACAGCTCCGTTAGGCATAACTATAACACTGTTAATCGTGCATCGGGTGTCAAATAACAGCAACAAGAAAACAAATTAAATTCATCGATAGTGAGAGGTTCGCAGATAGCCCACTTTCAGTATGAACATTCTACTCAAGCATTTCTGTGACTCAGTTTGTTTACACCCTGTTTCCAACACAATTGACTTGTCAGACTAGGCAGGGAATTCCAGTAAATCAGTGCTGTTTTCAGTCACTTGTTATAAATGTCTGAACTGAGCCCTGAGCCTGGCAAGACCTGCTCGGCCCTTCAGTTTAATAGTTTGCCTGCTTCCCTCCCTCTCTGTCTTTCTCTCTTTATGCTCTTCTACCATACCACCAGGGTCGACTCTGCCATCTGATAGTAGTCCAGTGAGCTCCAGCTAGGAGAGAAACTTCCCAGAACAAAGAATAGAGCAGTGACCTGGCATTCCATTGCTGAGGAGCCACTGCCAAGCTCACTGATTGAAACCTCCCTTCAGCCAGCTCCCCCCTCCCTCCATCCTTCTTCCCCCTATGCCACGCTCTCACCCCTCCCACCCTGCCTTCCCCCCTTACTCCACTCCACCTGACTGCTGCAGGGACACATAGAGAGGTACAGAGGACCACTGAGCATGAGAGAGAGATATAGTAGGCAAGCTCTCGATCAGAATGCGAGCTGTGCTTGACTCTCCCCAGCACACAAACAAACCTGTCTGCTGGAGAGTTTGGCACACATTGACCTGACCTTATGGTCCAAGGTTCATGTGCTCTTTGACAAACTGCAGCTCCAAAGTTTTCCTTCACCTCTTAAGTGTGTGGCACAGCATATCAATAAGGATCAAGAGTGGTGTGCCATCAGCATCCCACTGAGAGTTTTTCTATTAAGACCTATGATGACAAAAGGGTCATAATGGAGAAAATTATGCATGCACTTCATAATGCCACTGTGCTGTTACCTGTAATAATGAAATTGTTATTGGAATCCACTCGAAGGCCATATTATGACACACACCAGACTTGCATCCTTTTATCTGGTATGTATCAGTGCAGCTTATTCACAAGAGGAGGAAGACGTTCATCCCAGTGAATTCAGCTTTGTGACTGGCCTCATACACACTGTAGTTTCCCTCCGTTTTCTCTGAATGCTGGTTTCTCGGAGAACTGATGTATTCTGACCTCTGTAATACAGTATGTATGTATATAAATGTTGTTGGAGACAGTCCACAGCATTCCCATTTGTCAATTTCATCATTCCAGTTTCAGGAATCCACAAAATTCCAATTTGTATGTTTCATCATTCTAATTTCAGGAATCCGCAAAATTCTACTTGGTGTGTTTCATCATTCCAATTTCAAATCAGAATCCACAAGCCTGTCACCAGACAGAATTTTCATACTGGACTCTTCCACAAAACCCCAAATTCCATTTTTGAGCATTTAATGGCAACATTTTTAAATCATGTATTTCTACTATATCCAAGCGTGGCAACTACAGTTTGGTTAAGGGTAAGACTGTTGTAACAAGACGAACAAAAAAGCAAAAGAAACAGGGGACCTAACAAGATACAAACTTTGGTCTATAAAATCAACCACCACCCTGACCTCCAAACCCTTACTTTCTGCATCACTAAATAAATGGCACACTCCTTTGGCACTGAATATTGGAATCGGACTTAAATTGCTTGCTGCAGAAACATCCAATATGTGCATTGGGATTGGGCATTAAAGGAAAGCAGAGCCTGACTTCTTACTGCAACTTTTAGATCCCACCAGAATGAACACAACCTGTACCGCCACTTTTTTCTTTCTTTTTTTTGTGTGTTTTACCTCAGCTTCAACAGGATGAAATCTCTTGAGATTGCAATCTATATGTCTAAAACAGCCCAACTGTGCAGCACAACTGAAACAAAGTCAAGCTGGCATTATACTGTAAAGGTAAAGTAGACATGCTTGCTTTTGTGAGTGCCTGACGAGCCTGTCTCTCTGGCTCGCTGTCTATCCCTCACGGAGCAACCTGACACACACAGGAAGAAACACTGGGCCCCGTTCAATATCTTCCTTAGTTTTTTTTTCTAATTTGGTCCTGACAAAGGTCCTAGGAAAAGTTTATGTCAGATGAAGTGTTCTTAAACGCAGGTGCTTCTGCAGGAAGTTAACGCCAAATGAGCCGTCATAAACATGTGGGGATTATTACTGTTATTCTTTCAGTGAACACAGTATCCAAAGAGGGGCACACAACTGATCAAATAATAAAAGGAAAGATGTGATCTCCAATTAAAGGCCAAAAAATATATTGCAAAACACAGGAGACAGATGCTGACCACTGGAGGAGGACAGGCTCACCCTGGTTACTCTCTGCAAATAGATCTGGTCTTGGAAGATGTGTTTCCTCCTCAGGGCACGATCTCAACATCTCGCAGCAGCAGTAAATACGCCATTGTGTGAGTAGACCTAGGGTGCAGAAACAGGCCTACATTGGGTCTATAAATAGTGTGATCAGTCATTAATTATGGATGGCATGGTTCATTATTAACATAACTGACGTGAATTGAAGTGTTAGCATCGTGGTTATTTACTTTGAAAGATCATAATGCTCTAAAAAAGTGAAAATAAATAATTAAAAAAATATAATGAATGATAAAATTATTATTGTGATATAATTCCTATAATGATATACAACTGCAGAATTGAAGAAGACACAATAACTGATGTTTGTGTCCCAATATAACTCGCAGCATGCCACCATGCACACAGACCAATTTCTTCTTCTAAAAATGTATTCTAATGAACTGGCAGTGACCCAAAACTGACAAAAACATCCAGAACCAGACCCGAAACGAGACACACTGTTGGGACTTGTCACCCAAGGGTAGAGTAGCAGGACTCTGAGATTGATGAAAATTAAGAGACTGACAGTGTTTCTTGGAAATATTAGATCAATCCCTCTCATGAGTCACGGCAAAAATCTGTTTAAATAAGTCTGTCCTTTTGGCACTTGCTTGGTTTCTCTCATTAACATGCTCATCCTCTCAGCTTTGCCTTCCTGTGGTGACTGTGATGATGTTTTTCTTAAACTTCATAAACATTTTTCCTTGTAAGTAAGTTTTAGATACTAGAGGTCACAAAAGCATCCTTGCAAAAATGCTGTTTTAATTATGTTGTAGTTAAAAAAAAAAAGTCCAAAAAAAGGTTTACACAACATTCTGACTAAACACTGTTTTAGCCGGTCTTTGTTGTGTTTGGCAGGAAAGAAAGAAAAAAGATTAAACCACTGCCAATTGCTTTTCACAAAGACTTTGTCCGTTATGGTTGCATTTATAGCTAAAGAAGTAGATGTGTGCATCATTTTGAATCGCACAAAAGATTCATGTTGCAGGCATACATCCTAAACTTGGTCTGTAGTTGTTCCTAGAAGTTGGCTGTGTGTAGCAGATAGTTCTCATCAGGTTTTCTGTTGCAGTTAGATGGAAACAGGCTCTCCCTTTAATTAGAAAAACAGTCTCTTCCAGAGAGGTGACACTGCTCTCTTTCACTGGAGAGGAAGTACGGCATATGGATACTAAGCTACAATACCTGCTGCAAATGTGTGTGGGTGTTCAGATGTGTTACAGTTTGTCTGTGGGTGTTTGTCAGTCTAACAAACAAAACCGTTTAAGACCATCTGCCTTGTTAATGGGGGAGTGTGGTGCCAGTAGATGCTTTGATAGCAACCTTTGAAACTACGGACATCTGTGTGTGGTGCGGTGCCTGTGTTTGTGTGTGTGTGAGTGTGTGTTGTTGGGAGAGATGGCTCCATCTGTTTGTATTGTTCCTCTCCTTGATTGCTCTGCTTCCAGCAAACTTGTATTCTGGGACTGTTTTATTTTGGAACACACACCCACGCATGCATACCTGCGAGGAAACATGTGCGCGCACACACACACACACGCACAAGGAGAACTGAGTGACACATCCTAGTGAGTACAGTATGTGCACAGATGTGTATATGGGAAACAGGGAACAAATAGAAAACTTATGAAAGGCCAGTGATTGTTATTGCTCAAAAGAGTCTTTGTCTCCTCTCCAAAAAAAAATTGTGGATGATGGAACATTTTCTTAACACAGTAATTACATGGGTTGCCTGGGGGCCGAATGTTTAACAATGCAGCTTAATTATTATTTTTTTGTTTATTATGACTCAATTGTTGCGTAATCTTCAAACAACATTTAACGATTTTAACCTGGCTCCTTTAATCTGTTTCTCTTTCTCTTTTTAACGGTTCACTTTCCCCACGCTGTTTTTTGTTTTTGCATGCAAGTGTGTGTTTTTGTGTGCACTGGGCGTCATGTCCTGTGATGTCAGTGCGTGCATGTGTGAAGTGGCCCCGTTTCGGGCTCCTGGGACCTGACAGACATAAGACAGAGACAGGGGCAAAAGGTTAATAAACACACATGTACATACGTTCACGCATTCATACACACACAGATATGTTAAAACACTCACCAGACGCCAGACAGATGCATTCATACGCCGTTATTTCACTTTTGTTTGCCGTTGAAATGCATTAATAGAAGCACTGAATAGTTCCAAGTGCAACACTTAATGTGAGTCATTAAGCCACAGAGGGTTCGTCTGAGCTCAGCTGAAAAGAAGCCCAAGTTAAGTGCTTCTCCTTTTTGTTTCAATGCTGAGAACGTATACTCAAACCCTCGGAGAGCTCACGGACATGTTCGTGTACACCCGTATAGCCACGTGTAGCACAAACTCGGCACGTGTTTTGACCCCGGGGCCAGTGGTGCACTGCGAGTGTGGCTGGGGGCCAGGAGGGACCTTGCTCTGTCTCTGTTCATATTATTCAAAAGAATAAAGCTTTTTTCCCAGTAAATTGAAATTCGAAACAAAATGCCGATTAAGAGCTAAGAGACCTCCCTGGAGGAAAGAGCGCTGGCATTTAACATGCAGACCCAGTGTTTAGCCCTAGTCCTTTCAAAAAGCAGCACGGCCAAACCAATCTCCCTGAGAACGGCACAGCAAATTTCTTGCGGATGAGTTTCGGCTGGAGCCCAGATATACAAAGTGAAATGAAGGCTTCATGGTTTATCAAAGCAGCCATAGTGTTTATTCTACTAGGAGCAAACACACAGGCCGCCTAATAACACCGGCAGAGGATATTTTCTCCAACACATATACAAGAGGACCTGAAAGCTACTGTATGGGCCCTCAGTGAAATTTATGTGAACAGGCTTATGTTCACACAGAGGTGAGTGCATCTTGCACCGCACGAGATATGAGACCTTGTATGGAAATAGAGATTCAAACGGCGTGAAAACAGTCCACATGCACATATCCTCCCCATTAAGACGGCAGTTTCAGTGTTAAACTGCAGGAATGAGAGACTATGTCAGACCCGAGACATTCGGTAAACAGCCGGGTGTGACTGTGTCATGCAATGTAGCTATGTTAATCCTCTCAGGGGTCAGCGGTCAGCATTTTTTAAAAGACTTATTTGTGCAGAACAATGAGACAGTCACTACACCAAGATTGCCTGGAGCTGAGACATACTCGATGATCCTGGGATCAAGTGGGAGCATGGAAAACATACTGGAAATTGAGGAAATGTGTGAAAGCCGGTGGGATTTTTTTCTATGGCCTGTGTAAATCTCGGGCTGCTGTGTTTTCTTTAATATTTTCTCGGTGTGCATCTGCGGCTTTAGTGCAACCATATCTCCTGCAAATACGACTTCTTTGATTTGCCAAATGTGTTTGAAAGACATGTAATTGCAGCTTGGATCATATTCTGCAATGTTTTTTTTTTACAGCCCAAGCAGCGTGGCATCCTTATATTGTATAGGGAAGAGGTTTTGGCGTACAAAGCGCAGGACTTTGTTATGGGTTTAGGCTTGTTTAGATTGTGGGTTTTGGTTAAATAACTAGCAAGGCAACACATTTTGTCTTGTGCTTGAAGGCAGCATTTATTTTCTCAGCATTTAACCTAAGCCGCCCTCTTCCCATAAGTCCTTTGAGTTGCTTAAACAGCACCACACTACAGGCAGATATTGTACGTTCAGTATGAGCAGTTTCATTTGACACATCTGTAAACTTTTCCTCATATTTAAAAAACCTAACGCTAGTGGCTTTTCATTTCCCACAAAACTACAAATGCACATGAGCATATTTTAAAGGGAACAAGGTTGCATAATGCTGTGTTTCCATACCCTTTTACTGTATAGCTCAGGCAGCATTAGCATAGCAGAGCACCAGGCTGTGTGCTTACACAGTGTAGTGATAAATACCGACTGTGAGCACACTTGCACACAGAAACACCCTCAGTAAACACCACCTATCTAAGTCCCTTTGTGCCATTGCTCCGAGAGGGCTGAATTTATTCTTTGCCTATTTATTTGATGTTGATGAAAGAGTGGATCAAGTCCAATCGCATCAATCACATCAAAGACCTGCTGTGTAACGCGAGGAATGGCACACATGATGCACACATACATACACACAGAGGTGCACCGCCGCGCAGCCTGGTAAACCTTTATAGTTTGATCAGCGTCCTGATCTTGAGAGTAACTTATCTCCCCCTTTTCAGAGGAATGTGAAATATCTAATAGAGACGCTGTGCTTGTCAGCAGCATCTCTCGGCTCTACGGGCGCTCTCTACGACGACACTAAATGCAGTGACAGTGTATGCAGTCAGTAAGTAGCAGAGGCATTACTTTATAGTATTTAACTGTCACCATCTGTCTCTATCTGGAGGTCAAAGTCATGCTGTCTTTCTCCCCTGCAGCACCACACACCCTCGTCGCCCTTTCTCTATCTTGGCGTCCTCTATCTCTCATCTCTCTCGCTTGCCTACATACAGTAGATAGAAACCATACTGAGAGAGAAGCCATTTAAGCTACTGCTGCAAACAGACAGAGATTGGTGTTAGATGCAGGTCTGACTAACCAGAGAGCGCTCTTTATTTCCCACAGGTCAGCCGATGCGTTCTCTCCACTATCATGGGCATTATCCATACCCAGCCCTCCACCACCCAACGGACAGACGTGTGAGTGTCTGTGTGTGTCTGATGCGACGGGCATGACGAACATGATACATCTCATCACATGCTTCTCCTTAGCGGATTAACAGGCAGGCTTCCAACAGCATTTATGCCAATGCTCCTGTGGGGGACTGGCTTTGTGCAGGCAACGGGAAAATTCAATCACTGCCTAAAGGATAGGAACGGGTGGAATGAAACGCTGCTTTGGTTCCATTTCCGTGTTAACCGCTGTTTTTCAAGGCTGCAAATGAGGAAAGAGAGCGAGAGCTGGAGTGCAACTTCTCAATCTGTCCCGCTCGTATTTCTGACTCTTTGTCGGGGAACAAGGTTGTGGCAGGATGGATTTAAGAAATGGATCGTGGGGACACACCTGGTGTCTAATGTCTAGACAGATCTCGTGATACTCTGGTTTCTGAAGTTTGCGTAGGTTTAAATCCACATCACCAGTGCTGCTTATAAATCTTGATAGTGATATTGAAAAGAGATCCCATCCAAATGGCATTTCCAGATATGAAAACTGCCACAGCCTTTCGAAAAGTCAGCCTCATGTCAAAATAAATCCCAATGGTGAGTATGTGGACGGTGAATATGTACCATTAATCACTTCCCTTTTTATTACCTTAAATTAAAATACTTTAGTATAATAACTTATACAGGCTACTCTCACCAGTTTGCCTTTTTTGGTCACATCATTGCACAGCAGCAATAATTTATTTCCCCATGATGCTCAAACTGATAAAATGTGATGCAAGAAAGCTGGATTTTCTGAGGGCCTTCTAGCGCTACACCATCATCTCTTTTACAAGCTGGACTTTTATATAACCTGCTGTTTTTTAGCAGCATTTCCTCCATTTTCCATTTGCACCATTTTCAGCGGGAAAGAAATGATTAAAGACATGTTCACATTTTCAGAAATGTGTTGAGAAGTGGCACACGATGTGATATTTTTAATGAAATACTAGGGCATGTTAAAAAGATTACTCTTATAGGAGTGCTAGAAAGCTCTGGCTATGCACACTAAAAGTAGCTTGACCTCTATATATACTGATGTCACATATAGGTCCTCACATGGGCGGATTATGAGACAATGGGGCCCCCGGGCACAGATATGCAAAAGGCCCCACCACCTCTCCTACACAGGAGCAAAACACTCAAACTTTGTGGTGGTTTTCTGTCTCTTTGTAGCCTTTATGTGTCTGTGTGTGCTTTTTGTTGTTTTTTTTTGTTTCTCTGTGGTAATTTAGTGTCTCTTATTCATCATTTTGTGTCTTTCTTGGTTGTTTTGTGTTTCTCTTTAGTCATTATGTGTCTCCTTATGGTTGTTTTATACCTCTTTGAGGTCATTCTGTGTCTACTTGGGGTATTTTGTGCCCTCTTTGGTTGTTTTGTGTCTCTTTGTAGTTATTTTGTGTATCTTTGTTGTCACTTTGTGTATCTCTGAGGTAATTGTGTGTCTTTTTTGGTTGTTTTGTATTTCTCTTTAGTCATTATGTGTCTCCATTTGGTTGTTTCAAATCTCTTTGAGGTCATTTTGTGTGTCATTGGTTGTTTTGTGTTTCTTGTTAGTCATTTTGTGTCATTTTGGGGTAATTTTGTGCCTCTTTGAAGTATGTTTGTGTCAGTTGAAGGCGATTTTGGTATCTTTTTGAGGTCATTTTGTGTCTCCTTGTCATTTTGTGTTTCTCCTTGTCAGTACATGTTAATTTGATGGGCATTCTGCAGGTGAAGGCCAGGAGCGCCCTTGACACTTTGGGCCCCTGAGCCTGTAGGCCCAGTCAGCCAGTTCAGTTCAAGTTTACAGACGGATCCTTGGACAAAAACAGGCAGAGACAGTAAAGAGTTTTATTTATGCGACAAGCTGTATATGACTTAGGATTCTCAATGTTATGCTAGAGCACAGTATGCCTACTTGATACACTATACTAGACATCTGTTCATGCATTTATGCCTCAGAGGATATTACCATGTTGATAGGTATCTCTGAGAAACATCTGCCTAGAAAAACACCCCAGTCCCAGGCTAAATAACACAATTGTCAGATACACCTGAGTATAGTTCACCGAGCTTGCCAACATCCAAAGGGAGAATCCCGATGTCTTAATTTGATCACAATATTACCTACGCCAGTGCGAGCACTCTGAAAGCAACTGTCAGGAAACTTCAGTGCGTGCAGTCTCTAGAAACCTTATCAGCACACTGTGTTCATTATATTCGTCTTAACTCACATTTTTGCTTTTGTTTGATTTGATCCCTGTGGTATTGCTGAAAACAGATCTATACAATTGCAGGAAATGCCGATCCCTCCCTGAGTGTATTTGACAGTTGTGCTATTGAGCCCAAGGTAACTGCATCTCATCTTTAAAGACAGACATTTACATGTGTAGGTGTCAGAAATGAAAGCAATGCCTGTCAAAATTTCAATTATCCTCTTCATTAAATGCGCCTCAGTTGAATCTAGTGTGGCACAGGTGCCATTTATAATGCATCACTTTTGTAAAAAGTGTGGTGAAGAATGCATTGTGACTCCTTTTGTACTTGAAACCTAAACTTTATTATGATAAGCTTGATGTGGGACTTGAGTTGAAGCTGACTTATGACTTTGCTCCACCTCTGGCAGGTAGGCTACCAGTTGTCTGAGATGTTGTCAGTCATATATCCCTGAGTGCAACTGAATGAGTAATGCATGTACGTGTACTTGAATGTGAATATCCGCATGAATGCTCTGGTGCTTGTATACCTCTGTGTGCTCTGAGTGTTTGTGTGTCTGGCTGCTGTGGGACTCAGAGAGGAACAGACAGTGGAGGGGAGAGACAGAGGGAGAAAAAGAGAAAGAAAGGAAGAGAGAGAGCGGTAGGGGACGAGAGGTAAACTAAAGCTGCATGACGAGTACATCGGGGCACAGAGCCCCGACCGGGAGCGACAGTCCGAACACAGATACACCGTGTCCAAGCAGACAGTGAGGGGTAGGAGAGATTTCCCTATGGAGGCAGGCCAGGGATGCCGGACACCTGAACACACATGAATACACACACACAGACAGTGAGCCTGCACTTCCAGTCCTGCAAGCAACCACACTACAAAACACAAACAAATGATCAGACAGGCACACGCATGCATATATTCTGCACATAAATAGATGAGTGCGCACACTTGGGACGCTCAGAGACAGTCAGAGATGGAATATCGAAAGGAGCGATGGTATTTTTGCATCTCAGTAGGCTGAATTTTCTCGCACACCTTGAAATGTAAAGTTGACTTCCACTTCCCATCAGCATTGAGTCCTGACCAGAATACACAGTGCATATGAGGTGACTGGAGGTGAGTGTTGTCCTGCCCCCACCTCGATACACTATCACTGCCAAATTCCCCTCACACTCATTCTCCTTCTTCACTGAGGCACCAGATAAAAAAAAAAGGAGGAACAAACATCAGTGTTGAGGCAGGAATATTGGATATGCACATGATGCCTGGTGCTACCGCAATCCCCTAAGATGTGCAATGTGAGTAGAAGGTGTGATGTGGTGTGGTCTTTGTGTGTGTGAGTGTGTGTGTTTGCACATGCTTTTACTGTCTGAGTCATGATCTGATTGACATATTTAATACATGTCCTGTGATGATTTTGCGTGCATGAAGGAAAGACAGACGGATGAATAAACATCACGGCTCACAAACAGAGAAAAAACTGAACAGAAGGAGTGATGAATAAAATGCCGTGAATGATAATTACCAAGAGAAAATGAGGGGAAATATATTTCCTTTGAAGGAAAGAATACTTTAGGATGCATTATATTAAATAAAAGACTGTGTATTGGGAAAAGACAATGGATGTGATTGACAAGGAGATGAAACAGTTCATTCCAGGACGTCAAAATGACAATATTTCAATGTGACACTCTGTTCTAAAGGAGACCATCATTGAAGAAGAGCGCTAACAGCTATCACTTGAAAAGACTCGTGTAAAGTAAAATCTTACACTTATAATGTATTGTCGTCCACCCACGGGGAGGAGAGGAAGAGGAGGGAAGGAGGTAAAGAAACATTTCTGAAGGACCGTGACCAATCTAGTGTTTCTGATTGGCAAGTGTTATCCCTCAGGGTTAGTTTGGGATTGTGAGGGTGGAACAACTGCCAAGGTACCTAAGTGGGTTTCTTACAGTTGATTCGGAGACAGTTCTATTACTGACGTGTCATACTTTTTTGAACCTGTCTCAGTCTGTGAGAGGATGGCGGTGACAGAGATGAATTTAGGTCCCAAATGGTTGGCTAACTTTTTTATGGGGCCTTTCGTGTACACATCCCATTGATTTCAGTCTCATAGCTCTTTGATAAAATGGTTCACCCCCAAACGAAAACTTAATTGTTGATTACTCACTCCCAATGTCAGACTAAATTTCCAATAAGGTCACCCAAAAACTAAACAGAGGGCAAACAGTGCTGTATTTCAGTTTCATTTTTATGTACAAGAAGCTGCTTCCTACAATGTTAAGTTGGAACACTGTTTCCCAAAATATATACTTAGTGCACTGTCAAGACATTAACTGCAGGGTTTCTGTGCTGAGCAATTTGATTACGCTGCATGAGCTGTTGGGATTATTCATTTTAATTTTAAAGAGTTTAGAGAGTTCAAAGTTGTTAGAGTCTGTATGATCCAAATAGTCTAAATTTCTCAAATGTATACACTTAGCTAAATGAACTGTATTTAGAATACAGACCATATGGACTCTGATGGTAGGTTTGGGAAAGAGAAGTGTACACCACTCCAACAAGGAAGCTGCAATTACTGAAATTTCATTTTGTGTTGAACTGTTCTTTTAAAGGGACAGTGCACCCCCAAATCAGAAATACACAATACTTGCATCTGCATTATTTTAGTGTGAGTTGCCAAGTGTTGTGGATATCGCCTCTAGAGATGTCTGCCTTCTCTCAAACATAATGGAACTAGATGATGCTTGGCTTGTGGTGCTCAAAGTGCTAAAAATTACATTTGAGAAAACTCAACAGCAATGTCTCTTTCCAGAAATCATGACCTGGTTACTAAAGATAATCCACAGAGCTTGTTGTGAGCAGTTTGATGTAGGAACTATTTTCTTTCTACTGAACTACACCCCCCCAACTGTATAATGTATCCTCATACAGCAGTTTGTAAGAAATCCAACAAATTACCTCCCCAACAAACACTGTCTTTCACCCTGGGGAGTGGTGTTCGCATCCCGTAAGATTCTAAAGCCAAACCCTGTTCTTTTTTCCTAAACCCAATCATGTGCATTTGTTGAAGGGGAAAGAAACAGAAGTGTATCGTGAAAGAAGACAATGCACGTAAAAGGCATAACTTGACACGGTGTCCCAGAACGTCAACAACCAACACACCCAGGGTACCTTGCACATTGTATCTGGACATGGAAGGTCCATGACCAAACTTTGATACATGACGAGGTTGGAGTGAGAATATGTTGACAAATAATGTTATTTTGTTTAAAAGATATTTTTTAGGGCATTTAGCCTTTAATGGACAGGGCAGGTAAGTTTGAATGGGGGAGAGAGAGGGGGAATGACATGCAGTACAGGGCCACAGGCTGGACTTGAACCTGGGCCGCTGCAGCAAGAGCCTTGTACAAGGGACACCTGCTCTACCCACTAAGCCACCGACTCCCCGATAAGTAATGTTATGTGCTTTAGGTAGAGTTAAATGATTAACTTAAAATTACGTAGGTTAGGTTTAGGTTAGTAGACTTACTGTGGTTAGGTTTAGGAAAAGACAAATGGTGAGGTCGTACCTTAAAATGACTAAAATTTCACTCAAAGTTCACATGGTCCCGAATCCTGGTCTATGAGGAAAAGTCCCAGCGAGAAAGTCCTGTGTTTTGTGACCCATCCACCGCCCCAACCTAACTGCTAACGGGGCTGCTGGGGCTGCTTCCATCTTTACCCTGTCAGTGCATTGGTCACATGATCCCAGCCTTCCAAAATATGTTGGTTATGCATGCTCATCATTATGTGGGATAGGTACAAATTTTGGTGCATTACTTTTTGTAAGAAGATGTATAAATGGTTAATGAGAACAATCTATCCCTGCACAGAAGGAAGTGTGCATCTACTCATGGATGAGCGGCTTGTGCTCATGACAGTGTAAGCTGTAAACATTAATGGCGTCCTCCTCTGTTGCTGTAATGTTAGCAAGCCCAGTGGTGCTAGGTGAGCTAGCAGTAGATGCATGCTTACTTCTGCACAGTGATATGGTTGACAGGTGTAGTTCAGTAAAGAGAAAATAGCTCCTACATGAAACTGCTCAAAACAAGGTCTGTGGATTATCTTGAATAACCAGATCATGATTTCCGGAAAGAGCCATTGCTGTTGAGTTTTTTTAAGGTGTATTTTGGGGTACCTTGAGCACCACAAGCTAAGCACCATCAAGTTCTGTTATGTTTGAGAAAAGGCAGACATCTCTACAGCCGATATCTCCAACACTTAGCAACCCACACCAAAACAATGTAGACTGACACAAGTAAGAGGAAAAACATGTTGTATTGATTTTGGGGTGAACTGTTCCTTTAAACCTCTTGTGGCCCCCTAGTCATGCTTTGAGGACCCCGAGTTCTCTTGAGGTCAGTAGCTAAAAGGTTATGGCAGACAGGGTATGTCAGTGTCATGAATGCTAATGAGTAAATACACTCTCTGTTTGATCTCAAATCAGGGTCAGAGGTCACAGAGGAGGTTAAGTTTAAGAGGTCAGTAGGTTACAATCATTATTTTTGTGCTTCAGCTCACAGACATTCATCCATTCACTGAATTGTGCTCACAAGTGGGAAGGCCATTCAGATTTTGATACAATATAACATGGTGAAAGAAGTAAGTGGAGTGGAAAACAGCAAAACCCGACAACCCTGGTGTGAGTCCAGGCTGTGTTACGGGTCTAACTGCAGTATGGATTTACACAGCATGTGTCGATGACTAACAGGACAGGACAGGAAGTAATGCTACTTATGCCAATCAATGATATTTTTATTGACCTGAGAGAATAGCCTTGTCAATGCACTCTCTCTGATTAGCTAACCTTATAATTGATAGTATGGGCTATTGACTGAGAGCATCAGAGTGCTCGTCATAAGGGCCATAAATACGCAGAGGTGTCTCTGGAGCATTGATCCTTGTCTCCTGGGCATTGGGTGGCTGTTAACAATAGAATGATAAAATCCTTCACAAATGCTACTTAACATAAGGCAGGGACAGTTAACTTTAAACTCTTAGGGGGTAAAAAGCTTGTGGCCTGACTTGTATTTTCTATTTTAGCCTGTATAATAACCACAAAGATGGAGGTTTTTCTGTGCAAGTGCAGTAATGCCACTCTACCACTGATCACCCTGACAGCTTGAAATATTATAGAACCATTTAGTACCTGCTGCTTTTTGACAAGAGGCTTTTTTTTTGCAGTTAAAGAATTTGTAGGACTCCAAGATACTCATTTAAACTGTTGCTCTTTTCTCTTAAATAACAAATTATGGCAACAGTTTTACTCTGTGGTCGAACGCAACGCAGAGAGCTCAAACTTGTTTTTGCTCGGGGACAGAAGAACTCCACTTTCATGCACTGTATGTATTCTGCAAGGTTTTGCACAAAAGACAACTTGTAATTTTGTGTGATGATGCTCACATGTTAGAAAAAAAGTAGACATCTGTATTTGTTTTACATCAGAATACAATTGTAGCAGACAATCCTTTATATCTTTGAAAAACTGAGGAAAACAGCAATCCGATCTTCAATGAGCAAAGAGTTCGTCTCTGCATTCTACTTCATAAAGGAGGAAAATGTGAGACGTATCAATAAAAGTCTTGCTTCATTAAGTATGACGTTGTATTCCGGATAACATTAGTTTCACTGAAATAACTTATGATTTTTCTGGTCTGTGCAGTCAGATGACAAACGCAGGAATGCACAACTGAAAAGCATCAATGACAGAAAGGAAGTCCACAGAACAAGAGCTGATAATGCAGCTTTATGAGGATGGCGAGCATTTAATGACCTAGAATGTTAATCAGTTAGCGTGTTTACATGGGCATGATGATCAGGTTTTCAGAGTTTCCTGTTCATGTAATTAAGCATGCACCATATCTGTTTTTTTTAGAAATCTGGATAAGCCCTTATCTAGTTTATGAGAAACCTGAATATGCAAGCTGGAGCACTCCAAAAGAAACTGGGATACTTATCCTGGTTACTGAGAGCCAACGACGACCTGTGCAGGTGTGGCATCAGCCAAGTAACAGGAACACACACAATAGTGGCAGCGAAAGCATCTCATTTCTGGAGCAATGAAGAAACTGAGTATCTTCATCTATGCCTCCCCTGTCCTGCGTGGCGGTAGTGACAGTGACAGGCTGGCACCGTTGTAGAGGACAGTGTTATAGCTAGTGTATAGCTCCTTTGGTGAGTACGTAGTGTTTGTGTGGCTGAGAAAGTAAGAGAGGTGGTGGTTGGTCAGCTGTTGGCGACTGGAGCGGAGAAGTAATCCACAGTTAAGTTGTGAAGTACTAAATGTACAGTGTAGTGTTTAAAATTTCTTGTCACCATCATTTCCCATTGCTGTTTTGTTTTTTTAAACATCGCAGGCGCCTGCGCAATAGACTGAGGCTGTACCCGACTCAGAATTATGTCATTGAGTCGGATTTGGCTGTTCAATACAAAATTCGAGTATTCATTCCAATTATTCCACTTAGAGTTTGAGAGTTTGAATGGGTGTGGGTTGTTCAGGGTGACAGTGACAGTCACGTCTTATAGTAAACAAGCCGAGTAAGCCAGTGAGCTAATGAATGCTAACTATGCTAACAACAATTCAGTCAGGAACACTCTCTTCATCGATTTAACCATTTATTGCAACAAATGGAAATACAGTTGTGTTTGGCGCTGAGGGCTCCACTCTTGATGTGCTCAAGAGTGCACAGAGTATACAAGCAAGACACTGAATAACATTTAACCTTGGAGCCATGTTAGTCTTTGCCAGCAGCAGTAGCAGTGGTGTGTGGCAGTGAGTAGGAGGCCATATTTAAATGAACCGTCTTGTGTGGGAATGGGTTGTGATTGGTGTGTTACTGATAGGAGACAATGGTCCAATCAACTGGCTGTCAGCTGATTACAGTTGGGGCGTATGACTTCCATGTCCTGCATGAACTAAATCAAAGCTTTATATCTGAGCACAACCCTAACCCTAACCCTAACCCTATCCCCAGGCCAGTGCACCAAAACCCTAAATAGATCAAACAAACAACAATAACTCATTTCCCTAACCCAACACTTGATGTCAAGCAAACATTAACATACTGTGAGCTGTAAATTCACCACTTCTAAGCAGAAGGCAGAACATAACCTTATCTCAGAGCCTGATCGGGCAAAGCTTCTCTTTCTTTGGGCAGCTGCCTCCATCTCACTCAGACTCACTCTGGGTCTGGGTCTGCAGCTGCCTGTGCCGGAGAGCAGTTACACAGCAAGGAGTGGTCACTCTAAAGCTAAATCTGGGAAATGGTCCCAGGAGTACACTGCACACTGACTGACAGGAAAAAGACTGCTTGACTTAAAGAATCTTGTTTGACTAAGGGGTCTCTGCCTCATGATTTAAGTCTTTGACTTTCAGACTTTCATTTACTGGGTCATCAGTATTTTTTATACGGGAAACATGAATAACCTGATTTCTCTGTGTTCATGTAAACACCATGTCCCGAATATGATCAGAACCGGAATAAGCCTCATAAACAGGTTACTCATGTCCCTGTGAACACACTCTGTGAAGCCAGAAATACAGCCTGGCAGTCCACTGTTAACCACATCAAGGTCGATGTTTCCAATCATTAAGTTACATTGTATTTGCTTTAATGGATGCCTTAATGCTGGAGGAAATTAGGAAATTAAGTCAGGTTTAAGACTTAAATGTGCCCCTAATCAGGTTTGGCTGAAATAATTAGTCACCATAGGCTACTAATTTCACTGGCTTCTCTTACAGCTTGACAAGCTTAATGCATAAGCTCTCATCTTGCCATACTGTACCTCTCAGTTCATGTGGAAGCCCCCATCGACCCCCACTGATGTAAGCATGTGGCCGCTCTGTGTTTTTCACTGGCATTTAACAACGTGCTTTTAAACCAATAGAAAACAACTTGGCTGGGCTCATTGCACTCAGCAGCCAGATTGCTACATCAGCTTAGCTGAATTTTAAAAATATTTATTGTTGTTTAGTTCACATCTAAATACATGCTTATGATATTTACTGTAAGGCTGCGATATGTCTTCCGCCGTGGCGTAAAATCAATATCTTCTAAATAAACCTGAGTGGCGTCTCAGCTCAGGCGGCTGTTTGTTACGATGTCGTTCACTTGGGCCTGGGAGTGTTTAAAAGGTCTGATGGAGAGTCATTCATCCAGACATTTTAGACAGCCACCAACTTGCTGATATGAAATAGCGTCTCAATAGCTTGTTATCGACTGTTCTGGTGTTTTATCATTTATTTTGATAAGTGAAATCAAATTTTGGACGCTGGCCAGGCTGCCATTACCCACTGAGCTACAGTGGAGTAGGCCAATGTGAGTGTGTGCGCCCGCTTGTGTGGCTATGTGTGTGTATATGAGTGTGAAACAGAGAGAAAAAAGATGGCATTAATGTCCATTTGTTATCTTTCTGCATGGCTGGATAAATAGACTGGGAGCCTATGAAGTCAGTGGTATGCAGCCTGGGACAGGGCGCAGAGGACAAGGCGGTGCCTGACTGGATCCCTTAAAGATGTTATTAATGGCCATGGGCACACACACACACACACACACACACACACACACACACACACACACACACACTCTGTTTGCAATGCATAACTCAGTAGTAAGCCTCTTTCTGTGTTCTGTCACAAGAGATGGTGAGCAGAAAGCAGAACAGGGTGACTTTATAATCCCCGCTGTATTTATACTCCACCCTACTGACTTCTGCACTTCCCACCCTTCTTCATCCCTTTTTTCTTTCCATTTCTTCATCAGTTTTCTCCTCACCCATCTCCTTTATACACATTTCTGATCTTATCTGGCCTCAAAAAAACCTAACCCTCTTTCTTATATTGTATTTCACAATCTGTTTTTTTTATTATTCCATCAGGGTGCTTTCGGCTTCCCCAATCTCCTCTTTTTCCATCACGTTCTTCCAGGGGCTCTCGTTCTTGTTTTTCATTCCATCTCCTCCTTGTTCCTCATTTTTTTTTGCCCTTTCTCAAAGTTATAGGAGAAGCAAAGAGCAGAGAGCTAAAATGTCTGACCTCTTTCCTTTCCTCTGTCTGGTAGGTTTCTCGCTAAACACGAGACTTCTTTTCCACCTGACCCCGTCCTGCCTCCCACTCTATGCTTGATTTTATTTCCTCATATGTGGCTGTTTGCCAATGCCCAACAAGTCATCTATGCACATATAGACATACACATGCATGCATGTGACACAGAAGCAGTGATTAACGCACAAACAGTTACACAAACACACAAGCAAAAAGAAAGAAAAGTGTGAAAGAGAGCTCCTACAGAGCATGCAAGCAGCCCCAGCTGGAGTGAATAGATACTGACTGGGAAGGTGAAAAGAGGTCTCTTCTCAGACTAGTCTGTGCCAATAACTTGACTGCAGAGGATCCCCAAACTTTTAGGAATGAGGGAGTAGAAACAGAGAGCCGATTGCAGCAGTAAATATCAATGTAAAAGACGCCATAACAGGTCAGTAACCAACACAATAAAGTGGTCTGTGTGTCTTCTTTGCAGGCGTGCAGGTGTCACCATCAACATGCTACGGTACTCTGCCCTCTTTAGTGTTTCTCAGTTCACACCATGCTCGGTGTTGCTCCCCTCTGGACCAATTCCAGCAGACAAGCAGCGAGTGTAAATCAGTGCTTCTCTGCGGACGTGCTGAGGCACAGCCACGTTCCCAAGGCTTAGCTCAGGTGTACCTTCAAATCAGTGACAAAAAAAACCATGATGGATGACACATTAATACCTTCAGAGGCCAATATCATATTTACTATATTGTCTAAGTGTATTCATTTGTCTCTTTATAAATACATGGTATGGTATTTTGACATTTTTTTTTATTTTGGAAATGAACTGTCGTGACACAAATTCAAAAAATCCCTGAAATATTTTGCTGTAAACCTTGAGCTTGCCAAATAGTAATCAAATTTTTCACAAAAGAAGGTTGAATTGGAAGAAATATTGCTGGCTCCAGGTGTAAGAATAATCAGCTCTCAAAGTGCCACAGTAGTTTCAGGGTTAAGGCTCTAGCGATGGACCAAAATGTCCCCGATTCAAGTCTGGCGAGGGACCTTTGTTGCATGTCAGTCCCTCTTTCTCTATTCTCCTCATTTTCTGTGAGCTCTCTGCTCAAAGTATCTAATAAAAACATAAAAATGCCAAGGAAAAAATTAAAAGAAATCCATTTTCTAAACAGGGTTACTGTTTAAGAGCTCTAAATCTCGAAAATCTAACTTCTTTTTTGGAGATGCTAATGCCTGTGGGACTGTATTTTCCCCCAAAGACTGTGTAGGCTCCCTAAAAGCTTTCTTTGGATCCTCAGAGATTTAAACATAACTACAAAAAAAAACAATGGTGGGTTGTGAACTTTCCATCCTAAAGATTGACAACCCAGACAGCTTTTCATCTCAAATCCACAACAATAAGTCAAGCTAGTCTGTCTGGTCTTTTTCCCACTCTCTTCTGACTTTGAGACATCGACTACTTCTGGTTATGTTCCTCCTTTTTCTTCTTGTGGTTTTGTATATCAGTTGCATTTTGTTTCTGCTAGACCACAGTTTTATTATTATATATATTTTCATTTTATGAATCTCGACAGAAGACGAAAGCTCCAGATCCTGCGCTGCTCTTTACACGCCACATGAGTAAAGACCCACCTGGAGTTCAATATGGCTCGAGGCACTTTCATGATTGCAATAAATGCAACACCATTTGTTTTATAGCCTTTGCCACTGTACTCTGTTAATAAAGAAACAAGTTTTACTAGTTTAACTAATTCCTTCTGTTATGTGCTTCATTATCGGCTTTTAAAGTGACTAAACACCAAAGTGCTGCAGGAGCGGTGCTGGTGTTAAAACTGATGTGCCGGCTCAGCTGCCAGGGCTAACAAAGACTGTGGCACAGTACAGCTGCTCCACGTACATGTGCACATTAGATTTAAAATACCTCTAAGCTGTGGTTCACTGGCATAGTCTCCTCAGTCTAAAATTTGGATAACCTGGCAGTTGAGTAGCCTCAATTGTCTTACATCAAAAATCTCCTCCAGTCCCATTGCTGACTCATTATTCATCAACAAGTTAATATGGCGGTATTAGTGTGAAAGAGCAATATGCACCAATGGCAAGAGACACATTACTCTTTGTCCTTTATCATTTTTTATGATCTCATTTTCTGCCTTATTGATTTCTCATCTCGCTCGCTCCCTCTCTTACAGTCTCTCACACCGTCTTCCTCCTCCTCCTAATACCCCACAGAGGCACAGACGACTTAGACAACTTGTAAACCCAGATAAGAAGGCTGAAAACACATCTCACTCTGACATATATAGGGTCATTTTTACAACCAGTTTATACAATCTTTGCCCTTTTACTCCTTTTCTTTATTTCG
Source organism: Epinephelus fuscoguttatus (assembly GCF_011397635.1). Lineage (NCBI taxonomy): Eukaryota > Metazoa > Chordata > Actinopteri > Perciformes > Serranidae > Epinephelus > Epinephelus fuscoguttatus. The sequence continues at coordinate 29,478,969 of NC_064757.1, read as the reverse complement.
TCTCCTCACACGCTCGCAAATTGGATTGCAACTTTTACATGTCGAGCTTGACGTAAAGAGGTCACGGGAGTCAATCACAGCAATTTGGCGTGTGCGCGTGTGTAAATGTGAAGCCTGAGGTGTTTACAGCTGGACATGCTGCTGTCATAAACATATCAAAAGACACAAAATGCCCCGTGAATCCCAAAACACCCCCTCTCAGCGCAGACAGAGATTTTATTGGACACTCCTCTGTCCTGTTTGCACGTTCTCATCTGAAGGAGAGACAGAGAGTGAGAAAAAGAGGGAGGGAGATTTACACATCAGCAGAGTAACGGGGTAACAAGCACTTAAGCCCGGGCATGGGCAGTGGAAGGGGCGCGGCCTTCTCTCGTTAACTTTAATAAAACACTCCCCCAGTCAATGCCCTGGGCTGTAAAACTCCTGCATCTTACACTCTCCAGCTCCACTCCAGCTGTATATCTCCAAACTTTCCCTCTAAACACACACACTCACACACAGACAGACACACACCCTGATAATTTATACTCTTACTCAGTTATTTCCAAAATTTGGTCCAAGCGTGATTCATGTGCAGGTTTATGTCATTTCAAGATAGTGATATATTGTACCATGTTGCATCATGGTTGCAACATTCATTTGGATTTGTGTTTGAGTATGAGTTTGTGAAAAAATAAACAAGCCCATTTATATAATCTTATAATCTTTGCCTAAATTGAGGCTGAGGAGCTGGGACAGGAAATGAGGAGACAGATAAGGAAAAGAAAGAAGTTGTGATGGGCAAACTGATTCTTTTCAAAGTATTGGTTCTTTGGGGTTGGTACATATAAAAATATCAAAATTTTATTCAAACCTTTTGAATTTGATACTTTTTTGCAAAACATGGTATCAGTTTCTCTGCAGATGCACGTTCGACAGCTAGTGCTGCCCTCTCCACATAACTTCTCTTCAATGCATTACCAGTCATCATGTACACGTTTAAGATGAAATATTCATTTTAATGCATTGATTCAGCATCCACTTGTATATAGGTAGGCTATGTAAGTTTAATACAATGCTACAAAAATGTCTCTGACCAATGATCTGCTGTTCTTTGAGGGGAAAGTAACAGTTGCAGCTTTGTGTTGCATTCATATGGTGTCAGGATAATCTGAAAAATGAGATCCTGTTAATATTTTATGGCTCACTTTAACCATTTCCTTTTCTCCTCAGTTTCAACATGTTGTTTAAACACTCTGAGCAACGTCTTCTTTGTAGGATCCAGACAGTTTCCACGTTACAACTTAAAGCATGAATGCACCAAAGTTGGACGAAAGGCCATCTGAGGAGCAAATGAATGCACTATTTGCCTCGGCTGGTGGAGGACTTGAATTGAGTCTGAATTAATCACTTCTCGTTCACTCAGCGTAGCATGAGCAGAGGCCTACGATAAGAGTGAGTAGTCAGGTGGGAAAAGTTGAGAATTTTAGAGTATTCAGATGTTTGACAGGCTGATCCGGTGCATACCAGCCACTAAAAAGAGTTGTTCAAAAAGATTTGTTCGTCCATTTTTGCACAGTGTTAGGGCTGCTGTGAAACTGTACCCACTTGGGGCGACAAAAAAGTTTATCTTGGGTGTGTCGGTAAAATGGACAACCGGGAAAGGACTGCAGAGGAGATTCACGCACACCAATACAACAACAAAGGGTCATAGGCTGAGATCAATGCAAAATCATTTTTTTTTAATCTATTAACAACATCCGTGCACAAAAAGAAGGGTGCTCAAAGTGCAAAAAAAAAAAAGCAAAGCAAACGTTTCAGACCTTGACAATCATCAGTGCTCCTGACATGAGCTACACAGACAGATTACTACCAGGTGTGATGAATCAGTCAGCTGGTGCCACTAATTAGATGAGAACAACTCTGAGGAGCAGAGGCCTGACTAACAAATCATAATGACCTGTCTACTGTTCTAAATAAATTTTTAAAAAATGTTTGTTTTTGCATCGATCTCAGCCTGTGAACCTTTTCCGTGGCTGTCCAGTCGAGTTGTATTGGTGTGCAGGTATCTCCTCTGCCATCCTTTCCTGTTTGTCCATTTTTGCTCATCACAAAGAAGGAGGTAGACAATGAAATGAGGAAGGAAAGAAAGGAACTGAAGAGATATGAAAAGAAAAGTGGAGGTCGAGAAGGAAAGGAGATGGTAAAGAAGGATATGAGGTGCTAGGGAAGGAAGGAGGTAGAGAGAGAAATGAGGGTGGGGATTAGACCTGAATTTGCTTCATAATTTACTCCAAAGGAGAGTCCTCTCGTGGATCTCAAGAAGGGTCAATACTCATCCAGCCTCCCCAAATGATTCATTTAACATCTTGACAATCTGCACATGAGCATTTTCAACCCTGAAACTCCTCAAACACTCCCATTAACGTCCTAGAAGCCAATATCTTCTGTCATGTTACAGGCCAGCTGATTAATTAGGATATATGACAGCATCACCGCCCCTCTCCCAGATGTTGAAGTATATCATCAACACGTCCACGCACCTCCTCCTCCTCCTCCTCCGACGCCGCTTGATTGAAACTGAAAAAATATATTTTCCTCCGAGTTAATCAAATGAAATTTAAGAGATTAATCTTGTGAGAGTCAGGAGGGCGCTGTGTTGGTAAATCTCAATCACACTGCCACCACAAACACCACTGGTGTGGACATGTGAATCATCCGGCTAATCAAGGACGCAGACACTGGTGGCTGCTCGGGACTGCAGTCTTCACATCCCAGCAACTGATGAGTTAAGTAGATATAAACCAACACACTGGTGAGGTGTCAAGTCTGATGTTTGAAATAGTGTCTAATTGATATGTGGCTAAATTAATTATTTGTTGGATTTTAATAAAATATCGCTAAATAAATAATTAACATAAAAAAACGGGGGGATGATTTGAGGCAAGGAACAACATCGCAGTATTCTCAACATGCCCGTATTAATGAATGTGAACCACCTACGGCTACTTACTGCTTAAACAGATGTTAATCACTTAATCAGATAAGAGCTTTATGAAGTTTAATATATGGAGACACACAAGTTCACATGCAGACGTGCTGAGTGATGCAGCGGGGACGGCTGATTAATAAGTTGGGATGTGATGCAATCTCCATCTTTATTAAGATGTTGAAAGACACATTGACTTTAAGCCACACACACACACTCTCTCTCAGTCACACGTACAGTAGGGCCTGACACAGGGGGAATTTGCTTTATGAATGGCCACACACAAATGCCAGAATGAGGAAGAGCGACAGGATTTAAAGGAAAATTTCACCCACAAAGTGACAAGTTGTAAATCAATTAGTCGTGCCGTGTTACAGTGAATTTGAGAAGAATTCACATGGCTCCATGGGCCGTGTTAAACAGCAGCAAAACTATATCCAAACATCCATTTACAAACTCTCACACAACTCGTGCAGCATATCGTGCAGTTTCATTTAACCAGTTGTATGCTCAGTACTTCCCAAACATGAATTTTTACTAAGGGTGCTTTCACACCTATCCTGTTTGATTCGGTTCAGTCAGTCAAACTCAAGTTTGTTTGCCCCCTAAGTGCAGTTCGTTTGGGCAGGTGTGAACACAGCAATTACATTCGGGTGTGCACCAAAACAACCGAGACCTTCCTGAAGAGGTGGTGGTCACATTACAAATTCTTTGGGTTAAACAAGCGTGAGCATGTTACAGTCCTGGAGGATTATTAATGTGCACCTCCTCCTGTACTGCCTTAATATGCACATTCAGCACATCCAATGACTAAAATGAACAATGACAGCAATATAGTCCACGATGAGCAGTGCTAAAACCAACCTGCGTAGTTGTCCCTCCATTGTGACATTAGAAAGTGTCACATTTGTTTTGCAAGTGTACTCTTCTTCAACGTTTTGTTTACTTCCTGGATTTTTCCCACATGGAAATTCTGACCAATCAAGAGCAGCTTTCTCACACAAGGCATTTTATCTGGTCCACTTGTAAATGCTGCCGTGAGGACCTGAACCAATTCTACGCAATTATACAACTTTGTAACAAAATTAGTCCCTGTTTTAGCAAAAATGCATGTGTTTGGGAAGTACTGAGCACACAGCTGGATAAAATGAGACTTGGGTTATACTGCACAAGTTGTGTGAGAGTTTGTTGTTGCTAAAAACGTGGTCACCGATCAATCAAATCAACATGTTCACTGTTTCTTGTGGAGGTATGTGAGAAAACAAAGTTGTCTTCAGGTATTCAAGGTAACACGGCATGACTAACTGACAAACAAATGGTCATTTTGTGGGTGATGTATTCCTTTAAGGGCTGTGACAACATAATAACACACAAGGACAAAACGATTGTGCATAAATATGCAAACGTGTCTTTAAATAAGCACTGAGAGTAATTGCAAAAGGTGGTGTGTAAAGAGTTGTGGAGCATGAGGGAGAGGACGGAGGGAAGGATTGTTTTTGGCCCAAGAATAATGAACAAAATGAGTGCAGATGGAGGAGGCAGATGGTTTCATTTGTGATGGGCAGCCCAGGGCTGCCATGGTGCTTGATGGGTAATGGATATTACTCCATGGAGCCCAAGGCCCTTCCTGAGGACTATGGCACGGTGTCAGTCACATGCTGATAGACGACCAGTTTAGCGTGTGATCCTTTAATTGTCCAGGTTAGGATTCACTGAGAGTAATTTGATCCTTCTTCTGTGACTGAAGGGAGAAACCTGCCCACCTGCACCGGACAACCTGTGACTATAAACATAAAATGTTTTTGTGTACCAAACATGTAATTCATCATTTGGTGTATTCACCTACCTATCCAACTGTTGATCTCTAAATGTGGAAAACATGTGGGTCACACTGGGTAAACCTCTGATTCTGCAGCCCTGAGTGAATACAATCTGAATGTTCTTCGGGTTAAATTTGGGTAAGAGAGATGGGAAAAGTACAGCAGTAACAGGCAACATAAGGAAATAACTGTACATGGCAGCAGCGGCCAAGACAAACAAGCTAGATCAGCACTCCGAGATACTTGGATAAATGGGCGAAATGAGCAGACAGATGTGGACAAGATAAGGTCAGGCAGATTACATTTTCACTGCCTCTTCAAACTGTACTTATGTTTGTGTGAGAAAATTTGTATCAGTATCTTATTTTTAAAAGTCTAAATGGCATCAGACTGCTCGAGTCCCCTTAATCGAAAGTGCAAATAAACTCTTGGGCGCATCTTTCCTCAGTTAAAGAGGTAACCGAACCCATACATCACTTCTGCAAATGCCACAACGGGACGGTGAAAACAGAGCCACAGAAATTCTCCAAAGGCGGGTGATTGTGTATTCAAGGCTAGGTTAGAATTATCTTCATCCCAAAATCACAGGATTATCAGGCCACATCTGTTGGCCATTCACTGGCTGCATATGTTCTAATCATGATGTGAGGAGTAATTACCATTATGGAACTTTGTGGACGTGTGAAGCAAAGACAGCAGGGGCACCGTTTTTTTTTTTTTTTTTTTTACATAATGCTCCACATTCCAGAGGGGCAGTTGAAAGAGTTAAGAGTGACAGATCTTTGGAAATGTCACCCACAAAATATCTCATGATGCCCAGATAATAAGAAACAGAAGGAATGCGTGCTTGTTTCTGTCTTTTCCTGAGTGTGTGTGAGAGCGCTAGTGACTGTGTGGAGACTTGTTTATAATGGGCATATTTTTTTTTAATTGTGCATGTGTGTGTAGGTTTGTTTGTAGCGTCTGTGTGGGTGCAGCTGTGTGCGCTGTGCATGAGGGTGTGCAGGTGTTACTGTAAAGGGTTATGTGTGCAGCTATTGTGTTTTAAGTGACACATTAAAGGTATACTATGCAGGATTGTCAGATACTGTTTGTGAACACGCTCGTCAGCGAAAGTGACGTTTTGCCTCGCTATATTTGCATTCTTCCAGCGCTATGTCTCCTGGATGCCTGCTGTTTACGGTCTGGCACCTGGTTGCTACAATTTTTTTAAAGCTCTGACTTCACCTGAGCACTGTGGGGGTACACGCCCATAAATGTTCCAAACATTGCAGAAAAATACACCACCAAACATGTCTAATGGGTCATAAGTAATGACTGAGAGGGATTCCTTCTGTATGAGTCTATACATTGTTTTTTCCTGCATAGTATATCTTTAAGTGTGTATGTGTGTGTGCTTGTTGCTGTAATTAATTTTATTAGTATGGGTGTGTGTTTGGCTCCAGGTCAGCTTTAAGGTATCAAATTCAAAATCAAAGCTCTGAATACTACATACCTCTCCTCTCCTCTCCTCTCCTCTCCTCTCCTCTCCTCTCCTCTCCTCTCCTCCCATAGACAACCCAGCAATTTGCCTTAATCCATATTGACTGCTCTTCCATGACCTCACTCCATAGGGTCCAGGACTGAGGATTTACTCTGAGACAGCCAATCTAAACAACCTGATTTAACTTCTTTTCCTCAGTTTGACTGTGTGTGTGTGTGCCAGAGAAAGACACAGAGAGGTAGATGTAGGTAGGTCTATGTAGACAATGTGGCAGAGCGGCCTATGTGTATGTGAGTAAAGCTTTTCACTATCAGTCTTTGACATGATGAATGGGACAAAGATGTAAAGTCAGAGATAAACCAAACCCCCAGTGGCTCCCTGGGAGCCCCACAGCCAAGCCATAAAAGTCTCCTCTCTTTTCACAACCAATCGTTAGCTCCATACATGCGGGCCTGTCTATGCAGCCAGTAACACGCACGTATCTTTTAACAGCACGTTCGATTGTGGAACAGAGGAGGAGCTGTCATAAAGTCGGCTACATGCAGCTAAACATTCACACACACAAAAACTAGACGCAGTTGGACGATGAAGAGGAAATCGTTACGTGACAGCGTTTCTTGCTCACTGGCTAATTGTCTCTCGGCTGCAGACTCATCAGTGTAGATTGAAGTGTGTACGTGCATGTAGAAGTGTGTATGTGCGTTTGCTGTTTGCTCATGTTCACATTTTTATGCTTTTTTGCGGGGGTAAGTGTATGTAAATACATGCATGTGCGTGTGTGTGCAGATTGTATGTGGGCGTGCACTCTGAGTATGTCATGTGTATATGTTGTACCGCCAGCTGGGTCAATTTCTATCTCTTTGCTTAATTAATGGTTTGCCTCTGGCACCACTGTGCAGAGAGCTCCGATCTGTCTGCTCCTGCAGCTTTCGCTCTAGCTGCGCTGTGTACACACAAACAATATATTCCTCTGACGTGAACACATACCCCAACAGGTGCGCAGATACTTGTGTAGGAAGACAAGAAGAGAACAAACAACAACAGCAGTGTACCTCTCACTTTGGATTGCATGGGCATAACAGAAAAGAAATCTGTAAAAATAAGGACACTTGACTGCACCCTAAACCTCAACATTTTTTAATGTATGGAAGATAAGGGGGGGTTAGCAGTTTGTTTGAATCAAATGGTTTGTTTTCCTGTCTCCTGTGGTTGCAGAAACCTCAGTAAACCTCAGTAAGCTAAGGAGCAACTTGGTGGCACTGCAAAAAAATCTGAATTTAATGGCATTTTTAAGCAATTAGATCACATCCTTCCTCAAGACTTACTGTTTTTCCCGTTTAATGACCCAACTTCATTGTCTAACTTTTTGCCATCATTTCTTTGCCAGCCAAAACAATGACTTGTCTACCCTCCCACCCCCCTATCGCCATCAAACTCTCCTCAATCTGTCCTCTCCTATTCATGCATAGCCCTGAGATGCAGATGCAGCCCTTGTTTGGGTGTTCATGCATTCTGCCCTTGTAGGAGACAGGCATCTGATTCACCACGACTACAGAAAGCACCGGAGATCCCAGTCAGGGTGGTGTTCATTTTCCCATGCAGCGTTATTAAGATGCATATGTTTAATTTATGATCAGAGACTTTCAAAGGGGATCTCTTGTCTCAGAATCAAGCTTTGTCCATATCTTCCATATATATTGCCTCATTCTCTGTCTCTCTCCATTTTCTTATCCCCTTTATCTTACTAGTGCTGTCATGCCTACATGGGCAGACCCTCGAAGAGAGTATACCCACACGCATGCTAACACACACACACACACACACACACACACACACACACACACATTCCTGTACAGCAAGCACTTGTGAACAGAACAGTCACACAAGGATTGCAGGACCCTCGGAGCACCAGGAGGAAAATCCCCAGCTGATTCCAGTTAATACCAGAAAAAACATTAGACGTGGCGTGTCTGATGTGCTATTGTTTCACAGGCACAGAGAGCCTATCTGAAATATATCCTGTGTCAAGTCTGTAATGGAACAGGCGATAAATCTCTCTCAGGTTTGTCAGTCTGCGATTGGTCTAAATGGGCCAGGGAATAGCAAGAGAACGGCTGACAATGTGTAAAACAACCAATAACTGATCGTAATAGATAGTGGTAATACCGGGGCTGGGACTTAGTGCTAAGCAATAATGAAAATGTATGTCTTTTAATGAAGTGCGTCATGGCAGCTATATCGTAACTCTGAGAAAAAACGAGTTCAAAAAGTTATTTGTGTGTAAAACAAGCCTTTAAATTAAATGATAAAACAGGTTGTTTCTCTTTGCCTTCCTACATGACTTGTGCATGTTTTCTATCTACAGGACAAAATGCAAGAAATTATTCATATGACTTTTGATTGATCTCTGTGGTTAAAAGTTTAGTGTGTAGGATTTAGGGGGGTATATTGGCATAAATATAAAATAATAAGTGTGTTTCTGAAGTGTATGATAACCTGAAAATAAGAATCGTTGTGTTTTCGTTTACCTTAGAATAAGCCGTTTATATCTACATCTGGAGCTGGTCCTCATCCATGGAGTTTGCCATGTGGCACTGCCATGTTTCTACAGTAGCCCAGAATGGACAAACCAAACACTGGCTCTAAATAGGGCCATTTGCCTTTATGTCGGCCACCGTAGTTAGCGGCCCTTTCACAATAAGACTGAACAGCATCGGAAAAACACTGATTTTTAATGTGTAACTTCTTTATTGAGTGTTTTTATTCATTTTAATCACCAGGTCCATTTGTTCTGGAGAGGAGGAGACCTCTGTGGATGATTCGGCTCCCACTGAAAACCTCCTGAACATCTGGATCTTACATTAGCAGAGAAAAAAGGTGAGCACACATAAGCAGATGCTGGGCTAGCAGCCTGTCCATACTTGGCTGAGCAGTGTTTTTTGTTTACCGGTTTAAATAAGCTGCTTCGTTTGTGTTGGAGAGGAGGAGACCTCTGTGGATAATTTGGCTCCTGGTAAAAACCTCCTGAAGGAAGACTGAACACTGAAGGAATTCTAACTGGGAGTTGAGGCTTGGCACATTGGAGATGTTTCAAGTGATTGCAATCTGCAATCCTCACCATTAGATGCCATGAATCCTACATAGTGCTCCTTTAGTGTTTGGCTTGGGTATGGTGACAAATGCTGTTTTTTGATTGGGGTGGGGATAATTGTGCAGAGCTGAGCCGCAAGCAACTGCAACCACTCAAGCTATGCTGGCATGCTGCAAACGTTTCTCCACAGGGCAGCACAGAAATGTAAAAGACATTCTCTTTTAGTCCGATGACCAGATAGCTCCAAATATGTCCACTCCTTGTTGTGTAAGTAAAGGTTTTATTGGCGTTTAACAAAGTTCCACTAAGGCTTCACAATAAAAGCCTCAAAGCGGAAGCCTTTTCATTTCTCTGGAGGGGATGCTCTCTTTAATACAAAAGCATCAATGCAGCAACACTGTAAATGACAAAAAAATTTATCTTTGTAATAGCAGCAGTTGATGTCCATGGGTATGTGACCCAGCTGAAGTCAATTACAACCCCATTACTTTATCATATATGTTGCTCTAAATTATCAATTACTGAGCAGCATGTACCCCTGCCATATGCTAAAAAGTCACCGTGTGATTTGGATAATTAATTGGCTCGTTCCCAGGGTTCGCAGTGGAACAGCTTCTCTAACCTCTTTTCTCTTGCTCTGCCGCTCCCTCTCTCTCCCTCTCCCCTTCACCACAGGGCCTCGAGGCCCGCAGTAGTGTACAAATCCATAGGAGAGCTGTCATTGCTGCCTTGTGTTCCTGCCTCACCACTGGCAGGTGGTCCCATGTCCTGCCTGAGGGCAAGGAAGTGAGAGACAGAGGGAGAAAGAAAGAAAGAAAGGCCAGTGAGACATTGCTACAGGTGAGAAAGTGAACATACTTCATGGGTGGCGGACAGCGAGCAAATCAAGACACGCTCGCGCTCATTTTATCTTTGAAAAATGCCTCATCCGGCCCCTTTCATCACCACATCTCCTTCAGATGTGAGAATGATTGACGTGAGGGGGGATCTGTTTTATTTTACTGTCATGACACATGCCAGACAAACGGCTGATGTGAGGCTCCTTTACTTAACATATATTTAGTGTAATGCATGTTACAGTTCTGCCTCGAGGCAAACACAACGGGATACAAAAATGTTCACTATTTGGTCGTGCATGAACTTGTAAACTACATGAGAAACTTGGGTGAGGAAATGAATCATCTGGACTGTGACAATGTTATGTTTCATGGTATTAAAAATGATTACTGTCATTTTTCTTCTGGATCACAAGAGACAAGAGTAATACAAGTAATTTAATGAGCGTATGTCCCTGTCCAAGACATTACCTTGTCATCTGGATTCTTTGATGGAAATTTTAAATATCCCGTGGCCCCCTGACCTCAGAAAAAGTTTCTGATGGACACCAGATGTGATTTTATGGACGCATGTTAGCCGTCATATGCATGCAGTATTCAGCAGTGCAAACTGTACCGTACAGCACATGGACACGTCCACATCCCTCCCTCCCTGGTGTTTCTGGTGGTGTGAATGGGTCCCATGCAGAGAAACACAGGGCTAACAATACCAACACGCTCATCAGTGCATTATCAGTCAGACACCACTGAGCTTCCTCTTACACACTGCTCTCATACTGGTCCACCCATGGAGATGGTACTGTTTGACGAGGCAGGGGAGAAAGGTAAAGATTCATAACAGAGAAGGGCATTATTATCGCTGTTCCCCTGGGGGTTGATAATAAGCACACACCGCAACTGTTGATAACTGTCGCTGGAGTTGCCAGCTGCAGCAGCACTTGAATAAACTCTTTCATGTACTGTTAAAGGAGTCAGAAGGGCAAAAAGGAGGAAAAGGACTCGTATTGTTTTTAATGGATTTAAATGAATTAGACAATCAGCAGTTATTTTTAAATAAAACTTTGGGAGGCAGAACTTTCAGGGGCTTTTAAGTAGGCTTTTGGACCCTGTAATCATAACATGAATGTCTGATTTGAATCATTTTTGTTACAAACTCTTTAAACTTTTTTTCATTCCCGTGTTTAACTGAACAACAAATTAATTCACAGCACATCATGAGAGACTGTTTATGATGCAAATGATTTGGTTGGAAAGTTGCTGATTGGCACAATGGCCCCTTAGGCAACAGCATCCATTTGAGAGGCGGGTGAAAGACCTCTCTCTATCTGATAGATCTCTCTCTCTCTTTCTCTATGCTAAAACATCTCAGTGGAGGCCAGGCCTGCTTGGCCTCTCTGTCAGCAAATGTCACTGCTAATTATGACAGGCTCCTTGTTCCCTAACAAGTCAGTGTTGGCGCTGTTAGGTCTGTTTGACTGGGTCCTACAGATGAATTGGGCTCCAACGACCCTTGTGCTCCTAGGGGGTGCTGCATGAAGGTAATTGCTCCAATATCCTGAGCTGCAGGGATACATAGTGCTGACAAGTTGGTATTAGTCAAACATGTCGGTTCAGAGGGCGGCTCTGTGTTCCACTGGCCCGCTGGCCAGCAGGTGTGAGAGTCGGGTGGGTGGATGTGTAATACTGATACTTATCACACAGGGATGGCTGGGTTTTGTAATGTGAACACTGATTTATGTGCTTTACTCCCCTTTGGGAGAGAATCTTGTCCAAAATTCTGAATCTGTCAGCGATCCCAAATCAAGAGTACTCCTAAAACCCTCGCCAAAAAACATATTATCTGACTTACCTCTAGTATCTAACCATGCAGACACTTATGGTTTTATTTCCCCAGGTTTTATGTCATATACAGTCAAACCTGTCTCCCAGAAATTATGTTTGTATGTTACTAAACTGCTCTTGTAATTAAGTTGCTGTGGCAATGTAATCACTGCCTGGATTATGTTTAGAGACAATGTTTCTTCAAGGAATAGAAACACTATATTCATGTACTGCCTAGGCTTCAGAAGGAGGTGGCTGCAGAGGATGGTGGCTGTACAAAGTGCAGAACCTTGACACCGGACCTTCAGTTTAAGGTTATGCAATGAAAGCAAATTGGTTAAGGTTGGGGAGAGATCGTGAGCCAGCCAAAAATTGTATGTGGGGCCCATATGGGTAGTAAACAAGCTGAAAAAAATGGGCCCTATATGGGATTTTTCATGGGTTCCATTTTGGCCCCATTCCAACATCCCACGTGTGAGTTTACCTAGGTGGGCCCCAGGTGAGATGCCCATTTTGGGCCCATACCCACTTGGTACCCAGGCAGCCCTAGCACAACCGTGTGGGGCCCACTTGGGTACAGCCATCAATGTGGGCAATTAAAATGGGGCTAATATGGAGCCCAGTGACAATCCAATATAGGGTCCATTTTTCAACCCATTTAATACCCACATGGGCCCCACATACAGATAACGTCTGGGGATTTCGGTTAAATGTTAATATTAAGGTAATAAAAAAATCTGTAGTCACTATGGGGGATATATATTGGAAGATTGCCTTTATTGGCAACTTTTTTGCGACTTGCCAGGTATGTTAATTAGCAGTATTTCCTCATTATCTTAACAGAAAACACAATTTGCTTAGCATTACGCTTTCCTCAAAATGTAATTGCTGTTTCAAATAATTCGCATTTAAAAGCACTTTCTAGGAGACAAGGCTGATACAGTATATGGCACTGAGAGTTCTGCTGCCAACCAAATACAGCGGAGGTGAATACAAATTTGTTTGTGGTGATAACATTTAAAAAATTCAACAGCAGCATCTCTGCAGAGACAATGTCCTTGATGCTGTAATCCGCAGAGTTCACTGACACTTTTCTATAGGCACTGTTTCCTCGACAAAAAAGTGTTTTCAAAGGACTCATTTTTTCAGTACTATAGACACACACAAAAAAAGAATCCATTCATTTCTATTTTATTTGTATTGTATAACAAAAGCTGGAGCTAAGTGAAACACGTTTTTTTTGCAGTCTGGTTGATGACCCTGAAGAGTGTCACATTTTGAACAGATGTTTTCAGTGAATGTGTGAGATGCTCTGTTCAAGCACAACAAATACTGTGCGTACGTTGCCCTGGTACTAATCATAGTAATTAAAATGTCAAACTGCGGCAGTTTAAGGCCAACGCCATATTAAATCAAAACAGCAGAGACATTATTTTCCTGATCCATGTGTTTAGGAGGTGCTGATCCACTCTGAACGCAGCCCTGCCTTGGACTGCACTCTGATTTTTCTAGAAGTCGTTGTGATTGATGTTACATTTGGGGAAAGTGGAGTGACCTCACATTTCCCTGGATCCTATCATCGGACGGGGCGCTGAATGATGACATCATATTTCATAAAGAGCTGAGAAAGAAAATGGATGACATTACAACACAGGTGCAATGGGCATCGCTCCTGAAACAGAAAGTCATAAGTCACAGCAACGCTTTGTGTATATAGTATAAAGTATGGAGCTGAATTGAGTCATATTTGCTCATAACGCTGTATCTTCATTATTCTGAACCTTTTGCCAACACCAAATAATGTGGTTTCTCACTTTCCTTTCAGTTGTGATTACACTAAACATTTTCTCTGAGGGAAAACACATCCTGAAGGTTTCCACCCCATAATTTCCAGAGGCTGTATTTTCATGTCTCTGTGTCTATGATTATGCATGTGAGAATGTGAGCCCCTCTTCTTCTTCTACACGTGTTTCGGTGTGCACAAGCAGTCAAACATGAATCTGCGCTGCATGTCGTCGTAATGACTTTGCGTGTGCTTGTGTGGAAATCAGATTCGAGTTTACCCCGAGCTCTCGCGTGTCCTTCATTCCCTCCACTAAAAAAGACAAATTAAGAACACGAGAGGGAAATGGTCTATCTCAGTGACTGAGTGATATCTGGAGAGGGAGGATTACTGTGGCGTCGGGGGGATATGAAGCATTCTCACATTCATACAGTCAGGAATGCATGACTGACACAATGAGGCCAAGATTCATTAATAAATACACATAAAATGACGTTATTTTGTTGAAGTTTGATGTTTGTAATAACACCTCTGGAAAGAAAAAGGAACTGTATATGAAAATGGATGGCCCCGCTGCTGGAAACAGTCCTGCATATGCAATGTGCATAACAAATACCTACTCATAAATACCGCAGGGCAAATCTCTTTGTCAATAGCCTGTCAGCGATACTCTCTGTGGCAATTGTATTTCTCATTATCAGGTATTCCTGTTGGGAGAAAATGATCTTAATTTGATCAGCGTCATAAGCCCTCTTGCAAGCTCCGATCTCAGCTTATCCTTTTATGTGCGGAATTACAAATGGCCCGATTAGAAAACTTTCCATAATGGCAGCGAGAATTAGCAGGCTAAGCATACACTAATGCTATTGTACCCTCATCAATGATGTATAGCTGAGCTCGTCAATGGTGGCCTTTTCCACAGAGCAACACCCGCCAGAGGATGAGAGCGAAGCAAAGACAGAAGCAGAGAAAGTACAGTTTGAAAAGAGAATCAACTGGTATTAATAAGAGATTAATGTTCTTTGGCTTGAACTGACACACTGCACTATTATTCTGCTCCTTTGCTTTGAACAAGTCTGGCTATTAGCTTTGTCCTGGGCCTATGAATCTATATTTCCTTTCGACAGAAGAGTCATAAAGGGACAGTGGAACATCAATTTCTTCCTGGGACTTCAAAGAGAGACGTGAGGCCCCGTAGAACCGAATGACTGCTGCGTTGCACACTGTAGCCAGGGATATCAAAGGCTTTTTTACATTCATTGCTATAATGAAAGAGCAGCGAGAGTACAAAAGAGGACTCGATAGTTGCCCACCCTCTCTCCTCCCAGCTTTTTGGTCGTGATTGTATGTAAGTATTACTCAGAGTTGAGGATAGCCTCTCCAAATTGAGACCCTTATTGCAGAAGCCTGCTGAAGCACCGTTCACATTAGGGAAGGGACAATGTGCTCATAATATCTATATCAGCGGTGTCCTGTCTTAATTCACTTTTATTACATCCATTCATAATGCTCTCATAATGATGAGATGGATCCCAGCCAAGGGATTTTCACAGTGTCACCTTTATTATCGCATACTGTGATTTGTCATTTGCTCCTCTACAGGTCCCTATAATGAGGATAAGTTAGACTTCTCTGAATTAGATCTAAGGATAAAATGCCACCATGCACTGTACTCTTTATCATTAACCCTGCATTTACCCACTGGAAGTAATACACTTAAGGGTAATAAATGGAAAGTGTTTGCTTTAAAACAACAACAGGAAAAAAAGGTAACTCAATACAGTCGTAGCTAATATAACCCTTAAATTTTAAGCACACACGCAGACACATAGTGTGTGTCCTCCACGCGTGTGCACACGCACAGAGTGATATAGTTTGCTTCTCATTGAGGTTGGGAACACACACAGCACACAGCTGGAGCTGATGTCGTTAGTACGCGGTGTGATAAAATATCACACAACACAATGCATCAAACATAGACATTAAGAAACAAACGCTTTGTTGCAGGCCAAATAAACATTTATACTACTGGGGCATAGGGCTGTGTGTGGTTTGTGTCCGTGTGTGTGTGTGTGTGTGTGTGTGTGTGTGTGGGAGAGTGAGCCTTCGTTCATTTAGCCGTGGACGAAATGGGAGGAGAAAAAGCAGACAGCCTTACTGTGAAGCTGCTGAAAAACTGGGTGTGGGTCAGGACATAAAACAACTGTTTTCACACCAGCGTCGGCTGATAACGTCCAGCTGAAGGATGAAGAATGTTCTTATTAATTCTTTATCGGCTGATGGTATGTCCCGAACCCCTGGAGAAACAAGCCTGTGTGGACATTCTCATTCATCCAAGAAAGTAAAACTGCTTTTCGGAATATTTGCTTTGTGATGTGAGATAAGGCTCAAGACTTTAAAAGCAAAACTCTCTCTGAGACACATATGATTGATCTTAACTACACAGATATGTGGTATGTACGTACGTAGAGGCTCCCACATACATCACACACATGCACTCTTGTTCCCTATAATTGTGAGGACCTGTGAGTGACCTTCCTTTAGTGAGGGCAAAAAAAATTCTGTACAATTTAGGAGACTGAGGGAGGGAATTCATCACAGGAATAGTTAGGCATTTTGGGAAATACTATTCTTACATTTCTGCAGAGAGTTAGCCAGATATATACTTGCTTTTAACTACATGTTTGCATGCACATGATGGCTGCCTCATATCCTGTGTCTGTTTGGAGCACTGATAGTGCACGTCCTCAGAAATCAACACTATGCTTCTGCAAGACGCAGGAATGTACAGGCAGTGTGATGATGTGACAGGGTCAGGGGTCAGTAAGCAGCAACACCAAAAGTTTTGCAGACAAGCTAACAAACCAAGTCTGCAGCTTCCTATATCTGTGCGTGCGTCACTGCTGCTGCAAAGTGACAAATACGCTTGTCAAAATTGCAGGTGACCATGTACGATGGCGCCGCTGTCACTTTTTCTGCCGTCATCTCAGAGTTAACAACCTCCTTGAGAGTCACCATTGTTGCCTGTTTATTGTTCACTGTTTATTGGCTTTGAGGCTTATGTAACCACTGTGAAAGGATGTTTTGCTGCCTTTCGCAGCAGCTGGAGTCTGAGAAAAAAATAACTTAATTCACTGGGCCGACTGCCAGCAACTTTTAAGGTGGAACCTTTACTTGTAATGTTATTCAATGCATGAGCTGACGACATGATTCCATCAGCACACCTTAAATTTCAATGTGACAACTTTGACCATTACTTTATTTTTTTTAATTGTCTCTCTTGGATGACATACACTTTTAGTAATGAGTGGATCTTCAAGCGTTTAAAAATACATATTAATTTTGACCAGATTATGTGAACTGCATATATCCCAGTACTCACTTGGAGAAAAAAAAAGCATTGCAGAGCGTCGTTCCTGTGGGCTCCAGCAACACTAAACCCCTGGGCTTGCCTTAGAAGGACCAAATGCACAAACCCACTATTTCTAAATATCCCATGGAGAGACTCTCACTGCAGCCTGTTTTATTTTGTTCTGAAAATGTCGGCGTGCAGCCTCGTTCTGTGGACGATCAATGAGGTGCAGACTGATAAAGGAGGAAATACAGTGAGTGACAACAACCCCGCCCACATGAGAGAGTACTGTTTGTAGTGGAAACCCTGAGTGGACCTGGGGTCTAGGTACCATGTCTGAAGGGTTACTTAAGTGTTTGTTGGAAACGGGGCTAATGTGAGCGATTCCCTTCAAGATGCTGCTGGTTGTCTACATGAACATGTAGTTAAAAAGCAAGTACATCTCCAGCTTTAGATGATAAGATCAATACAACTGTCTGTACTGTAAATATCCCAGCAGCTGGTTAGCTTAGCGTAGCACAAGACTGGACACAGGTAGAAAGAGCTAGCCTGGCTCTGTCACAGCCCTTCCAGTCAAGAAATAGGGCATCAAATAATCCTCTGCAAAATCACAATGCGTTGCTTTTACACTCTGGCTTTTGTAGGAAGCAAAGGGTTTACAGTCTTTGTGCTATGTTGAGCGAACCAGCTGCTGGCAATAACCTCATATCTACTGATTGATCTTCTCATCTAACTCTTGGCAAGAATGGGAACAAGCATATCTTCTAAATTTCAAACTTTTCCTTTAACGTTTAGGCCCTTATTGTAATCCTCACCCCTGCATACCTAACTCTGACAGTAAGAAGAATTCATACTTTGTCCATACTGAGATTATCCTAACCAGGAAAAGGGCAGCGTTGATTGTTTGTTGTCTGTCTGACTTTGACACTTGCGACCACAGTTTGCATCCTGTCTCCTACGAGTCAGTGTTAATTTCTTTAAAACATGACCGCAGTCTTTCCCATGCTTTATCCAAGTGGTTGTTGTTGCCTAAATGTAACCAAAACTTAATCCAAGAGAGGGTGGATCGGAAAACGCTCAAGTGAATCATTGTCTTTCCAGTCGCATGGGTTTGGATCTGTTTTTTTGTTTAGTCTAAATCCTTTTATAGTCTTTTTAGGATTGCTGATATCGTCTTCATCTTTCTATCCTTGCGAGGACACGGGGTCCTCACAAGTATAACCACAGGAGAACAAATGCACACACACAAACTCTGTCTTCATCGCTTACTTTCTCTTTTTCTCCTGCGCCTGTACAAACACAGGCAAGCCATCACCACTGTAGGCTCCTGCTTTCCCTGTATGAATAAAAGGACCTTGGCTGTCCCTATTGAAAACCTGATTCCTCATTGAATAGGAAGCCCTTGTCCTTACATCGCTCTGTCTACTGCACTGATGGTGTACTAATGGCAACATCAGTCCCCATCTGGTGTCCATCATTTGGATTCAGGGCAGGGCCCGTCCCAGCAGATACATCCGATTAGTCCCTCTCATCGATTTGTGCTGGCTCGTCATGACTTAGTCAACCCAAGGTGTCTCTTCTATGACATGCTGTCTCCCTGTGATTTAGTTTGCCAACGCTCTAAGTGCATTGAGTGTGACAATAAAATCTTTAATCTAATATGCATCCTAAAGAGGGAGGCGGTGGAGAATTAAGAGCGAGTGAGGGAGCGAGACAGAGACGGGGAGGTAATGTTCTCGATGAGCTCAGATGTAATGAGAAACGTTTGTGTCAAGTTTATGAATATATACAGGATACAGACACTACAGAATGGTACGCTCGCTTTTTGATCCTGACTGATGCATATGTAATTTCAGGTGTACGATATGGAATTAAATGGATTGTCAAACTTCTCTTCAGATTATGAACATACGCTGGTACCAAGTGCTTATTTTTAACTCCTTGTGGAGCCCATCTCTTCTTGCATAAAGGAGGAATATGATTATTATCCTCTCAAATGGCCATGAAAATATCACATCTGTGCTCTGAAGAGGCGAAATCCTATTTTCTCCTCATACGTAACCCAGCCTAATCTGCACTCGCAGTTTGAAGCATGTGATAGTGTGAATGGGGTTACAGGGCACAATGCATGCACAGTGCTCTCAGTAATTCTAACTGACAACTATCCCATTGCCTGGGCTTGTGAGAGAGCATCATATTTATGGATGTGTGAGCTGTGTATCAATGAGATTCAGCGCTACACTGTCTGAATAGATCATTACATAGATCTCAAGCACGCTGCTCGATTGGCTGTATCCCAACGCTGCCTTGTGTCTCGGTAAACAGACATAACATTAGGGAAATGCTATACCACACAATGCATACAGTAGTAATGTACTGTAAAACCGTAGGGATACTTTATAGAAATTTGATGATGAGGGAGGATGATTTTAAAGGTGTCTTGAGAGCAGATCTAATGTTTCCTTTTTATGGTTTAAGGTATTAAAAGCAAGCCATTATACCTGTAAGGTGCCACTTTGTCTGTATCCACACAGTCATTTAGTTTTATATCTCTTTTGATGTGAAGGCATCTCGTTGACTGATTAGCGAAACCCACATCTAATGAATTCAATAAATCTCAATTCGGAAAAAGGTGATTAGATTAGTTTTAATTAATGCTTTGCCAAATGGGATGACATGTTTTTGCCGCTGTCACACACCCCTAATTGACAGATATTTTCAAGAGAACTCGTTCAAAGGATCCTTTTTGCTTTTCATGTCCGTAATTGCCTGTTGGCATGCCTGACCTGCCGTGTTGACACCAGACATATCGAGCCGCATTTTTCACATCTTTTTAATGAGCCTGTGTTATGATGCGGTCTCTAATTCTGCTGCTGGCAAAAGAACAATAACATTAAAAAAAAATAAAAAAAGAAGGTACGAACCACCCAGCCAGTCAGCCAGTCAGCCCTCCCACCTCACCCTGCTGTGACCCTGGCTGTGTGAGCGTACAGATTACTGTGTGCAGGAGGAGGAAAATCTCGGGCTTGAAGCCAGACACTTGTCATTTTGGCCAGAATGACTTCTATATATCAAATTGAAGCTCTTGATGAAACCAGTTATCCTGTATCAAAACGGCATTACCGGAATCACGACTAAAATTGAATTGGACAATAAAAACCTCAAAGTTAAATAGTTTTTTGGATGGAAAGACGAGGCTCTGCGGTAAAATTAAAAGGCACTTTGTGTGCACAAGATGTGTGTACAATTTATGAAAGAGACTAACAAAAGGGAGTGGAAAGAGATGTACGAGAAAACGAGAGGAGAAATAAGTATGTGTGCATGTCAAATTTTCATCCCTTTAAAAAAAAAAAACCCATGCACATCACCTCATCGCTGATAGCCCATGTTAGTGTTGTTTTTCTCCTCACTAATCAATAAAATGGAAAAATACACCCAGCTTTTTGGAAATAGAGTTCGAGTCATCTTTGCACCGCTCTGCTGGAACATGTGGACGGGGGCGAGGGGAGAAAATAGGTCCACATGAGAAGTAATCAACGCAGCCCACTATGATAGTGACAGCGGGTTAAGAGAAGGGGATGGGGAGGGAAAGCTCTGTTTCTTTGCCAGAGAAAATGAAAGCAGCTGGGGGTATGCGCTGTGAGCTTGAGTCAGTCATATATGCTTGTTATCAAGTGTGTTTTTGTATGTGAGTGTGTGTGTGTGTGTGTGTGAGGGAGAGAGGGAGAGAGACGGGACGCAGCAGGAGAGGAATGCAGTCATGGCTGTAAAGTGGGTGTGAAAACAGCCATGTTCACTGACCTCCGAGCTGACCTCCCCACCCCTCCTCCCCTGGAGGTTGATAGTGGTCTGTGTGTGTGTGTGTGTGTGTGTGTGCAAAGTAATGCTTGAGAAAATCCGTGAATACGTGACAATACTTGCCAGAGTTTGTATAGCGGTCTGAGTTTACAAAAGTCAGGGAACAGGTCGAGAGGATTATCTTAAAATATTAGCTGCCCTATGTTTCCCTCCTTCTGTCCTCCTTCTGCTTTTTCTCTCTTCCTCTATCATTGATGGCAAACAGCACCTGTTGCACACACACACTCACACACACATGCAGTATGCATGTAGGACTAACTGCATCAGATTTTCTTGTCTTTACAAGGATAAAATATCGACGTAACATTCGAGGACTTTCTTACCGTTCCATTTTTTATCTTTTATATTTTACTTAGGCTATGCGCTAACAGACACATACAGATGTAAGAGGAACGTACCAAAAAAAATAATTCACTTACCTCTTGTTAATCATCACTTTTGAGATTCTTATGCTTATAATTTTTAATGCCTTCATAACTTTATATTACATTTAATTTTTGATTTACGTTTCATCTCCCACTGCTTTGTGCTTGCATGCTCGTGCACTTTGCCGCAGCACCCTCAAACTTTTTCCCTCTACTTCTACTCAAACTGTATGTTGCTCTACATGACATATGGACAGAAGGGGAAATTCATAATTACGTTCACGTGTCTTTTCAAAATTGTATTTCTCATACACACACAACTAAAAAAAAAAGTCTACAGAAATATTTTTTTTATACATGCCACAAGGCCAGATCACTATAAATTCGCCTGCACATTGTATCCGTATGAATTCATGTTACAGTTATTTTCGTTTGGGATTTCCCACCTGAATTTAGGCCTGCTGCTCATTTTCTAAAGTTTCATAAATCCTCCTCGTGAGCACTGGTCTGATTTAAGGCGACGACAGACGCGGTTCCCCTGGCGCACTCGAACTTGGATTTGTCCCCCGGCTGAGTCAGCTATCCCGTCTGCTCGCCACTGCGGGGCGTCTGGGCGCTGGATCGGCGCCCTGAACCCCTCTCCAGTCTGCTCCCCGCAACAGGCTGCCCTGTCACATCTACCCCGGAGCCCTGCATGGCCATCATCTCTCAGCATTACGCCATCACAAGGAGCAACCTCCGCCTGTCTGTGTGTGTAAAGCTATGGGATATATGTGACCTTTTTTTTTGGAATTACAGATTAAATATGAACGAAAAAAATCGTTTTGAATTAGAAATAATGGGGGGAAATTGATGCACAGTATGGCTGAGTGAGTGGAGCGGCCCAATTGCAACATTTTCAGTGTTTCCATATAATATAGGCTAATATAATTTATGTATAATTAATTAGGCTATTTTAACGTCCAGGTTATGTTACCTAAACTCAGGCCTACTTCCAGTTATTAATTTAAAAAAGCACATTTGAGTTGAGTTGAACTGAGAGAGTAACTGGAGTCCATGGTCCTCTTTGCTCCGCTGCGTCCGTTCGCATGTAATTAAATAGCACCGCGCGCACTTATCGGTCGGATCTGACAGTAGAGTTTCTAAAAGCGGTCCCTGTCCTGCGCACCTCTTCCCCCAGTCCCCTTCCAGCTCTACCTCTCGGTAATTGAATTAGCTCGGTTTTAGGCGGGGGAGGGGCTTGGCTTTGTTCGAGCGACGCCCATTCAAATAATTTCAAACCAATGGGACTATCCCCCGCTCCGCCGTAACCAAACCCACTCTCTCAGTCGGCGTCTGGAGCTGCCTGCCTTTGCCCTCACCTCCCTGCGTGTCCCGGCGTCTTAAAACCCAAACACAAGCAAGAGGAAGCCTGCACGGCGCGCACATGGGAGAACGCAAGATTTTTTCTCAACCTGCACGTCGCACGATGGCTCATATATGAGGAGGACACTTTGGCATGCGGACATAAACACGCGTCTCCACGGAGAGAAGCGCATGAGAAAACACAACGCTGTCCGTCCTCTCTCCGACACCGAGAAGGACTCCTCCCCACCTCGGCTGTGACACCTCCGGTAAATCGCCCGAGAAAGGATAACAGTCTTTTTTCTTTACGCCGGAGACAAAAGACCGAGTCTAACATTACCATTCATCTGCCAGTGACTGCCTGGCTGTATGGCTTTAAAAAGTTGCCTGGAGAACATGGACATCTGACGTGCGCCACACGGCGTCATTGGACACATTGAGCCTCTCTCTCTTTCCCCCCCCATCACATCTTGGACTGACTAATCCCCTGCGCTTTGGGTTTGGAGTAAGAAGAAGTGTTCAGCAGTTGTCATTTGCCCTGACACAGGCTACATCCAGTAGCTCCCTGCATACAGGGGGACGTTACCACACCGTAGAAGACACTGCCTGTTGTGCTGCGCATTTGTGCTGCTGCTGCTGCTGCTGCTGCTGATCTCACTGTTTGTGCATTAGTGGGAGAAATATTTTGTCAGCCCACCACGGATTTGTCAGAGCTGACATCCTGCATAACATAAAGCCTGTGATTCATCCGGACCCTCGACCTGCAGCAGAGAGGCAACACAGTGACGCGTCGGTTTTGTAACTTCAAATTCCCGTCAACCTGAACAAGTGTCATCTCAAGTGTCCCCCACGAATGGTCACATTCTCGCTGCTCCCCTACGCGTTTTCTATGTTGTGCGCATTTCTGTTTGTTTGGCATTCACAAACTGCGCCAGCAACACGCGGCCACATGTGAATGAGACTCATCACCTGTCCCGGTTGAAGCGCCCGTTACAACTCGACTGACTGACCGACACTGAAGAGGAATACGTGCCGAAGTTTCGCTGTAGTGATGCTGCAAATGGAAATGGTCCTCTTCGTCTGCCTGGTGCTGTTGATGTGTGTATTTAGCCAGGAGCCCAGTTCCAAAGTGGTGGCCGACCGCTACGCCGTCTTCTGGAACCGGACCAACGCCAAGTAAGTGGCCTCGCACCGGGCAGTTTTTGCCGCGGAGAGTCGGCGATGTTCCGTCTCCTCGCATCTGCATGAACCACGGGGTTCGCAGGTTTGCTGGACCACATCGGTGTTTATTCTCCGCAGTGAGGGCAGTGAGCCAGTAGCTGTAGGTACAGGCTATAGCTGAGCATGGGAACAGGAGTGTAAAAAAAGCCTACTGTGTCTTATTTTCAATACGTGACTACTCATTGTCAGCGCGTCTCTCTAGGAAACTATAGATTAAAAGCGTGCGTAATAAGGCCCGAGCGTTGCATTCATCGTCTGCTGTTGCACCCGCTGTCAATATTGTCCAGATAAGGAAATTCACCGTTTCATTGTGAGTTATTGTAGCTGTAGGCACAGGTTCAGAGCTGGAACAGGCTGTAAAACCTGGAGCATTATCTTGTGTTGTTTCCCTGTCCGGCTGGACCCCAGTGGACCCATTAACACCAGTATCTATCTAGTCTCAACCAGGCTGAACACCTAACAACCAGCACAAATCCCCAAAGTCCATTAAATGTTGCTCTTCATTTACTCACTTCACACTGCGTAGGTTCGCTTCCCTGTTTCAGAAAGTTGTAGGCCAGACGTCTCGGACCTGTGTAGTGAGAATTAAAGGCAGCTTTTCTATATGGTTCTATGTTAAAGGCATTTACTGTGTGGCTTCTTCATTAACTGCCGACACTAAATGTAGGCAGTGAGAACATAAAGTATCAGCCTGTATTAACAGCTCTTTTTTACAAAATTCAGTGCAGTTACCATAATGTAATTTATGGGCATACAAGCGTCTAAGCACAGCTGAAAGTACATAAAGCAGCGCTCCAGGAATATTATAAAGGCACCGTGGCAGACAAATGTCTCACAAACTCGTCTTAAAGTAGCAAAGACACCCAGTCGGCTGGAGCCCCAGTGGAATATTGTGCCATTTTTCTTCTATTCATCTTTAAAATAGTTCTCGAATAACTTTTTTCTTTGAAGAAACGTTCCCTTGAGCAAAATAGTATTAATTTTAGTTCAATTCAGAAGCAACAATATGGTTTTGTGCTGCATTACAATGTTGGATCATTGAAATTTGGAGCACACTACTGTTAAAAAAAAAAAAAAAAAAAATCCAAGGAAAGTTGGTGAGGACGATTTTTTGAAGATTTTTAGGGATCAAATAATAGATTTGCTAAAATTAAACCCTAAATAATGAGAATAAATTCAGGATCCTAAAACCCAGTGAAGCGTAATTGTGATAACCAGGAACTGTCCCATTCAAAACTTGAAAACTTCAACTCTGTGCAACAGTGTGCTGCCTACGCTTCTAAAATAGACACAACTAAAAAAAATACATTGATTTTTTTCTAGTTTTTGCGTCTTGATGAACATGAATGGGTACTCATTCATAAGTCCAGAGGCACACGTCATATCCTGATGTGTCTCAAAGTAAAAATACTTAAACAGTTAATTTAAATATCGACAAACGGTTTAGGAATGAAACGTGTACGCCTTTCACTTTCCATTTATATCAATAAAAGGACAAGTGTGCGTTCAACATTAGACTCAGCTCTGTTCATAGTGAAGTGAGGATTTTCTGTGCTAAGATGGGCCACAGGAGAGAACATCAGCAAAGTTAAAATAAAAGTTCCTCAGATGTGCTTCAATCCTGGAGTCAAACGGCTCTCCACTCGGACAGGCTCCAGTCAACTTCAGTGTTCAGTGTACATGTTTGTCGAGACAGCGTTTCCCACTAAAAGTCCCTCATGGAGTCAGACTGTACAGCCTTGTCCCCGGCTTATTAAGTCTAAACACTGCTGGTGGAGTTTACAGAGATCTTTCACTCAACTGCCAAGAGCACTTAGTATTTGTTGAATAAAATCCTCAGCTTAGCCTCCAAGTGCACACAAAGCCATTAATAGCACATGCTGAATTTGTTGCACAACTATTTATATTCAGTTTGAAGTTTCGGAAAACATGATTTATTGCTTGAAGCAATTAGTGGTCAGGGGTACAAACGGAGGGCTGACTGTAAGCCCTCTCCTGAAGTCGGGGCAAGTCTAGCGGGGTGCGTAGATTCTCGGCCTGATATACCGTAGACCATGACTGTTGTGGTCTAAGGTCTTTACTCCGACTTGCCCAGGCTGTTTATTTATGGAGCGCTTTCCTCAACAGAGGCAAACACAATTTTGAGTCGAAGCTAGATTTCTGCTGTTGATAGACGTACTTTCATTAGAAAGTGCAATTTTTTTTTTTCAACAAAAAAAAGTTTTGATGACTGGCCGCTCAGTTAACTTGATATCTTCCAGATGTGCTGACAAGTTTTCTCACTTTCAGTGAAGGAAAAAAGTGTTGTTTGAAAAAAAAAGAAGGGAAATTTAAGTAAATCTGTTAATCTGAGATCTGACACACTAACGCTGGAACAGAGAGGGGGAGAAAACAAGAACTCTGTGATCCCCTTGGCTGCATGCATGTTGTGTCTTCTACTCTCTTTGCATCCAAAGTCAAATCAGAGAAACAGATAGCTTCCTGAGCCTGATCCGTTTCTGAGGCCTTGACTCGCCCGAGGAAAGGAAACAGGTTTTCACAGAGGCTGTAATGCTGCTAACACCAGTCACTCCGTTCTACTTACTCTAAATAGAGTTTGTTTGACTCTCACTCCTGCAGGCCTGAGGCAGGAAGCCAGAAAGGTAACGCAACAGCAAGGAGGAGACGGAGAGAGGGAGAGATAGAAAACTCGTCTTATTGATGACTCAGTTAATAAATATTGAGTCCCTTTCTTTATGCATTACTGTACAAAGCTGGTGTGGCACTACAATGTAACTTGTAACACGTCTGCCTTTGTTCTGAGGCTTCACAGTCATACTGAAACTTATGCTGCCCCAAGGATTTACTGTGAACGCCCCACGCACTCAAACAGGCACATATGTTACTTTATGATCGCAATCAATTCAAATTAACACTGTAATTTGTCATAAATAGTATTAGCAGCTGACTTAAATTTCTTCAAGTTTGACTTTCTTTGTATTCTTCCTCGTTGTTGCCTGATCACAGTCTTCCAGGGCTCGTTTTACTACTCTCAGAAAAAGCCATTTGTTGCCATTCATTTTTGCACCGTGCGAAACTGCTGCAGCTTCCACAGCCAGATAATCCATCACACTAAAGCTGTAGTTTGAGTTTGGTTTTGTCACTAAATCTGTTTTGCCTTGAAATCATTGTGCTCATGTTGAGTGTTCCACATCAGCGTGTGCGTTATGTTCTGCTCTGCTTACTTAATCACCTGAAATGGAAATGCCAACTATTTAAAAAAAAACGGTTTTACTTACAAAATTTGTTACACTTCTTTCCTACAATAAATTTGACGCTTAAAACTAAAAATTTGTATTTAAAAAGTGACCAGAACAGAGTAGAATATTAAACTGTCTCATTACGTGTGGCTTGTACTGCACAGTGATTGGACAAAGGGTAGATGCAGACAGAAAATAAGCAAAGGGGTTAAAGACTCAAATAGTCACTTCTGCTGTTGACTGAGTCAGTGGTAGACAAAACACAGACGTGTAGACATGTTTACAGCTTCACATGTCAGGAGTTTTTAACGGGGAATCTCAAATTAGGAATTTTAGTGTTTGAAATGGGACATTTTGTCAAAAAAAGGAAGGTATTCGCTGTTTGATTTTCCAGCGAGAATTATAAGCAATTGGTAGATTAGTGTGGAATTTTATGTTGGTTTAGTGTATTGTAATTTTCGTTAGTGGTGCCACGGTTTCTTCTGCTGGGTGTTTGTGTTGTTGGTGTTTGGGGTTCGGGGCTGAGGGGATTTCCATGGTGTGCTGTTGGCGTCAGTCCACCGTTGTGTTTCACAGCTCCAGCATGAGACCAGAAACTTGCTAGCTGTTAAATATTTCTTCATCTCCTATTTGTTCACCTATCTCTTGCTGTCACACAACCATGTTTCCTTTTTAGTGGTGATTTTTTTCCAGCATTTTGCCCGTCGAAAAGTTATTTTGAGAGACTGAGTAGTGAAGTGTTGAAGTTCTCTCAGTCCTCGGAGAGTTCCTCCAGCTTAAAGTAAGTTAAAATATAGGGATATTTCACTCTCTGGATTCTGCCCTCTGCTTTCTTGCTGACTGTCTTTGCTTGTGAGTATTTATTCTAATGAGGGGACAGCCAGTGGCTCTAATGATGTCTCAGCTGTAATGCCGAAGAGACGGCCCTTCCCTTCCTTTCTCCCCCTCTGCCCTTTCTTCTTCCCCATATCCCTCCTCGCCTTTCTCCCGTGTTGCCTCTCAGCGCTCTGCCTCTCCTCGTCTCTTTCTCTCTGCCTCCCTCCCTTCCTCTCCCTCTCTCTCCCTCTGTCTGTCTCTCCTTGCCGGGCACAGAAAATGAATGAATACAATTAGATATTTCGGGAGTCCCTCCACGGTTGATGGTGAAGAAAGACGCGCAGAGGTCAGGCACACTCTGAGAGGAGCTCAGGGAGAGGTCACACACATACGGCGAGGAATAACGAAGCAGAAAGTTGGCCTGTGAATGACAAACTAGTAACCAGAACTCTCCTTGAAGTGTGCGGCGTTATTAACATGAACAGTTTGATGCGGTTGTGGTCATGCAAATTGCTCAAGGTGATTTGTATTTTGCTGCATAATTTGTAGCTCAACAAACAGCCTGGAAAGCAGTTTTGTAACGTGCTGTAACTGGAGGCCGTGCGTACAGTAGCTGTGCCGCTGGTTACAAAGACAACTTTCCTTTGTTGCAGTCGTGCCTGGCTCGTCTTTGTCTGTGCGTGTGCATGTTTTTGTGTTCTAGTGTGCTTGCAACGTAGCAAATGAGCCACGAGGTCATATAGGGCTTGTTTCCTCTCCCTCAGACTCATAGATACCAGAATAATTACATCTCTCTCCCTTGGACTTCTCATTACCTGTCACAGACCAGTGGGACATGAATAAGCGTCTTGTCAATCTGTGCTTGTATGTGTGTGTGCGTGTGTGCAAACGCTGACTGTACACTAACAAAGGCGAGCACACATGGAGGCTGAAAGTTAACCCATACACCCATCTGTGTCTCACAGATGTGAAAGTGATACATTGCGATGTTAACTTTTTTTATAATAAAAAATCTGCAAACCTGTGATTTTTAAAATCAACTTGATATTTCCTTTGATTGCTCAAGTGGGTCGTTTTTGACCCCATGCTAGTCTTTTCTGGCCCCCTTATCATTGTTACACTTACTCGCTTTGAGCTGTGTTTCACTCTCTCCTCTCCTGTGCTCTGGCTCTCGTTCTCTCCCTCCGTCTTTCTGTCTGAGGGCTGATTAGTTCTCGTTAATGACCCCTTGCTCTGTCATTCTTTTATGCCTGTGGCATTGGCAAGCTCAGGCACCGGCCGAGCTTCGGGGACAAGCGAGTGTAGGGGACACAAAGAGAGCGAGGACGAGGATGAAGAAAAATAAACACAGGACCTGACGGAAAACTAGCAAAGTGAAATGATGGCGTTGTGCGATGTTATACTTCTATTAGGTCTAAATGGCACTCTGTGTTTTCTCACCAGACCTGTAAATGCACTTTCCATTTAAATTAGATTTTTTTCTATTAACTAGAAAATGAGCCCAGCAGGCAGTAGTCAATGCTTAGTCAATGTGCTTGGCAGAGCAGCTGTTCTTCAGCGCGCGGTGGAAGAGGGGGAGGACTCTTGGCCGTGACCCTTGTGGAGGTGCTATGCGGCGGACAGAAGCAGCCCTGTCGCCGGGGGTGCCTGGTGGTCAGGCTGTAGTCTTGGATATGCTAATCCTAGTGAAGCAAAGGCAGCCTGCAACTGAACAGAAAGACATTCCCAACATTTAGTATTTTTATTGTGTATTTAAAAAGATATTTTACATTGGATTACTGTTGATTTAATTCTATTTATACGAATTATTGATATAAAAATAATTTTGTTCTTTAGAAGTGGTGTGTTGTTAGTTTGACAGTAAAACATTTTATGTTTTTAAACTACGTCTTGCGCTTACTTTTAAACAATTTACACTCTTTTCTGACCTTCATTTTGGTGATTTATCACTCCAAACACAGCGCCAGAAAACCTGTGTTTGCTCATGATAAAATAAATATTACTCATACTCCTACCAAGGCTGATAGTGCTGAATTGATACTAAGAGCCTTAAAAATACCACCGTCAAGTTAAATGTTTGGTTATCCAGCAAAGAGCAGACAGGATCTGTGACAGAAATGGACAATATTGAATGGCAGCTTTACTTCAGTTGCACATGTTTCCCTCCCTTGCCTGGGGAACCAGATTTTTAATGTCCAGGTTTTTGTTTTCAGAGTAATCACTCCAAGGTCAGATGGAGTGCTGAAACGCTGCTATCAGCTGGGCGATCTGTCTTTTAGCTCTCATACAACCCGTGGCTTTCAGGGGAACGCTCCATAAAGCTCTACTTGGAAACAATAAAGTATTAACCAGCTTATGCAACGCCCACATGTGCAAAGCAAAATGCAAAACTTATATTCTGCCAATGATAAGAATACTGCTTCCATGTTTTGCTCGTTGGTTGCTACTAGATGCATGTGCTTGTTTATTCAGCGGCTAATTTTCTTTCTCTATCCCTGCTCCCACTGTATCAGTTTCCCTTGAAATTTCGAAGTTGTGGAAAGTTTTTTTCTCCAACTGTTTATTTATTTCTCCTTTAGTTACTCTGTGCAGCTGTGGGAACAGATCAGGCAGTCCAAAGTTGTATTTTACTGTGAACACCTGAGTAGATATGTAGTTGAAAGACAGACAAAAAAATCTATTTGGCTGACTGGTTTTATTGGCTCCCATATCAGAAAATATTATGTTTCATTTTAAGAGCAGGAAAGCGTGATTAACAGGAATACAGGACCGCTGCAGGTCCAATAAGCGTCGCAGCGCCACTCCTGGTATCTCGCTATCGTGTATTACAAGTCCTCGTTCGTGGCTGAAAATGGCGCTACCATATCCTTCACCTCCTCTGCTCTCCTCTGTAAGATGGAGGCTCAGAAGCAGCTGTTACTGTAGTAACGCTTGGCTGATCTATCATCCCTGACCAGAAAGGGGCGCTACTGAGAGAGGTCTGATACCCTCTTGTGCCCTCTGCTCACAGCCCAAAGCATATCATGAGTACAGTTGGAGTGAAAGCTACATACATTTGCTTGATTTAAACCAGCTCTTTCTGCTTTGCTTGATTTGACCTCGTTAAACTCATTTACTGTCAAAGTCATATTATATTTACAGGAACTACACCAGCATGTAAAGGCCAAAACGACTGATGGGTTTCAAAAACAATTTTTTTTTCTCCTACTGTCACCGTTCACTATTCAACTGGAAAATGTGACGGGAACGATTGAGACTGTTCGCTTTTTGCCAGACACATTTTCCACAGATAATTCCTTTCATGGTAGGCTGGCTTCGGACCTTACACTGCCGTTTTCCTTATTTAACTTGGGGGGCTGTGGGGGAGTGACTGGATGTTTTTCTAGCTGGGCAGCAGTGTGGAGAATAGATCCCAGAAGAGAACACATCTCCAGCTTGTGAATAAAGACCTAATTGACGGGTTGTAGCCAGTTGTAAATGACTCATGAGGTAATTCGTCTTCACAGACAGACTGAGAAACACACAGGGGGACTGTACGATTGTATGCTCTGCTTTCCCTTTAGAATTGAGATCTATTTGGTTTATTTCCGAACTTTTACATCCACAAATAGAATTTTTACAAGTTATGAAGTGTTGCATTTTAGCCAGAGTTGGTGTTATCACCTCCTCACCCATATAAAGTGAGCATCCATGGATCGCTTATACAGCTTCACTTGTTTTTGTTTGGCGTTTCTTTGTTTGTGTTGGCAAAATCATGGAAAGGTGAAAGGACTAATTGATTCCCTGGCCTTGTTTTCAAAATGAACACCTCTTTGTAAAGTTCTCACTGCTGCTGCAATTTTCCACTGACATAAATGTAAATAAACAAACAATGTTGCTTTCACTTTGTTCAGTCTACCGTTGTGGCGGGGCGTGCCAATAATAAGCTATCTGCATTAGCCTGTTTGAATTGACAGTAGAGAAAAACACTAGCAGCCAATGCCCCCCCCCCCAACGCTGGGCCGTGAGACTGAAAGGCGGCCATTGTTCTGCTCCCTCTGTCCACTCCACATAGCCAGGGCTGAAAGTAATGCATGCGCTTTAAACGGAGCGGGGAGGAAAAAAAAAAAAGGGAGGGCAAAGGAGAGGAGTGAGGGAGAATGGTGTGAATGGCTCGGGGAGTGCACAGCTGAAGTTGTAGTACGCTTTCGGACAGAAAAAGGGAGGAGAGGAGGAGTATAATACGAGCGCCAGACACGAGGGGAGAGGCATGTAGTAGCCAGGAGTGACAGCGAGTGTGGGAAAAGAAGAGGTGGCAGTTTCCCTCATTTCCAACTAGCTTTATCCATCCTCTGTCATCTGCCTCCCTCCACACCATCCAGCTCCCCAGCCCCACCTCCCCGCCTTGTCTATCCTTGCCAGGGTTTAAAGATGCATGCGGCTTGCTGGCTCTCTGTCTGTCTCCCTGGTGGTGACCGTGGTTGGTTAGCCGGTGGTGGTTCTCCAGGGGACAGACACTGGGTCGTCACCCCAAGGAGGTGTTGTCTTTGCGGTCCGGGTTTGGTGACACTGGGGCTATTTTCTACAGAGACAGGATTAAAGCCGCTCAGGTTTAGACCCCTGCTTTGTTTCCTCTGACACTGAAGACTCCCACACACAGGGCTGTGTTTACTTGGGGGCTGGTGCTGTGGCACTAAGTTGCATCTCGGTCTTAACTACTGTGACACATTGCACACTGTGCCCTTGAAAGTGCGTTTTCCACTGAAATGCATGTATCACAGTCGGAACGCCAGGGTGTGTGCAATGTAGCGGCTTAATGGAGGGTTTCATTCCAAAATGCTATATATCTACTGCGGAGACAAATTGGTGCAATAAGAATGAGCTGTTTTTGTCCTCAGCAGTAGATCTACTTTGCAAGTGAAGGTCATAAAATGATGCGTTCCTTCCATTGTGATGAATAATGTGTATAATTATGCATGATTGTAATTCAAATGGTGGATATCTCATTTTGTAACAAATCTCTTCGTATTTGTATTGGACTCAGCTCGTCTCTCTCACTGCATCAGTTTGAAAGCCTGGAGTTTATTAGGGCTAAGTGATTTTGACCAAAAAAAAATGCAAAATTAATATTTTTAGATCTGCTACACTGTATATGTAAAAAAAAAACTCCTGTCAAAATGTACAATCAGCTAAACTGAACTTCAATGACTTCTCCTTTGGCATGAAAAGCTCTTTTTCAGATCTACTTTCCTCGATCCAAGTCTTTTATTAGGCAACAGATGCTCGTCTGATCTGAGCTCTAAGAAGAGTCTGGAATCAAGCAGATAATGAATCATGTTTAAAAATGTATAACACAGAGCTGAATCTGACGTCTTAAGATGAATCTGGGTTTGATGTTAAAAACGAGTGTTTTGTGTTTGTGGGTTTCTGTGTTTGTGTGCCTGCGTGTCCGCGCGTTTGCCTGCAACTGGTGCGCATGCACACGTGTGTAGTCACTCGTGCGCATGCGTACGTGTGTGCGTGCGTGCATGCGTGGTTATCCTGAGCTGACCTCTGCATGGAGGCCCGCTTTAATGAAGCAGCAGAAACACACACCCGTTACTATAGCAGAGCGCAGCACTATTCTTGACCCAATTCTCTGAGCCTGCTCCTCTGAGAGCTGCTTGATAGTTTTCCCATTTTGTGAAGTTGCATTGTGTGTGTGTGTGTGCGTGTGCACGTCGGTCTTTGTTTACGTGTAGTGGTTGGTATTCCTGTGTGAAACTGTGCTGTGTATTTTTTTCCCCTGAAGGGAAAACGATTGATCCCCGGAATGTGTGATAAATCCCATCTTCACCCTCTCCTCTCATCTGAGCCCAGCTCTGACTGGTCTGGCTTACTCCAAACATTATCCCACATAACCAAATATGACACCCTAAAGTACATAGACGGACGGACACACTTATGCACACAAACACACACATACACACACACTCACTTTCTGGTTTAGAAGGGTAGTTCATTATTTCTTTAGTGAGGTTCAAGTTGCAGGAGATGTGGTATTTATTCTGCTTGTTTATTTTCTTCTTCTAAATCAGCGAGCAGCGGGCCTCGGAGTGCAGCAGCCTTTGAACCGCAGCCTATCCCATGACTGCAGCCCTGGGTATTAACCCAGAGCCACTGAGAGGCTTAAAAAGCCATCAGCTCATTGTCCGGAGACACAAAAACCCCCTTCCTCTAAAATCCCCCCCATCCTTCTCTTCTCTTTTCCTCCTTCCCTCCTTTCTTAAGAATGCCTTGAGCTGGCCTCTGCTGGCATTCATATTAATCAGTTTTAAGGGTCTAATGAGATAAGTGAGACTTAAGGGGAGTCCCCAAAGTGGCCTAAGCCCTCCGGATAAACAGAGGTGATGAGCGCTGCCTATGGCCACATCCTCAGTGGTGTTTTTTTTCCCGCATAGTCATGCATACAAAAGTTTTTAATATCCCTAATCTCACTGTTGAGCTTTGAAACCAAAACATCACTAAAATAGACTTAATGAAGAGACGATCATCACCTGGCCTCATAAATGTCAAGGTTTCATGCTTTTGGTTTGGCTCAGGGGTTGTGTGTCTGTGAATTTGACCAGCATCAGGCCTTTTCCACTGTAACACCCTCCTTTGTCCTAATCCCCCCACCCAGTCAGCTCATGCCCTCTGTTCTTCACCCCACCAAGTAACCCTGGAATATAGGCCAGGCGGCGTCCTCCCGCTCTTTTGCTCTTTGTGCCATATTGTCCTCTCCTTTTTTTTGCCGTCCTCCCTCCCTTCCTCTCTCCTGTCTCTGGGATTACCAGATCTCTAACTGTACTGACCATGTCTTTGGCTCTGGGGGTCCTGCTGAGGTGACCCAGCATGCCCACTGTCAGCATTAGGGTCAGTGTTGTGGCTGCAGCACTTAGCTGACACTCTTTCTCATTACCCCTGTCTTCTGTCTGCTTTAATCCTTTTTTTAAAAACATGCACAGCCCACTTCCCTCCTAATTTCAACTCAAGATCTAAAAAGACAGAGAGACAAGAGCTACAGTGTGTGTGAGTGTGTGTGTGTCTCATGAAACATGGCGGCCAAACCGAGAAGACTAAAACTGTGGCACCAGTCTCACACAAAGAGGTAAATATGGCGGCAATGTTTGACTCAGTTTTTGATTTGAACTGTTCCACGTTTGAAAATTGGATTAATTAGGCAACAGTGATTAAAGCTACTTAGCGAGGATAACCTTCATAGGCAAATTAAATCATCTATAATCTGTAATAATCTGCCCATTATTCAAAAGGTGCAGAAGTCAGGGGTCAGTTAGGAGACAAGGAATGAAGACAGACAATTAGGAATACAAATTTGTTTAAAAATTAAAGTTGATGTAATTGTTTAGATTTTTTGAAATAGTTTGATTTTGCATTATTGCATTAGAGAAAACTTTCCCGCACATTTGGGCTCTTGTGCAACAGGGGCTCTGGTTTAACTATATCAGTGGAACTACTTGAGTAGCTGTGAGGCGGGACAAGTCCTCGGAGAGTTCAGTTTCACCTGCTGTTCTGTTCCTCAGGGCCGCAGGACTCCACGACCGGAGACATTCCAGCCAGGATTAGAGCGTGCATGGCAAACGGAAGCACAAATAAGAGGCAGTCAAGGGGCGTTTTTTTTTTTTTTTTCTTTTCTTTATAAAAGACACACTGTTTGGCCTGGCTGTTTTAGGGTTAATATTACTTTTGACATTTTTACATGCAGTACAATTTCATGTGAAATTCAATCTCAGAATTTGTGGTTTTTCCAAGAATTTTTCCATCGAATATACAATTTTTAAAGTTAATTGGTAAACACATTTAAGATTAAAAAAAAAAATCGTAACATTAATCTACAATAAAAAAAGTTAAATAAAGATTTTGAAAATTAAAAATGACACATTTATTCAAGAAATAGGAACTGCTTTTATAGAATAATTATAAGTATAATTGAAAATTGAAAATTCTCGAAATTGTGTTCCTTTTTTTTCGTTCACGCACAATATTTAAATTTTCAATTTTATATTCTGACAATTTTCTGGTTAATAAAATAACATCGTACACAAAAATGCAATCCTATACAAAAGCACTCTCATGAATTAAATACATTTTTACATTTTACCTTATCGTTGTTTTTTTTTTTTTGGGCCATATTTATTTTCACATTGAAAACTTGCTCTCTAATTTTTGCTCTTTTTTACATTTTTTATTTTATTATTAGACAGATAATTGTAAATAATTATTTTACCCCGTCTGTTCTGATGGATTTGAAAGTTTCTACATTTTTAATTTTGGCTCAGTTTTATAAAATGCTAATTTGCCTTCTGTTCGTTACACCTTTTCTGGAAAAGCCTGACAATTTGCAGATGTTTCAGTGGTATTTTTTTTCACAAGGTACAGAGTTGAAGTAGATTATTAGCCTGTGGGAAAAGAGATGCATCATATTTCTCGCATTGGATTAGAGTGCGCGCTTGGCTTTGGGTGGAGTGATGAAATATTCATTACTGTTTGTAATGTCTAAGAAGAGTAGCACTTGCAAACCTTTGCACGCAATTCATGAAAAATGAAGTCAAGGTAGACATGTTGTGAGCATGAATGTGATGGAAGGTTGTCTGGCTGTCTGATTGATATGACCTGAACTCAAAGCATTCGTCAGGGCTGCTTCGCCTGTGCACATTTCCTTTATAGGAGTTTGTTCTTTGTCTGTTCTCAGGATTTATGTATTTATTAATTAAACTTTATAACATAAATATAATGCTAAATTTGCTCAAGGATTTGCCTTGGATTCCCACTCTTCTTGTTAACAGATTGACGGGTGTCAGTCGCCAGGTCTGTGACAGTGTCAGACTTGTCAACCTGAGTGACATCAGGCTCACGGCTGCTTTAATAATGCAGGCGCAGCCACACTTTTTATGTCCTCTCTGGCTCTCCATCCTCTCCTTTCTCTGGGAGTGTAGAGAGCTGTCCTTACATTAAGACCAGGTCAGATTGCGTCTGCCATCGTACATTAGCAGCAAAGCCTTCCTGCCTGTATCACTGGTAAGAGGAACATGGCACGAAGATGGCTGAATTATTCACACTCATAATCGGCCTTTATGTCCTGCTGCCAAGCCTGGCCCCACTGTTATTCTAGTGCATAATTGATAGTGCTCAGAAGTGGAAAAGTTAGAATAGCAGAAGTAATGCAAAGCGAAAGTGTAGTCAGGCAGCACAAGAAGGGAAGAGGGGGATTGGTGGGGTAGTGAGGGGGTTAGCGGGACGGAGGTGGGCCCCTATAGGAGTTTTTACACTGAGCTTGTGTTAGCCTTTACGGGGCTTAGGTCCAGCTAGCGTGAGGATCGCGTGTGTAGGCCAGCCAGACTCGTCTAGGGGGGAGCGGAGAGGGGGATAAGAGGGGGATAAGAGGGGGATGAAAGGAGGTGGGAGGGAGAGGAGATGGGGATACAGAGTAACAAGGCCTGACGCTGAGCTGGCCCAGAATGTGGTCTGTTTCTCCCCCAAAGTTACTCTGAGGCTCTGCTATGTGCAAATATATGTCTGAAATCGAATTGAACTTGATTTTGGAATGAGAGCGTTTGTTTCTGTCTTTTAAATTATCGAGGAGGACTGCTGTGTTATCTGCACAGTAGATTTGTACTCCCAGGTTTGGTTTTCATTTGGACCCAATCCAGCAAGTTTTTTTCATTACCTGCTTGCTCAGGCAGGTAAGAGAGGCATTGACATCACATTACAACCATACGATACAATGATCAATAAACAGCAACCTCCAGAGAAGAGCAGCGATTGGCTCAGTTCCAGTCGTAAAGAGAGGCCATCTATTGGGAAATTGAGTGAGACAACCTTTTGAAAATGTTTCAAGACAATACTCCACACTTGGAAACAGGAAAAAATGCAGTCTGTTCTATATTTTATTTAAAGTAACCTGCCATTTCATATCTTCATCTCTTCCCAACTCCTCAAAGGATTTATTCCTGCTTTATTTTCCACAGTTAGATATTTATACGGCTTGATATTTCTGTCAGAAATTATTTTTTTCCACCTCCTCACACCACCATCCAGTTATTTCTGCGAGCTCCCTCAACTGAACGGAACACCCTGCCATGTAAGTTTGAATGTCTCAGGTGAAGGTGTTAACACAGCCCCAGGTGTAGTCTATTTAACACCTCTCTGACCCTTAACAAAGCCTTACTAACTGCTGCCTAGCTCTGCCTTTTGTGTTCCATAACAAAGCCCTTTAGCTTCTAATAACACCACAGCACTGCCAGTGTCAAGAGAAACCTGAGATAAGGTCCACATCAGAGAGTTGGTGGGAACTGTTTAATCCGCTTCTCGAAACCAAACCAACACACAACAGGCAGGGATCATGTTTGGCAAAGTGGCCCGCTTTGATGGAGGGATCGGATGGTGTGAGTAGGAGGAATGGGGATGACGGAAAAATAGAAAGGCGGCTGAATGCCGGTAGTCTTTTTACGGAGCTGTGAAAGAGAACATCTGGGGAATAAGGCAGAGAGTTGTGCGCAGTGTGCGCTAATGCTCACACACACACACACACACACACTCACACGTAGACTCTGATAGTATCACGCATGCTGTTCTTTTTATGATCATGTCTTGATTTTGCTGATTAATTCAGCAATTTCCCCACTAATCACAACAAAAGTAAATTATTGGCTCAATTACTTCAGTTTCTACATGTATGCAAATATACTGACCTCGCCCGGTCTCAGATAAATGAATACATACAGGCCTATTAATTCTCACTAAATTTGAAAGAGACACTTCTTCCCCGCTCTTCACCATTTTCTTTTATTCAGTGCCAAACATGCTGTTATCATTTAAACGAGAGCCCCACATCCGAGCTATATATTTTTTTTGTCAACATCACTTTTGCAATATATTAGAAAGTATCTTTCACCAGAGTCGCTACAGTGTGGCCATAAAACCGTCGAGTGGAAACATTAGCAGCGATATGTCTCAGAAACTCATAAAACCAATTTACGAGTGCACTTAAGGCCCATACACCTACTGGAGCCATTCTATAAAGATGCAGACAGAGATTGCACCAAACTCTCCCAATTACCCACATTTAAAAGTAATAAATGTGGATCGATAAGTGATAGAGGGCTTGTTAATCGTGGACTTCCCCAGTTATTTCCAATCGAGGCTCTCCTTTTCAAACTAAAATTGCAGCATTTACAAGCTTACTATCGATTTGTTTTATTGTTTTCTTCCTACAGGCTAAATGCTGCATTGAGCTGTTTTTGCAGTAGTCGTCTGGAATGAATGTTTTTATCTTTTGTAGTGTTTAAATTCTTAAGAGACTCGCCTTTATCTTATTAAAAGAGAAATTGCACGGACCAGAATGCTTTTTATTGCAATTATTCTTTTTATATGCCACTAATTCGTTTTTAGATATCCCAAATGAGAAACGAATTTTAATTAAAGGAAACAATAATCAACACTTCAGTATTAAGTAAACAACGCTGCTGCTCTGGTGCGTGGAAACAATAGCGGCGCTCCCCTGTGAAATACATTCTCGGTCG
Organism: Epinephelus fuscoguttatus; assembly: GCF_011397635.1. Classification (NCBI taxonomy): domain Eukaryota; kingdom Metazoa; phylum Chordata; class Actinopteri; order Perciformes; family Serranidae; genus Epinephelus; species Epinephelus fuscoguttatus. The sequence goes on along the minus strand of NC_064757.1, from coordinate 29,439,432 downwards.
TCCAGCAGTAGGACATGTGAATAGGCCAGCACGCCTAGTTGAGCTTATATTCTTATTTATTTACTGCTTGGCTCAGTGTGCCAGCGCTGGAACGCCATTGGCACTAGCAGGTATGGATTAGACCCGTTTCTGTCTCACTGTGAAGTTAATTGAGGGAATCCTCCTCCCACAGTGGACTGGGAATGTCTCAGATCTGCCTGCAGACTCAGCTTACAAAGCACTACAGTATCGCTTTTAATTTCGCTTGACTATTTCTGACGCCAATCTGATGAGACTGCATCCGATAAATCATTTCTCTGTGACCTTTTACACGCTCCGTCTGAAACGAGCCCTCCTCATCAAACCCCCCAGCCCCCCAGTCGCCATTAATGTAATGCTATTAATATGATATAATGGCTTATTACGGTGTCACTAATTAGATTGTACAGCAGTTAGATGTGTCATCATCCTATTCTGCCATGAATTGCTCCACTAATAGTTTGCATATTTACATGTAGCTGTGCACTTATTCTACATGGCTTCATGTATTTACATGCACCAGCAATGCAATAGAAATTTATTTCTCTCTTTGCAATACTGTGGACAATTTTCTCGACCTAATTAGCGTATTATCAAGAAAAAGTCTCATCAGGAAATGCCACTGCTAATGCCCACGGATGGCATTTAGTTGAAATACCCACATGGCTGATTGGAGGATGAGCCATTGTCTCTTTTGATACATTTGTCTGAACATGTGTTATTTATGTGCAATTTCTTACGTAAACAGCCAATTAATTAAATGTCACGGCGAAGCTCAGATTAGCCATATGTTTATTTGCTCACAGAGCATATTGAGATGTATGAGTTTGAGAAGAAAGGCAATAGATCCATGATTGATGTGGTATTATTTGCTTGTCATTGCTTATCATATGGATTTATGCATAAACACTTCCATTATTAGAATATGAGCTGCTTATATCTTAGCCGTAATTTAATTCTTTCCATCCCTGCCCTTGAAACCCGCAGAGAAAACATTACTTCTGCACACGCTGACCTCCCCGGTGGAGTTGTACGTTATTGTGTCTGTTGTGCAAATGTTTTACTTCCACATATCTGGACACGGAATAATTCCTCACCTCCTGGCTTTGTTTCTTTTTGTGTGTCTCCACTGGTCTTTTAATTGTGAATTTTTCCAGTGTTTTACAGCCTAGTAATGATTTTATAGCAGGCTGTTTTATACCGGTGTCCAAACCTGCAGCCTGGGGGAGATTTAGTGTGTTGCCGCTGTTGGGTAGTGAGCTCTAATTGGAAGGTCAGGGGGACGTGTTTCAGAGTAGCAGGAGATCACCCGCATACTGCAGATTTAAAGGTTATCCAAACCCACCCGCAGACATAAAGATGTAATTTTCCTGTTATTATATTAGCCATCTGGATGGAGAATATTGCATGACGAACTGATTTAAAAATTGAATTTAAAAATCGGGCTGAAACTTGCTTTAAAGCGTCATTTAGATTACAGCATGTAAAATATTTGTCTTTTCAAAAAAGATAAGAGACGCAAATATGCTCATTTCATTACATGATCTGTATCACAGAAGATTACACTGCACAAAGGGTATTTCAGCTTGATAGGTACATACTGTGCTATTTTGAAAATTTTAGACTCGAGTAGAATAGTCCTCTGGGTTTCTTTGACACCAGGAAGATTTTTTCCATCCAGCCATGGCGTCTCTGTTAAGAACAGCTGCCTCTGGTCCTGCATGGCATGCCAGAAGTTAACCACACTGTAGGCTTGGCTGGAAGGCTGAGACGTCTGTGTGCTCGACTCTATGTGTGTCTGAGGGGCTCCGTTTCTGCATTTCGTGCCACATTTCGTGTCTATCACCAGCCCTTCTCTCACGCTTGCCTGGTCCTGTGTCGTTGATGGGGTTTGGGTGGAGGGTGGAGGGCGTGGGGAGAGGGAGGAGGAGGAGGTGGCGGCCAGTAGATAAGTGGTCGATGTCTGGCTTACGCTGTCGATGTAGGCTGGGTCACGTGGTGGGCCCACATAAACATCTCCCTGGGTGATTCTTGGCACGCAATGTTTTCAACTGTACACACACACACACCTTGTAGACGGGCCCCTACTGTACATTCATAGACACATACACACACTTTTGACATTTGGTGACACAGAAAACCAGCGTTCAACCGGCTTCTGACCTAAATGAGGCGGGCATCTGTGAGCTGTGTGCATTTTGTGCGCCTGTCTGTATCCATGTCTATTGGTGTGTGTTCTCCACCTGTGTGTGTGCGTGTATGCATGTGCATCCAAGTGTGGCTCGGTGCCTTTCCACCCACCCTTGGTTGCAATACAGTTATTGACAACAGAAGGAAAGTTGAAGGTTCTGCAGACAAAGAGGCAGAATGTGCTGACCAGGGCATCCAGCAACAAAAGGAGCGAGGAGTGTGGGCTGAGGCGAGGGGTGCACAGAAAGTAGATACACCATAAACAGCCTGGCTCAAATGAACTGGCGTGGCTTGCTGACCAACACTCCTCTATTTTATTTCTTCCCTTCCTTCACCTCCTTTTTCTCTCCTCTTTTTCCGTCTGCCATTAAAGCAGGGAGAATTGATTTTCTCATCCTTTCTTTCCCCCCCTTTCTTTTATTTAATACCCCTCTGCCATTGCCTACCCCTCACAGCCCAGATCAATACAGTATCTGCATGTACACTTGGATAAAATACAAGCACACACTATAACAGTGTCACAGCGGGGGGTCGGCTATTCTTAAGCCAGCCTCCTCTCATTCTTCATCCTTTTTTACCTGTTTTCTCTGCCTGTTGTGAGCTGTGTTTGTCCCGGTCTCTTTCCTCAGCCTCCTCTTCCTCCACTCTCTACACCCACCGTCTTGATTATTTCATTTGGTTTACGTGCCTCCTCTCCTTCCTCGCTCCCTCCCTCTCATTGAGGCTAAGATGTAATGCAGAAAGGTGAGAAAGTTAAGAGACAGAAAATGCATTTACAGTGCCCCTCTCCTCCTCCACCTCCTCCTCCCTGGGATGGCTTGTAATGACAGTCTGAATGCGTGCATGTGGGTGTGTTGTGTGTGCAAGTAATGAGAGTGATATCGGTTCTTATGGGGTCAGTGAGAGCGAGAATGCACAACAGAGCAAGACACTCACCATTATAACCCCATACCCTGCGTGGATATTGTGCATGAGTGCATGTGCATTTTAGTGTGTGTGTAGGTTACACTATATATGCAGAGCTGACTCTATCTGCAGTCCTCTCCGCGTTAACCTTCCCTTTGTCCCCAGTAAAGCTACATCTGGAGAGAAAACACAAACAGGGGAGCACATGTAGGCCCAAAGACACACACACACACACACACACACACACACACACACACACACACACACACACACACACACACACAGACCCTTCACAGCAAAGCAGTCATGGAGGACTGACACACAGTCGGAAACACACTGACACCACTTCTCCATCCCTGTCTCTCTTTCTCTCTGACTGCTCCTTGACTACTTGACTGTATTCAGCGATTCTGTGGAGCAGCATTGAGAGCTGTCAGGCCCAGTGTGGAGCTCCCATGCTGGGCTTGCTGTTTCCTCGAGCTCCCCTCTCTGATGACAAATGACCTGTGTCTCTAGATCAGACATTGGGAGCTGCTGTGGGGGCGGGGTGAGGGAGGGTTTAATAGTGTAAAGTGCCCGGTTATATGGACTGAATTTAAAAAAGGCACCGGTAGAAGGTGGTAAAGAAAGAGGGGGAAGAAAAAAAACGAGACACGGAGAGGTTGAATGACCCATATCTGCGAGAAATGAACCCTTCTGAAGCAACGAGAACCTCATTCACCTTTCTGTTGGAGTCACCTTTACTTTGTATTACAATATGCGATGTGTGTATTTGTACTGTGAACCATGTAGCTAAAACATCAGCAGTAATGTCAGGTGAACAGGCATTTAGCTCTGCAAATATTTGTCACAGCAAGATACACCCTGTCTCTATGTACAGCTCAAATAAATGAAATAGACACACCCATTGGACACATTGAAGCTCATCACAGCACAGCGCTTAGAGAAAAATCCTAGTAGATTTAGAGCATTTCTGCAGTTCCTACAGACTCCTTTGGCTAGACAAGGAATACAAAAGGCTCTGGTTAGACGTTTGGCTCAAGGAAAAATAACTTCAAAATTGACAGGGTGGTATTGCTGAGTAATTTAGGCCTATTAGAATAGCAGCTGATTGGAGACGCTATTATTTCTGTGTATTACCGAGTAAATGGCCTCTGATTCACTGCTTGTCACAGGACGGGGCAGCCCAAGGGGGGCCGGTGTGACTAACAGTTCCTCTTTGTTCACACCAAGGTTTTCATCAGGCCTTCAAGACCTCCATTTTTTAAACAGAAATGCCTTAATTCATCCCACATGGTTCCCTCTCTCTCATTTTCCTCCCTTCTTTCATTCATTTTCACATTCATACACACACACACGTCACAGATTATACCTGCGCACACACACACACACAGACAGACAGAGCAGTCGCGTACATGCAAACACAGACAAAGACACATTTACATGAGTACACGAGCCCACACCTTCACCCTGGGCTCCTGCTTGGCTGTACCTTCCCCAGTCAGTCAGTCAATGCTGGATCTTGCTGATTCAGACAGCTGTCACAGCAGCATCAGCAGTGGGGGCTACGCCAGGCAGACACCATGCAAAGCCACGTAGACACATTATGCTGTGTGTGCGTGTGTGTGCGTGTGTGTGTGTGTGTGTGGGGGGGGGCTGTGCGCATATGTGTCTGAGCATGCATCAGTGGTCGAGGTTAATTCACTTTTTCCTGTATTCAACTAAAATGCATGCTGTATTTTCTGTATTATTTCACAAGGGCAGACAGGGTGGCCTTGCGCTTAGACAGACAGTGCCATAAACGAGAAGTCACAGGTTTGACAGCCAGTGTTTAGCGCTGAGTGCTCTTGATGCCGTATACCCTCACCTGCTCATTCATCGTAATTCGGCCCAGATAAAAGTGTCGTCTGAACCGCCTAATTGTGTGACAGATTGGATGTGACAGCCATTTGATGACAGAATGTTTTTTAGTGATTTGATTCTGAAGGAAATTCACCTCCGGAATTAACTCCGTGGGAAAATGAATTAACCTCAAACTAAAAAGGGTCAGTTCACCCAAATTACAGGAAATAAAACCTCACTTGCATCTAGTTGTACAGTATCTAGTCACACATGCAGAAAGTTTTCATTTTAGTTGTTTTGAGATACCCTTTCCTGAGAGTTCTGCCTTCACCTTCTTCCACTGCCTCCCACCTATTCAGCATCACTGTTGCTCTGGAATAATCTATAAACCCTAAAACAGTTTCCATATACATTATTTAGTAAAAAAAAGTAGTTGTTGAAAGTATTCCCAATGACAAAATTTAATTGAATCTGTGGAGTAATGTTGAGTTTTTTACGTTGAGGCAGAAAAAATAAATAAATAAATGAATAAAAATACGAAAGGTATGTGCATGACTACATACCAATAGAGCTAAATGAGTTTTTGAGTGAACTGACCCCTTGATTGGTGTGTCGACACAGTCATACTGTGTATTGATGAGTGTTTAAAGGTTGAGCGTGTAAGACTGAGGGGGATTTAGCGGCCTCTAGCTGTGAGGATTGCAAACTGCAACTAGGTGAATTCCTTCAGTGTGCATTAGAGGTTTTTACCATGAGCCAAATTATCTGCAGAGGTCTCTTCCTCTTTAAACCAGTAAAAAACACCAATTAAAGTAGTTTCATGTAAAAAAAGGTCAGTGTTTTTCTGACATTCTCGTCTCGCAGGGGCTGTGAACTACGGTGGATGTTGCAAAAACGCAAATGGCCCCATCTAGAGCCACTTTTTGGTTTGTTTGTTCTGGGCTATCATTGAAACATGGCGGTGCAACATGGCCATCTCCTTGGACAAGGACGCGCGACCTATGTATACATAAAGAGCACATTCTAAGGTATTGAAAACAAAACTATTCTTATTTTCAGGTGATTATAAACTAAAGAAAACATACTTATTATATCACATACCATTTCTGACAATATATGACCTACACACTGGACCTTTAAGTATCGAGTGCATACGAATCTGTTACCACGTTTGCATGCTTGTGTGTTTGTGTTGCTCTTTTTAGAGAGCAAGTCTAATGGTGGTTGATGACTGTGTGAGCACCACTTGGGGTCCTTAGCTCCCGCTGTGCCCTGAGGGGGGGTGCCCTCCATAGATTAGACACCATCTGTTGGCTGGCACTTGACAAACGCATTCCCTTCTTCTGCCCACACACACAAACACTTGGACAGCCTTGCACACATCTGACACATCTATTGCACTGTTCACCTTTTTCCACGTTATTTACTCATTTTCTTTCTCCCACCTTCACCTTTGTGTTTTTTTTTTGTTGTTTCGTCTTTCATGACTTTGTTTCGAGTCTTTCACTTAATCTTGTTTTTCTTCCTCCCTCCGTTTGTTTCTGCCGTCCCTCTCCTGCTTTTCCCATACTGTACTCTCATTTGCCCTCCCCTCTCTTTGTGCTCCCCCACTTCATCATGTCCTCCCTCTCTCTATGTGTCCTTTATCCTCAACTCTTGCTTTCCTCCCTCCTTAAATATCTCCCTCGTTCCCTCCCTCCTGTCTGGTGGGAGTGTTTGGGTGTGAAAGACTGTCATTAAAGAGATGCCCCCTCTCCTGCTGGGAGTAATCATCTATGAAAGAGGACACATTAATGTTACCAAAGCTAACACTGTTCGCTCTGTGCACGTGTGTGTGTGTGTGTGTGTCGCCGTCTGAGTGGCCCATGATGCCAACATGGCCCACTTTGTTTCCCCCCTAGCACCCCCTCCTCACACACTCACCAAATCCCTCCTCAAGGTCACAGTCACTCGGACTAGACGCTATATGTGTGTGTGTGTGTGTGTGTGTGTGTGTGTGTGTGTGTGTAGATCTCAGTCTCTTGCTGATCCAATGACTCTTGCTTTCTTGTACCTTTATGAATAGGGCTCATTCTCTGCTGAATCACAGGCATATTTTTCAAATCCTGTTTTTGAAATTGGCATATAATCCGCGGGGCAATTTCACAGGAACTGATGCTGAACTTAAATAAATGCGTGCATACTTGTGTGTGAGGGAGTGTACTTGTGTCAGCGGTATGTGTGTGTTTGGAGTTGTTGCACAAGCTCTATTTTTGTGTCAGCATTGTTTGTGTTTTACCCGTGTGTGTGTGTGTGTGTGTGTGTGTTTGTAGGTATGTTTGTGGCATCTCTGTGTTTCATCCTGCCCCCTGGGGTTCAATGCTCTCTGGCTATTCTGAAGGTCAGAGATGACACCATGGGAGAGGGGTCAGTCATCACTGCCACCCCTCCATCTCCTCCTCTCTCCATCTCTCCATCTCTCCTTTCATGTATTCTCATCTCTCTCTTGTGTGGCTCTTGGTATGTGGACTTTATTAAATTTTCCTCCGGGTGGGTGACGGAGAAGACAGGAGGGGATCGGGGGAGTCATCCCCTCTTTGCTGCTTTCATCTGTCTCTCCTCTTTCATTCCCGCGAGGGGACTGTGGTCGTAGGGTCCACGTGGTGAAAAGGTAGCCCAGGAACCTCTGCCCTCTTTGGGCACTGTGCTTCACGACAGCTCCCTGATTCCATCTGGAGGTCAGCGAGTGGAAAGGAGATAAAAAGACATCTCTCTCTCTACATTCACATATTACACACTGCACTCTCTTTAAGGCCTCCAGCCTGACAGAAAGGTAGAAACTTTGTTCTGCAGTTCTGCTCTTCTCGTCAATCTTCCTCAATCAATAGAAATTAAGAAATGTGCTTTGCTGCAGCAAAATAAGCTCCAGCCTGCGATTGCTTTGCAAATTCAGTTAGTTGAATGGTGAGCTCTTCTTTTAATGAAAGGGTCAACAGATCTTGCTCTGCAAATGCACACACATTCTTTAACACAATGAGGCGTGCAGGTTGGAGACGAGAGCACGTGGGCATGGGAACGTGTGTGTGTGTGTGTGTGCACATGCATGAGTGTATATGTGTGTGTCTTTTTGTTTCAGGGTTTGGTTATAAAGTAATTGCAGCACTACAGCAGTTTATAAGCTAATAAAGGTATTTTATTCACTCCTTATCTTGTGTGATAAAGTATTCTTTCCCTTGTGGTCAGAACATCAGGTTTCTGTTTTTGTGAGTATAGTGTGTGTGTGTGTGTGTGTGTGTGTGTGTGTGTGTGTGTGTGTGTGTGTGTGTGTGGGCGCACACTTGAGAGACTGAGAGAGCAAGAGGCTGTGGGAATTAAATAGGGAAGGCAGTATAATTGAGACTGTATTTGAATATTATGTATATAAAACTGAAATGGAGGCATGTGAAGCTTGATGAATCTGAATATGAAGATTCAATATGGTGAAATCTAGTTTCTGCACAGTCTTGTATACGTTTAATTTATTCACATTGGTGCGTGATTGTAATGAATCCAAGACACAGGAAGGTCTATATTGCCCTTTCCATTGCATTTTGTTTCGCACAATTCTTCAGTAGCAGCTCAGTCGTGGTAATACTGTGTTGTGGTTATATTTTGTACTGTTATGAATCATATTGTGGTCTGCCCAGGGGCCTCCTGGCTCACACTGTCTCTGTTACAGCCAGGGAATCAAATGAGGTAATTGATTGCTTAAAATGATCCTTTTCCCCTTTTGTTCACTGCTTACGCCGTCTGTGCTCTGTAACTAAAGCTTGTTTATTGGCAGAGATTATTTATCTATATTCCTCATGGGGAAAATGGCTAGATAATTAATTTAAGGCAATATCACAGGCTCTGTTTTGCCATCAAATAGGCAAAATTGTATCAAATAAGTCAAGACAATGTGCTGTTTTACATGTCACTGCAGTTTTGAAAATACACAGAGGCACAGTGGGGTGTGTGCAGAGGCAGAAACAGTGAGTTTCTTTATTGTTCCCATAAACAAACAAGTTCAATCTAGGTTGCTCTGCTTCCATCCTGCTAACTTTAACGATGGTTTGCACAGCAGTTCATTTGAAAGGAAAAGAAGATGGTTAGCCAAACACGCAGAGGACAATTCTTCATGTGCAGAGTTTCGTCTGCTGTTTTGTATAATGTGTCCTTTATGCAACTGATTGCCATTAAGACCTGACTGTGTTTTTGCTTAATGTGATCATGTAGAGGTCACGGTCACAATATCAATCCCAGCAGTGTGGAGAAACTGTGCCAGAACATACATTGTGATTGCACCCAGTGGGCAATTTGTTAAAAAACAAAAAAAAAATCTCAAAGGGGATTGTGACAGGTAAATTATGGCTTTCCCTCTTGTTTTACTCTAAACTCTGCAGCCAACAGAGCGGGATTAATAATTTGTGTTAACAAGAGGGATGCCAGCCTCCTTTTCATCCATCCTCAAACTGTGCCCCTCTCTGCTTCCACCCCTGTCACCCTGCTGATTATACCTGACAGTTCCCCCTTCTCATCGTCAGAGATGACAAAGTGTTTCTACCGTGCTCCCGGAGTCTCATCCCTCACCCACGGATGGCCCAGATCACAGTAGGAGCAGATATGAGACCAGGGAGGAGATCCGTCACGACTCCCCTTTCTACCTGGAAGTCATTTTTCAGCTCCTGGATAGGCAAGTGTGTGGCATCTCTTAGTGGTAAATGTGATTTATCCACTAAGCTGTTGCTTGCTAGTGGCCAACGTGGCTATGGGAGCGGCCAGACTCACAATTAACACTGATTTATCTGCTAGCTCAACTCTGAATCAGCAGTGATGATGACGGAGACGCTTCTGGCCAAACGCGGGTGGAGGTTTTAGTGTTAGAATCGATCGAGAGGTCCATTTCTGCTTATTTGTGTGTGCAGAAAAGAAAGACATGAAGTCAGTTCTGATTCGCTTTTGTCCAAAATTCTCATATAAAAAAATTGAAATATGTAATATGAAATCGTCACATGAAGAATTCATAGAGCGTTTTTAGAATGAGGTTGTTTTGACTAAAATACTCACGAAAAATGGAAAAATTCAAATACCAACTTGCCACTGTTGCTCACCAGGACACCTTATGACCATGATGGTATAATAGCATTAAATATAATCATGTTCTATTTGTATCCGCACCGCTGCATTCCTTTTCTCTCCGACCATAATAGGAGGAAAAGCTCAGCCACATAATTTAACACAACACTAGGCTAATATAAGACATTGTAGGCAGCAAAGACAGACATTTAGCAGTACAGTATTAGACAGGATTAGGATGATTCAGTGTAGAAAGGAGGCGCCGCAGATGACAGCTTTAGCCACACGTTTCACTAGGTGTCATTTAATACAGCTCCACTGCTGAGCTGAAATTAATTCACTCATGATGACTTCTGCTCTTTTCATTCTCTTTATTTATATATTTACCCTCGTTGCATTTGTTCCCCTGTCTCTCCCTTATTTTTTTTTTGCATTCCTTGCAGTTTTAATGGATTTATTTAATTCCAGTCTTTTTTTTCAATGTGGCAGCAATCAGAATACCACTAATTTGCAAGAAAATTAGTCTATTTCATCTCTGTAATTATTGACATGAGGGGAGGGTGGGGTGTGTGTTTGAAACACTCACACATGCCCATTACTGGTTTCTTTGAAGCCTGCAGAAGCTTGCTCTGTCAACAGGTTTGCCAAGAAACCATGATTTACTATCATCTAGACAGTTTACTTCATGTCGGGTAGTTTACATGCGCATGCAGTGAAACGGTGACCACATTTCCTAACTGGTCAGAATCATGAATCAAAACAGTTTTGCGTCATCTCTCTTCAAAATGTTGCAGCGTGCCATAATTCATGATGGCATTTTTCCTCACTCTGCACTCCTCTCTGTTGGAGTTTGGTGGGGGAAAAGTTGTTGTCAGGGGATTGGGGGAGTGGCGGGATGGGAGCACTGAGAGGGGTGAAGGGGTTTAGGTCTTAGCCTAATCTACCTCCAATCTGGCGTCGTGTGAAGAAATGCTGAGATCGGGGCGATGGCTGGAGGTTATGTCAAGTCCCCCGTGTAAACCTACAACATTCTTCCAGCTCTAATGGTGTGTTGCATTCGTGCTGTCTGCACTCTGTGCGTGTGCATGTGTGTCAGTCTGCATTTTCACACTTCTACGATATCAACTTATATTTCCACCGTGTGGCGTAGCATGGGGAGCAAGGGGTCCCTGAGGGCGCGGGGTTTATGCTGGGACCATTATAAAGGATCGTGATTGCGGACGATTGTGTGAGAATGTGTTTATGTATGTCTGCATGGGGCGCCACAAGGGCCCTCTCTCTCGGGGTGGGTTTTAATTCCAAATGGACGTGTGAGGACGGGTGGAGTAGAAAGTGTGTATGAGTGGGGGTGTTGGGGATCCATAGATGCAGTGTGTAAAATGGTTATTGTAGCGTTAATCAGTGTGGTGACCTGAGCCAGAGTTAATATTGAGGAGCTTGACCTTTTCTGTTGGCGGGAGATGAGGAGTGCCCTGCATCCCTTGTGGCTTTATGCTAGCATACTTTCAACACCATGGTGCTTCACAGACACGCTCACACACACAAATACACACATATACGTGCATGTACTCAAGGCATACTCAGCGTTCTCTCAAATGCCAGATAAATGGCAGAATCAGTAATCCACCCACACACATATTTTAACGGACAACACTCAGAGGTGTCAGCCCTGCGCCTGTTTTAATCCATTTATGCTACAAATAGATAAAAAGGCTGATTTGTTTAGTTAAAATATCTGATAATGAAATGTCTTCTGCTGTAGCTGAAACTAGAAACAGGCTGGGCGGCTCTATAAAATGCAGAAACTTGTTGGATGTTCGAAGCAAACCATTGTTCTTTCAAAGAAAGACACCTCATTCACTCGCTCTCGTCTGTTGTTTAATTTGCATTTGGGAAACCTGCCCAGTCATACCTACCCATGCCCAGGGGGAAACAGTGGCGTACTTTGATCACAAACAAGACTGGTTTGCTAGCAACGGCTTCACTTATCCTTTTCTCATCCTCGCCTTTCTCCACTATTCTGACTCAGTTATTCTCTGACTTCATCTGCTTTCATAACCTCCCGCGCTCTCCCCCTTACTCTCACCTCTTAAATCCTCCCAGTAGTATTAAATTTGTGTTTATCCCTCCAGCCTGCCTCCCCCATGTCTCTGGCTCCCAAAGGAAACATCCAAAGCACAGAGCCCCAGGTAGGGAGCCCTAGGCTGGGCTTGTAGCTGCCGTGGGAGCCCTCACAGGGATTTGCAAGCTCTAGAGACCTGGTAGTAGCTGCACAAGGTCTTGTGTTGCACCAGAGGGAAAGGCAGAAGGCGAGTGGGCAGAAATAGAGTGCAAGAGAGACAGAGGGGAGAGGAGTCAGAACAGAAAATCAGGGAGTAAGTGGTTTTCTGCACATTTGGGATTATAAACATTTGTGTTCGGTTGTAAATCTACACTGCTGGAATGGAAATGTAAAGGCCGCCGGCATGTATGCCACGAACCCCTCCCACATATGAACCCCTGCCTCCCATTTGTCTGACAGAGAGAGAACAATTGGTCGCAGTAGTTTCGGAGGCCCCGTCTCGGCCTCTGCTTTGTACAGGGATAAGATGATGTCCCATGCTAAGAACAAAGCTGGATAATTGACCCCCTTCAGTTTTGCTTGCGCGGCTCATGTGGCCTGTTGGACACTGGCGGCTTCCTGTGCACACATATGTGTCCACATGAATGCACCGACAAGCATAATCGCGCTCACACACACAGGCATTCAAACAGGCAGAAATGCAAACAAAATGTCTCACACTGGTTCCACGCTGGTTTCACTTTGATTGAACTGAAACAGTGTATGAGTGAATGTAAGCTGTGTGTCATGTCTGTCTCTTTTGCCTTCATGGTGCGTTTTTACTGATCTGCTGAGTGCCTTTCAGTAGCCAAACATATACACCCTGTAATCTTTTCTGCTTTGTTATGCAGCCTAGGTGTAAACTTTCAGCTTTGATAGACAACTTTACAATAGGCAGGCTTTCGTGTGTGAATGGAGCATTCTTAGTGCTTAATGACAGACTGCACTTAACTGTGAGAGAACAATAAGAAACAGGGTTGAAATATGCCTCGTTCTTAATCTTTTCATCTTTGTCTCATAAGTCCTTTAGCTGATTCTGTCTCTGTATGTACAATATACAGCAAGTGCATAATGAACTGTGGAAGATTTTTCACTCTAGTCAACCTAAACGGAGGAGGGCGGAAGAACAGATATTACCGTTCTGACACACTGAGGCAAAAAACAGTCTTATTTAGAAAACAAAACGGTGTTAAAATCACTCATGAGCGCTTTCAACCCTTCACCTCACAAATTAAATTGATTTGTTTGAGAGAGAAATAACAGAAGGCAAAAAAGTTTCCAACATAATGTGCTGTAATCTGAAGCATGAAGTGACGCTCTCTTCCTCTCTCCTCTCAGTGTTTGTGTGCCTCTCTCACACTGTGTTATTGAGCTTGTGCTTAGTGTGGGTCAGTCACATCAGTCATTCTCAGATGGCCAGAGTAGCAATATAGTGTATGCTAATTGTTTGCTGCTTAATATGCTACATCAATCAGGACTAATTATGACATTGTTCCGGCACTCAGTGTTGTTTCAGCAAATAAGACCGAGTGGGTGAGCGAGGGAGAGAAACAAAGAAACAGAGATGCTTTATAAGCAGAGTAGAACACGAATGCAAATGCAAGTGAAGATGTGCAGCGTGTAAAAAAAAATAAATAAAAAAAATGTATATCTATGCTCTGTGTAGTTCTTCAAGCCTCGGGGAATTCCTGTATTATGATCTCTCCACTGTTATTTAAACTGAACCTTCTGTTTTAATGTGAATTTATTTCCTAGCGCGTTCTCTCTAGGATGAATTTAGCATTAAATGCACTGCTTACAAGAGCAGAGATGATGATCTCTGACTGAGCAGGAGGTCCAGTAACGTGCAAGCAAACAGAATGCACAGCTCACATATTTAAAATGTAGCTTAACAAGGGCTTTCTATGATTTTCCTCCGCATTAATCGCCTTTCATGATTGATTACCTCAGGAATTTCTGTTAATGAGCTTCCATCACGCAGTCGAAGCACCTCTTGTTCCGCTAAATTATTGTCAGATATTGTGACGTGCCAGGCTATCTAAATATTATTTCTCCAGTGAAAGACACTTTAAAGTACACACACATGCACGCCCTACCGTGCACAGCCTCTCTCTCACATACATATGCACCTTTAAAACTTCTTGACTGCAGTGTGTGACCTCCTGGTCGTTGCCAAGTGCCTGGGATGGGGGCCCTCTGGCTTGTGAGGCTTTTTAATGGACTCCTAGACAGTCCATTTCTATTGTGTGTGGAGAACAACCCTGGTGAATGCAGCAAATTAATCACATTTGGACCTAGATTGGCTGCCACTTTTCACAGTGAGCCCCCTTGCTAAGGTGCAACTGGAAGGACTAGAGGGGTCAGACAAGCACAAAATGGAGGGCTGAGGGAAGAACAGGGGGAACTCTTTAGTTTAACCCTCAGCTCAAAGAGGAACAAGGCTGTCATTTTGTATTCTACCATGGCCTCTTTCGTGCCCCTGCTGGCATTCCTGCTGCATTTGTAGTAGTAGGTCCACGTGTCTTTGTGTGTTTGCGTGAGTGTGTGTTTGCGTGCGTGGAGGCAGAGACGGAGAGCGTTCTAGCTGTTTTGTTGTGGCAAAGGTCAGCTTGTAGTGCCAGCTGGAGAGAGGCCTGTGAGGCCCACTGGATAGGCAGACTTGGGAAAAAAAAAAAAAAAAGAAGGCGAGAAAGAATGAATGAAAGGTGGGGGCGGTGGTGGTGGATTGGAGTGGAGTGGGTTGCAGGAAATGATGCGGAGGCGACATAGGTTTACTATCTGATCGTGCAATTTTTATTTCATCACATAACACATAAAAACGCAGGCGATGCTTTCAGATAAGAAAAACAACATTGGTTAGTTTGCTGCAGATTGTAACAGGCGGAGGCAGAATGAGGGTATCGTGGGAAGGAGGAGGGACGGGTGGCGGAGATGGAGGGTGGAGGGTGGAGGGTTTAATGGGCAAGGGGAGGCAAGAGCATGGAGAAGAGGAGAGAATGGGCTAAGCAGCAAGAGGAACCCCTTGGCTCGCTGTGGCCCCTGTTCAGTATGCATCCCCACTGTTGGGATGATAGTGGGGGCAGAAGAAGGCCATTGTTCCACCCGGATCGTCCTCTGCATTGAAAAGAGAGATGGATGGAAGAGAGGAAGGGAAGAAGGCAGGAGACAGAAAGAGGGTTAGGGTGTGGGGCTGACCTGTGACCCACCCTGACCCGCAGACGCCCGCCACAACCGGGGCTTTTGTGTGGGGATCGGGCTCTCCGCGACCTCCTCCATGTAAAATCGAACCCTTAGAACCCCCCCCCCCCCCCCCCTTTCCCCTTTGGACCCACTCGAATGTGACAAGGTCAGGGTTCAAACACTGTAAGGGGCCCGGGGCAGTCAAATAGAACTGGGAAGCAGCATAGTGCATATGTTTGTGTGTGTGTGTGTGTGTGTGTGTGTGAGCCTGGATATGTGTTTATATGCTGGTGTGAGCAGTTGTTAAAAATCTGTGGTCATGTAATGTAATAAGGGGGTGGGTTTAAAAGAACGGCTCTCCCAGGGCTTTAGGGTGGTTAAACTAATGCCGGCTTTATGTTCGTTTCAACACCCTTTCAGTTCTTGTCTACCTGTGTGTATATGTGTGTGTGTTTGCGTGGTTACTTGGGTTCCACATCGCTGCAGGGACTCATTATCATTTGTCCGGTATCAGTGTATGGAAACAGCCAAACTAGCTTCAATGTGTTTATCATTCATGAGGAAGAAAAACGTAGAATTGAAGTCCTGAATAGAGCCGGACGGAGCTCTGTATTTTCTTGACCCCGGTGTTTAGTGACATCAACTGTTACTGTGTCCAAGATAATCAGACACATGCACATTCACACAACATGTCTCCGTCTTTATGTCTTTATCCCCTCCATACCCCACTCTATTCTCCGTTTAGTCTTTCATCATTGGTATATCATAGTTTATATTCATTGGAGAGCCCATATACTACTGTGAAATCACAGGAGCCTGACTGTTTCCATGTGTTGGGTTTTATTGCTGGTTTCCTGCCTCACTAATGTGGATTTTATCAACTCAGCATGTGGATATTGATGTTTGAGCGAAAAAGTAACATTTCCCCTTTTTGAAAATTTCCAACCAAACCCTCCATGACACAGTCGGTGCTCGAGATTCAGGAATATGTTCTTGGACACACTTAAGTCCGGTACAATATAAACACACAAACACTGGTTCTCTTGCTCTCTCTTTCAGACACACACACACACACACACACACACACACACACACTCACCACATTCACACTTCAGAATAATATGCGTTTGGGATAAAATAAATCACCACAAGATCACACGAACCCGCCGTCAACTCCTTGGCACAGCATCCACCAATATAAATGAATTTCATAGACCTGGCCAGCAACTAAAAAACATATATTAACATTTTCCTCTATATTTCAAGCTTGTCAAATGAGGGGAGGGGGGGGTAGGCGGGACGTACAGCTGGTAAAACTTTTTGACCGATGCTTGCAGACTGGAGTGGAGCATTTAAAGCTACAGCAAGTGGGAGGGAGAACGGGAAAGAGAGAGTGAGAAGAGCTAAATGTGGAAAACATGAGGATGCTGGCAGAAAAGCAGGCAGTCGAGCGGTGGGAGATCAACAAAGGGATGGTTTGACATGGCTCTGTCAAACCAGTGTAATTACTAAACACCCCAAATTACATACCCTCATTTAGTTGTACCCTATCATTTACCACTATCCACATAGCGCTCTTTTTACTCCTACTCTGTCCTGCTCATTCGTGCGCTCTCTTTCCTCCCTTTTTTTCCCCAGCCGGTCTCTGCTTTCTTACTCATTTTTTCTCAATTATGCCTCTCTGTTTCTCCACCTGTGGTTCTCCCAGTGTCTCCAGTGTTATGTTGCATCCTTGTAAGGGTCCCGGGTGTGATAAAAATTTCATTTCCAAGTAGGCTACGGTGTTTTTCTTCTCGGGAAAGGTAACACATCCACACATCTGAAGAAAGTATACCTAAAAAGACACGCTGGTGTTTATTTTACTGCGTTGAAAAGATGTATGACCTTGACCTTTGGCACTAATGACAGCGTGGAGTCGGTGTTACTAAGGAAAATGGTAAACAGCGGTCGGGGCGGAGACCTTGAATAGCAACCAGCATCATTTGTCTGTCCAGGATACATGGAGAAGGGATGCTTTCCCCACATGTTAAATTCAAACTCCCTGTGGGTGTGAGGCCTTGTTGTGAGAACATTTATTTACATTAGTCTCCTGACAGTGAGTGAAACATCATTTCCATAAGCTCAGCCTCTCGCATTTCCACAGGCAAAGTGGATACAACCATATGTTTAGAAATCAGGAGTGTTAGAGTGCCCACTGTGTACATCTGTGGGCTCCTCTGCGTGTACGCCCAAGTGTGCACGCTTGTGTATGCACATGCATATTTTTAAGTGTCTTAATGTGCGTATGTGGTGATGGGTGTATGCTCGTATTAATCCCCTGTGATTGTCCTGTTCTGATTACAGCCTTGCTGGTTTGCTTGAATTGGCACCAGAAGTGGCACAGGCAGACACCAGACAAGTAGCGAAACTCCTGCCACAGACTAAATACCAGGCTAAAATGCCTATATCCAGTGTCCCTCTGTCTCACCCACAACACACTCGTAGGTTTCCTGTTTGGCTTTCACTGTGTACCTTTTTGATTGAGTTCAAACCGCTCTCCATGCTGCCTCGCTATCCGAAGCGTCTTGTTCTGTTTGGGAAAGAGTGAAGCACTTAAGGAACAAGTTGTGTTCCAACATTTTGTGACTGTTTGCACGACTTGAGACCTTGTGGATAGATCAGACTGTCAGGGGCTCCGGTGCCATATCTCTGCTATGGCAGCACACTGATGATGTCATAAACCTGCTCCAGCCCCTCTAGATCATAGCTGACATTTTCACGGTTGACGGGACTTCGAATGGGCCGAGCACCTCGCATCAAGGCAGGGATTCCATTACTGCTCTCGTAACTCATAACTCTCTGTCACACACACACACACACACACACACACACACACACACACACACACACATTGTCTACCACTTATTCCCAAAAGGTAGACTTGAGCTAGAGGACACCCGCCCACTGGACAACCATTGTGCATGTCTGAGGAGGTGTGTATCATTCCCAGTGAGGACATTCTGGGTTTTCAGGGTCGAGGAGTGTGTGCTCAGTTGGTCTCCGTGGTGATAATCGCTAGGCGCGGCCCCTGATTTATTGTCCCATCAACGGCCACGGAAACCATCAGCGGAGCGATGCAGATGAGCGGAGAGGTAACGAGATGAAAAACGACAAGAGCAACGGAGAAGTGAAAGAGAAGGGGCCGTGATCAATAAGAGAGAGTGGTGTCCATTTGGGTAATGGACAGAAGATCATAAGTGGACAGGGTCAGAAGCAGTTTCATTATCCACTCCATCCTGATCGCCGTCTTGTGGCCGTGTGCATCTGTCTGGGCGCTTGCAGGTATATGCATGAGTGAGTGTGCATCCTCCAACGAATGTGCATGCCAGTGTGTGTGTGTGTGTGTGTGTGTGTGTGTGTGAGGGCCTCATGTACACACTGGTCTATAGACAGGTTGCAAGTCAGCTCCATTATCTCGCCCATCAGCTCTTTTTTCTCATCTCAGCCATGTTAAGTGAATTAGAACTGAAAGAGAAGAGGCTGATTAGACAGCCGGTGTGAGAAGCTGACACAACTTTAAAGAGAGCATTAAGGTGGTGTTTATCAAACGTCCACAAAATAATAACAATAATGCCCTCGATCTTCGCGTCAGATTCGATTACCTCACTTGAACCTTCACGACTTCATCATACACAACAGTATGCTCACACTTTTACTTGCTCTCCTCCTGGAGTTTCTTCCTAGAACTGCCTTCCTTTTATTCTGCGTACGCTTGCGCAGGTGCACAGGAGCGTTTGCATGTGTTTTCAAGATGCAGGTTAAGTTTCCAAGTCACCTCCAAGAACCCCATTCTCTCTGTAGCAGTCACTATCTGATCCCACCTTTTGCAGCGGTGCTTTGAAGTGTATTTGCATTGTGACTGGCTGCCAGGTGCTCTTACTCCTCTTCATTCTCCTTCTCCTTTGTTCCCTTTTGCATTTTTTTTCTCGAAATCTTTCCCCATGTAGATCTCTGTGACTCTCCTTACCTTTTCTCTGGCTCCCTATTTGTCTTCCTGCCCTTTTCTTCATTTTTCTTCTATTCACTCCCTTCTTTCTTCCCTTTTCCCCCTTTTCTGAGCCGAAAATGGACTTAAATGGATGAGGTCATGGAGAGCTGTCAACACTGTGATCATATGGCCGCTACCGGCTCTGCTAACAGCTGAGGATGCGCTTTCAATGGCAACTCTGTGTTTTGTAATCTCAGGAGAATCAAAGGCTCAGGAGAACATTGAGGGATTAATTTTCTGGAAAGAAGGACAAACTGATATGAGCTGTTCTGTATCGGGAATATGAACATTAGAATATAAACAGACTAAAAATTTGAGGTCTTAAAAAAATAAACAGATCTCAGGAAGACACATCTTTTACCCTGCTCTCAGATAACTGGTGCGTCTGGTTTTGTGTGTGGTCACAGGTTGTCTGACTGGGGTGGCACCTTTTCAACACATGCTGAGACATCAGAGAGAGAGCCTGTGAGAAGGTGTTGATTTGATCCCACACCCCTAATACACACAAACTCACACACAGACATACACACTCTCTATCTGCTGAGGGATTTCCCTTCCAGTCCAGGAGGAATGTAGTTAATGATTTTCAGACACAGATAGGATCTTGCTTGCCCCACATACACCATGCAGGTAGGATGTTAATACAGAGCTCCTTTTCTCTGTGTTTGTATTTGTGTGCATGGCACTTTTTTTGTTTAAAATGACTAAAAGTTTTTAAATTTGAAATTAACAAATGGTGAAAATTGTTGCACGTATTTAGTGCCAACATAATATGTAAACAAATCACAGACATTCACAAAGCTGAGGTCACTGTATATTGGAGGGGGTCCAAAGCCCCAACGGTGTCTCGTTTCTTCCACAAACATCTTCTCCTGAAATGAACTCCAACAGCGAGTTCACCTTCAGCCAAAGAAACATTGTTTACATTTAGACACTCAAGTCATGCAGACTCATCAGCTGACAAAAAAAAAAGCAACCACGCACGGCACTTTAACTCAGGCGTCCCACTGGATCTCGCAGCTCTTCATTCATCCCTGTGGTTCTTACTTGACATACACTGCTGTTGTTGCTGATATGCCGAGTACCACCTCCGCCACCCGAGCTTCCTCCAGTCCATTTCCTAATGAAACACTATACTTGTCGTGGCAGGGCTTGTCTCTGGAAGTTATATAATCCATATGTCAATAATAAGTGTTTGCTGTGTTGTCTTCTCTTACCCCTGGGGGGGGTTGAGTTAAATCTTTAGCATGCTGCTGGATTAATGCAGCCTGCGCTCCAGACAGCAGAGCCTGTGTCGGCAAGTGCAGCCATATAAACGGTCTTCTTGCCTAAACAGTGGATTTGAATGGCAACTGGAATACAGAGAGAGCATAAGTGGGAGCTGTTTCACACCTCTTGCTTTATTAGTCACAGGTCAACAATTACTTTCACAACCAGTAGCGAAAAATCTGACAGTTTGGTGCCAAGTTGTTGGTTTGTTTGCACCTCTGTGTGAGCTGCGTGTGGAGAAAGAATGAGAGCTAGAGCCAGATTGTGAATTGCAAGAAAAAATAGCCCGCAGGTATTTAAACAAACTAGCCTTTGCTAATGATGGTTTTCACATAACATGTGACTATAGAAGGAATCCTGGTAAGATGCTTAAACTCTTTGTGTCACCTCCAGGTTCATGTAAAGCCGCCCCGGGCTAGTGTTGTTTAAACAGGAACAGCGTCGGCTAATGGCTAACAGCATGTGTGTGTTGCGGATGAGGTGCATCTGCTTTTTAATGTCCCCCTGTCTTCTAAACACTCCACACACACACCCAGTCTCTCTGTCTAGATGGTTATAAATGGCTGGGTGTGTTGTGCCTGCAAGCTGTCATTAGGAAGCCATTAGGAGCATGCAGGGGAAGGACAAAACGAAATGGAACAGAGCAGAGGAGGAACCATGCAACTGATGAGATGATGCAGATCATCTTGGATCAGCCACACCACATCCTCCTCCTCTTCCTTTTTTACCTCCTTCATCCTCCCACCCCACAGCAGACTAAAGGTGCTTGGCTAATGGCTACCACACCTCCCTCCTACTGCCCCAGGCCCCCGGCGCTGCTGTCAGACAGAAAAATATACAGGGAGGAGGGGCGGTGTGTGACTGGAGGGGAGGGGAGTGGAGATAGATGAGGGTAGAAATCTGGCAGAGAAAAGGGATACTGAAATTGGGAAGTGGAGAGAAAGGAAAAAACAGGTAGGAAGAACAAGAAAAAAGGGTGGAAGGGTAGGGAATAAGCAAGAAAAAGGAGAAATTGTACAGGGCCGTTTGATTTCACAACTGCCCCCTTGTGTGACACAAAGCAGGAGATGGGAGGAGAAGGGAGAAAAATCAATAGTCTGACTTTCTATCCCTCCTCTTTAAGTTTCCCTTCATTTTTTCTGAAACATACAGGGAGAAGCCCTCTCACAGCCATCTCTCCCTCTTACCGGCGCTTGTTCCATCTGAGTTTATCTGCCCCTCTGTCCTCTCTCCTTCTCTTAGTTTGCCAGATAGCGAGAGATGAAGTAATAGGACAATAAACAGATACAGTGAATCAGAGTGAAACAGAAAGAGGCAGAAATAGAGGGAGGGATGGAGGGAGAGAAGAGAGGGAGAGAGAGAGAGAGAGGAGTAAATAAAAGCTTGTGAATAGCTGCTTGAAGCGTGGACACAGGGTCTCCTAGCAACCGGGACCAGCTATGCATTTCTTCTCTCTTTGTTTGATTTCCTTTAAAAGACTGAAAGGGGAAAATACACTTTGATTAGGAAAAGGGTACTGTGGTTTGGTTCTCTATGGACCAGCAAAGGGACAACAACAGGGATTTAGTACATTCCTTAGAAGGCCGGGCTATAGGGGAGATGGGATGAGGGGAAGAGATGAAGAGGACTGGAAGTGGATAGTATACAGAGAGGAGACTAATAGGGAGAAAAAAAAGGGAAAGTGATGAAAAGGGTTGGCCCGAAACCAGGACACGAGGACACACCCTGTTATGAGAGAGGAGTTGGACTCTGTCTTGGGATGATGTGAGGGCTGAGGCAGAGCAAAGGAATGTAGGCCAGACGGTAAACCAGAACAGACATTTTGGAACAAAGTGGCGATGAGAAAAGGGTGGAGGTGAGGGTGGAATGAGAGCGAGAAATGTCAGCTGATGATCTTTGTGCGATCCAATTGAGCTTGAGGCTCCCAAGGCGATGTCAGGCCACGGGTAGCGGAGGACGCCGACGAGGGGCGAAGAGGTGAAGGGGTCGGATTGGAATGAAGTTGCAAAGAGGTAGAGTGGGAAATGACGGCAGGGAGGATGGAGGTTAGACAGGGTGAGGGATGAGAGGAAGGCAGGTAGGAAAGGGAGGGTATACGAGGAAAGGAGGCAAGAACAGGGACCAAATTCAGAAATGATAGAAGAACGCACGACTGCCCTGATCTCTCTAGTATTCCCCTGACTTGCACCAGCTTCCTGTCTGTGCCCTTTCTCATATGCACCACACCACTGCTCCAAAACAACCATGATCAATCAGGAAAAAAAAGTTTTGTTTGTCTTCCTATTGATTTGCCATGTTGACAAAACCACTGTGTCCAGCAAGGAAAATGAGGATAAATGGCTGTGCGTGCATGTGCATATGTTCGCAGTTTAGCTGCATTGTTTGCACTATATGCAATATGTACATGCAGACGTGTTCGGTTTTGGCTTTTGTTACAATAGCAGTTTTCGTAATACACACTGTGAGTGAGGGAACTCATCTGGGACACCACGAGCTCAGAGATCAGAGGAAAACCATCTGTATATATGAGTAAGCTTACGTGTAATCACTTTGTGTGTTTAAGTATTCATCTCATCTAGCATGAGGGAATAGCGCAGATAAGTGGAGGACTGTTTCCTGAAAGAACAATAGATAATAGGATCAGAAATATACAGTAAACAGCAGTTATTAAATACAGAGGGTGGTTTTCGGAAGAATTACAGTGAGTCAAAAATTGCACGGCAAACACAGCCCACTATAAATAACACTTTATATCAATGACGCCCCGAGTCATTGCTTAACAACAGTATGTCATGTGTTTATGAAGTTGGTGAGCGCGCTTGGCTTTGAGCAGAGGTAGACAGGAAGAGACGGAAAGGGATCAAAGGAGAAGAGATTAGATCATATCTCAAAATCGTCTTGGTGGTGCCACCCCTGACTTAAGATAATTAACATCCCTACCTACAAACAGATAGAGAGGAAAAAATTGGCAGATGGATGTGAGGGAGCCAAATGAAAGACAGCGTGTGTGTGTGTGTGTGTGTGTGTGTGTGTGTGTGTGTGTGTGTGTGTGTGTGCGCGCATGGGAACATACACCTATATATATATATTTATATATATATGTGTGTGTTCGTGAGTTTGTTTGATTGAGAGCCACTCGTCAAAGAAGAAGAGATAATGATTACAAATGACAGCGGCACCACCTGTTTGTCAGCTGTAGGAAAAGACAAGATGTGTCAGTAGAATATTTATTAATAACAGTCACACACATCATGCCTGGTATATTTTTTATGAAAATATAGATACCTTGCGAGAACACACATGCAGGGAAATTCTCTGTTTACATGCACACTGATATTTCAAGTAATATTCTGATCCAAACACGTTGGATATGTGGATAACGTTTCGGTTTTATGGACATTTATGCAGCACATTCAGAAAATATGTTGCTTTTGGGGGTTTTAGCCACATTTTGCAACACATTCACGTTCGCATTCAGTACCTGGATGATTGGCACTGCCTCATAGAGCAGGCACACTAGAGACTTCCGCGGACCGAGCCGGCTACTTTGGGCTTAGCGTGCTGCTAACTTGAATAGGGATAAAATGCTCAGATCGTGTGGCTCTTCTAGACTTTTCAAATGTTACCACACTGAATGGATCAAACTCTGATAGTGATACTAGTTATTTGTCAGGGAATATGATGCTCAAAAATGTATCCACTATTTTACAGACGTCTCTTTCGCCATGTAAGTCAAAGGGAAAACGTGTTTTTGGGCCCCAGGCTATCACTTGGTTATTTGCAAACTAACTAGCCGACAGTTTGCAAGGCAGGGGTGGAGATGCAGGTCCAAAGGAAAGCCCACATTTCTGGTCAGAAGACAAACGAAACCTACTTTAAAACATTACGAAAGACTTGGATATCAACATATTTTTGGATATGCACAAAACGTCAGCCTTTCCAAGATGGTGTTTAATGAAAAGAGAGACTAGAGAGGCTGCTCCACCTGTTCTACTTTTTCACTTTCACTGTTTTCATTTTGACATGATAAATGACATGTTAAGGCATGTTAATCGGAGTATGCACGGCTGCATAGAAACGAGAATGTTAATGGAAAATGTATTTTTATTAGCCATGTAAACAGCCTAGATGGAATATTGTCTTTTTTGGAACAAGGGCTAAATTTGTGCATTTAAATGTAGCCACTGTACTCAAACATTTTTATCATAGATAGCCAAAGACAGATAGTTATTCTGCCAACTCTCCTCTCGTCTCCTAATTAAATGCACACTGTATACTCAACATGCTGCCACACACACACTGTTGTGGTCAACCTTGTCATGTGTAGGCACTACATAGATAATTCACACATATGTCAGAGCGACAATATCCTACTGTGTTGGTGTTTCAGATGTGGCTGGAGGCAGCCAAAGATGAAGAAAAATGTAAAAACAAAGAATGAAGATGAGAGCAGGGTGCATTCCTGCGTAATAGCCAGCCAGCCTGCCAGTCCTGGTTCTTGTTTACTGTAAACACCCTGATGCCAATCACTCTATCTCTCTTTCCCTCTCAGTGGTGTGACTCCAAGCCAGCACGTTGCCCTGGGCAAGTTTCAGACTTTGCGTCGAAGCCTGCACTCACATGCAGGAGTGTTTGTACACTCGCGCAGGCGGGTTTCAGTTGCATTTTCACAAACAACACAAAGTGTACACGCAAACCCACGTAGACATTTTTCTTCCTCCCAGGCAAATGTCCAATTTCTTGTATTTGCGTCACCATGGGATGTTTTTTAAGCTTTAACAGGAACAAGGGAGGGCTTGTGATTGGAAGTTACATGATACTGATACATCATACATGCCGAAATCCTTGCCAGCAGTAAGTCACCTAATCATCGGCCCCGGGGACATAACCGTCTACCTGTCCTGCCATGTACCAAAGTATCAACCTGTCTTCCAGCCAGCCTACCAGTTACATTGTGTGTATTTGGATATATTTAAGGTGTTGGTGTGCTTGTCTTGGAAGTGTGAGACAGTTTCCTGACAGGCAAACGGAACAAGCTGGAGGGCATGGCAAAGAGGGGATACATTGTTTGACCAGGTGTGTGTAGAGGTGTGCGGGAAGGAGAAAAGCAGTGAGACAGGACGAGAGTGAGAGTAAGACAGGAGTGTGACAGATTTCTCTGTGAGGCACGCGGCTCTTCTCTTCAGGCATCAGGATAGTGGTTGATCCAGCATGATGATGAACCATGATGGATCAACACAGGGCCCAGTAGCCGCTTGGGGCTGCTCTCACTAGAGCTGAGTGAAGGGAGGGGAAACAGCCCTCCGGCTGCGAGTCGACACAGAGCCAAGATGGAGAGAGGACACTTGGGGCATTTGTTTATTTATTTCCTCCCATATGCTGTATCCTCTGCAATGCTACAGTGAGTCAGCTCAATGAGGCATAAGGTGAATGCTCCATCAACTCTCTGAGGATGGGCGGGCATTTCTGCCTCAAGAGCAGCTTACTCAAACTTCCAGCATAGAAAGTGGTCCTTTGGAAGGTTTTGGATGGGAACAAAGCTTTTTTTTGGCATTTCACTTCAGGCCAGTGGGCTTGTGTTGCTTTTTACCCGCTGTCCAGTGCTCTCTCCACAGTGCAGAGCCAAGATTAAGTAAGAAAAAAACCCCAAACAAATAAAAAGCAGAAGCCACAGTGTGCCACATTGATTGTATTTGACACAATTCCAACATAACAGGTAATTAATCTGGCAGCGGACACGAACCAGAGCTACACTGTGGCGGGCAGCACTGCAAACTTCTGTGTGCATGTTTTCTTTGAGGCTGCCTCGGTGACAATTTGTCTCTCACCCCGACACGTTCACACATTAGTTATATTCTCTTGTGTTAGGATGTGTGTGGCCCTGAAAGAAAGAGAGTCCACTCATGCCCACAACTTGAGGAAACTGTAACAATGCCATCTCATTACCAAATGTCCTTCTTTGTGTTTGTTTACACCATATGGAGAGTTCGGAGCCAGAAGGGTAAAAGAAGGCTTTGACTCAAATACTTTTGACCTTCTATTGAAATTTAATTTCAAATCTTACCTCTTATTAGTGCTGGTAGGTTCACCGGTTCACATTAGTATGTACGGCAAGTGCCAGGGGAGAGCTGCAAAGGGAGAAAGGATCGGACACATACATATATACTCACACCTGGAAGCTTCCCATTATGGGTATTTACCTAAGCATCCTGTTCAAGGACACGGGGCAAGCGCCTCTCAGTCCATCTGTGTGCAGGTTTCCGTAGTTAAATAATTTGCATTCATTTGTTTATTTACTTAAATATCCTAAAATGTCCGTGACTTTAAATGGTTGTACCTGTTATTTTGCATGTTATAGACAATTACAGAAATCATGCAGAGTTCACGTCACCGCCAAAGATTTTTAGACGCATACTATGTGTTTTAAGACAGATTTATAGCGTGCGAAATATCTGGATGGGGCAGTTAGAAGCAGGGACTGTTTTGACAGCTTTCTCAGTTGGCAGCTGGCATCAAAACTTAATATTCTACCACTAAACAGCAGTCTTTCCTCCGCGAGAAACGACTAAATTCTCATTATCCTTTTAACATCATCCATGTATGTTTTTTTCTTAAATCCAGAATTGATTTTCTGACAGCGTAGCTTGTAAAGGTAATGCTTTTTGGCAGCTGACTCTTGAATCTTGGATGCTGAAGCTTGCTTCAAGCGAGGGAACGCACCAAATTCATCCAATAACCAATGTGCATTGCTTATTTTATGAGCTATAATTTGATTAAAAAAACTTGGATGCTTCAACACAAAGTTTGTGCCTTTTGAAGATTTTGTTAAATTTCATCCTCCCCTCGAAAAGGAGCTGACTATCACCGCCGCTGCTTTAAACACAGGCGTAGAGTTTAGTATAATCCTTTAAGACTACACACATCATTTCAAATCCAGTCAGGATTAACAATTTAACTATCAACTGTGACAGCTATGTTTCGTATGTCGCTTCCTGCACTATATTATCCACACCACCTTCATCCCATCCATCATCCTCTCCCGAATTTAAGACAATAATGCTCATCTTCTTTTCCTCAAAAAGATGTGTCATTCCCTTTAGAGATGGATTTAGGCAAGCCCCGCAAGTGACGACAAAAACCTCACACACAGTAGGTATCGTGGCGGCGAGACAACTCTGAATTCCTGAAGCAGCGAACTGCATGCAGCCTCTTTTGAGGCACTTCTAGGAGTTGTGGAAAAATGGATTCCCAATGTCTAAATCAAATTAGCCTGTGTCCAATCACAATCTGATACGGAAATACACGACAATTTAAAGAGAAAACCATATGGAAAAAGGAAATGGACATTGACAGAGGAGACATCTTGTCACTGTTACATGGCAGAGACAGAAGTGTAACCGCTTTGTCATGGGAAACAGTTACATGTTTACACGGCCCTCTGCCACTGTCATCTCTGGATATACTGTGTGCATGTGTGTGTGTGCGTGCAACTGAGAGAGAGAATGCTTATGGGCGTGAGCATTTACATATGTGTATCTAATGAACAGTAATTTCATTTAGCAAGCAGTTAGATGGGCGGTGCAATCAGGCATCCCATTTCAAAACTCTATTCCCCCCAGGTCACTCACACACACACACCTACACCTACACACACACACACACACACACACACACACACACATACAGAGTGACTCTGTGACTCCAAACGCATACAGAATAAATGTCTCCTGGCTGCTATCTAATTATTCCTTTTTTCATTAAATGGGTAAATCAGATTCTAATTAGCTAGGCTGTCATTCAGTGGCCGGGGAGCTAGAGTTGGTGAACACGTATTGGACAGTATTACTCGGGAGTGTGTGTAGGGGGATGTGGGTGTGTGTGTGTTTGATAGCATATGCTCTCCTCTCTGTCCCTAGGGCGAGGTAGAGGTCTCTGGTAATTACTTTTGTTGCACCAGGAAAGAATGCCGGTAGAGTGCAGGAAGGAAGCCAGCGAGAACCAATCAGGTGTCAGACCTCTGATTAAAGCTTCATCAGACGTGTCAATATGCACATTTTGGAAGGCAGACATCAATACCTTTAGAATACATATTAAGCAGTTTAAGTATCTTTATTCAGAGAGACAATGCACATTTGCATGACATCCACAAAACAATATCTGAATCCCAGTGTTAAGAATTGCTGCACGTTTCACCGTGTGTGAAATGCTTAGATTTCTGAATGACTGTCTTCACCAATTTGCTCTGCTTTGTTGTACCATGTTTTAATAGTGGGTAAAGGAGCCATCAAAGGAAATAAAGCAGAGAAGAGGGTTGTGTAACTTTAACCATGGCTCCTCTGACTAATTGGCCCTCGAGAGACTCACTGCTGAAGGAGGACACTTTCTTCTCATTCCTGTCCTGCAGCAGGGCCGCTGTTACCGCTCTCACTCTGCATCCCACCCGGAGCGGGAACGCGGTTTACGAGGCTTTGGCCGTTAAGGGCATGTGTTTGTGTGCGTGTGAGTGCGTTTGCGATGCTGCTCGGGGGTTTTTATGTGTGGCAGCATTCCCTGTTTGATTGGATGCGGCACTGCTGTTTGTCCAAACCCCATTTGAATTAGTTGAATTGATGTAAAACACTTCAGAAATGACGATCTCTCCCAGATAAGATAAACATCGACTCATCAGGAATTCCAGCCTGGCACGACTGAACAAGCCTGCCAAAGTTTCCCATCACCAGACCTCGTGTAGAATGTCAATGTCCTTTACTACTGATTCTGATTCTAATCCTAACCCAGGCCCCCTCTCTCTGGGGACCTACTAAAGATTTGTTTGGGAGGCTTTTGAAATTTGCAGGACCTTTGCATTTGGCTCCTTGTTTTGTGCCTGCCTGGTGTTCTAAGTTTTAATTGCAACGGGGAAAGAAAGAGAGAGAACCTGTGCTGTTTCAAATGTGTGCATTTACGTGCGTCCCATGTGTTCAAACGTGTGTGTGTGTGTGTGTGTGTGTGTGTGAGACAGTGTTTGTAAGTGCCGGTGGGAATTTGGATTTGGTTAAAATGAGAACAAAAACATTCCTGCATAATGTTCAGTTCTGAGCATCACCACTCAACGCACCCGCTTACACACATGCACACACACTTCAGGCAGCAAATGGGGGCAGGAGGTGGGAGAAAGTTTTAGGGTTCAAGGCCTGTCCTCGCAGGGCTGTTGCCTTTTGAGTTTAGACAACATGCAACTTAGAGCATATTTTTAGAACAATGACGGTTCACTCCCAGAAGCAATGACATATGTGGTGTGATACTGTTACAGCTCCCTAAAAAGTTATAGGGACATGGGTGGAGTAGTGAAGAATGTTAGATTGTCACAAATACTCAGGCATTATCCACACTAATACATTTTTGACTGAAAACACATGACTCCTGCTATGTTTATGCCTAGCATCCACACGCCTCCGGCATTTTTAACCCTTTAAACATAGAATTTTGATAATGCTGCTCACCCTGGTTAGTTTGAAAACTAGGAGAGAGCTTTAGACATTCACGAGGACACTGGAAAGATACCAATACAGTGCCCCCGCATACTAGGTCTGCTGTACAGTTTGGAAGATGGTTTAGAAAGGGTGTCCACACTTATTTAAAACTCTCTTATTCCCCTTTAAGACTGAGCCTCAGTGCTACATTGGCAAAACTTTAACATTTTCTCCACACCTCTGGTTAACAGTTGGAGGTCTGGTCTTAATCCATTGAAATAATAAGCATCTTCTTGCTATTAAGACCTCACCTTGTCAGTCCAAGCAAAGGGATCCCTGGTCTTACTTTCTGCCATTGCTGTTCTTCCTCTGCAGTATTTTGCTAGTATGGCCATAGATGATTTCTGATCATTTAGGTCTTTTTAGAAGGCCTTTTATCTTTGATATCGGCACCATTCTTTCATTTCACACTGTAAGAAATGACACCTTGCACCGTACTCCCCTCACATCTTCAGCTAGTGTCAGCGTACGTGTGATACTGCGTTTGCACTGTACAGAATCTGTCGCTGACCTGCACAGATTGTGTCCAGATAGCAACACCTACACCCTGCACACCACTGTATAAACTGTTGCTGCGCGGCTTTGGATAGAGAAGGCTGTATCTGTGCAGTGCAGCGGCTGACCACAATCCAGCACAGAGTCTGGTTATGATTCAAAGCCTCCAGGGAAGAGAGAAGAATTAACAAGAAGTACAAGAGTGTTGCAGAAGACCGCAGTGGTGATTTTTAAAAAGTGCTCTTTAGAAAACAAGGAATGAGTCATTATGTAAATAGTTAAAGGCTTATATTTAAAGATATTTGCTCACTTGTTCAATCTGCTTCAAAGCAGAAGCCTTTAGCGTAGTGATGTTTTTTTTCTTCATAAACAGTGATTGAGAACTATCCAGATGAATCATTGCCAACAAAGAAAAACCTGAAACTTTTTCTGCAGTGCTTGTTGCTCGCTTCTCACACAGATGACATCAGCACCCAGGAGGTTGTATTTTATGCATGTAAAAGGTGTGTGTGAGGTACATGCGAAGTTGTAGCTTGTTTAATGGAGAATAAGATTTTATTGCAAGACGAGAGAGACGAGGTAGATGTAGCTGTATCTTTTCTTCTCCGTCTCTCTGTATTCATTTTCAGTGATTACTTTCTGAGAACCAGCTTCTGACAGAGAAGAAGAAAATTCTCTCTCTTTCCTCCCCTGTTTATTTCTCTCTCTGTCTCTCTCCCCTTTTCTCTCTCAGTTCTGTGTGGGTGTTCTCACCACATCTGGGCGCTGTTTGAAAGTACACTGTTATTTTGGCAATTAGGCTTAAAAACAAATAGAATACCTTCAGTTTACGCCTGCCAGTTTCCATACATAAATACCAACGCGCACACGTGCACAAACCCTCCGTCTCGTCACTCCAGTCACACGTACACACATAATGACAGCCGCTGTTTATGTTTGTCATCCATTTTTCATGCCCAATTAGGTGAAATAGAGAGCATGTCTCACTGAAACCTCAGTTATGGCAGGAAATCTCCAGCTTTAGAGGATGCACACAGAGGCGGTAGATCAAAGTGCACATGCCATTATAATGTATGTATGATTCTGTGCGCCCCCCGCTGTTTGCGTTTTATATATATATATATATATATATGTATACCATATATATGTATACCAGCAGATGTATGTGTCTGTGTGTGATGGTACGTAGACCTTTGCAATGTACAGTAAAGTTTCATCAGTTTGGGACTTGCACATCAATCACCGCAGATTAGCTGACACCTCTCCTACCCACACTGCTCTGCTCCCTGCCTGCAGGCCCTGACTGATAGGTGGGTGCTAGAAAAACAACACACACTCTCGCCCGATAGCAAACAGAAATACAAGAGTTGTCTCTCTCGCACACAAACACAGAGACTCACATATCCCTCCTCCTCCCTTGCTTATTTTCTTTTTTCTCTGTCTTTGTTTTTCTCTCACAAACTCAATATTGTTTCGGCCCACTCACTGGATCAGTCTATTTTCATGTATACCATTTCTTGTGGCTTGTGTGTGTGTGTGTGTGTGTGTGTGTGTGTGTATGTGCGCAAATCCGTACTTATGCGCCCTGGTCTTGTTGTGTATATATTTCACTGATTGTCGTGTCTCTCCGCGGTGGCTCATTGCCCACTGGGCTCGCTATCAGGCTGATCAAATGCTCAGCGCTCTGTCTGCCTGATCACACAGGCAGACGAGCGGATCCCCGATGATAGGAGCTACAGATTACAGTCTGCCCTGGACCACCGACCAATTCAGCCCCGAGGCTCTTTTCAGCTGGGACTGACAGACTGATGGATAGATGGACAGGCAGAAGATAGTTAAGGATGTGGGTGGCATAATTGGCTTGAAAAATACTCCAGTAGAAATTGGCACTATGATATGGATGTTTAGCCTTGTTCACTTGACCTTCTAAGAGAGATGGTGTCCCAGTAGTGATTGGTAAAGGATTAGTCATCATCGGTCCGTGCTACAGAATCATGTTGCACTGGTTTTGTTGTTTTTTCAAAGGCATGTAGGAGGACAAATGGAAACTGAGCATTCTGCAAACGATGAAAAATCAGTGATCATAGCAGATATATAGCAGTTTTTTTCCTACCTGAAAAACCACATTGATTGGGCTTTATTAACATAAGAACATTTCTGCTAATGGAAAGCCAGCACCACAGCTTGCTTTGTTCATGTGAATTTTGACCGCTGTAGCAAATAAGCAATGTACAGTAAGCGCAGACCAAGCCAATGGTTGGCCGTCGTGCCATCGGTGAGCGTCTGTCACCCAGCCCTGTTGGCACTAGTCGACCCTTGTCTGCTTTTTTAAAGCTGATTCAGCATGGTGAATCGGCATCAGAGACGGTGGAGCCCATTGGTGAATTAAATCACTCTGATTGGCAGTTCAGCTCAGTCCACAAGGAGAGAAATGGAAATGAAAAAAGCAAAGATGACTTAAGTCAAAAGGGTGTGAGTTTGAAAGAAGATATTATACAAAGGATTTTCTTTTTAGCAGAAACAGTTTTTTGTTGTGTCCTTTGGTCTTTCAACCTTAGGTTATTAGGTATTGCTAAACAGATCTTGAATCCATCCTTTCAGTTCTCCGGTTTCCCTTTTGAATGATAAATACGGCCTACCAACGGCTGCTGGTGTGGTGAGTTGTTTCCTCTTACGCAGGCACAGAACATAAGGCTAGTTGGCCATTGGTTGTAGTCTTTGCGGTGTGTTCAAGTGCAACTTTTGGCCGAGACACCGGCTACAAAAGGTGACACAATAGTTGACCGTCGTTAGTTGATCTCAAAACTTACCACACAGTCCAGTCCTTTCTGTCGTTTTCATCTAGATTACTGTCTTTTCCCCCTCTGTGTGTTCATGAAATTCTGTCATAAAGCCTTGACATAAGTGCCGTAAGTGTTTTCACCCCAATTCATACCTCCAAAATTAGCTTTGTGGTTCGTCTTATACTTAAGGCTAATGAAAGTCTTTCAGAGCCCATTGGACTCGTCGGAGAGCATTACCACAGAGGTAAAATCATGACCACTTCTCTCTTCTCTGTTGCTGAAAAGTCCACATTTTTGAAATCCATCATCTCTCTAGACAGCAGCTGGCACACGCACATGCTTGAGCAATTGCAGTATTTGAGCTGTAAAAGGCTGAGTGAGGAGTGATATGGATGACAGGTACTATGAGGGAACTGTCACTGCGAACACGACTGGTCCCCTCTGCAGCAGTCATATGGCCGGCGCTATGTTTATCGGATGTTTATAGCACATGATCAAAAGTCAAATTTCTTTATTAAAGGCTGAAGTGCGAGCTGACTAATCATCTCAGCAGGAAACGAGATGAAAAGGGAATCACAGAAATGCTGAGAGATATCAAATATTACAATAATGAGAACCACCTGCTAAGGCCCTGCGGTGGAGACAAGGCCAATCATATTGTAATATCCATGCACGGTATGTTGTCTTCAGTAGCTTGAATCATACACTTTTAAAAATATATGGGCCTACACACACACACACACACACACACACACTTACCCATGTACACACCTGTAGACTGTGCATGCTATTGTGTCTGACGTGGTTCAGTAGAGCAGTAACATCAGCCCATGGGACCAGCCAAAATTGGCAGACCACACAGGGTGAGGATATGTGTCAGCACTGTATTTTCTGTGTGTGTGTGTGTGTGTGTTTGTGCATTTTTGTGTGACTACACCCTGCCTTTTCTTGATTAATGGAGTGTGAAGGGATTATGCTGATTCAGTTCATAACTGGGGCACGGTGACACAGTCATTACACAGGTGAGTGTGAGTGTGTGTGTGTGTCCTTGCATGGCTGTTTTGCACACACACACACACACACACAGGCAGGTGAATGGAGATGGCGGAGCAGTGAAAACGTCCCAGTCCTTTTGTCCTCTGTGCCAAAGGCAAACATGGCAGAGAGCTCTCACTAATCCCCTCCTCTAGCCTTATCTAAACTACACCTGAGAGCAAAGGAGAGTGGAGAAGAAAGGGAGGTGAGGACAGGGGAGAGCGAGGCGCGAACAGAGAGAGAAAGGGGAGTAATGCAAAACGGAAAATGGATAGATGAAGAATGTGTACAGAAAAGTTGGAGGGTAGAGCAGAGAATGACATGCTGATAGGCAAGGATAGGAGATACAAGAGGTGTGAAGATGAGGAAGAGATAAAAGAAGAGAGGGTGGTGTTGGGAGAACAATTGAAAGCTTAGTAAATGTTACACTGAATGTTATCAGGTATGAGAATCTGTGATTAATGTAGCACCAAGATGTTTTCTGACACAGTTTCAAAGGGAAATTCTGACTAGATCATATTTATTTACATGTGCACAGAAGTATGAGAAATGTGAAAAGTCTTTGGCGTTAAGACCCCATCGTGATGTCATCTATCCCAGGAGGGTGGTAAAGACGTAGTAGATTAGGGAACCCCCCCATGGAGTTTAGGCGCTGGTAGTGGCAACGGTGGTGATGAGCTGAAGAGGGAGCTGAGGATCTGGATGTGAAGTGGAATGGGCTTTTGATGAGCTTGTCCTGGGCTCTGCAGCTGACAGGAGCAGAGAGGAGAACAGATTTAAAGTTTGGCAGCAGCAACATGAAAGGCTGAAGGAGATCGTGGCAAAGTTTGATTGGCTAAACAGGAGAGGAAACACCCATAGTCAGCTGATTGGTGGAAGTGGGATAGAGAGAGAATTGTGAATGGATTTAGCATAAAGTCTAGTTTAGTTTGTTAGGATCCCTATTAGCTACTGCATTGCAGCAGCTTTTCTTCCTGAGCTCCTCAACAACTTCACATTTGTGACAGTGCACAAAAACAACTCACATTTAACACTTAACACAAGCATAAAGAAGTCTTCCTGATTGAATGTATGCTGAGCTTCATGTACTGCAACTGCTCTGACCAATCTCAGTCAGTTTACAACATTACAGTATATGCCACAATATATGCAAAATGCTATGGCTACCAATGGGAACACAATTCCAAAAACTACTTGTCTGCAATTTTGTCATGTAAATCATGCAAATATGAGAAACTTCTCTATATTAAAGAAGACTGTACATCTTCTATAGAAAGAGCAATGCAGTATCTAACTCATATGTTAATTGTTCAAGTAGTCAGTCAAAGGGCATGCCATAGGAGCTGGCTCTCAGGGCCCTGACACGCCAAGCCCACGGTTGGTTGTTGGTCAATTTTGGGCTGTGGATGATCGTCTATCACCTTAGTTTTTACACCATGTGCAACGCTGGCACTAGTTGGCCCTTGTCAGCCCTCGTAGGCTTTTTTTTTCTCTTGTTGCCGATTCAACATGTTGAATTGGCGTCGGAGCTGGTGGAGCCCTTAGGTGAATGAAATCACTCTGACTGACAGTTCAACTGCGTGCATGAGATGCGAAACAGAAGTGAGGAAAGCAAACACATTGTTAAAGTCAAGATGGTGTGAGATTGAGAGAAACTTGTTATATGAAATAAGATTATATTATTAGCCACTGACCTCTTCGGCAGAAGAGTTTGCAATTGTTTGTGTCGGCTAGCGCAACAATGGGTTGTGTTAATGTGCTAACTAGCTAATAAGTGTCTAGAATCTATACTGTCTGTCTTCCAGTTATCCTTCTTTGATCAGGAATACAGACTAACGCTGCTTGGTATAGAGTTCTTCCTCTCATTTAGGTGTAGAACATATGCTAGTTGGCCGTTGGCTGCAGTTTTTGCAGTATTTTCAAATGCAACTTTTTGCCCGAGACACAGGAGATGTGAGGCTGCGCAACAGTTGGCCTTTGCCACCACTAGTTCTTTGTTAGTTCTTTCTTCTTTGTGAGTTTGGTGTGTCTGAGCCTTCACTGTCACAAATTTTAATTAGCATGTACTGATAGAAATCCATTGTCATCCAACCAGTGTGGCAAAAATTATCCCAGTACACCTGTGTGATATATCTTGAGCTGGTTTTGGACAGTTAAATACGTTTTGGCAATGTACAGTTGAGAATGACTTCATTTCAAATCTTAAATATTTCTCTAATTCATGAAATATTCATCATCGCATTGATTTTTGTCCAACACAAAAATGTATTTCATCGACAACACCACCATCCTTATAAATTTCCACTGCTCTACAGTCAAATCAGACAGAGTTCTTGCTCTTACTTGCCCAAAACTGGCACCTAGAAATGCTTGCCAGCACTGCTGCCAAGCATAAGAATGGTAACACAGAACAGAACAGGTTTTACTCTTGTGAATCAACAGAATACAAAAATGTGAGTCACTATTTAGAACGAGATGAGCAAAGAAGGCTGGGAAAACATTGCTGGATTTCTTGCCAATTTCTTGAACCAGTTAAGTGCAACATTTCCTTTTGTTTGAGAGATGCTATGATGTGGGATTTTCTCAGCTGCTGTGATAAGGCTTCAGTCAAATGCAAAAGCAGTCGTGTTGGCTTAAACAGAGGGTACAGTGTGGAAAGCTGCGACAACATTATTGATGTTTTCAGCCTGATCTAAATGAGTATGTAGAGCTTTACTGGAGTTTCGGCTTGTATTGTATTTTGCGTTCAATGTGCTAACCTGCTCCATCCTGTCACAGACACAACAAGCTAATAGATTATCACATTGTGTTCCTGGAGGCTGCTGAAAGCTAAAGAGGAGCAGAGGATGGATAGAACGGCAGAAAAGGCAAAAGATTAGATGGATGATGCAGTTGGTTGTGTTGGAAGAACACAAAGGATATTTGTCTCCCTCCCTCAGTCTTCCTTCTGTCGCTCTCATGTTCTTCCACTCATCCCTGTGTGTGTGCGTGTGTGTGTTCACTCATTTAGAGCTGAATGCCAGTTGCAAGTGTGGAAAACAGGAGCTGCGTCATGGGCATTTTACACAGATCAACACCTGCACACACCCCACAAACCAGGCATGTGGAAGACAGACAGACAGACAGACACCCACTCTCACAAACACTTTGGAGTGTTTATGTGGAATCCAATAAAGAGAGTTCCAGCTGTCTGTCTGTCCTTTCTCCAAGTCCCCACACCAATAATCACACAACTTTTTTTTTTGCTTCCACAGAGTCTTGAAATCTGTGGTAAAATGCTCGCATGAGTGATGTGTGTGTCTGTGTGTTATAAATTTTTTTTTTCCATGTGCTTTAAGACTCACGTGACGATATTCCTTGAGGATTTGGTTCTGTTTTTTGAAAAAAATATTCCCATCCGTAGCTTAAACTTCGAATGGGCAAAGGCTTGATTTATGTGCTTGGTGAGGGAAGGAGCCTCAACCAAAAAAATCAACGAGCATGTGAACTGACAAACTACATGTTTTTATTTGCCAGCATGTGTCTTTAACTAATCTTCTAGTACGCCTACGGTTCTGGTGTCAAAGTGTAAGCAAACGGGACTTGGCTTCAAAACGAAACATGTCACAGTAGGTGTTCAGCCAAAGGCATATCTTGATAACTCTTCATCTGCATGTTTATGTGTGTGTGTGCATGCATTTAGTGTATTTATTTGTATTTTTCATTGTGTGTGCATGCACGCTCGTGTGTGTGTGTGTGTGTGTGTGTGTGTGTGTGTGTGTGTGTGTGTGTGCGTGCATGATGAAGTGCCAGGCAATGAGTTGATTGGCCATATGTCTGCACAAATGAGCTCTTTATTTAATAAGGCCGGTGAACTAAATTGTCATTACTGTCAACATTTAACTGTGGTCCTCCCTGCCAGATGGTATTTGGTAATATATCACAGTGATGAGCTCTCTCAGATTACTCTTTACCCATTACATGATGAATCCATCCCAGATTACAAAATGCTCCAGCTTGCTTTCAGTTGGATTACCTTGGAAGTAATCTTCAGATTTCTCTTCAGTTCACACTTTGCTTTCCCCTTCTTGAATGTGATTTTGCAGTTTCTCCAATCATAGTTTAAAGATTTGTCTTAGATAATTTATAGTTCATGGTTTTGATCATTTTTAGATGAAGTCATAGAGAATTTTAAAGGAATACTTCACCTGCAAAATGACCATTTCTTTAACAATTACTCATAATGTGTTACCTTAAGCCTGGTTCAGACCAATGATTTCTGATGAGACAAAACTGTTTTAGAACGATGCAGTGAAAGGTTGCAGTGAACTGGTTGCTGAGCTCAACTCAGGCTTGCTGATGCTGTTACCTGCAACTCCGCTGGTCAAATCACTGACGACACCTGTGTCACCTGTTTCTACAGCCAATTGGCTTGTAGTGAAGTCCGCCGACCAAGTCAAAATGACCGCAGACTGCGTGTTCACTTGCAGCTGCAGGTGTCCGTCTCCAACAAGCCCTCTGTTTCCGTCCTCATGGTGACGGTGGGTCGCTGCTGCTCGCTGTGTGTGCTTATGCCCTCTGACACACACACATTCTCATTGACTAACTAATGGTGCTGTGTTTTATATTATTCTGGCGTATTTATTATGAATACAGTCCATCTGATGCTTTTTTGTCCTTGTTTTTCACCATTTCATTGCTACTACCAATGCAACTGTAGCCAGTATCTCACTATCACTATTCTCATTCATATTTTAAGAATCTACAAATTATATTCAGCCACAAAATACGCCTGAAAAGCTGGACATCAGAAAGGAAGTACAGAGAGTTGTTGCACAGAGATGATATACCGTCTCATCTAGTTGCATTGGTGTGAACCGGCAATTACAGAACAGCACATTGCATGTTTCAACTCATCTCATTGCAAATTTTTGGCCTAAACTGGGATTAAAATTCATGATGAAAACTTTGTTTTACAAGTTATGAAATAATCATTATGTGGGTGATATAGCACAGCGATTTGTCCTCTTGAAGCAAGTATACAAAATACCTAATGACAATGATACCTAATAACCTAATGAGATTAGCTGTAGTTACATGTAATTAACGTACACTTCAGGTTAAAATGGCTCTGGCCTCTGAAGGTGGTGAAGTGACATAAGGTGTGCCAATGTCTTAATCCAGGCATTCACTGTATTGTTTCATTCGGGGACATCTGACATCACATCACCCAGAATAATTTCCGTCTTGATACTGGCTGTGAGGTAATGCAGCTCACTCTACCACTGGAAATACAAGACCACTGATGAAAATGTCAGACATGTTTGTTAATGACTCGGATGTCCCAGACGAGGTCAGCAGCAGGAGAAGGCATTAAAACAGGAGCACGTCTGTCCAATCACAGCTGTGTCTAGCAGGCTCTTAAACAAGAGGACAGAAACTTAGTGGACACTGAGACTAAATAAACATTCTCAGTGCTTTTGAGCTACAATTATGAGTAATAATACTTAACATAGTTTCTTCCGATATTGCCCTCTGTTGCAGTATTGCCCACTTTCTCCCTCAAGTATCTCAGAAACCGCAGCTAAGAGGGCTTCCCACTGCGTGTGTGTCTGAGTGTCTGTATGCATACACATTTGCATTTGCATTATGAGAGTTGTAGGAGGATGGATAAGTGTGATATAATGACAGGAGGAAAGTGCGATAAAGTGGCAAGGTGGAGCGCTAAGTGGAGATACACATTCAGACCGATTTGTGCAGGCAGAGGGAATGGATGGACAGATGTGCCGAGAGTTGTTTCAAGGCCGGCGAGGAAGACAGTTTGTGAGGAGGAGAGAAGAACAGAGCAGGAAGAATATGTGTGTGAGTGTATCCTTGGGTGTGTGTGTGCTTGTCACAAACACTGGTACACTGTGTTACAGTGTCTGTCTTTATTTTGTTGTCTCTTTTTCAAACATCCTGACTTCACACCTTACACTCACAGTCTGTTTATTGTTTCTTTTTCTTGTGTACAGCTTTATCCTGTCTACACTCTGCTATGGGATGCTTTTTGGCTATACTTTTAATCAGTGGTCATTTGGGCTGTTACGGTTTGTGTATTTGTACTGAACCGTCATGGTCAGGTGCACACAGCCGCACACAAATACACAGTATGTAGATTGATGAATATAATGTAGAACCAAAGTTCACAAGTGCAAGTCCTGCTTGAGACACTTTTGACTGTATGCTGTTAGCAACATGTGCTGAGGTTAGCACGACAAGCCGGAAATGTCGGAGCTGGAAGACCCACCTGCAGGTTCCCGATGTGCTACAACAGCACTGGGGAGACAGTTCTGTTTAAGATGAGGACAGTGTGTCAGCATTGCTCCAATGTTGTCGGGCAGTGGTTCCCAACTGGTGGGTCACGGTCCAAAAGTGGGTCACGGGCCCTTTCTGAATGGACTGCAAGTGACTCGCAAATGTGTCAAGTTTGTAAAAAAAAAAAAACGCACATTAATTTGAAGTACAGTACATTTTCAGCACAGAGCTTTTATTTTGAAGTGCCATTTTCTGCTGTAAAGTGAGTGACTAACGGACAGCTATTTGACGGAGACAGCGAACTAGCTCAACAACATAGCCAACAGCAAGTATGATGCTGATTCTACTAAACTGTGCGACCTCAAACTAATGACTAAAGCAAGGTTTATGCTTCTGCGCACCTACGACACAGAGGGCTTTGCGGAGGTGTTGCGTCCCTCTGCGACCGACGTGGAGATGCGATGTGCACCTCCAAAAAATTGTAACCACGCATCGAGGCAACGCAGACCCAATGCAGACCGCAAGAGCTATGATTGGTCCTTCAAAATACATCATTTCCGGCATTTCACAAGGTTTCACTTCCTGCTGCAGTACCACAACACCGCCTCGAGCCATTCAACGGGCGCACAGACCACTCTCTTCGTTGTCATCGTAACATTTGTAATAAGAGCATTTGTTGTTCAGTGTTGATCCTTTCGAGCTCCAGCAACAGTCTTTCTCTCTTTGTCGCCATCTTCACTGCGACTAGAGCAAAGCCGGAAGATAAAAAAACAATGAACGAGCAACGACCATAGACGTCAGAGAGTCTAGGTAGGTGTATAAAAGCACACCACGCCCCCAAGCGCTTTGGCGGGGAATTGCATAGCGACATAGACCAGCAGGACGCAGAATTATGATAGGCACACAACAACTGTGGAGCAACTGCGTGCACGTTGCGTTGAGTGTACGCAGAAACATAAAGAAACTTTAAGGAGAAATCTGGACCCCGTGACTGATTGAAACACAGCTAACATGCTTTACCATGCATAGCCAAGGTGGAACTAATTGAAACACTTATCCTTATGCACGAGTTTTATTTTATTGTCATGCTATATATTTTGGTGTTTTCAGTTTTATAGCACAGGAGATGCTTTCCAGTTTTGTAGCCTATTGTGACCTGTTGCCTTCTGGGAAAGATATTTTTCAGTGCAGTGTAATACAGACATTTTTGATATGTTTCTTCT
Organism: Epinephelus fuscoguttatus; assembly: GCF_011397635.1. NCBI lineage: Eukaryota > Metazoa > Chordata > Actinopteri > Perciformes > Serranidae > Epinephelus > Epinephelus fuscoguttatus. The sequence goes on along the minus strand of NC_064757.1, from coordinate 29,397,499 downwards.
CTCCAGCAAGAAGATGTCATCTTTTTTTGACATGTGCAACACTGTCTGTTCAAAATGAAACCTATCCTTATTTTTTGGGTTATTTTTCTGAACTCACACCAAACCATGGCTCCCAAACTATGACTTTTGTGTGCCGTTACACCCGTAATGGTCATGCCACGAAGGCTTCACTCGATGGGACAGAAGTGAGTGCAAGAAAACAAAAGGAAAGACTAAAACTCTGCTTCCTTTCCTGCTGTCAGGGCGATACTTCAGCTGCTTATCACCCTGCCAGAGGAATTTATTCTCAGATTTTTGGCTTGGATCGATGTGAGGATTTTAAAAAAAAAGAAAGAAAATCTCATAAAAAAAAAGTAACAAATCCTCTCACTGAAAGAGGAAAGTAAAAGGAAGACGTCTAACAAACCACGTCAGAGTCATAACACATTCAACCACAGAGTAGAAATCGGTTTTGTCTGAAGTGGAGACGTGCTGTGGGCTTGGCAGTTTGGCGTAGTGTGCTTTTAATACAGCATGTTGAGAAACACACTCAAGAGACAAGACAAAAGTGCTCGCTCGCTGTGGATGTAGTTGGTGCAATTTTGCTGTTCAATTCCTCAGATATCGTCTTTTCATTCGATGGTCAGTGTCTGCTCTTCTTTCTTTAACGGGCTCACGTGTGGTAAGTTTCCATTTATTCTGTGCTGTCTGAGGAAAGTGGGAACTTTTTGCTTTTTCTCAGTTTTTTGACTGTCTTCCTCTCTCTCTGCCTCCGTCTCTGTCTGTCTCTCCCTGATGGGGGTTAAGTGTTCAGGTTAATTGCAGCCCTAAGTGGAGCCCCCACTGCAGCTAACGAGGGAATTTTCACACCATCCTTAATGTCCTTTATTCTGTCTCTCACACCGTCATCTGTCCTCTATTGTTTCAAAGCAACCCTGTGGGAAATACAGTGGGCCACTTCACATCTCTGTCGACTCCTGTCTCACTGCCTCTCTCTGTCTCTTGCACAAGGTTATTGGCACATTTGCTGTGATATATATATCAGTTTTCTGAGGCCGGTGAAAATTTGGGGAATATATCAAAACTGCATACAGGGCTGTTTCATTACTCTTGTTTACAGGACTTTGAATGTGAGCGCAGGAGTAAAATCTTCATAGTTTGCTGTAAGACGTCTGAGGTGCAACACTGTACAACAGCCCATTCTTTCTCTCCTTGATGTCTCCGTCTCTTGTTTCTTCCCTCTCATCTGTCATCCCTCCTGTGCTGCCAAAAGACAGCCAGGAGGCAGGGAATAGGAGCGGGGTAATAACAGGGAGGAAAGGAAGGAAGGAAGGATGGAGAGGGAGATAGAGGGAGGAAAGGGGAAGCAGTGTGTAATAATTGTGCAATAGAGGGGAGTTGAGAAAAGTACAGAGCAATGGTTTTCACCTGCTGTGCTGTGCCCATTCAGGGAGCTGCAGGTGTAGCTTTAGATGTTCCTAAATTTTGAATTATGGTGGGGAAAAAAATAACACCATTTATAATAAATATCTGATTTTGTTTTTTTTTCAGCTTTGGGTTGATATGGTCTGATGCAGTTTTACAGAGCAACCCTTTTGGTAATTGTAATGTTAACCATAGTGTAATTGTACTGTTAACCATAGACTGTTTAAAAATAATGGCCGTAGCCACGGTGACATCACCTATTGGTTTGTGGACTCCCGTTTTGAAGCCTCAAGTTTACAGTTTTGGCCATCACCACCTTGGACACCATCTCTGACTCATAGACTGCGGTGATGCCTGGCAGACAGCCCATCCCTCAAAGCAGCCTTGCGTTAAATTATGCGTAACTTTACGCTTCAATACAATGTTAACGGGTAAGTTATATAAAAATCCCCCCCCAGTTGACATGTATGCTGAATTAGATATAAAGACCAAAACCATTTTTTGTGCCAGGCTTTAAACATGTTTATATACACTTCTTTAACACGGACGTCTATAAGGACTGACACGCTTTTGGAGCCAGCCTCAAGTGACCATTAGAGGAACTGCATTTTTTGGCACTTTGGCATCGGCTTTATGTTTCAACCCTGGAGGTTACCGCTTGCTATTAACACATCCATACATGTGATATACAAACTTATATTAATGCAACCATGTAAATGTTGTCAGGACGGCAGACTGAAAACTTGACTTTTGGTTTTTGGAGAATCTTATATGAGTTATGAATTTATGGTCGTGAGGTAAAATATATCATTTTCACTCAGAAAGGAAGAGTTTCATTACTCTTAAAGTTTTTTCTAGTGGTATTTTAGTTGTTTGGTTGGTCGTAGGATCTCTAGCCATGTTTTACCCCGTTATTATTTGATTTGGTCAGGTCTTGTTGTTGGTGGTACGTAGTTGTCTTGGTCATGCTGCTCATTGGGAACCAACACCTATGTAGAATTTCTAGCTTTGATACAGTACCTTGACAGATATTGATGTTTGATACCATTTTCGATACCAAGAGGAAAAACTGACACTGAGGACATCTTTTTAAAAACATTTTTATTAAAGGATAAATACCATAAGGCTATAGCATGACAACACCTTCTTCTTCTTCTTCTTTTCTTGGTTAGTAGCAGAGAACAGCAGAATGACTGTGGTAAACATTAACAATAAGACAGGGTTAAAAAAGTGCAGCTGGTAGCGGTGTATCGATGCTGCAGGAAATAAAACCATTTCAAATACTCAGAATTTGATATGCAATGATAAACAGATATTTTTGACAACACTCCAGTGACATATTGCGTTCTTGTGTTCTTGTTTGATCCATTCTAAAGTTTTAGTCTCTGTTTTCTCCTATTAATGCTTTTTTTTGTTTAGAGATTCATAAAACTCACGGAAAAGTGATTTATATAAAAATGGTTTATTATATGGATTATTCCTACCCATACTTGTATGATCAGACATGGATGGATTTGTGCGGTAGTTCCAACCAAATACCTGGCTGTGCCTTTAGCGTTTTGGTTTGAGTCTCTTTGTTTTGTTCATATAACTGTAGTGTGCCGCTGTGCTTCTGAGAAGATTTACTGTAGATTTATTGGTAGGCTGCACACAGCATCCCCCTCTCCTCTCTCTGTGTTTCTCTGTCACTTTGCGCTTACTGTCATTCTACTTCGCTTTCTGTTGGTCTTTATTTGCCTTTGTTTTTTACTCCATCTCCGCACTGACTTCCTCTCTCTCTTTCTCCTCTCTAATTCTATTCATGAGAGGTGCACACTCCATCATTCTGTCTCCCTATATCTCTGTCTGCCCTTCATTTTCTCTACACCTTTCTGCACCGGAGCGAGGTGGAGGAAGGGAGGGAGAAAGAAACAGAGAGAGAGGGGGAGATGGACAGATTAGGTGACAGTGATAAGCGATCGATCTCAAGGCCAAACAGCCCAGGGAGGAGCCCCCTCCCTCCCCCCCCTCACCCCCACTCTATTCTTCTGTTTTCCACTCTCCACTCCTCTGCTCCTCTTCCCTCCTTTCTTCCTCTCTAACCTTTGTTCCCTTCAAACTGACAAGGGTTCATTAAGGATCCACTTTGTGTGTATAAGTGCATGTAAGTGTGTGTGTGTGTGTATGTGTATGCACACTTTTGCCTGTCTGCCTAGTTGATAAGTCATGAAGTATAGCTCCCTAAGGTGCCCCTAAAGAGCTTTTAGTGGCTTTCGATCACACACACACACACACATGCGTACACACAAACACACACGCGGGCCTCATTAGAGTTTTTCAGGAGCACAAAGCACTTGGTTAGTGATTGTTGGACACTTTCATTCATGTTGGTTCACGTCTGTGTATTAATTTTGCATGCTGTTCCTTTTCTGCTCAAACCCATGTGCACTGAGGAACACCACAGAGACCGTCTTCCATCGACCCCCTCCCCTGTCACGCCCACCTCCCAGCATCCCCTTGTGCCTCAGAATGTGCCCGCCACAGCATATTGCCCTAACGAGGATGTCTATTGATCAAGTGATGCTCTTTGTTCTGGACGCCTAAATGGACCTTCAGCCACTCTCACCAGGCCTTTATGGGAGCTGTTATGGCTTTGGCCTGATTACAATAGAAGCACTTAAAATGCTCAACGCCTGATGTTTTATGCAAGAGCACGCTCAGCTTCAGACGCGTACGTCTGCTATATTACAGCGTTCCCTAAGTGTATGCATTTCAGCGTGTTTACCTCACAATGCCCGTCGGTGGTTGGCCATCAGTTTGTTTTTAATGTGAGAGAGTATTTATTTAGTGTAGACACTGATGATGGAAATCTGAGTGGCTCAGTCGGATGTAGGTGTATAAACACATATTCTGTTGATTCACTCAGTCCATCGCTGGGCTGCACATGTTTTAAAAGTCTTGTTTGTACAGTGTATGCATGTTATTTTGGTTCTTGTGTGTGTTTGTGTACATGCATGCATGCTCCAATGTGTCGCCGTGCCCTCCTGTGTGCCGGGGTTTAATTTAAGGCCAACCAACTGTGACCGTGGAAATATTACCCACAATCCCTTTCAGTAAATCCCAAGTTTCCCTCCTTCCACTGCCCCCCACCCGCCACCATCTCCTCACCACCCCTGTCGCATCCTCCCGATAAATAAGCTTTTCCAGCCAATCATTTCCTCCGCTGTTTATTCATGATGCATCCACTTCAAATATTTCACCATTCATCGGGAAATATATTGAGCTGAGGCTGATGAATAATGAAAGTGTCTGTGACGTTACGCCTGTGTGTGTAAGTGCGTGTGTGTACGTGTGTCTCAAAGCCCATTTGTAACATCAGCCAGTGAGTTTAACGGCAGCCTTGACTTTGGGAGTATTTTGTGAAACACCGATTTTTTCTTTTGTTACTTTGATCCATTGTCATCTGTCAAACTTTCTTAAATGAGACGTGCAAGTACTTTCTGCAGTTTAACACATCCTCCTTCTCTGCTAGGGGTGCATGATATGGATATTTTTTTAGCCGATAACCGATAATTTCCTGCTTCTAACGGCCGATATAATAACATAACAGATATTTTCACATTTTTGTATTTTAAAAAGCAGCTCAGAACCTGTAGTTTATGCACACCTTGGGGTAAGAAAGGCTAAGATGGATGATTTGATATTCCAAATCTAACTGACATCACTGTTGTTAACAAAACAAAAACAAAGAAGAGTTATGGCTCTACAAGACGTCATTTATTTTTTCTAGTACACCATAAAACTTCACAAACATTCTTTTGCTTTTATGGAGCATTTACTTACATTGGTATTGATCAGACTGTGAATGTGTGCGGCGACCACATCATACAGGGCAGGTAGTGAGGGATGAGTCTGCAAAGTAGTGGCAGCTTGGGAGAGTGCACTGGTTTCCAAATGTGCCATCAGCTGGGGAAATCCTTGGTCTTCTCTCACAATAAAGGCTGACCATCAAGTGCCATAGATACAAAGTTTTTGTCATTAGTTGCTTTAGCCTTTGGTCTGTCCCTTGTAAACTTCCTGCAGTTTTCAAATGCTGCTGAAGAGGCACTACTACACTCACTTTTGAAGAAAGAAGACATGAACTTACAAACAAGCAGGCCGACAGAAAGACAGTAGTATTTGCTAATAATGAAAAGCATTAGGAAAAGCAATCTGTGTATAGTTACTTCGATTTACACATTCGAAAAGGAGTGGGAGGAAGTATAAACTTACTAAATCTCACCCTTTCTCCATAAGTCATTGAGCAAAATGAAACAGACGGCTTCCTTATGTGGATAAACCCATACTTAAGACTTTTCTTTATATACCATTGTTATCCCATTTTAACTTTGTGCCAATGCTAGCTGCTGCAACTGTGTATACCTTTAATACATCGTTGTTGTGATGGAAACTTTTGTTGTGTTAAAAGTTGTGGACTTTTTCCCTCCTCTCAGAATTCTTGCAGAACATGTATTGCAAATTACAAACTAGGGCTGCAACGATTAGTCGACTAATCGATGACTAATCGATGACTAATTGACTATTAAAATCATATGTGACTATTGTAGTAGTCGACTAATCGGTTTGAGTCATTTTTCATAGAAAAGCACTATAAAAGTACCCCAAAATAATCTTACTGCAGCTTCTTACGTTCAGATATTGGCAGCTTTACACACTCTCCCATGATGGTGAACTAAAACCCTTTGGCGTGAGTACGAAACAAGACATTAGATGACATAGTTTTGGGGTTTGGGAGAGACAGACTGACATTTTTTAACATTTTAACCCATTTTTTGATAAAATGATTAGTCGACTAATCGAAGAAATAATCGACAGATTAGTCGACAGTGAAAATAATCATTAGTTGCAGCCCTATTACAAACATGTTGTCTTACTCTGGAACTATGAAAACGTCCACGCCGGCAACAACATGTTTGGCTCTCTAGCCAGCATGCTGCACTTGGTCTTTCCACTTCTTCTCTTGGTTTATTGGTGGATCACAAACCAACTTTATTGCCACCTACCGTATCAGAGTGTGTTGATGCTGTGCTTAAGACGATGGAAGCAGTTTGGCTTAGTATTTTTGTCCCCATTTATCAGCTAGAATTTTGATATCGGAATAATCCAAAACAAAAAAAAAAACAAATCCTAATTCCCTCCGTCTCTCTTTCACAAACCTATTTTATTCAAACAGCATGAAACCAGAGTCTAATATTAACGCAACCTTTGCATATTCCTCATACTCCATGCTGATGTTCTGAACTTGAGAGATGGTCATTTAGATAGCAACATATGATTTTCATTCCCCCACTTTGATAATCTCCTTCCCCTTTATTTCTTTTGTCGGTTACCTTATGACATTCTTTCATAATCACATTTCTTCTGCTCACACCCTTGATATTCTTTGAAATACTAAGTTTTTTGTTCATGACAGAAATAGTCTTTAAAGTTTGTCTTGGATCATGTCATCTTGTTCTTCTTTTCCTTATCTTGATCTGTCTTTTGCTCACTCCCCAAATATCTGCCTGATGTTTTCTTTTTCCTGTAACAGAAACAAAAGGTCAGCAGTATTTATGGGAATTCATGATTTTTTTTTTTTATCTCATTGCTTGACTTTCTCAGTTGACAACAAGGAGGAGATATCTGTTAACAGCTGTGTAATGTCAGTAACTGTAAAACAGGCAGGTGAGGGCGCGAGTGGGGATTAGTGTGCAAAATGATTTGTGTTTGAATTGATCCTTAGCACCTGTGGGTGGTTTCAGCCAACCCTACTAAGCCTATGCTGCTGACTTGATATGGATCATCTCCTTGCACATATACACACACACACTTGACTAATGCCTCAACTGGGACATCTCACCCAGGCATCTGTGTGTCTGCGTGTGTGTCCGTGATGAAGGGGCCCCTGCTGTGCCCTGATGGGGACATCAATACCAGGCGGTTTAGGCTTTCGACACACTAGCATCAGAGTGTGGAGAGGGAGCAGCAGGTGGAGTGAGACAGGCACAAAATGGAGGACAGGCAGAAGGGATAATGTGCGACAGACTGATTATTTTGTTGTAAATATAATATGAGCAACTCTGCTGCAGTAAACTCGTGAAAAGGTTGAAAAATACATTTGAAATCGATGCAACTCCAAACTGTTAAAGATTATTGTAATAACACGCCATATTTACCATATGCTGTACAACATATGGTCCCAGTTTTAGTCGTTAAGTAATAATTTGACCCTCTTTTATAATTCTGATTGATAGTAATTTCATTTTATGAGGTCTTGCAGTACCCAGCCGTGGTATGTGGTGCTGTGTTGAAGCAAGAGGCCCTGACAGCTCGCTCAGGTCAGAGGATGAGATGAAGGAGACAGCTGGGGAGGAGTGTATGTTCAGGGATGGATGGACGCAGGGACGGAAGGCATTCTCCAACTCTAACTTTAGACCACACATGTCGGTAAACCTCCCGAAACCTGTCCACAGCGTGTCACCACTTGCTTCCATAAAACCCTCTTTGTAAGTGTGAATGTGTGTGCGCGTCAATTGGGGCGCATTTCTCTGTTTGCCCAAACCGACGAGAGTGCATAAATAAACAGCACAAAGGGGCCAAATCATTTGCTAGTATAACAAATCCTGTCTCTGTGTTGAAATTTCATTTTCTTTCCAGAAGCTTATTGTTTCAATTTCCTGCTCTGCTTTGCGAGTTCAAAAGTTCACACACTCACAGTTGGAAGTGTGAACAGAATGTAGCTTGTGCCCACCAAGACATGACCTACAGACCTTGTTTCAGTGCCAAAAAGCCTCTGTGTCTCTACACACGGGGAAACTCAACTAGGCCAATTAGTTTCAATGCAGAACTAGTTTTGGTTCAGCAAGAATCAATCAGATTTCTATTATCAGAGGGATGTGATTGGGGAAGGGATTTGTGTGTGTGGGTGTGTGCATATATTTGGATAAGTGAAAAGATGAGGATTCGGGCTGAGTGCACACGGAGGTAACACAGGATGTTCAACTTTAGACCTTTTCACACAGATTCTGCAGCAGGGCTGCTACTAAGTTCCTTCAGTATGCTGCTTTATGCTGTTTCATACAGAACCAAGCAACCCGGGCATTATGCCACCTGAGTGTGTGATTTTCAGATAGCATAGTGGCGTGACGGGTGTGACATGTAACACCACAGCGTTGGCCTCTGGTGTGATATTTAACATACACATTGGCAGGGCTTTACAAGCAGCAACAATGACATATTATGGCAATAACAATCATGTTATATCAGAGGGTGAGCAGCTCCCAGATGTCAATGTTTCCCTAATTTGTGGACATTTTCGGCTGCTGTTCTATTTAGAGTTGGCTTCTTAATGCTGCTAGCTGCTTTATAAAGCTCACAGCAGTTGGTCACACACATAAAATGCCGTCAAAATGTCACACTGGTCCTGTCCTATCCATCATCCGGTCGTGATGGTAGTCCTTTTTTACACAGACGTCAGTTTGGCACTAATACTACCTCCACTGCTGTCTACAAGGTGAGACAACTCAGTCCCCCTATTCCACCATCTAACCTTTTTATACACAACAGCAAAGTGGAATCATGGCACGAAATTCCTGCCTTTAAAATGCAGTTTAAAAGGATTTTTCCCTGTTGTGAAGGAAGTAAAGCCACTCAAAGATATCCACACAAATGCACACACACATTATGCATATACAGTAAGGTCACCTCTCACACACACGGCATGTTTGTACCATTAATCGCCCGCAGCCCGCTCTCCAGGACAGCAGAACAAAGGCCTGCCGAGCATCTTTTAGCTTGTTCGACGTGACACAAAGCTCCGTTAAACTGACAGAGTTCCTGCTCCGTCAAACCGGGCCTTTTAAACAGGGCTGAGTTGGGATCAAAGGCAAGGACAGCACTGACTGCTCCCACTTTGCACAGTTTGATCCTGTTTGCTGCTCTTTGCAAAGAGAAACACACTTAGTCTCTTCAGAGGGAAACTGAAAAGGGAAAGAAAGTTCCGCCATTCGTGCAAAGTATTCATAAACATGTGCCCTCACAACCGACGAGGAAAGAAACCTTGTCAATTGTTAACGTTTTCACTTGGAGGTCACTCACGCTGGTGGGGTTTTCATAATGCTGCGATGCAGTGATTAAGATGTTTTAAAATATGATACATGAAGCTGCTACAAGAATATATAAAACAGGACTTGAATAGGAATTCAAACATACAATGAGACTGCAACACACTTTGATCATTACAGCAACCCTAATTAACCACGCAAGGTTCTTAATAGAGCACTTGTTTCTGTTCTTGTAAACCTCTTTGATTTTTCTTTTAAATCATTTTCTATTGAACTGAGTTTTCTGCCAGATACACAAAATATACAGGCTCTCTGTATATTAACACCAAACAAGGTCTGCCTGCAATAAATACAAAAAAATGTAGCCAGACCAAGGCCTCAGTAATGTAAGCCATTTATAATGAGAGCAACACAAGGATAACTGCAAAGTGGCCCTGAACTATACCGTTTAACTTCTAGGGATTTATGTGTGCAGATGCATGACGTGTGCATGTATGCATTCAGATCTGTGTGTGTGTGTGGGTGCTTACGTCTGTATTACATATTGACCTTTGCTGCCCTCTATAACGCAGACATTGCCCACATCAGACACACAGCACCAGTACCCGACACACCGCTTAACCCCCTGCCTGGGACCTTGACAGCTTCTCCATAGGAGGCTGACCCTGAAGGTCCTGGAAAATGCTTTGTTCATACCAAACACACACACACACACACACACACACACACACACAAACCCGATGCATTAATACTGACTTACACTCTGCACATGCATGCACACACATGCACATACAGAGTAGGAGCTATAGGACCATATAGCTTTTAAACAAGCTTGAAGAATTAGCAGAGAGGCCCATGTGTCAGCCCCCCACTGACAGAAACACTGTTGATCCCTCTGGAGTTACAGCCACTGCTCTGTCCTCTTGACCGCTTCTATATATCTCCCTCTGACACACACTCACATTGAAAACACAAATATGTAAAACTGCATTACTTTTATCAAGCAATAATTCCAAAAATATCACTCATTCCAGTGTCTTAAGTATAAATATTTGTTGCATTTCTGCTTTTTTATTAATGCAAATTGAATATTTTAAAGTTTTGGAGTGTTTTTCTAAACAAAACAAGCACTGTGGAGACATCACCTTAGGCTCCAGAAAAATGTGGTGTGCATTTTTCACTTTCCCCACCACATTTAGTTGACTAAATGATTAACTAATTTGTTAAAAAACATTAACAGATGATGAAAACAGTTGAAAGCTCAAGGCATTTGCAGCCTACAAACATGAAGACCATGCTTGACTATCTGCGCGTGCATTCATACATGCTTGTTTTACAGCTGCACAAATGATTAAAAAACATCTTTCTCGTGTCTGGAAACAGCACTCCCTTGTTGGAAAAACATTTCTGCTGTTGCCTTGTGCCTCGGTTTGTTATGAAGGAATTCCATCATCTCTCCATAACCATCTGCTCTTAAAACACTCTGCCTTTTACAATCAGCAGATGCTCTGGAAATTACCTCCTCTTCCCCTCCACTGCCACATCAACCACATCGCTTGTCTGCCAGATCTGCAGTTCAATAACAGAGTCATAACACTGAGGACGTTGGTGAATTTCGACTGTTCTTAAAAGTTATGATTGAACTTAAAAGTTGTCATCTGACTGGAGGGAAGGCAGGGCCAGGCAGCCCCTGTAATCTGATTGTTATCACTGTGATAGATTTTCACGGTTAAGATGAAAGCATGTATTAGCCCTTTGTAAACCCTAGTTCCAAAACCTAAAAACTTGATTTGGATAGCTCCCAGGATGATAGCTATCAGGGAATATTGCTGTTTTTCTGTTATCTTATGGATGTGTCAACACTGTCTCTTAGGGCAGTATTGTGTAGACTACACTATGACTAAGACAGGTGTACACTGTCTAGACTGATTCAGATAATAGAGGACGCAAAACATGACATGATGTGATAAAACATGTCATCACATAACTGTTGGCCCAAGTATCTATTCAATTAATCCTTCACTACACTGAAACAACACTTTTATTATGAGTGTCCATGGGAATACAATAAACTAAAAGCGCTGGCAGAGTTCAAGCGTTCCTCTGTCTGTTGAGCAACACGGAGCGAGTGAATCACACTATTCAGACATTAGCTGGGGTGAGTTTAGAGCATGGGCTGGTTTCCTCTAATGTAAGATGCCAGTGTTGTACTACATTTCACTTCACAGCCCACTTGTATTGCCTTAGGACAGTAATTAGTGTAAAAATGAATGGTTGACGCATCATCTCGTTATGTGAACAAGCTAAATCCATTAAATTAAATACTTTGTAACTTTTACGAGGGGTGCGAGCGTGGGAGAACTAGAGGAGGAAAGATATAAATTAGATGGGAAACCTTGAGAAAATCAACTTAGAGCAAACATTTGTGATGAGAATCCCAACAAGCTTTGTCATAAAGTTTTAACTCAGTGGGATGGGAGCTTGATGCCTAACAAAACATTTCCAAACGTCTGGTTTAGATAAAATCGGTCTCATGCAATATGAAATTATCCAGGAGCAATCAAAAATGAAATCTCGGAGTGACCCTGGAAATATGAGAGTTAAGCCGAGCGAGGCAGACAGAGTATAAACCAATGGAGAGACCTTTAACAAGACTGTTGACATCCGCAAGACTCCCAGCTGCACTTGCTCATCTCTTAATAAGCTGCTATACAGTTTAATGTACAGTAGATCGATAATTTTCATTAAATGGCTGCATGCAAGGATGAGCCCACGTACATATACAACTCCAAATGAGGTGTATTGTAATATTTGTAATAATGTAACATCAAATTACAGTACATTTGTACTGTAGTGGAGCTTCCAGCTTTGCACACAAAACCTAAAATATACGTATATGCAAAAGAATCCGATGAATCACTTCTCAAAAGGATAGCAAACACATTTAGGCCCTTTCTATATGCATACAGATATTTTTAAAATCGGTATTTTCCACCTCCATCTTTGAAAAAAAAATTCTGTCCACACAACCTTCATTTTACAGAATATCTTTGTCTGTACTACAATGAAAAAAAGGCTCCAAAGGCTCGCTGTCTTTTGCAGTTTCCCCTCATCGCAAAGGTAGTTGAGTGTACAAGCTAACGTTACCTTTTTTCAAAACACAGACAGGAGATCTCATCACTGTTGATGAGGGCGAAGGAACTCTAATTTAAAAGCTTTCCTTATACTCCTGATTGACAATTGCTAATTCAATCTGTCCTGATCCAAGACTATCGTTTTTAATGGACTTTAAACCAGGGACACTGAGGTGGACCAAACAACACTAGCCTCAGCAGAAGGCTTCGTTCATCTATAAAGTGGTGCACTAATGCTAACTTTAGGTGCAACGTAGTCATTAGACCAAGAAGTGCTAACAAAACCTAAACAAACCAGTAGTCCACCGTATTGTTTTTGACTCATGTTCATTACACAAAGCAACAATCAGGCGAAAACATTCTCACTCCGACCTCGTCATATAGCAACGTTTGGTTATGGTCTTTCCACATCCAGATACATGAAAGGTACCTTGGGTGTGTTGGATGCTGATGTTCTACGATGCAGTCCCAAGTTCCGCCTTTTACATGCGTTGTCCTTTTTCAAAATACACATCCGTTTTCACAGGAAATTTATCGTATACATACATAGTGTCTTTCAAAATAAACGCACTACATTGGCACAACACCGCGAATTGATGTTTTTTTTCCTTTAACAACAAACACACGTGGTTAGGTTTCGGACAAAAGAACAGGGTTTGGCGTTATGATCTTATGGAATGCGAACACCATACTCCCGGGTGGAAGTCGGTGTTTGTTGGACATTGCCTAAGTGCTGGATTTGGATGACTTCAGAGTGAGAGCGGGTTGATCAGAAGTGCAAGAAGTTACAAGATGACATCATCGTTTCCCATCGTTCCATTTATATGTCCAAACAGATACAAATTAACCGGAGTTTCAAAAAAAAAAAAAAAAAAAATCTCTTCCTTGGAAGGGGTTCTGAAAAAAAATCTTTGTTTTGGTGACCTAAAACTGTGTGTGCGTGTTGACGAGAGGCCTACACCAATCTCAAAAATATCTGTACTCGTGTGGACAGGGCTTCAGTCTCAGTTTAGTAAAATCTGAGTCTATCTCTGAGCAAAGATGATATAAATCAGCCTTTTCGGTAGATTGATTACAATGCCTTTTTAATGCTATCTGAGGGAACTGGATAAGATAAGATAATCCTAAAACAAGATAATCCTTTATTCATCCCACAACAGGGAAATTAGCAAGGCTTGTATTAGCTGTTGAGGTTTCCCTCGAGGAAGGAAGGATCCCTCAAGGAGGGAGGGAATCTACACATGACAACAGTGATGTATACACAGGCACAACTATAGCTACAGTCTGTCAGTAAAGCAATTACATCCCACAGAGAAATGCATCACAGTTACCATTTGGCTTCCCATGGTTCCCTCTGTAAATGTTACACCAAATGTTAAACCTAACTCCTCACAAACTCTGCTGCAATCACAGAAAGCCTGACACATGCACACTGCATGCATGCATGCACTCAGTAACAGATACAGTGCAGCAGTATACAGTCAGTGGTTTGTGAACTGTGAAAGGGGCGAGGGTTTTATGAAAGTGGTGACATTATAACATCCTGACACAGCTCCATGGCAACCTACCTTGAAGGTCAGTGCGTGTTTGCCCGTGTGCATTTACTGTAAGGATATATATATGGAGGTGTCAGCTTGGGTCAGTATGCGCATGTGTGTGTTCATGGCTGTGATGCCAGACTTAATGACCAGTGCAATGGGGGGAAAACACAGGTTCGCTGACATGAAACAAACAAGACACACACACGTTTGTGTGTCTTCTTTTCATCCTCGCAGCTATGTTTTCTTCTACCCACATGTTTACCTTTTCCCTTAATGTTCCCCACCAGCTTTCAAACCTTCATACACGCCAGTTTCTTCTTTATACCTCCTCCCACACTGGATCTCCTCTGCCTCTCCCACATGGTATGCCTCCCTTTTTTTTTTTAAGTCTATCTGCCCTTTTTGCCAGTTTTCCTACTCATTTCACTCCTCCATCCATCTGCTGATCATTTGTCCTAAGAGACAGAAGGAGACAGGGAGTGAGAGGGGCTCACATAGCAACAACAGAGAAAAAGTGGGCTGACATTCTTCTGTGAGGTGCCACATACAGGTGGGCAACAGGAGGCGGATGAAGTAAAAAGAAGGGAGAGAGGAATGTGCATAATGGTCATTTCACACAGGAGATAATGACGTACGTCGACTGAACACATGCTGTCTTTGTTAGACAAATCAGTAGCTAGGTTAGAGGATGATACAGAATAAAAATTTGTTCATGAATAGAAATGCCACGTTGCTAAGCAAATCAGAGTGGCGTCCAGTCTGTGTTCAAACCAGATCCGGAAGCAACGTCACAAAGCAACATTAAAAGACCTATTCAGATCCACTGTTAGTGTCAGTCTGTGAGGAGGTCATCTTGCTTGATTAGAGTGTTTCCAAAATGTGCTACTATGATTATCTACAGATGATTTAAGGAGTATATTGTTTAAAACCCATTTATTGAGCCGTTCTGCACGTTTGCCCAGATGATGGTCCCATTTTAATTAAATTCTTGGATTGGAAGTGTGCAGAGGCTTCTATTCTCCAAAGTGGAGTTTTTGGCCTTCTTGCAGACAAGCATTGTTTCCTGAGCGCAGTGATCTTCTTAAAAGTATCTCAAAAGTATGAGAGAAAGTTTTATTTTAATTTAGGAAAGCTTTTTCTTAATCCAGCCATGGCTTCACCCCCTTTTGAAGCGAATCTTTTAGTTCCATTTAAGGTCTACACCCGGGACATTATGTAACGGACCTAAGCATTGTACTGTACGTACAATGATCTTGTGAATATTATGAGAAGAAATTAAAGTGATGGAAAATGCTGTGCATTTTAATTGCAACATTTTTTCCCCAATTTTGTGACTGGCTTGGCTGCTGAGACCCTTTTAGGTTTATTTAAGGTTTGCATCAGTTACCCATTTAAGCAGAGATTCTACAATAATGTTGCAAAGAAGATCCACCATTATGCTGGCTTTGCTTTTTTTAATTTTTTTTTTTTTTTTTTTTTAACACTGAGCCAAAAAAGCACCGGCACAATGCCGCCCCAGTCTGTGATTCTAGATAACATGCTGGTGTTCTGAAAGCCAAAGAGGAGTGAGGTGTAACACAACAGCGTCAGTGTCTAGTGTCATTTTGCACAGATTTCAATCCTGTTACGTCCGCCAAAATTAAATCAGCTTTTTTAAAAATTCCTTGTGGAGCTTAAAATTATTTAATTTACAACTACTTTATGATACTGAGGTCTTATGCTAAATTCAGCATCATGTTTCACACAGTAAAACTAATCTAATTTATTAAATCAGCAGTTATAGAATGTCTAAACTGTTTTGTTAAGGCAGACAAGCAGAGCTTTATCTGGGAAACACAACGTTTACTCACTTTACAGTACATGGAGCTTCAATTAATATCAAATTATGTTAAATGTTCGCAGAATGAGTCTCTGTTTATAAGTCGTAAGAAATCATAAATCATCTTTCAGAAGGAGTAGTAGTAGTTTACCGTACGCCAGCTCAGCATTGTTAAAATAACAGAGAAAGGTAAGCTTACACCTAATACAACTGGTTAGAAACAAAAACAAACATTGCTATGAGATGGCTGTCACACTGTAAAAATATTCAATGTGAAATCACAGTAAATTACTGGCCAGATATTGCATGACTTTCACAGTAAGCTTCACAGTAATTTACTGCTAAATATCTTCACAGTAACTTATTGTAACTTCACAGCTGTGGTATTACAGTAATTTTTTGTAAACTTACAACCGTATACTGTACCTTCACAGCTGCAATGACCAAGGAATTCCAGTGATATTACAGTATGTAATTGTGGAATTACAGCATCTAGTTGTTCATGCATTACAACAATGGCCTGTACTTTTACATTTTTACTGTGAAAGTAATGCGATATTTTGGGCCTGTGAATTAACTGTGAATTTACACTAATGTTAACTGTGCAGAGATGGCAGAGGTACGATTGCGTTATTCGGTTTGAGATGTAACAGGTGGTGTGTTCTGCGTGCTTTGTTTCCCAGTGGTTCTAGGACAGAGGATTAGTTTGCCATTACCTTTTGAAAACAGCGGTTCTAGCTCAGTAACAGGATATGCCAGAAGTCACACCCACAGTTCACGCAAGATATCATGGAAGCCTGAAATAAGGTGGATAAAAGGGGCTAATGAAACCTACTGTTTCAAACATGCAATGTGTGCTTGTATCTGTGTTTGCACGTCATGTTACCTCACCTTTCAAAGTGTTATATTGTGTCACTAATACCTATGTAAGTGTTAACTGCTGCAGACACATGGCAACTTTTCGCGTCCGTGTGGGTTATTTGAGTTTCCTGGAACATAGTCACAGCTAGCTGGCTTTTCAGAACTGAGTGCAGGTAATGGAGTAGACAACAGACCGAGGCTTCAGCTCCGTCCCCATCTGTATAGGATGTCCTTCTCTCTCTCACATTAGGAAGACATGTTACACGGCTCAGAGACGTTTCATTGCTGCTGTTCTGTCTCAGCTGCCAAATACCCTGTCACTATAAAACAATGACTTATGATTAATGGCAAACACGTCTCCCACTCAATGATGTATAGCTATTAATTGACACTAACTGCCCATGTGTGACCGTGCATAAACTCAAATGCATCTACGGGCATGCACACACCCACTCCGGTCCTGGTAAACATGTCAGAGCGTACAGTATTTACAAAGGGATTGAAGTGGGTTTGGGGCAGCAATGATTCAGGAGAATGGCCCCAGGGTCTGACAGGATGTTGGGGGATGTGTCATTTTTCCCTGACTCCCTTGGTGACGAGCAGAGACATAAAGAAATCCTTTTACACACAGAGAGATATACACAGACCCACATACACACACTCAGCCATTCACTCACATATATAGCCTACACACATCAGTGTTATACACCCATAAAAATGGTTATTTGGCAGAGTAGTGAGTAGATGAGCTCAGAGGAAGTATCTGTCTGTCTTTTTTTTCTTCTTCTCTGTTTTGGACTTGAGCTGCAGCATGCTAATGCAGACTACATCAAACACTCAGTGGAGCCCTACATCTCGCTGTTTCACTCAGCACCAAGAGCAGAACAAGAACTTGTCTGTCACTGCTCTTAATTCATTGTCTCCCTGGGGCAAAATGAGCGCTGACAGACATAAATGGCAGAAATGAATATCGTAAGATCACAGTCAAGGGTGGCGGTGGGAGAAAGATGGGTGAGAAGAGTTGGAATCAGAGGGGGGCGAGGGATGGAGAGATGAAGAAGAGGGACACAAAGTGTGGGACAAACGGTCGAGATGGGAGGTTGAATGAATCTACATATGAGAACGGGAGATGAAGGAATGCATGGGTACGTCCCTGTGTCCCTCACTGCTGACAGTCAGTATATTATACTGGGCTGACCACCTGCTCTGAGCCTGCAGTACACCCTCCATAAAGCCACAGCAGATGGACACAGTAAAATGCACCATGACCAGCAGCTATGCATTTGTGTGTGTGTGTATGAGTGTGTGTGTGTGTGTGTGCTGTCCATTACAGCACATATCCTGTATAAATATATTAAAATATGCCTACATTCACACACAGCCCTGCTCTCCTTCATGTCCCGGAGGCAAACCCAGTAATATGTGATACTCTATAGGTCTGATGTCTCCGTGTCTTCTCCCCATCCCCTCCCAGTGCTGTAAGCCTATCGGCCAGTTAGCCAGCAAGGAATGTGGCTGTCAACTCGTATAACATCGCCACTCTCACATGTTCTTCCTCTGACTTTATTGCTCTCTCCTTAGCCGTCTCTCTACCTCATTACGAGCATTTTGGGAGTTGCATTTCTTCCCCTCACAGCATTACTATGTTCTATCTCAAAAGATGATGCGACCAAATCAGAGTAGAGCAAGAACTTCAAACAAGATCTTAGGTTTTAATGGATAACCCTGGTTCATTTACAGTTTTGAAGTTCATTCCTATCTGTGAGCCACGAACTGTGTATTGGACTCACCAAGTTAATTGGATCTAGGAACATGGCAACTTTACTACAACCATGTCAGACAGGGCAAGAGACACAAGCAAGAACTCCTTGTTCAGCTTTTTTGGAGAAAACAAGCCCAGACAACAAAGGTTGGGTACCAAACTCTGTACTTTTAAGGGTACCAACCGAGTTAAGTCAGTATTAAGAGTACCAATTCATGTTAAATCCATAGGTGCCAAATGCTGGTACCTGAGAGCACATCAGGCTGAGAACGCCGGGTTAAGACAAGAGGTAGAATTGCCACAAACCATCCCAAAGCCTGGAAGCCAGCCATGAAGCTCCTCAGCCGCGCCATCAGCTTTACAACGAGCCAAAACTATCTCTGCAGTGCTGATCTGCCGCGATAGTTTCGCCGTCTGGTCTTTTTCCTGCTCTATATTATTTTAGCAACAGCCTAGTATCACTGTTCGACGAGCAGACACACACACACACACACACACACACACACACACACACAGAGGAGGAGACAGACAGAGACAGAACATTAGCCATATGCGCGATTAGAAAAGAGCAAAGGGCCAGAATTGCTTTTTAATCTACTACGTCACCCCTGCATCTTGTTAAATAACTAAATGTTTGTTATTGTGGAGAAATTAAAGTGCTGAGTAAACCATATGGTACCAGGACCATTTCAGGTACTGGTACCAGTTCAAATGTGAACAGTACCCAACCCTAGTACAGACCTACTTCCTGTTCAACTAGAACATACCCTGTGTGCATACACACATTGTTTTACTGTCCAATGAGGGATTTGTTTCCAACTTTTCAGACAGTTTAGATAATCTTCCTAAACCTTTGGCTTGTTTACAACCCGTCTGAACACTCGTGTTTCTTGATCCCATCAGATTTTGTTGTACATTCCATTTCCCATTGTTCCTTTGTTATTTGTATATCATTATAAGCCAAAATGATCCTTTAAAGACACCTCGCCCCTTTTGTGACACTGTATCTTTCTGAGCAGCGTTGGAGCCCAGTTACAGCTGAGGCTGTTGCCGCCTGGTTCGCGTGATTGTTAGACTGGTAGAGAAATAGTCTGTTGTGTATTATGAGCTGTAATATGAGTGTCTCAGAGGGTGGTATTGTCATTTCTTTCCAGTTCCTCAGACAAAGAGAAAAATGTTTTCCATCTCCAGGTCCCAAGAAAAGAGAGCTGCTGAAATAGTGGTCTGGTGAGGAATTTAATTTTACAGTCAAGATGATTGCGGAGTGGAAGTATTGGATGCAGTTATCTGTGCCTCTTGCCTCTCCTAGCTCTTCCATTACACTCCTTTGCCATCAGTAATAAGAGGTGATAACCTCTCTGGACAGAGGGCACAGTCCTATTCTGACCGCTGTTAAGAACTGGCACGATCAGTCTCTGCCTTCTCCCCCTCTGCCTCCCTCTGTCTTTCAATTCTCTCTTTCATCCTCTGACCCCAAACCAATCATCTGCAATTAGACAACTGCACAAACTAAATCGAGAAGTGTTTGCGATGTGCGTTTGTGGCCTGTGTGTTGAAAGGTCCTGAATAGGCCTTAACATGTGTACTTTAGTTGCGGTTCAGTCAGAGTTCACCTCCTCCTGGCCAAACATATTTTCCCTTCGGACCAAAATCAACAAATGATCTTTCACTCTAGGAACATGCACACATACACATATACACACACCTCCGCATAAGCATACACACACTCAACAGGATATCACAAGTTTGCCTTTTAAGGTCCCAGTGCATTTCTAGTTTCTAGGTTACTGTGATTTGATTTATCAAGCAACGGAACATTGCCTGAGGATACTGAATTGAAAATATATCAGATGTATGAATTTCAACAGGGAGAGGTGAAATAATGTAAATAGATCTGATTTGGGGTCATGAGCGCGACTGGGCCGAGCGAGAACCTCAGGCAGGCGGAGAGAATCAGGAAAGAGAAGGGGTGGGAGCGAGGAAAGACAGAGGGAACAGAGTGGAAAAGAGGTAGAAACAAACAAAGATGATCTTTTCTACTCAGGTAGAGGGGGCTTTGACTTTGTAATGCACGCAGCTGTCAGCGGTGTGTAAGCGCCACGGTCTTGACAGTTCCTGTCAAAGTCTTCGGCTTTTGTTTCAGGCATTTCTTTTTTACATAAAAGCTTCAGTCTGTGCATTCATCAGTTGTCCATCCTTAAAGTCAAAATGTTGTCTTTACAGTTCTGCAGTGACAACAATGACGATCTCTCTCACGGTGTGTGCTGCTTTATCCACAGGTGCCCTAAGGTTTAGCCTTGAGAACTGCATATTGGCTTGCATGGTGCTGCTATCATTTCACACTGTGTTGCCCTTTGTGTCTTAACAACACAGAAGACAGAAGGCAAGCACTGAAGAGTGAGCATTTTGTAGCATCTTTCCAATACTAAATAAGAAAAACATTTCATACAGGATCTTTATAAATCTGTGTGTGAGTAATCACTCCCTGGCTCTCCCGGGTCACACCTTTGAGCAGTGGTATTTAGAGGAGGGCGCTGCTTTGGCGGCACATTGAAAAGTTCCTCTTTCTATTGAATTTCACTTATTCAACTGGTTAGATGACTTGGATTGCTCTCTGCCTCCATACCTGCCAGTGAGCTCTTGCTCTCCTCCTTTTCTCTGTCTTTCTCTTTCACTCAGGTTAGCTATCTCTCCCTGTCCTCCTTGCTTTCTGTCTGCAGCCACCAGTGCACAGCTCAGAGAGGTGGCTGATGGGAGTTCACTGGGTACAGTGTGTGCGTGTGCGCTGAGCCCGTGCGTGTCAGTGTGGTTGTGCGTGTGCGTTTGTCTCTCTGTGAGTGTGTGTGTGCACACAGCAATGTCACTGGGCTGTGTAATTGAAATGGAAATGAGCCAATCAGCGACTGCAGTGGTGTGCCACCTTACCCTGCATTCACTTCACTGTTCCAGCTCTCCCAAACTCACTCTCTCTGTTTGTGACTCTGTGTTTGCGTGTGCGAGTGTCTCTATGTATCTGTGTGAGTGAGTGTGTTTGGGTGTGTTTGTGCTGACAATACTTGGCCCTTCAGTTTCTGCCCTGAGGGCCTGAGGAGGTGGTGTGAAAATGTAATCAGTTGGTAATAAAGATTATCTCCCTCTCTTTCTCACTCACTCACTTACTCACTGACTCACACACACACACACGCACACACACACACGCACGCACACACACATATGCACCCACACTCTGTGTCCAGCTGATTTCCCTGGCTTTGTGTTGTGACCCACAGCTCGCTGGGACAGCTGTGGCATAACAAAGACATGTAATTATCACCATTTGACAATTAGCCTTCCATCCAACTTTGCTCCTTAATTACCTATTTTACTGCGAGAAGGCCTCCGCTGCCACTCTCAGCTGCTAGTCTTTACTCACAAGAATGGAAAAGATTGTCGCTCATGATGTTGCCATTAGTATGTCGTAAAATAGGGAGTGATTGTGGTGGTTGGGTGGAGCGTGTTCAAGTGTGTGGCATTGCCGGAGGAGTGAGGGCAACTCAGTGCCAACTCCATCTGGACTATTTCTTATGTGATTTGTACCAGCTTTTGGCTCGCGCTGTAGGAACATAATGGGAATAAACACGTAAGCTAGAACTTTATGGATTCTGCAGTGTGCAACCGAACTTGCTCTAACATATAATAATAAAACACCTACTAAAGTGATACATTTTTTTAAAAAAACATTGTATATTTATCAATTAAATTAACACCTATTTTATTTGCTAATGTGTTTTAAAGTTTAAAGTTTTCTAATTACTTCAATTTAGATTCCATTCTCTTTAGCTTAAAGCCATAAGCAGTGTGTTACCTATAAATTAAATGGGGTCCAATGGAGCAGCAATCTGATTGGCCACTTGTTGTGTGTTGCACATTACCCTCTTTCGTACACAGTATCAGGTGGGGGAGTGGTTGTGTTAGAGCTCAACAACAAACAGCAAAAGTTCAATATTTATTTGACATTTGAAGACATAATAGAAGGAAATAAAATTTTGAATTGGCCAATTTAAAGTTCCGGTTTAGTGGTTCCCAACTGGTCCAGCCACGGGGTCCAGATTTCTCCATCATTGGTTCAAGGTCCACACAGTTTAATACATTCAGTGTCATACTAGTGTTTGGCCACGTCATCGAGCTAGTTTGTTGTCTCTGTCAAGTAGCTGTTTGTTAGTACAGCAGGAAATGGCATTTCAAAATAAAAGCTATGTGCTGGAACTTCACTGTACTTAAAAATAGAGTGTTTTTTTTACAAACTTGACACATTTGCAAGTCACTGACCCACTTCTGGACCATGACCCACCAGTTGGGAACCACTGGTCTAGTGGCATCTAGCAGTGAGGTCTGCAGATTGCCACCAACTATAACTCTTCCCCTGTGACAAAATATAGGTGAGCTATATGGCCAGTATGTCGGTGGAGATTCTCAGTCATCCAGGTCACTGTAATCGTAAGTGCTATATCGTAGGCAACTGGACTTGGCTTGCGTTTCTTGAAGACGTTCACACCCACATAGGGTTTATAGCCTGCAACTCTGTACCAGTCATTTAGAACTGAAGAAGCTTCTTGGATGAGAGGCGAAACGTCTTCAAGAAACGCAAGCAAGTCCAGTTGCCTACGATACAGTACTTACAATTATATGGCCAATATGAAAATGGTACTGTCTAGAGCCAGCATGTGGTTTTTTCCATTCTGGGCTACCATAATCCTCATGGCCAACCCTGTGGAAGAGGTCTCGCTCCGTATGTAGACATCAACTGCTCACTCTAAGTTAACGAAAATGCAATAATTCTTATTTTCAGGGGATTATGCAGCTAAAAGAAAACATAGCTATGGATATTATATTCTGCCTCTGCCAATATATTCCCCAGCACACTGAACTTTTAATGATACTTAATTTATTAATTGATTGTCATTAGATTACTATGCAGGATCTTCCTGGAAAAACAATGTATAGACTCATACAAACGTAATCCCTCTCTGTCATCATGTATGACCCACTAGAAGTGTGCTTCAACTGTATTACTTCTTTTACTATGTTTGGGACATTCTTGGGCTGTACAGTACTGTAACTGACAATGACTAAACAGCATGCCTTTAAACACTGAGTAAATGTATAATTATTCTGGACACGCACTTCAGACACAATATATCGCTGACACAAACGCACAAAACAGCCAGTTTTGATGCAGCTTTAATTTACATTTTCTTTTGTGCCCACTGAATTAGTTGATCCGGCAGTATCTTTGCAATTACTCTCTCCTATTGACCCGAGTGTTACTGTACCATCTCTCCTGCTAATATTTCACTCTTTGGGATTCTCACAGAGCGCAGCCTTGATTTACATTCCATTGGTGAAACCTCTTGGTCCTCCTGTTTCCTATACAGAGACTGATGTATGTTTGAACAACACACGTCCGTTTCACGGTGAAGAACCGTTTCCTCTCACTGCTGAAGAGTGGGGACTGTTTATAGAACAGCAGCAGCCGATTAAAGCTACCATCGCTATAAACAAGACGCCAGCCGCATCTAAAACTCCCACATTAGTCCCTTGATAACGGGGTTTTTATAAGGACAATAAACATAGCTTTCTACAAAATACAAGAAGTTTTCCGGGAGACATCTTAGCGGTGATCCCGCACCGAATAGACTCGGAGAAAAATTTACAGCTCTGGCTGCGAACACAGTCATGTCATACACATACAGTTTTAGTAGAATCTGCTTTAATGATAAATGCATGGTTGAATAACTCCCGCAAAGACTTTGATTCACTGGGAGCCTTGCAATACTATCTGCATTATTCAGTCTTGCTGCCTGTTTTTTTGTATTCCCTCACCTTCTTTTGGAACCAGGTCCCTTTCTCTCTCCCGCCCTGTCTGTTTCTCACCATCGCTCTCTTTCTCACTCAGTGCCATTAGCAGCTTCTGGCTGTCTCACTGCTGTTCCTTTGCCAATGTGCCAGGGAGCTCACTGAGCTGATAACACAAACCTAATGTATCTGCGTGGGCGTGTATGTGTGCGCATGGAGGTGTGTACTGGGCGTGTGTTTGTTGCATATATGTGTGTGAGTGAGTGTGTTACATGTTACAAATGCCTGTTCTGTCCCTTTTATGTGCTCACTCACCCAAACATCCTCTGCTTCATTTGCAGTCAGGGCCATGAGCCACTATTCTGACTGCTGAGGCAGGGAGAGAAGGGCAGCTGAAACATCACACACACATACACACACACATACAGAGACATGCACATACATACACACACACTCATTCTTTTCTCTCTCACACACAGTACACTTTAACACACACACATACACACGCTGGGGCGAGCGGATGGGAGGATGTGACCATTAAGTCAGTGACATTTTAAAGCAGTGAGGGAGATGCATGGCTCTTCCTGGACCTCCACAGACATGTTTTAAATGAGATGTTACAGATGAGCTACTCCATGCTTTGGTTGTAAACACCCTCACAGTGGTATTTACCCTACACGGGTAAACACAGACAAGCAACATTTCATGCTAGCGCATTCTCACATACACACTCGCACATACATAAATAGACAGAGCAGAAACCGCAGACACACATGATCACATTAATGAGAAATGGCTGTGGTTCGATTTGTCGCTTGATTGTTACATTAATCATTCGAAATAGCAACACGAATTAAGTGACAAGAGAAGGCGCCCGAAAGCAGATTTTGCTCAAATTGCTATTTGATCTTCAAAACAAGTGGTCTGGTTTGCATTGTGATTGTAATTCAGTGTAGTTTGTCTAGATGCACCGCAGATTGAGGCAAACGCAGCCAAGCAGGATAAGCGTTTTCGTCGCATGTAAAACGATTTGATCTCAGAAAATCCATTCTTTAGAATCAAAATTCACATTGAGATAACAAGCAGCGCTGTAGTTTTGAATAGATAAAGCAAATAAGTGGGTGGGAAGACATTGACGGGGAACAGGAGGATAAAGAAAAGTACAGACGTTTTTATGCTATTGTGCAGCATAGTATTTTCATCAGCATCTGAAGATTCCTCTGGTATTTTTAGACCAAGTGCAAGAATACAAGAATTGTCTCTCTATTGAAGCTCACTTGCTGAATTGTTGCTTCCTGTACAAAACCTTTAAGACATAACGGGCATTTTGTGCATGAGGGCTTCAGAAAAGTCAAGTCAGTTTTATCTATATAGCCCAATATCTATAATCGGAAATCTGACCATACAGCATTTCACCCCCTCATTCATAAGGCTCATTTACACTCCCTTTATACAAAGATAGAAATGTTCCTTTCAGCGCTGCCCACATACTTTTATGTCTCCTTTATGTTGGCATAGATACAGCCAATAGATGGCACAAGATTACAGAGTCATACCTTTCTGACAACAACAAACATGCTGATGGTGAAGAAGGTCGTAATAATGTGCCTTTTAACAGAGGCAGCGGTGGTCTTCGAGGCCATTAAATACATCACAACATGTGGACGGATAATTCTCTTTCCTCACTATCCGTTCTGTTCCGCAATTTTTAAAACATTTTCCTCATGCCCTATGCTTGAATCTCGCTTATTCTACAATTCCCTGTCCAGAAGATCACCAGTGCTACTGCTGCATTTTGTGCGTATCCGCAAGCTTTCACGAAACGTGCACAAATACAAATAAAATTAACACAGTGTACGGACAGAAGGCTTCATCTGTGTCTGTATGTTGTATGAGGACACTGTAGGAAGGGCAACAGAGGACGGATCCCTTTCCCTGGACGAACAGACATGCACACATGACAAGAGATGTCATGTAACGAACACAGTCATAATACAGTATCTGTCAAGCAATTTCCCAACGTCACCAAACAGATAGGACCTGAGCTACACGACCTCCTCTCCATCTCAGGGAAGTGGAAAAAGGACAGATTAGTACACTAACTCACAAAACTAAGTGGCGACAGAAAGAGGTCACCATGCTGTGTGTATACTGATTCACTATGCTAATCCTGAGGCCCCAGAGACCTTGGGATAAAAATTATTTTAGCCTGTTATACGCTCTGCCCCTTGTGCATTCTGGAGCATGAGGAGCCCCTCTTATAGACAGCAGTGGCGGTTTTCAATTAAAAGTTCTGTCAGAACTCTCGTCAGGTTGTGCACTTACACCACTAAAGACTGGGTCTCAATTATAAACTCGCACCACCTGGCTTCTGGGTGAAATGAGTCGGTGACACCAGCTGTGTGTGCAACTCTGTGGCTTGCATCGCCGCCGGGAGAGCGTTTCAAGTGTGTGTGCTAAATTGAGGGCATCCCTAGCAAGTTTACAGGTGCTCAGTGTTTTCTCAATGAGACCCCCTGTGATCCCTGAGGTTAAGGTCGTAGCATCCAAGACCCGGCCAGAAACTCACAACGCAATTGCTGTCTAATTTTGGTAGCTGTGAGAAATCCACAGGTGAGAGAGCTATTTTATGGACAGCAGAGAGGAAAGTGTGTGTGTGTGTGTGTGTGTGTGTGTGTGTGTAGACGGGGGCTTGTGACAGTGTGTGGCCTTTTGATGAATCTGCCTGTATGTATTGAAGCCCTCTGACCCTGTGTGGCCTGTTCTAGATCATTGCAGTTGTAAAGATGCCTCACCGCACAGCCCTCAGAGACAGCCAGGCTCGGTATTTTTCCATTCATGACATTTACTGTCTGGACCGTCCTGCATCCCCGCGATCATTTTGCTTGTCTGTGTGTATGTTTTTGTTTTTAACGGGAAAAAATCCTCAAGAAAATGTGTCTTTTTCTCCTTAAGAGACCCAAAACTGTTTTCTTGTGAGCATATTTTCTCAGACTTGGGAGTCTCAAGTTTGCTGTCATTGGGAAGGCAGATGTGTGTATGTGTGAGTAAATATCTGCTGCAATGATAGATTTATAGATAAACCAACCCACCCAAATTTATTGAAGCCAGAAGATGAGAGCGCTGGTGCTTGTAAATTTCCACAGAACATTGAAAGAGTGCCAAGAGATCAAACCTGCATTCCCCGCATATGTGTTCAACTCAAACAGCCTTTTATTCGTGATAAGTGAAGCAACGTTGACGTGTCAACACACAGATTTGTCTAAGTAACATACCTGTAGAAATATTTAAAAGTTAACCCTTTCCTGTCTCTCCTCTCTCTTCTGTTGTACAACCAGGTTCCATCGTGGAGACTACCACATCGACGTGTGCATAAACGACTACCTGGATGTCTACTGTCCTCACTATGAAGACACAGTGCCTGAGGAGCGGACGGAGCGCTATGTCCTCTACATGGTTAACTACGACGGCTACAGCACGTGCGACCACACTGCCAAGGGCTTCAAACGCTGGGAGTGCAACAGGCCGCACTCCCCGAATGGACCGCTCAAGTTTTCAGAGAAGTTCCAGCTCTTCACTCCCTTCTCCTTGGGCTTTGAGTTCAGACCGGGCAGAGAATACTACTACATCTGTGAGTCTCCATCATGAGTGCTTTCTACTCAACATACATGCATACATACAGATGGGGGACAAATTAACGGGGAAGTGTCTTAAGCCCCTTTCACACATGCATCTCATCCCTGAACGCATCTAGACATTACCAGGAGAAGCTAAATGTAGGAACGCAAATGTCCAAATCAGTTGGATCGAATGTTTAACAGACTTAGGATGAAGAGGAGGAGTCATTTACACAACGACACCAACAAAATGTCTAGCTGGTGATATGACAAGATTCAGTAACTTCTGTCGGTAAGGGCCATCGTTGAATTAGAGTTGATCCAAAACCCATGCAAGTATTGGAAATGTCTCCGATACTGCCTAAAATACTGGATTGGTTATCTGGGAATATGCGAGTCTATGCACCACTCCAATATCATGTAATTTATTAATAACCTTTAAAGCAGTTTCACAGCAGTTTTCCCTGAAAATCAATTCTTCTTCATCACTCTAAAACAGTAGACTACACACCAAGTTGTGTTGTGCAGCCACTGAGAGCTACTGTTTTAGAGCAGCAAAGAAGAATTGATTTCTGGTAAACAGTGTAATATTAACCTCTCGCAAAATGTCAGCAATTTGGCAATATTTCACACTGGAAAGTCCAGCCAGGGTGGCACAAGTATTTTCATTTAAAATTTAAAGAAACTGTTATTAATTATTCATGTTATTGGTTTTTATTCCGGTCAAATTAAAAGAAATATCTGTGGCATTCATTCTCTGTATACTGTTCTTGTTTTACAAATCTGAGTCCTGCCACACAATGATAGCAATCATTTTACACCAATACAGGGTTAGTAGTATACAGCTGTTTTTCTTTTACTCATTCATTTATTTTCCCTAACGGCTTATCCTGAGTGTCATTGGGGCTGGAGCCTATCCCAGCTGATGTTGGGCGAAACATGGGGTACACCCTGTACAGGTCGGCAGAATATCACAGGGCTGACACATACAGTACGTTTACATGCACGCAGTAGTCAGTAATCAGTCAAGTCTAACTTCTTGTCTTGTATACACGCAGAAGAGAAAATCGAATTTCTGACCAAGTACGTCTGACTCCGTCTTGATAGGCGGCGCTGTGTCCTTTTTAGTATAGTGTGTACTGAATTAGTTCCGGTTCTTGTTCAGAAACTTTTGACCTTACTTTTTACTTTACCTATGGGCAATTTAGAGTCACCAATTAATCTGCATGTCTTTGGACTGTGGGAGGAGAAAACCCACGCTGACACAGGGAGAACATGCAAAATCCGCACAGAGGGGCTCCCCCACTCCAGGGAAAGTCACAGCAAGAGGGTTCCTGGTTCAAACTCCCCAAGTCGAACCAGGAACCTGTCGAACCTGTTGCTGTGAGGCAACAGTGCTTAACATTGTGCCACCGGGGCGCCAGGTTTTAAAACATCTCCAGTGAAAATCATGAGATAAATTCAAGGAATGTCAAGAAACTCGGTTGTTTATGATCAAATTACGAACCGGCTACATCAACATAACACATACTTTTTGCGTCATGTCCTGTCTACTGCATCCCTCACCTAAACAAAATGCAGTATTTCTAGTAGGTGAGAAAGCGTCTGACATAGACGAGGCTGTGTTGGGTGCTACATGTGTGAAAGGGCACCTCAGACTGTGTCTGGAGTTCATATGGCAACACAGCTTTAGTAAGGTGTTAGGCTTTTCCTTTAATTTATCATCCATCTGCACACACAGCACAGAGCAGTAACAGTAGTTTCATATCATGAAGCTGCAGTTTTGCTGTCAAAGCTAATCTCTATGTTATTTCCATATCAATAACAGAAGCACTACGATGTTGTGTGGTGTGATTTCAAAAGCTGAACAAAAACCCCACATGCATTCACAGAAAAATACCTTAACTTGACATGAATTACAAACCTCGATGGCCCTTTCCTGACCTAATGTTTTTTTCTATACAACAGCCCGAGCGAGATAGAGACACACACACACTACTCCTAACCCATGTTTTCACAACTTCACCACAGAGCTTTGAGAGTGGCATTACAGTGATCCTCGTAGACGCTTTCATGCTGTGTTTTCAGCCAAGCTTTTCACGCCGCTCTCATCGCTCGTGGAGAACTCTTCCCAAAAATGGCAATGGAATTCACGGGGGAGTTAAATTGAGACAGTTTGAAAGTAATACCTCACTTCCCCTGCTGCACAATATACTGTATCCCTCAAAAAGGAGTGCCCTCCTCTCTGCGTTATGTTATGCTCTTATTCAGCTCGCGTTAGACGTTAAGTTGTCTGCTTCTTGGCGTAGAAACTGAGCCTAACTGAGTTCATCTGAAGTTGAAGCCCCTGGGAAATTAGGTTTTATCAAAGCAAGGTGATAGAGTGGAATTGAGTTGAGTTTGTCCTCCCACCACTGACTACACGGAGGAGTCACTGTCAGTAGGCACAGTCGCCACACAAAACACATTTGTCACAGGGATACGCTGATATTACAAAATAGGAAGCATGGTTATGTTCTCATATCGGTGGCATTAGTGCAATATCACGCAGTGTAATGCATTATTGCTTCAGCTGTTGGAGGAAAAGTTTAAAGGCACTTTGCACTTTGTGGGACAACGTATGAGAAAAACTGTATAAATTCCTTCTCAGCCAGGGGGTGTCAGTTTTGACAGTTAACACCCTCCTGCTAAACGCGGCTGGTTATACTATACTTGTATCTGTTTATCTGTAAAATTTGGCCTGTGGTGTTAATGCAGCTCTAGGTGGCTGTCAAACCCCCGTGTCTTTGTGTTTCTCCTTCTTCTCCGAGACAGCGTTGAAAGAGTCGGAAGCGTAGCTGAGCCGAGCCCTACACGCTGAGATCTGTTTTCTAAATTGGCACCTTTTTATGAAGCAGTTAACCTGACAGCCAGCCAAGACTTCTGTCCTTTATTCATTTCATGTGTTTCGCTCTGCCTCTTTGCTCTGTTACATCTAAGAGTTAAGAGACCGGAGTGTAAAAAAAAACAAAACAAAGAGCACCTCCCTGATGTTTGCCGTTGTTTCCGTGGTGAGTAGGTGTTTTTTTCTCTCAAGCTTGTCCTCAAAACAAATAGGCAAAGATGCTTTCCAGAGGCCTTTCAACAACCAGGTGTTTGGCCATTCGTCTGTTAAAAAGTAACCAGATTTTCCTTTGCTTTTATAGCCAATTTGCATTGACAGTCATACTAAATGAGCAAGGGGAAAAATGGAAGTCTCAGAAGTTGTGAGCGTAGATGGGGGTTAGCGAGGGGTTATACAATTCATCCACTCCCTCAAGTCCCTATTTCTAACATATATATTTTTTTCCATTTCTGTTGAGAGATGCTTGTCCTAAGGGCTGGATTAAATTACACTGCGACCGACAGGGCTTCCATGGAACACATCCATTCTGCTGTTGCACGCCATATTGGTTTAGTGGCCCGCGGCTTCATTGGCTATTGAATGATTCTAGCGTATAGCCTCTCTGGCTACTGTGGCGGATATTAAAGTCATCTACCATGAAGTCGTCTGACATGTGATTTCCCACTGCCATTGTGTCCGGCCTGAATGTCCGTAAGTAGCAGGGGGAGATGGCTGCTGATGGATTGGACAGTGTCTGTAGAGGACAGAATGTAGATCTGACGGAGGAGGATTGAGGGAGGGAGAGAGGTAGTTACATTACTACACCTGCCAATTTATCTCTAACATCTGTTTCTAGCACTACCATCATCATCACCATCACCAGGAGGGAATCTTCCTCATGCCCTAGCAGTGGAAACACACGACCTTTCAGGTTGCATTGGGTTACATCATTTTTATTCTCCTTTAATCATAAGAATTCAGCGATAAATACAACTTTCTGACTGAGGGATAAGTAAACATGCTGGAAAATTCGATCACAACAGGGAATTTTTCAAAAGAGTAACCTAATTACTGTGATTTTCTCGGGGATTACGTTTTGGCTTAACATACTATTATTATAAATATTCAAGAGTTAAGATGTCAAAAATAAATTAAAAACACTGGCTTAGACTTTAATATCTCCAATCTTTTATCTCTAATCTTTTCTTAAAAGAGTAAACCGAGCACCACGGCACACCAGCAGGGCTGCAAAGCATCAACTGCAGCTTCTGGTCATTTGAGTTGGAGTAAATGTTTGAGGCAGATTTATCAAGTTCAATTTCCTGTGTGTGCTGCATGCTTACATACACAGTTCATTAACACCAAACTAGGTCCAACCGCTTGTCAGGTTTGTTTTATGGGGTTTTCTCCATGCTCACAGTAACTTCACATAATTAGATGGTTTAAAGAATTCCTTTGTGATCTTCTGTCTCTACCATTTCACAAAGTGACCGGACTGAGTGAAGAAGTGAAGCTCTTTGTTCCTCGCTTGACGTTTGCTTGTTAAAGGTGTACTTCACACACAGAAAAATAATTTGTATTTCAGTCATTTATCCAATTTTGAGTTGAATGTGTGAGGAAGACCTTGATTTTCTCGCATGCCTCCGCAGTGAACGAAGAATCCAAAAGCGAAGAAAGTTTTTGATTAAGTGGGAGAAAAGGGGGCCATGTTTAACAACAGCAAAACTAGAAAACATCATTTTCACTAACCGCTTATCCTGTTGGGGGTCGAAGGGGTGCTGGAGCCCATCTCACCTGACATTGGGCAATAGATGGGGTATACACTGGACGGGTCACCAGACTATCGCAGGGCTGACACATAGAGACAGACAACCATTCACATTCACACCTACGGGCAATTTAGAGTCATGTCTGCATGTCTTTGGACTGTGGGAGGAAGCCAGAGAACCCAGAGAAAACCCACACTGACACGGGGAGACATGCTAACTCTGCACCGAGGGGCTACCCCACACCGGGGTTCGAACCAGTGGTGGCTGCTGGTCTTTCAAACAGGGGAAGCTCACTTTAAGTTTACATCATAAAATTTGTCATATTGTAGCGAGGCAGTAACTTATAAAAGGAACATTTAATTGAAGCCATTTTTCAACCACACTCATGCCATAAAACTACAGCAAAACACACCTCAAAGATTTTCAGATGGGTTTAAACACCTGAATTGTGTACAAACAGTGAAAATGAGCTATATTGTTTATGGAAATAAGGAACTCCTGACGGTACTCTGTCAGAAGACTCCACTCGCCGATGCCGGTGTGCATTTCCAAAGCGCTGTCAATCACAAAGGGGTTCAGCCTTATAGACAATTCCTCCAATCATCATGCATACACCGAGCGTCCTCTCCCGCCTACTGCTCCATTGGGTCCCAGGGAAGCTGAGCCTCCCTGTAAGTGATGATTTTGTCGCATTTATCCAATGACCGTCTCGCTTTGCTGCATGAAAAAACCTGCTCAGCGCTGTCTCATAGGAATGCTTGGAGGCTCCGCGTCCACCGTGCTGACACAAGAATGTATGACAGGGAGGTCGTGTTTGAAAACTGGGGATAAACAGCGGACGTTCAAACAAATCCTAGCGCACGTTAAATGCAATGTAAATTCTTATTTTAATGTAAATTCAATAGTGCATATTTGACCATTTCTTATAGGAAATTTTAGGGGAAGTTCAGCCTCCCTTGTTGAGTCAGAGCAGTCACCCCAGGTTGAAACCCCCTACCCTGGATTTGAACCTGGGGGCTCTCTTGCTGTACGGCGACATTGCTAACATTGCCAACCACTGTACTACTGTGCCGCCCTATACCGAAACACTCATTCACAAATTCTCGTAAAACTTGTGCAGCATGATCCTAGTCTCATTTATCCAGCTGTATGCTCAATACAGCTGCATTTTCATTTAAACCTGGCTATTTAAAAGTGTTTAGGATTCAGTGATATCTAGCAGTGAGGTTGCAGATTGGAGCCAACTGAAACTTCTCCTGTGTCAAGTCATATGAGAACCACAATGGCTGAAGCAAAAATGCACATGGTCCTATCTGGAGTCTGTGTTTGGTTTGTCCATTCTGGGCAACTGTAGAAACAATTTAGCAACTAGGTAACAAGGTAAGGAAAACACGGTTCTTAGTTTAGGTGATAATAAACTAATATAAAAAAACATAGTTATGATTATTCCATGTCTTTTAATGTATCCATCCAAATCCTACACACTGTAGTAGCACACCTGGGCAAGCACGTGCGTTTGGCTCTGCTCAGTGGAGTGCACGAGTGGAGTTCAAATCCACAAGCTTGCCCAGAGGCGCACTACACACATTAAATAGTAAGGTTTTTTGCAAAAACGTGTAGGAAGTACTGAGCATACACCTGGACAAATGAGAGTTGAATTATACTGCAGGAGTTGTGTGAGACTCTGTAAACTAATGTTTTGATATAGTTTTGCTGTTGTTAAATGTGGCCCCCTTCACTTGAATTCATCACGAATGTTCTGGTTTTGGGTTCTTTGTTCACCGGAGGCATGCAAGAAAAAGTTTTCTTCAAAAATCCAACATAACAGGTGGTGAGTTTTGTGGATGAAGTATTCATTTCATTTCTCTTGACTAACCTTTTAACAAAACATTTAGTGACATCACTTACATAATCCAGTACAGAAACGGAATAACAACCCACTTGAGTCAGTTTTCAGTGTTACAGATATTGGGTTGCCATAGTTGGCGCTTACAATATTCAGACAAATCCAAGATAGGAAACAGTTAACAATAGGCCTGACAGGATCATATGCATGTTATTTCAGTGGCAAGGATGCAAAGCCTGGTGTCTGGGATGTAACGTGAACAACAGAGTCATCGTAATGCTCATGTCTCTTACTTAAAATTGTCATGTCATCACCTGAGCTAAGCCTTGCACTTGTGCGGTGAGGCTTGTAGAAGTGAAGATATCACTTTATTAATTAATTGAATTGAGATATTCAATTTAATACTCTTTAGGGCTTACAAAGCGGGAGAGTCAAACGTCCTTCATGGTCTGGTGCACAACCTGAACGTACCCATTCTTTTTCACAAGGATCATTAATTAGAAATGTTTAAGTACCCACTGCCAAATATGTAAATGATTCCAATATCGTAATTAGTGACTGATTACTTTAACTTTAAAAGATTTAATAACTTGTAACATGGCAATTTCTTATTGATATAAAACCTGTAATAGGTCAAATTTTAAACTCAATCAGTGGCCACAACTAGCTTCAACATAGCAAAGACATTGCTGCTGTATAAGGTTCGATGGTATCTGCAGTTCAGCACAACACACAGTGGTCAGGCTTTGCCCTTGTAGCCCATTTGCCTATATTGTGTGGATGAGTAGTGTAGCATGGCTAACAGAGAAAATCTTATGCATCATTACCAGCTGAAGCTGGCTATAGTGCACACCTGTGCTAAACAGAAATGTCAATGTGTCCCAAGGCAAAGGCCACTACCCACGAGCACAGGAGGCAGAGGTTAGCAATAGCTAATTGCAAATGGGCTCATGCACTTGAGACATACCATCCGGGGGGATTCATGAAATGCCTAATATCTGTAGTTTTAATGAAGATAGAACATCTATTCACAATCAATATTTCACTGATTTCATTCAGACTGACCAATGTTTAACTACACACCGAACAGCAGAGACCTATGTATAAACAGTGCTCATATATACAGTAGCAGAATATTAATCTTTTCCTCATCTCTAATAACTTTCTGTAGCCAAATGACCTGAGGGAATGGGGGATGAAAAATCTGCCCTCAGTGACGTGATTGATTAGCTTTCTTGTTTGTAGATGAAAATTAAGCTGTCAAATCATATTCCTGCGGAGAAAATGCCCGTTAATGGTGCTTTCGCCCTACGAGTTCGATGCGGGTCGAGGGTTGATTTGTTGCATCTGTGATAAAATTAGAGAGAGGAGACAGGGTTCTGCTGTCATCTGCTTCAACAACAGAAACAGCTTAATCAACGCGAGCAGGACGGAGGGAATTTACTCAAATGGAGGTCATAATTCTTCATTTTTGTTAGCGTCAGCCTCTTCTGTCTGTCTGAGGTAGGTAACTGAGCACAAGAGGAAAGCTGGAGTCAGTCAGGAGCCTGATTTTTGTGGAGACAACACCCAGCTGTGTTTTCTCTACTGTCCAACACAAGACAGGACACAGGGAGGAATAATTAACAGAGGAATACATTAAAGATGTGAAATTTACCAGACTCAGGGAGACACATATGCAAGCAATTCAGCAAAAAAATGCTGCATTCGCAGTGAGTGAGTTACAGCTCAGAAGTGTCTGCCTCTGTGACGGACAGACGGGGGATAAGCGGACAGTTGGAGCACTCCTCAGGTCAGAGTTCACAGTGCATTGGTGGTTTAAGTGAAACCCATCTCGCAGAATGCTGATGCAAGCACGTTTGTCTAATATGGGCACAATCCACAATCTGGTATTTGAGTGATTTTAATCTGAAAAGGGCAGAAATCCAATATTGGTGGCAGCTCAGTGCAAGAGATGAGTGAGCCGAGTTATGGTGTTTTTAGGCGTGTAAGATGTGTGGCAAATAGGAAACCACTTGGTGTGATCATGCAGTGGCGGATTGTCGGCAGAACAGATGTCGTTTTCTTGCCGTCTGACTTGTTCACCTGCTGCAGCTGGTGCTGCTTCTCAGGAAAAACACAATCAATAACACCTTTGCGTCGCACTTGTGGATGGAGTTATTTTATAGATATTTCTGGGTCTGACACTGCGAGAGAGACGGATATTACAGTAACACAGAGACCCTGGGAGAGTCTGTTTCTGATATCAAATGAACACTTGCTAAATGGCCAACAAAACACAGAGGGTGGGTGATGATTTTATCAATGTTAGATTACAAAATGAAAAACATTTGGTGAGGCTTCAATCAGTCTGTTGATGCCCATAGGCCAGTATGCAAAATGCAGCACAAGACTGAGACTGATCACACAAGAAAACCTTTTGATATTCATAAGGTTTTTTTTTTAACAACATCTCATAAGGTATCTTTTACTTTACCAGACTTCTACATGCACACTCAAAGCTCAAAACAGATTCTCCAAGTCACGGACTCTAGCTGTCGCCTCATTGATCATAAATCCTATGATGCACCATGCGCCTTCAAGCCGCTCTCAAGAGGGGAGAGGAGTGGAGAAGGTAGGGCAGGCGGCAGAAGGAAAATGGCATTAATGGACAAATGAAATAGAGACAGGGGACGGTGCATGCAGTCTGTATTTTGTTAGAGCTTGGGGAGGTCTGCTAATAATGATAAAGAGCCGGTGCTGTTCCATTTGCGGTACAGGGAGGGAACATGCATATGGACACCATCATAACTCAGCCCTCTCATTCATTCACATGAAAAATCAACCCTGTCATCGGGATTCAGAAATGATCCAACAACATGGAGTAATGTGACAGAAAGCCACGCACACACTTGCATGGATACACATGCAGTCATGTACAATATGCATACACATGCATGAACTG
Organism: Epinephelus fuscoguttatus; assembly: GCF_011397635.1. Taxonomy (NCBI): domain Eukaryota; kingdom Metazoa; phylum Chordata; class Actinopteri; order Perciformes; family Serranidae; genus Epinephelus; species Epinephelus fuscoguttatus. Next base: position 29,360,023 of record NC_064757.1, on the reverse strand, counting down.
ACATACATAAGAGCCACGCAGATGCACGCTGTCTGGAATGCATTATGATAATCCTGATAGATGGATAGACATTCCACCACCTCCGCCTCCCCTGGTTACTACATCCTCTCTTGTCTGCCCATTTTATCCCATCTCTCAATGCTACCAAACTCACCCTACCAGTGTCTCTTTTGCACCAGATAACTTTCAGCTTGCCCTCCAGATAGCACAGACATGTGCGTCCCCAACATGCACAGACTGGTGACGAATTAAAGGATAAGACTGAATAAAGCGTAAACATTCATACAGGACATAAGAGGGTCACTGCATGGTTTGTTGGTGTATAAAAATCATATGAAATGGCGTTAAGAGTCACAGGGTTTCAGCCAAATTGAACACTTATGAGATATTTTGGACTGAAGCTCCTGGAGACACAGCACTCCTAACAACCTTCATAAAATCAGCTAATGATGGAATATCATTTGCAAGTCTCCAGACTGACTTTCTCCACTGGTAGCACTGGTGCTACCCACTTTCTCATTTGGCTGCACCAGCACATGATTTGGTTGCAACTTTTTTTTGTTATTCATTTATTTATTCATTGATTTTTCTGATGATACAAATTAATTGAAAAATGTGGCACATTTGCTCTTTCTGTGTTATCATACCACCGTAGTTTCACTCAATGTCCCACCCACAGCTCTAACTTATTGGTTAAATACCCATCAGCACTGAAGGTTGCTGTGCCACAGATGAGCCAAGAGACAGGAGCTGCTGCAGATATTACTGAAGTTGTAATAAACATCACAATTTTCTACACTAAAGTTGCGAAAACAACTGGTATTTCCTCTGGCGTTAGTAATTGTAGTTACCAGAAGAAACTTCAGTTCTATGAGTATGAGAACTGCAAGGAGAAGAAGAGGGAGTGCGACAGCGCCTGGACATAATTTATAAAAACACACTGACAATACAGATATATCATTCACCAGACGTATAACTGACGCACATTCAACCAGCATCTAACGGCTGTGGCTCAAGAGGTAGAGCAGGTCGTCCACCAATCGGAAGATCGGTGGTGCGATCCCCAGCTCCTCCAGTCCGCATGAAGTATCCTTGAGCTTGAGTTAAAAACTGAGTAGCAGGTGGCACCTTGTATGGTAGCCTCGGCCACAACTCTATGAATGCGTGAGTGGGTGAATGTAACTTGCAGTATAAAAAGTGCTTTGAGTGGTCAGAAGACAAGAAAGGCGCTATACAAGTGCAGGTCCATTTAATCCACGCTGAACCTTACGTCACTGTCATTCAGAGTTCATACACTTCACTGTGGAGCAACATTGAGCTTCATGATGTACACACGCAATACACACCGTGCATTGTGCACTAAGAGCAGGTGGGGGTAATGTGACCACGTAAAAATTTACCTCACCCACTCACAAAAAATGTGAAGGCAATAATTTTGGTCACAGTCTGGAGCCCTAATTTGGAAGAATGTTTCTCCAGCCCTCTAGCAGGGCTCACAAAACTTGTAGAATCAAGTTAAGCTGCGCTGAAGTTCTTCTGGGAGCATGTGGTGGCCCGACACCTTACCAGAACACTTCATTTCAAAATGTCTTAAATTTATCACCAGTCTGAATATGCACATAACGAATCCACCAGTTCTGTCTTCTGGCTCCAATAACACAAAAATAAAGTTAAAGGGCCTGGCAATGACAAACTCGAAGTTTCAAGAGTCCCCTTTCAAAAATAAACTGAAAACAGTCGACCAGTGAGCTAGCCCATTGGCCACACTTGGCTAATAATAGACCATGAGCTAAGTCACGGCGCACTTGTTGACAGCCCAGAGAAAGCAAGGCGAGAGCGAAAAGTCTCTAATCAAGTTACTTTGAGTTCGACCGCCAATAAAGTAGTCATCACGTTGTCTGCAGCGAAACAGAAAGGCTGTGAAGAGCCAAGAGATCAGAGGAAAAGTAGGGCAGGCGAGGGCTGTGAGTCAGAGAGGGCACAAGGTTCCTCCCAGCTTAATATGATTCACGCTTCTAACAGTCGTCTCCAGGAGCTGATTATGCTTCAATATCACAAAGACAAGGGCATTTCATCCTTAGCCATTAAAGCATTAATACATATATTATTAACCCAGTGAATTGGTCATTATGTTTAATTGGTTATTGTTCATTTATTCATTCTTTTTTATTCTTCCTCTATTACACACATTTAAGTGCACATGCACAGTTTCTCTCATTTATTCATTGGGTGCATACTCAGGCCATAACAATAATATTTTGATTCTACAGGATACACTAAATGCAGTAATGAGACATTATTACATACAGTGATTATTATTCCGTGGCTATGTTAAAAAGCTGAACTCCCCCTTTGATTAATAAATCACCAAGTTTATTGTAATTTGAGTGTGAAGACATGAAGGCACTGATGAATTTCAAGGGTTTTCAGACATTCAGTCGCTTTTCATTTTCAAGAAGATAGAGCAATTTGTCAGATTATCATTATGCGATCTTTCATGAAATTATGATGCTTGATGTAGACTGACATAATAGCACAGGGGAATAATTGTATTGCCACACTTGCATTGATATACAATAGTGTGAGGAAACTGGTGCAATGTTTAATTAGGCATTATCGATTTTAACTCACTTCTCCCTCTCAACTTACTGCGGCCCCCCCCCCCCCCCCCCTTCCCTTGTTTCTCTCACTCTTTTCCTCATTGCTTGTGACCTCGTCACCTCGGAGCACGCTGCATGAGGAATGACTTTGGTTCACTTTTGGCGGAGGTTGAAAGATGCAAGGGAAGAGCAAAAGGCCAGCTATCTCCGGGGGAGAGAGTTTATGTTCCCTCTGCTGCCTGAATCCAAGTCCTCCTCTTTCACTGCTCCCCCCCAGCTCCCTCATTCCCTCCTATTGTGTGTTCGCTGTAGTAGCATCTGGTTAATGGGCCTCTTCAGTGGATAGTCTCTTCCATCTTCTTACACAGGCACATTTTGTGTGGGCATACGAATACATATACAGATAGTTTGTACGTGCTTCTTGATTCTTTCATTATTTTATTCCCTCTGTCTAAGATTCCTTGGTAGAAAAGCATGCTTCTTTGTAACTGGTTGAATGTGGGAAGGACAGATTGTGAAGGACATTTAGTAATTTCGAGTGTCTGTACAACTTTTATTGCACAGGGGTTCGCACTGTACTGTATGTGTGTGCTATTGTAGGCATTAAAGAGATTATTTAGGATGGTGTAGTGGTCGATATTACCTATTGAAAGGGTCATATAAATATCCACTCTATCCTTCTCTGTCTGAGCCTGCCTCTAGTTTCTTGAATTCAAGGTTGTCTTCCATGTGTTTTGTTCAGCATTGTCCTCTTTGACTGACTCCTCACCCTGAAACTGAAGGACAAACGTTAATGAATCCCAGCAGTGATTTCTGTACATGGAATAGAGGAAATGTATTCTGGCTGCAAACTGTCTAATTAGCTAGATGGAGACGTGGGGTAGAAGATGGCACAAATGTTCGAGAAAGTAACACCGCATGTGTGTTTTTGTCAACGTGTGTCCTTCCTCTTGGACACCAGTTTATGTAAACCCAGACTCCTGGACTCCTGGACCTAAACTCCGATGGGTGCGCGGTGTTAGCCACATGAGTAATCTCAGTGAATCAAAGACAAGGCCAGCAGGCTTTTTTACAGAGAGCTGGCAGAATTAGCTCGCTAGGAATGCTCAGCGCTGGACACAACATTACAGGGCATTCTGTTTAACCCGCCCCATCCTAACAAATAAGCAGGGATCAAAGGATTAGAGCGCCATTATTAAAGCCAGCTGGAGACCTGACGCCAACTGGAGGCATGCTAACATGGTGCTATTAATGTGACATGTTCACATCATGGCATACATGTCTATGCAAAGCTTGGCTTTCCAAACTTTAATTCTTCGCTAAAAGAAATGCTGTTTTATATAAAATGTTACAATTTGTTGTCAAAGTGTGTTTGGATTTTTAGACATTCGGGACAAGTAGTCTCAATAGATTGTTTGCTGATGTTGTGGTAGACGACAAGTAACTTAAACATAGTTGTCAAAAGAGGAAACCTGAAACTTTCACTCAACAAATGATTTTAAACCATTCGTGCCGCATTGCTTGCTACTCTGCGTTATTGCATTAAGCCTTGTGGTTGTGGTGATACTGCCAAATGTCCACATCATGGTAATGATTCACCGACTATGACAAGACCCGAGACAACACATGATTTAATGTTTAAAGAAAATAACAAACAAAGCCTCTTCTCGCAGTCTGATTGACTCACCCTGGAGTGTTCTTTTACAGCTGAGCCATTACGCCGCCTAAATGATGGATAAGAAATCAATATCCTACCATGATATTATCTACTGTATTTAGCCAGCTTAAACTTTGCTTTTAGCTTCCCATCAGCAAAGACACATGGTTTTATGTCCTCATGTCTGGAATGGGCTGCTGAATCTTTCATTGAAAGGCAACGGAAATGTGTTTTCCAGATAACATTACAGTTGCAATAAAGCTTGGCTTGGGCTGTGATTGAAACAATACTGTGCCTAAGCCGCACTGAGCCCACCTGTTTGTTCTTCCGTAATTGGATTCTGCTTCATTCCATTTGCCTTAATGCTGATGCATAATGCAGTGTACTGAGGGGACCAGCCATTACTAGCCAGGGGACAAGGCTTGGAGGAGTAACCCGACCTCGCCTCGCCGCCCTGCCCCACCCCACCACCACCACCACCACCTCCCCTCCCCCCGTCGCTGGGACATCTTTTCAGGGCCTCTGTCCTTCAAAGCAGCCACTTGCTCTGGCTGGATGGATTGATGGTTGAGGCTGCTGGCCTGATGGGAACCAGAATAGCAGGTGTTGATGTTACGGCCTACAAGAACAATAAGCTGGCCCTCAGCAGCATGTTAATCCAAAATAAACAGGCACTGGCGTGGACAATTTGGGCCCCGGGTGGAGGGATCCTCATCAAACACAAGAGTATGAAGAGCTGCTACCAAGGAAGGAATGTAGAGCCAAAGCCTAATCTTTCCTTTGTAGTCAAGAATGTTCAGCAACACACCTCAGTCATCTGGAGCATGCCAACACAATGGCCACATCTAAGCTCAGTTGAACTCATTTAGTTGACTTTTCTCACTCTGGCATCATTAGTTGTGGACTATATTTCATCTATCTGAGTTTCCAACTGAACTGTTTACCTGGATGCTAAATAAAGAGATCTGACAAGATGTGCAAACTTTGACTTAAGTGAAGTTGTTCTGCACGCTGTAAAGCAAGAAAATTAAATTCATGCAATACATAAAGTATGGAAGAAGGAGACATGAGCTATGTTCGAAACCGTCCACTCACTCACTCACTCACTCACTCACTCACTCACTCACTCACTCACTCACTCACTCACTATTCCCTATTTCGTGTTTACTATATAGTGCACTACATGGGGAACGACTGAACGAGATTTCGGACACTAACTGAAATTTTTTCTTCTTCTTCTCCTCTGGCAAAAGACGACCGCATTGCATTGTGGTATACGGGAGTAAAATGTATCGTTTGTTCACTCACATTTGCTGTGCATTGTGGGTATTTTATAGTCGACTATATAGTGAATGAAATTAACCGCGGAGAATTCGAACAACACTACAAAATGGCGAACAGACTATATAGTGCACTATATCCGTGATAGGGAGCGATTTCGAACACAGCTATGGTTTTGCCTGTTCATGCAAGTTAGTATTAAGTAACGAAAGTGTAACCCAAGTTTTTTTCTGTAGCTACAAATTACAGATGTCCCCTGAAAACCTTACATGCAGGCCGTCAGTAGACATTACAATATTCTGATAAACGTCGACTATCAGAGCCGAGAAATCTCTAAAGCAGCTCTCAGTCATGTCAGTCACTTCTAATGTGATCAAACTGTCCAACTAGGCAGAGCTGACCAAGGATGATTCAAGATTCTGTTAATGCATTGCCTATTTCTCACCTCAAATGGTTTCAGAAATACATTTTAGTGTACTGTTTTGCTGTAAAATGAGAAGGTTTGTGAACCAGCTGCCATGTTGGATTCAATTAAACTGAGTACCAAACACTGCCACCTGCTGGACCAAATTTCTCATTTTACAGCTAAACAGTACACTAAATTATGTTCCTGAAAACATTTGAGGCAAGAAATAGGCAATGCAGTAACAGAATCTTGATTCATATTTGATCAGAGCTGCATAGTTTGACTGTTAACGCTGTGACTGACATGACTGACAGCTGCGCTAGAGGTTCCTCTGCTCTGATTGGTTGTTGTTGATCGCGCCGCAGTCTGATTTGAGTGAATTTCAATAGAGACAGTAGGAGGGGAGGAGGGACATGATTTGCTCACAGACTATCTGTCTCGTGTACTTCTTTCAGGATGTATTGACAGTTTCAGCAAATAAATAAAGTCACCAACTGTATCTTTAATCAGAGTACTCACATGAGAACGTAGCACTAGCAGAGTGCTAAATATTTTTTGAATTTATGAAGGATTCTCTCTTAAAATCAGCAGAGCGAGATGCATAGAAACAGCTGTTGTGGCATGTCATGTGTGGCGTGTGCACCAAGTAAGTTACCTAATGTTATTCCCACAAATCCAAGAGAATGATTGAATTAAGCGTTTACATGGTTTACATGATTATCAATCAGGCTTGATCGGTCCAGTCTTTCAAACTTAGGTGGTTACATGAGATAAATTTATTCTGATTGGGTTATTATTCTGATTATTAGTGGAATATTAGTGTACATGTAAACGCGCCTGTTTTCATATATTGTATTTATAAAAAAAAAAAAAAAAGCATAGATATAAGAGTTTTTCAGCGTTAGACTTGCTGCAAACTGCTAAAGGAAACACAGAAATAATGAATTCCATTGTAACTATGTAATCGTGATAACTGTTAACTCTTGCACCTTATGTCCATGACTCTCCTTGCGTGGGAGGTGGATAGCTTGTTATGGCCCAAATCTATAAACATCACAACAGCTTCACTAACTGTCATCATGACAGAGACGCCCACATGCTTTTCGCCGTTTTCATCGGGGCCATACTTCTCTCATGATCAGCTGCCTTTGCTAAGTGGATGGTGTCGATGGCTGTGACTCAGCTCTGCCCACAACGATGATGAAGATAAGGCATCTGGAGATGTGCGTTTGTGTGTGTGTGTGTGTGTGTGTGTGTGTGTGTGCGCGCTTGGCCATATACATTGAATATGGGCGCATTAAGTAGTGATGGAAAAGAAAAGTGGAGAAATAAGAAGAGTGACATAAATTGTGTGGGTACTGGTGTGTATACATGACTGAGTGGGTGAGCGACCATGGTCAAGGTTCATTAGCGTGTCATCGGCTGCCTCCACACCGAAATAATAAGGCCTTCTCCCTCTCTTCCACCTCTGCATCTGCTAAATATGAACTGAGCTGTGAAAAAAGGCAGTCTCAAGATCTCAAGTCACCTCTCTTGCACACTGACACATGACTAAGAAACAGATAACAGCTGATGAAGCGACAACATTAAAATGGTACCAGCGAGGTCGAGAGACGAGGGGGATGGAGAGAGAGCTTGATGAGCTGCAGAGAAGGCTTCGCAAAATGAAAGTGATTGAAAGAGTATGCGGTATGCATTTGATGAAAAGCTGGCATCTTGATCTCAGGGTAAATCGGGCAGAGAGAGTGTGCGAGAAAGGAATAGATTTCCATCTCTTCTGACCCTTTTCCATAGTTATTAGTCAATAATATTCTTAATGAACATATCCCCTGGCTACAGAGACAGCTCATTGCTTTTTCCACTGCCTCAACATGAAATAGACGCTGGGACATCGATTGCAGCGTTGTGTACAGAGACATTTTTGAATGTAAAACATTCCGCAGACGGGGAGAGATCAGAGAATTGTAAATACTGTTATTTAAGAGGACATGGAGTAACACTTCCAGACAGATATTTGAAATGTGTATCTTGTGTATGTGCACACATTCGTTGGTGTATGTGCTGTAAAATACGGTGAAGGCGGGTCAGTTGAGCTTTGATGAATGGATACAGGCACGCTGACAGACCAGAAGAGAGGGTGACACAGCTGGGAGAGACGGAAGGGATGGGAGGGGTTAGGTAAAGGTTCACTAGAGAGGAGTTGACAGATCTCAAATGGTAGCCTTTGGAAATGCTTGGCTTCATTGCATCAGTTGTGGAATGATCCACAGAAGACATAAGATGATGCCCGGAAGACATCTGCGCACACAATATGGTCTCTATGGAGCTGAAGGGGATGGTAGAAATGAAAACTAGTCTACAGTAAATAGCAATGATATATCATAATAGTGAGAAAAGCATAAAATACTCTCCATTTACTGTGAGGTCCTAACACAAGACAATGCCACATATTTTTTAACTACTGTACTTTCTCCTGCCATGATGGATGCAGGCATTACGCACCCACCATGCTCCAAGTGACATGTGTTTGACCCCTATCCTCGTCTACAGGAGACAGCACCTGGTGCCTCACCGCAACACCATTAGTGGTCAACCACACACACATACACACATGCACGCACACTCTCTCGCACACGCTCGCACACGCTCTCCACATGAGATATTTTTAGGGGATGTGATACAACCGCTATGGTAGCTAACGCTCAGAGATTCACACCCCATGGGCTTGACAGGAAGGGATCCATTTCCTGACAGCAACCGCAAACCATCCGCACATGCAGCACATACATCCTCAGTGTGTGAACTGCGTGTCTCTCGACGAGCGTTGAGGTTTTTAGAGAGGGAAAATACATAAATGTCTACATATGAAGTATTTGCACAACACGATATCTTCCAATTTTGAGTGTTTTTTTTTAAGGGATGCAAATTCCTTGATCCTTACTAAGCTGCTGCCAGTTGTAAAATCGAAAAATGCTACAATTAAACTGTGAGCAAAGCACTCCACTTTCCCCTGAGACATTTCCCTAGCACATCTGTAAATACTTTCTGGCTATAATTTCACAAGAACCATGACTAACCCTACAAAATCCACTTAAGAGTCGACATTAACTGTGTTTTTTTCTCAATAAACTACCTCAGTTTTAACTGTTATCTGCAGGGTGGGAAATGTATTCATTATTAAAAATCTATTCATGCAGATGTGTTGTATTAAGAGAAAAGGCAGTCTGAAACTTGTCAAGTGCACATGTAACACTACATGCAGTGTTATATTAACACCTTCTCACCTGTCTTTTGTATCTTTGCAGCCTCCACCATCGCTGAGAACGGCAGGAAAACATGCCTGAAGCTCAAAGTTTTCGTCCGACCATCAAGTAAGTGTTTGCATGCAGCACAAGGCTTTGTAATAGAGCTTGTTGAAGTACACATTTGGATTGAAAATCAAAACAGTTTATGTCTGCTTCTCTGGTTACCTCACTTCCTCCTCAATTACCTTGTTGCTCACTGTCCGACATACCCCTTTCATTTATCACAAAACTTGCTAAGAAAGTTTTTTTTTTGAGAACATAACATGAAAAGGATGATAGATAATCACATCAAATGAAATCCAGGTCACTTCATACCTCATCTGAATGTTGCCATGAGCTTTGTTGCTTGGGATGTTTAATTTCAGGGCTGTGAGGGGGTGGGGTGGGTTCAGGTGTCACTAACCTATTTGGCATAAACGTCTAATGATCTGTCATTCTCCCTATTTTCTGTTATAGACAGCTGTGTGAAAACTATAGGCGTACATGACCGCGTTTTTGATGTAAACGACAAAGTAGACAATACATTAGAACCACGAGGTTAGTATGGCTTCCTGCTTTTTTGATTCTCTTCAGTATGACCTCCATACATCTGTACATGTGTCTCCTGTTCTGTGCGTGTTTCCTTCCCTAATGCTGTTTGACTGGAAGCAAATTTGTTCTTCTACATCCCCGCCTGATGCACCTCTTACCCTGATTCCTGTCCAGATGTTCGTCATGCTACTGTTGCTTGCATGTTATACTGATGGGCTATGCTGTTGTATGCTTGTATATATGCTGCATAGTGTATATAATCAATTACATATATCACATTTATGTGTCAGTGCGTGTGATCATAGATGTGCATGTTTCACATTCTCACACTGTTTTCAAACCTTTTCACTAATTCAGCAAGCACTCTCAAATGCATGCTGTGCTCCAAATCATTAGACTCTGCACCAGTCACTCGAGTGCTCTAATTAATCTGACCAGTGTGAGTAAAACAATAAGTATACATACACACATGCATTTACGAAGCAGCGATACATTTGGCAATTTTTAATTTTCTCTTTCACTCCTCACTGACTTGCTGTTTGGCTCTGTAGCTCTGCAGCATTGATTATTTTCTGTGCTCACAATGCACAGCATTTTTTTTATGTCTTCATACATGAGTCTAACCCAGTCACTGAACTGAAACACTCCACATCACCCACATGCTGATGTCTCATTCCCAGCAACAGCTCACCCTCAGATCTGAAACAACACAAAGACCACCCCACTGGGACTATAAATATAGCAACCTGTCAAATGTAGAACATTTAAAACAGATGTTTACGGATGTTATTAATGTGAAAATGAAATCTATTTTATCCACTGTGAAGATCTGAATTTATCACAGAGTGCCATCTAAATGGGATACACACACACACACACATAAGGCCAGATCCCAGCACATTTGTGATGCCCATCTGCCTCTCCTGCTACTCGATTTTCTATCCGCCGATTTGCCTGTCTTGCTAAACTGCCTGCATCTTTAATGGCTGCCTCTCACCGTGCATGCTCATAACCCGGAAATCAGTTAGCATTTTTACACTTCCTGTTCCCTTGTTCCGAAGTCAATGGGTTTTTTGTTTGCTTGAACTAAGGTCTGTGGTTAACACAAGCTTAAAGAGATTTTCACGTTTTGTTCTACAACATAAAAAACATCAGTACACATCCCACTTGGGAATTTTGAAAAAAGGCAGTAGCTAACAAGTGGCTAAATGAGCCTCCAGAACACGATCACGCCAAACACGGCTTTACAGCCTTGTTGTCGTGGTGATGCTTACGTCATGTGACCAAGTTGTAGTTAACATACATTACATTACGTAACATTAGCTTTTAACTTTCTGGCAACTTAATTTACACTTCAAAACAAACAAAACATGTAGTAGTAGGGATGTTCCTATCAAGTTTCTTTGCCACCGATCCTGATCCGAGTCATATAATCCTGAGTATCTGCCAATACCAAATCCCGATCCAAAACCTTTATTTTCCTAGCTGCACAGTGCTCACTTAAAGTGATTAAAATCAATCCAATGTATATACATGATAATTGAAAAGCTTTGCAAAATATTAAGGGAAAAAAAAACTCCAAACTGTTCCTTATTGTACTTTTTATTATTATTATTAATTTGTATAGAATAAGGTATAAAATTACAAGCCCTCTCTTTAATTTTTTTTTTTTGCCTTGTCGCCATTTTGAAGGAATTTTTCTGTCGCTTTTAAAGAGTATTCTCATGTGTTGCTTCAGTGCAGCATGTGTTACCTGAACTAACTGTATTTTATTTAGTGTTTATTTTTGTCTTTTTTTTTTTTTTTTTTTGCTTGTGGAGCTTTTGTTGCACTTGCAGTAGTGTGGTGCGTGTGACAGATTGCTGCCTGTCTTTCCTCAGGGCAGTGCAGTAAAACACCACGCACCAGACACGACAGTAAAACACAGAGACTCTCCCACTGACCAAACATGAAGTGCTTATAACTCGGGTAAATAATATAAATGAACGGTCTTATACTGCATTTTGTTGTCGTCTATGGCATGTGGTGTCTCATGATTGGTGGTGCGTGAAGTTTAACAAAGACAGAGAGTTGGACAGGCTGCAGTCTACATTGTTGTGCATGAAACCTCTGCCAGTAAAAGCACTTGCTTGACAGCTGATGCAAAACAAAGGATAGGATCGGGCTTAATATACCTTGATATAGCCAAATACCGATTAGTTAAAAATGCCACAATTGGCCCCGATACTGATATTTGAGATCGTATCAGGATATCCCAAGTATAAGTATCATGAATTATTGTGTGCCACAGAGCTTATTTTCTGCAGTAATCCAAAATCCAATGTAAAAATCCCACTGAGATTTAGACAAGGGAACCAGGGCAATGTGAACTTCCCGGTTGGCCTTTAAAAAACATCATCCCTGCACCCATCTCTCTCCAAAGGACAGATATTAAAACATTCATCCCTCATCTACTGTTGCCATGTCCCTCCATCCCCTATCTCTCGCTCTCGCTCTCTCTCTCACACACACACACACACACACACACACACACACACTTGAACAGTTATGTAACTGCCCGGTCCTCTGTTCTGTCTATCTGTCCTTTGCTGTGCATGGTTCAGCTACTTTCTCCATGGTGCAGAGGGCACATGGCTGCTCACAGATACTGATGCCACTGCCAGACACGACAGGCAGCTCACATGAGAGTTGAATTAAAATGACTCTGACAAAAAGTGCGACACAGCAACCCAAGTTCATATGGCAACTTCGCTTTTACAACTTCATGAGCTTAATGCACATGAGCCCAAACATCTCAGTAATGCACTGTTAGTGATATATATATAGCTTTGTACACCACAATATAACTTTAACAAATAACAATCCATTAATTTCACAATGTTGTCGTTTTGTATTTGATGGACTGTTGCAAAAGAGCAGTTCGTACCACAAATAACAATTCACCTTTTTTCTATTTCTTATCCCTCAGACGATACCAGCCACGAACCGGCTGAGCCTTCCCGAAGTGACGAAACGAATGCTGCGCCGCACCTGCAGAAAACATGTCCACTCCTGGCTTTGTTGCTGGTTTGCCTATCAGCACTCATCACTTTATAGCGCCTCCCTCTGTCCCGGAGGGCATTTTACACCTAGCGTGGCCTGAATCTGCCCGAGGCTGCAGGGAAAGGGGTGGGATTTGGGTGGAGCGTGTTTGCTTGAATTGGGCATCAGCGCAGGCTTCTCAAGGAACCCTCTATTTTTTTCAGAAATATATTTAAGTGGTCTTTCTCCGTCTGTGAGTGAAAAAAGTTGATGTTGGAAGTGGGAGAGACAGTTCCCCCTCTCAAACCTTCAACTAAGATGCCAAATCCCGTTTTTTGACACTTAGTGATTCTTATTTTCCGGTGACTTTTGACATCCCTTTACATCATGTTTATGTCATTGCAGCACTGATGTTTACACACACACACACACACACACACACACACACACACACACATATATATACATACATGCATACGCAGCACATACACACATACATGCTTAGAGAGTCAAATGCAATACACTACACTAACAGTCGATAGTAATAGGGTTTTAGAGTTGTATACAGTAGCGGCAGTACACAGTAGGAAAGTGAAGATTCTAGGCCTTAGAAAAAACTGTACATACACAAATACATAGTTCTCCCGAGACCTCTCAAAAAAGCCTTTCAGGAAATACTTTGAAGTTCTGCAGGGTCATACAGCAAGAAGCAGATTTTGCACCTCCATTGAAGTACAAAGCTGAAAGATGCAGGAAAAGAGGTCAGACTGGAAAACCACAGCACTGAGATATCTGTACATGGCATGCACCTTAGCCCGCTGACCTTCAGACTGTCATAGATAGCGCCCAATTTTCTCTTGAATACAAAGTGTGTGCATAGCTGAATAAGCAGCTTAGAGGTAGAGCTAGTGAAACCTGTGGAAACCACGAGGAGACTTTCTTTTGCCCTCCTCTGTGTAGAGCATTGCCAGCTCTGCTCAATAAAACAACACATTTGGTTCAGTGTGACTCTCAGAACGGCTAAATTGAAACTTTCTCACCAGACACTTTGTAGACTGCTATTAAGATCAAGGATCAATATCTTTTGAGAGTTGATCACACAATTTCACGGCAACAGTCACAGTCATTTTATGCAATGTTTACTGAGCAGGGCTACGATTGTTCTCCCTGTTCCATTTGAGTATTAGTCAATATTAACACGCTTATAAACATTTGCATCCACAGCTTTTTTTTTCCCTCTGATATCGACTGTTAAAGTGATTGTTTAAAAAATGACTCACAGTTACATTGGAGACTATAATTTTTTACTTTGCAAATGGCGTCTCCAAACATTGTCTTCAACAGTACAGACACTGTAGACTTGGTATTTTTGTGCCATCTGAAATCCACTTAGATAGAACAATAACAGATGTCACGGGAAAGTGTTTGAACAGACACTTCAATTTGCAATACCGTTCCTTTTCTTGATGTCACTTAAACTGCAGCTTTCACTCATCAAATATTAGTTAGCTGGTTATCACACTCAGTTTACTGCTGCAGTTAGTGCGGCGTTTACAGGACTGATGCATCGCTCCAATTAGTCGAGAACACATAGTGTGAATAAAGAAACCATCCATTTGATTCAAGGCAATGCACAGCTCTATTTAGTCTTGCCAGGTTTATGTTAGCACTTAAATGAAAAGGAATCCACTGTGTTATAATGATATTCAGCGTCCTTCAGCTCCCACAGATGCACATGGTGAGTTAGCATAATGGAAGCTATTATGTCCTTTTCTTCAAATGGAGGGGACTTGTTTCTTTTGCTTTCAAAGAAATATGGACAGATAGAGAAATTAACTCCTTCCTTTTAGGAGCTGAGTCTTTGTATGAGAAATCGGATGCCAATTGGTTTTTGGAGAGACATCTACAAAGAGAGAAATAGAGCAAGAAAAGGAGCACAGGAGTAATTGCGTGTCCACCTTCAGCTCCTAGTGTTACAGGTTTAAGTGACTCTTTAATGAGGTTCAAAATGACAGGCATGTGGACCCCATGTTGTGGCAAGGGGAGTTATTCCTGGTATTAAAAATAGATGGTGGAAGGCTTGGGGGGTCTCGGGAGGGGGGTGTAGATTTCCACCGTGGGGGAGTTTAAAGCACCAATGACCTTGCAGTTTGAGTGAATTGGTTAGTGAAGGAGACGCAGAGAATTAAAGGGAGAGGACGCACACACAGCGAGAGATAGAAAGACATGGGAGGTAACCGAAGGTAGTGTGACTAGAGTGCCTAACTAAACAAAACAAGACAAGCAACTAACAATCCATGCAACACTACTGAAAGCAACACCTGATTCAATGACAAACCTATTGTTCAGTATCATTCTGTCTCAAAAAGGCGTGCACTGTTTTGTTTTTGCTTTCTTTTTTTTTTTGTTTTTATGGCTGCCTTTTTTCCTGTGTTTTTTCTTTTCCCCAGAAAGACTGCCTTTGCCTTTTGCCATTTGTTCTTTTGCGCTACGGTAACAATGCTATTACAGCGGAATAGCAGCTCAGCTATGGGGGGTAATAGGAGATGAGGCCATTTAATGAGGTACTAATTTTCAGGAGAACACCACAGGGAATGAGCACCGCATAAGATTCAAAATGGACGCCTGTCAGCAGATTAACACTAGACTTTTATCAGAAACCAGCTTCAATTGTACTCTCTTATAATTACCAATACTACTATTTGTCATTATTGCTATTATTACCATGGTTTATTCTGTACACACCTTAACCTGGGAAATGAGGATCAACTTATAAACTGGATACTGTGTATCCTGAGGTAGTCAACCATAAAACAAGTAGTGTTAGGTTAGTATCTGTTTTGTACCTTTCTGGAGGACAAAAGAAAAAAATTAGATCATTGTTAAAACTGTATAATTATTATTATTGTTATGATGATGATGATTATGACTATTATTATTAGGAAAACTTCTTGATGTAAATAGTGTTTGATATTAAAGTATTAATTTGGTTCTTATGTCTTTTCTAAAAAATGAATACGGTATTATCTCTGGGTTTTGCGGAGTGTGTACTGTCCTCAAACAATGCATTGTGTGCTTTGATCCTCAATGCCTAATGAAACTTTGAGCTAATATGAAGGGGAAACCTGTGGGAGCTGTACACCAGTGTACAGAAGGCTGAACATTAGCCAAACGAGTGGCTCACCTGTTACATGTTTCAACCAGTCACCAACCTTCACATCTCTTCATAAGGATCCTGCCTTGGAAAGAAACACTTGGGACTTAACGGACGGCTTATTTGTACTTTTTTGCCTTCAGTGTTTGAAAGCATGTTGGTCAGCTCAAAGATCTGCCATGAGTGGACTGTTTGCTTTTTAATGGAAGGATCTTGCCAGTTTCATTGTGTGGCATGCGCATGAACTTGATGACATGTAAAAACAAACGAAAAAAAAATATCGAAAAAAGTTTTAAAAAGAAAGTTTTTCTTTTGCTCTTATTTTCTTTTCCTTTAAGACGTGTTAGATTTTCAGATCACTTTCATGTTGTGTGTTTTTTGCATCCCCATTCGAGTGATGTCATTAAAGCTGTGTAGTGACAGATGACAAATGTACATAACACAAACCATTGTTGTGAAGTTACAGTGGGGGTCGGTCATTTTGTAGTTCAAAAGCAACTTTTTTTTTTTCCTCCTAAGAATGACTCTTTCTGTACCCATCTACTGAATTCATCCCATGTAGTTGCAGTCTGTCTCTTCTGACTATTCATCCTCTTTCTGCTCTCCCAAGAGGAGGCGTTTTTGGGAGTGTATACATCAGTGTGTGGACGTTTTTCAGTGTGGAAAAAAAAATGTGTGAGACCTTTGAGTTTGTGTGTGTGTGTGTCTCATTTGCTGTTGCCGCAGTGAATGGGAAGCGGCAACCCTCTTTGGCAACGAAGAGTGTTTCCCATGCCTTAGCCCTTCAGCCTCTGCCCTGGCAGCCCTGTCTGTGTACAAGAAGCTTTCTGCCATTGTGCTTTTACACGGAACGGCTGCTGGCGTCGAAGAGACTACAACAGGGCCCTTCACTTTCTCTCCCTTTTTAACAACCCTGAATCACTTCTCCCTACGGTAGACGTTGGTCCTGGGCACAGTTCAAGGATTAGTGCACCCCCTTCCACCGAAATCCTGAACTGGATTGTTCGCGGGGTAAAGCCTATCATCGATCCAGGTTCTGTGCGTACAGGGCAAAGCCTCTCTTTTCTCCGGCTCATCTCTTGCTGATGGGCCACTTGTTCATTTTGTGCACCTGTCCCGTCCCATTCTTCTTGTGCTTGTATAACCTCCACCACACCACCTGCTGTCCTTCTTCCCTCACCTTTGAACCCCTGCTCCCACTTTGCCATCAGTGGGGAATATTTCCAACCTGCTCTTTTACAGTATATAAACAACAACAAAAAAATTTGACAAAAAATTATCTGTATTTGTATATACACGTGTCTGAGCAACTATGAGTAATACAATAAAATGGAAATACATTGCTTTGGATCATTGTGCTACTCTTTTCTCCTCTGTAACCTCTTCCACTCCACAAGGACGCCAGCCAACATTACTGTCTTTCACAGACTGTACTGCTTTAAAACTAGAAAATACTGGTATTGTATGAAATTAGAAGCCCCAAGGATCCACTGGTAACAAACATGTCATGCTAACCTGTCAGGAACGGGGTAAATAATGCTCCAAAGTTAGGCAAGGACGTTTTCACTGGGGTCCCTTGATCTCTTACCTCACGATATCTGATTAAAAATGGGTCTCCTCTTTGCAGACATGCTCACTTCATGTTAATCCCATGCAGTTTTGGGCAAAACCCATGCAGCTTTTCCCAAGTACAAAGGTGTTATTGTATTTGAATATTTCTGCCTACTGGGGTCCCTAAACAGTCTTGGAATTGCATAAATTGGATATGACAGGAAAGCTAAGACCCTTGTGGATTTAATGAAATCTCCAAACAAATATATCATCGCATAAATCTCCAAATGTCACAAGTTTTTCATACTGAACGACAGCATAAAATTTTCTATGGTGTTCCTCAAGGTCTTGATGTCTCAATGTGGTATTTTGGAGAGATTTTCCACCATTATTATCAGTTTTTAAGTGGTAAAAAAGCTTAGATATGAGACCAAATCTGTGCAACAAATGGTGTCAAACCAAAAATGCTGCGGCAGCTTGTGAGACACTGGGCATGGGAGCGGTCATTGACTACTTCCTTCGTAATGTTCTAAGCACCTATACACTCTAAACAAGTCTGAATAGGCACCTAACCAAAACATAATGATTATGACAGATTTATAACTAGCAGATATTGACACAGAATGCTGAGCTGCATCTCAAATTAGCCCTTGGGTTTCCAGCTTTCAGATGAGGTATACCACTTCTATGTAGCATATACTGTTGACCTGCTATCTCCTTCTAAAGATCCCCTGTCCCCCCTCCCAGAAAAAGACAAACATGGGTCTATGGTAGGAAGGGGTGGAGTAGAAGAGGTTAAACCATTTCCAGAGGAATGAAAGGACAACATGTACATGCCATGTACTGTGATCATGGTGTTAGTGCTGTTGAATTTGTCAGCACATTAGGTATGGATGCTGCATTAAACATTGCCACTGTACCTAAAATAAAATACACTTCTCACTCAGGCAGAATCATGTCTCATCATGTGCCAAATTGAATGCACCATCACTACACACACACACACACACACACATTTTCCCCTCTTTATGTATCTCCCGATCCGTGCCCCTGCCTGGCTGTCCACGCTGTGGAATCACACCCTCTAAAGACAGACTGAGAGGAACACCATCCATCAGGATCAGAATAAGACCTTAAACCTCCTTTCACTTCAGTCGGGCACTAATGAGGACACCTAATAACCTTCTGCTGGACCCCATCAGCGCCATTTAGCTTCACCCTCCATTATCTCTGGTAATTAGACTGAGAGCCAGCAAGCCCTGAGGACCAAAGGGGGGGGGCTCCTGATAAGCCAATTGTAGGGATGTTATGAAGATCAGCGGAATTTGATTTTACAGAATACAAACACTACTCGTCATGGGAGGTAGAGAGAGAATTTGATAAATAAAATAAAGAAAAGTTGGATTCATAAAGGAAAATTATCGTGCCAGTATGTCTTTGCTATGAAAGGCTTTTTCAGCAGCACTGGGTTACAGCGAAGATTAGATAGAAATCGCTTCATGTTGCAGCAAAAGTCATGGAATCTGATCCAGGATGCAATCCTCTCCAATCTCAGCATTTTCCAAAGCTGGTCCTTTTTCTGAAGCATCTGAAGAAGAATTTCTTTATGCATGAACACACTTGACATGATGAGCCAATTAGTGTCAAGTTGTTCTTCCTGGTGTTATTACCAAAGGAAGGCTCTGGAGATGCAGGTGTGTGTGTCTATGAAGACCAATAAAGACAAATCACTGTGCCTGATCATTAAATCTGAGGTAATGATAGCTTTATGTGAAGATGTGTCCCAGATGAACTATTAAGCTATGAACATAGTCAAGGTCTGTGACCAGGAGTGAGTGAGAGGAGGGCACCGGGATGAGATGCTGCTCAGCTGAAACCCTGTCACCTTTGAGATGGCGACATGAATGCACACACATTTACCTGCGCTTTTGATTCCAGTTTTCTTTCTGCTGGTGTAGCCCTCCGACAGAAGAAGTTTTTTCCCAACACAATAACAGCGTTACTGACAGACTTGAAGAGGCCACTTCAGTGAAAGCCTTTTGAAGGCATCATTCTCAAGTCAGCTGGCTGCCTTATTGGTGTTTCGTTTCCATGTGAACAATCAGTTTGATTGACAGCTCTGAATGATGTCTTCAGTTAATCGCTCCAGTGGTGTGAAAAGGTCATAAATCACCCAATTATGTTGCCCCGCTTTATGAATAGATATTTTTGGGGGAATATTTAAAATGCCTCCGAGGCATATCAACTTAGTCAACCCCATATTTATTGAGAGGGAGTTGGGGGGCGGCTGCTTGTGCCAGAAATAACTGATAAGCTGAATACATTTTCAGAGTCTCAGTCACACTGTGGAATGTCACAGTGTTACTGGGTTAGAAAGTTGGAACCGAATTCAAGGTCAGGATTTATGATTTATGACAGCTCTGACATGTTTCAAGAACAAGTTCAGAAAGAAAAATTGAAATAATTATAGAGAGAGGGGAAGTAAAAATAAAATAGAAAATGCTGGCTGGAGGAGGAAAAAAGAGATTTTTGAACAAAGCCATCAGCACATTGCTTTACTGCAGATTTATCAGCACAGAATATATTTATTTGAAACATGTTGTCTCTGTTGAGGCAAGCGCGATGTATCTTTCCACTTCCGCTGTGTCTGATCAATACCCATCAAAACTGAATGTTTTAGTGACTTTCATTGTACTTGCAGAATCAGAACCTCAGAGAAAACGGAGGAAGGAAAGGAAATCACAGATCTCGCAAAATGTATAGATGAGCTGCAGGATTACCACCAAATAATAAACTGTCTCAACCCTCGAAAGGTCTCTGGCTCTAGATACTAGAACACAACAACCTGGAAACACGAAGGTGAAACATATTTGTTGCAAAGACATTAAAGGTCCAGTGTGTAAGATTTAGGGCGACTTAGAGGCATCTAGTGGTGATAAAGCAGAATGCAACCAGCTTAAACTTGTCCCGGTTAGAATTCCTTCAGCAGCATTGCAACAGGGAGCTGAATTATCTGCAGAGGTCTCTTCTTCTCCAAAACAAACAGACCAAGTGATTAAAACTAAGGATGCACTGATTTTGAAATTCTGGGCCGATACTCTTTTTTTTTTTGCTTTTGTTGTCATTTATTATTTATTATCCCTCTCTAAAATCACTGTGAAAGCCTCAACAAATTTCTCCTTCAAACAACTGTATTTAAACTGCATTTTACAAGAATACCTTAAACACATCATGAAAATGTTCTAATTCACCTTCGTCCAGTACTCATTTTAGCTGAACAGAGTTTGAACACATCATAATGAAAGTTATGGCTGCTTAGAGCTAACGTTAACTAGCTCTCCTTCCGATTTTAATACACATTAGTTGTTCACAATGTAGCATTATCAGGGAAACAACAGTGTGTTCTCTGACGTGACACTAGTGAGTTTATCCTGAAAGTGTCCCAGAGGAGATCTCTGTCCATCCCAAATGCGTTTTCTATTGTCACTCAGACGACAGGGTGCCGATTGCTACTAGCCGTCTTGTCACAAACAATGAGATCAAAGAGCCCATTTGCCAAACAGTCACTGTATTCTTCTTGTACTTGCTCATTAATGGACATCTGTGGCCTTTGTCTCAAGCCCTACTTTGAAGCATGCACAAAACTGACGTGACCCAACAGAAAACATCAGGTACTACTTGTGGTGAATAGCATCTTACTTGCTGATAGGCTGATGGCAGTCAACAAGGTGAATATCGGCCAATACTGATGTTGAGCCATAAATCGGTGCATCTCTAATTTAAACCAGTAAAAACGCTGAATAACGCAGCTTCACGTGTCAAATCAGTTTCTTCTCTGACGCTGATTGGCTCATTAGAGACGGGCCGCTAGCCCAGCACTTGCTAATGTGCGGCCACCTTTTTTCCCCTGATATCTTTATATGTGCCCACCTTTTTTTCTGAACAAGACGTTTGGGAGGTTCTTACCAGGAGTAAAATTATCACCAGAGGTCTCCTACTCCACAAAACAAACGGATCCGCGATTAAAACCCATAAAAACACAGAACAAAGCAGTTTGATATATCAAATCAGTATGTCTCCTACGCTGTTCAATTCGTCAGAGATGGGCCGCTAGCCTAGCACACGCTAATGTGTGCTTACTTTTTTCCTCTGATAACTTCAAATCCAGATGTTTAGGATGTTATAAACAGGAGCTGAATTATACGCAGATACTCTGCTGTAAAAACACTGAATAAAGTAGATGCACGCAAAAAAAAATCTGTTTTTTGAACGCTCACATCGCAGAGGGGATGTTAAACTACGATGGCCGATGCGAAAGTGTAATCAGCCCTATCTAGAGTCAGTGACTGGTTTGTCCATTCTGAGCTACAGTAGAAACATGGCAGTGCAACACGGTGATGTTCCTGGACAAGGACGCACTATACTATATTCGGTTTCTGCTAATATATCCCACTGAATCCTACACACTGGACCTTGAAGGAAAATGTTCTACTGTAGGTTTCAAAGCTTTTTATTTGTACAAGCGTTTTTTAATCAATGATCAGCCTTAAATGACAGAGGCTCCTCTCTCCGCCTGTCTTTCTATAAATCCAGGGTAGGTTACCCTCAGCTCGGGTGGAGGTTACTGCAACGTGTTTTACGCAGGTCATTTTCTTTTACTGATGCCTCTCACATGTTGACCTTCAGGCCTGAGAGATGAGGGACTGCAGCCAATCCAGAGGAGGATTACGGGAAGATGTGACGCCACTACAAAATATCAACTTCAAGGGAAATGAGACAGAGATTGAACGAGGTGATGGTGGAAGGTGACGCCTGAGACCGAGGATCCCGTGTCTGTATGCTTTATGACTCGAGCTTATGTGTCTGATAGTGTACAGTAGTCTCATTTTCAGATTTTCACTAAAAGCGAAAAAAAAAAAAAAACATCCCAGTGAGATGAGAGCTACAGTAGAATGGATTGTTTTCAGTGCTGTGCGTAGGCAGTCAGATGCTATGAGGAGCTATGAAAACAGCAGGTTTTCACACAGTGTTTCACACCACGTCTGATGTGTTACAGTAAGTATTCACACATGCAGATACGAAGATTTCCTCATTTGAAGTGACAGCTAATTTCACAGGAAGATGTGACCCAAAAGTTTCACCGCGAAACCAACAGAACTCTGGTTGGAGCACGAACAGTGGGTGGCTTGTTTGCTTTGTAACAAGCCAACACACAAAACTGGATGCAATAAAATTAGTCTGTCAAGTGTCACAAGGTTGCAATGAAATTTACACAGCGTATTTTCCACTGTCAGAAAGGGTTGATTTTCAATAACATTTCTTTAAAGTGTTGATCAGAGAGTTGCTTTTTCCGCTGATGAAGCTGGTAATCAGTTAGTTCTGGCGTTTCAAAGCATTGTTAAATAAACTTCAAGGGTGTGGACTCATAAAAACGGCACTGAGTCCAGTTCATTTTTTACAGTAACAGAATCTAATTATCGCGGATGATTTTGCAACGCCAAAATCTGATACCAGAGTCAGAACTGTATCCTGCACATCTATCTGCTTCCTCCCTCACAGAGTGGATGAGTTATATTTGTGGCGCTCTGCTGTGGAGTTTGAGCACACCAGTTTGCCAGCTTTGCCAGGGGGGAGAGAGCCTTGGTCATCTTCTGAGCAGCTCGTTCCACTCAGAGTAAGTGTGCCATTGAAATGAAAGTATTTCCTGCCAGTGCCCATTGAATGAATGAGGCAAAAGCGATGACAGGGATATTACACTGACATGCCAACAGTAGATCATGGGAAAGTCTTTGCCCTGGGGTCATAAATTACATTCTAATGATTTTGTCATCCTGTTTAAACAATAACTTTCAAACCCAGTCTTATTTTTTTTTTTGCCTCCATAACCTTTGATTTATGCTTTTAATTTTTTGATGGCAAGAAATAGTCTGACACTCCCGCCATTATGATGTTGATGCGATGAAATATCGTCACAATTCATTTTCTTTTTCTGGCTTAATTAGTTTACTTTAAAATGTCATCCATCATTACTGGTGTGGATGAAATGTAGAGAGAGCACTGAGAGCAGGGGGACTTGGCCAGAGGACTGTGTCTTACAGTTGACTTCCTGGGAAATAAACGTCGGCTGCATTATTCATGAGGCTCGCCATAACTTTAATCTGATTCTTAATTCAAGACTTTCCTCCTCTGACAATATTTCACGTCACTCTTTCGCAATTTCTCGGAAGCCGTCGCTGCTGCGAATGTGTCTTCAGGTGGATAATCACTCCTGTGCTTGATGGCATCGTATTGTATTTCAAATAAGAATGCAGAATGGCGGGATTAGATTAGCAGAGAGCTCAAGTTAGTGTTCAGTCTTTTCATTAATCCAGAAATAAATATTGAAGGTTCAGTCTGTAACAAGACATCAAGACAACAAAAAGAAAGCTGACACTAACACATTATAATTGCCTGTTTGGAAATACAGAATATTTTGGTCTGCAGCTGAAGCAATATTCCTACATTTTATGGCATAAAAACCTACAAACTCATTAAGTTTTATAACTAACGGATGACCTTCAGCCATTTTAGGATGAAGCTCTTTCACTCCTTTAAAGCCGTCATTGGAAACTTTTATAAAAAATAACTTTTGTCATACTTTCTGAAACTGTCTCTACATTCACACTGTAGTACATGTGACAGATAATCAGTGACAAAAATAATCTTCCTCTGCCTACTCTACGTCTTGTAGAGCTTCTACTGTAATGGCATTGCCGTACATGAACAAAAACAACCAATCAGAGCCGAGAAGTCTCTCACGCAGCTGTCAATCATGTCAATCACTCAATAAACTGCAGTCAAACTGTCAAACTAGGCAGCGCTGATTAAATATAAATCAAGTTTCTGTTGCTGCGTTGCCTATTTTTGCCTCAAATGCTTTCAGGAACACAGTTTGTGACCTGGTCGCCATGTTGAAAACAGTTAGAGCCCAAAGAAAACACAGCTGAAAAATCTAATTTTACAGCTAAACAGTACACTAAAATCATGTTTCTGGAAACATGTGAGGAGAGAAACAGGCCATGCATTAACAGAATCTCGATTTATATTTAATCAGCGCTGCCTAGTTTGACAGTTTGACAAGGGATTGACATGATTGGCAGCTGCGTTAGAGACTCCTCTGCTCTGATTGGTTGTTTTCAGTGTGCCACAGTAGATTCTAGGGAGATGTTATTAGAAGCAGTAGAAAGAGGAGGAGAGACGGATCATCTGCCTCAGAATATAGTGACAGTTTGAGCAAATATGACAAAAATAATTTTCATAAAAGTAGCTTTAACTCATAAAACTTGAATAACTGGTAATTGGTAAATTAGAATAAAGAATATTTACCAGCCTTACTTACATTTTTACATGTCATGGATGAACTGGCCCTGCTGTATTCTTTGATTTGCATCAACCATCTGGTCTTAGATATCATTTGACAAAATTATTTGTATATTTTTGCTTCTGCTGTTGTACAAACACACAGTTTCTTACACTACGCATGATGCCATTCAGACTGTCACTGCAGTTTTATCCCTTCTTATATTCTTAAGATAAAATATACATTACTGCCTTTAATTAATAGCCTATTTAAACTTTTCTATGGTGGATTCAGACAAACAATATTTCATACTAAATATTACTTTTTATATAATTGTCTTGTAATTTATACACCATTTGCAACACTGAGAATTAAATAAGTCCCAAAGAAGGTAATGCAGGTCTGTAATAAAGAATTCAAATGAATCTGTTATGGTAATACCATCCAAATTATGCATCTGGAATCATATTCTTAGTGGATCTTATTAAATGTCATTATCCTGAAGAGTTACTGAATAACATTAATTAAGGGGAAAAGGCAGAGCTAATCGTGAAAGTTCTGCCTTATATGGTTGCTTTAATGCACCATGGCAGTGCATTTATTAATCTCGAACTGTCAGAGTGGACACACAGTATGGAAAATAACTCAGTTTTCTGTAAGCTCAGTATTCTTAGTGAAAGCCTGAGGCGATGGCAGTATTTCCAAAGATCATGCAAACGACCTTTCTAACTTCTGCCTCTCACTGTGTGTCTCCCTGCTGTCCTCGCTCCTGCTTTTTTACACACATACGCACGCACACACACACACACACACACACACACATATATATATAGTACACACACACACACATTAGATTGAGATAAATTCTCTTATATTAGCCTCTCACTTGTATTTAATGATTTTTTTATCAGAGCGGTTGGCAAGAACTTCCATTTCACATCATACTTACATGATATCACATGAAATATACACACGCAAATTAACAAATATGCAGGTTAAGAGGGTTGTTTGTGTTATTAATCAGCATGACACAACATCATATCCTACGGTCGTAGTATAATATATAATATAATATATATTAAACTGCCTTCTTCAGCTTTGTCGGCACCCACGACTGCAAGTCTTCATTGAAGTCACATCTGTACATGTCTGCCGCCTTCCCTGACCCCTGACTTTTAAGTCTGGTTGCAGAGCGCTCCAGTGTTACCCCTGAGGGGTCAATCCTAAATGTCAGGGGCCAAAAGGTCAGCATTTAAATATGGCCGTCAGTGCTTGCATGTACATTAACTGCCAAAGGAAAATAGACCTACATGAGTTGTCCCAGTTGACAGCCAAGCTCCCCCACCCCCAACCCCAACTCCAACCTTATCATTTATATTCATTGTATTGTATTTATTATGAAACAATAAAAGAATACAGTGTGTGCATATTTGATTTTTCTTTGGTGCTGCACCCTGGATGGTTTTTGCCTTTCCATTTCTCTTACTTTAATGAAAAACCCACCTAGATGGTGCCCTAAGCGTCCACCTATGTAGCCTAAAGCTGATGTGGTGCCAGGTGATATTACCATGCATGGGGTGTAGACATACAGTATACACAGATACAGATATATGGTATTTATGTGTGATCTCTTATCAGTATACTAAAGGAATGTCTACTGAATTATTAAACTCACTCAGCAGCAGTCAAGATACTAAGTATGAACATAATAGGGAACAGTAAATATGCAAACTTTTCCATTGATCGAGTTATAGACATTGATATGCTTTTATATTAGTGAGTGAGTCCCTTTCAATGCAGCCGATACATGTAGTATAAAACCTGAATACATACATATATATTTTTTTATTACTGAATGCTGGATGTGTATTATCTCCCAGAGTGTTGTGCAAGATAGATCAAGGACACATGGGCTAGCGCAATATTTTAAGCCATCTAAATGTACTGCTGCCCATTTCTCATGAAGTGTAGAAAATCTCTTTCTACACTGGGAAGGTAAGGCTGATGAAACCAATGGCAAGGCTACAGTATTAACATCCTTCGGGTACCACAGAACAGAGACTTCACATAGTTGAAAGCCTTAACGTATTTCTAAAAAGGTGCTTTGGAGGAACACTTATAACTAAAATATGCAATGCACCTAATGAGGAAAAATAATGTAGCTCTGCACGCGGCATGAAATAACTAAGGGAGCAATTGCAGTGAAGACTCTTGTGAGGCAAATGTTGTTTTCACCGGGTCCTGTCCTGCTGTTGCAGGGACTTAATTATCAGCATTTTACGTATGGACACTCTCGCAAGCCTCCACGCAGGTTGTTGAAACAGAGCAATTATCATATTATATCACACTGCATTATTTAGTTTACTGGAAGACCTACTCATGTCGAGTAGCGTGTGTGCGGGGAAAAGCAAACAGGGGGTGTGTCACAAATATTTTAATTGCCTGCATCACATTTTTTTATGATTGTATAAAAAGCAGTGCGGAAGTTAGAGAGT
The DNA here is from genome assembly GCF_011397635.1 of Epinephelus fuscoguttatus. NCBI lineage: Eukaryota > Metazoa > Chordata > Actinopteri > Perciformes > Serranidae > Epinephelus > Epinephelus fuscoguttatus. The sequence goes on along the minus strand of NC_064757.1, from coordinate 29,332,683 downwards.
TTTTCAGTTGCAGAGATAAAAATCAAACCCAGAAATACTTATGAGAGTAAGTGAGAGTGCAAGGGAGAGAGAGTGCGCACAGAAAGACAGAGGACAGATGAACAGATGTTATCTGACAGGTGCAGTAGGCCCCGCTTGGTGTGTGGGCAGCCGCTATGACAGGGATTTTGCATACACTGTGAGAGCTAATGCTGTGCACTTCAGTACCTGTCATGACTATAACCTTATGGTCAGATACAAAAGTTTGGGATGGGGTGTAGGAGGATTAGTCATGTCGGTGTTTCACATTGTTGATGTAATATGATCACAACGACAAGGGCGCGGAATACTGAACAACTTGGACTGACCTGGTTTTCAGAGTAAAAACAATAAAAACTCAGTGAGAGGACGTGTTGTATTCTCTGTTATATTTTTACATTTAGAAACACATTCTCTGTGTATGAGGGGCTCTATGTAATAACACTCACGCTTTCAGCTTTTCATGTACGGACGTGACTCATGTGACTAAACTCATGGAGAGTTGATATGTTTAGATGTGTCAACAACATCACAAAACTCTCCTTCCAGCTGGAGCTGCATTTTATTCTGTTTAACCTGCAGCACTCCTCCTCTATTAGCCTGTCAACAGAGTGGCTATCTTTGCCTGTATGTGTCGATTTTGTGTAATTATTGAAAATGGAACAATGACTGGCAGATGCCCAGGTTTGAGGTCTGTGTTTTTTTAGCACTTGGTGTGAGTGTTGTTGTCTCTGTCCTGCCTAGTTATAAATATGCCAGTCAGGCAGGCCCCTTGGCAGGGGGGTGGTGACCAGCGGCAACGGGGTCAAGGACAAAGGAGACCCAAGCCACTAGATGCAGAAAATTAAATTAGGTAACCCACCTGGAATGTAGCTGTTGAGTGAAGTGTGTGTGCATGCTTGTGTGTGTATTAGATTTTGTGCACTTGAAGCCTGTGTATGTTTAAGCTTTTGAGTGAGTGGTTGAGTATGTGTTGGGATGGTTGTGGGTTTGTTGGGGTAGGTGGATGATGACAGAGCAAAGGTGTGCAGTGTAATATGCTTTAAGCAGGCAGGTGGGCACCTCTTAGGTAGGCTTAGCTACTAATTCCAGATAAAAGCACAGTGAACTGTGGTAATGTGAGGCTAAAACCACAAACCCATGCCAAGATCTGAGGGTGTAGTACAGTATGCGAAGATCAGAGACATGATATATCGAGGATAAATCCCCAAAGACTCTGGACAGAAACTTAAGACTTGACAGACAAGAACATTTCAGTAGTATTTTTTCTCTGAATTCTGAAAAGAAAATTATTTAATTATGGACTGCAATTTTTTTAATTTTTTTTAATGTGACATCATATCTATTTCAAGAAAAACAAAGCCGAAGCAAGACAACAGGACTTGGTGGATGATCCGAAGACATGAGTCTTTAGTTAGTGGCTGTGGCAACTTAAATTCAGCCAGCCCAAACCTCAGCACCAGGATCAAATCTCATACCGCACTGATTTCCCGCCTGATCAGCAAACTTTCTGTTGCTGCCATTACACAGGTTAGACCCAGGTCACTATGACACCCCACCCCCCCACCCCCAGCACTGGCTAAATTTAAGTTGCCACAGCCTAAGTGAGCCATGGACTACTCCTCTTCCACCAAAGTAGTCTCCTAGTGGCAGGGATAGAGGGGGAGGGACCGCAGGGGTACTAGCTAGTCAACACTTATGTCATTTGTGGTGAGTAATGTGTCTAAAAGGAGAGCACAAGAGCGAGACAAGGACAGGCTAAACAAATAGATGTGCTGCATGCAGCTACATAGAGTGATATTTTACCTATTTTAACTAGAAAAAAAAAGAAAAATGAAAAGAAAAATCAATATGTGGCAGTCAGTGTTGATACCATGGCAGCTGCTACACATTCATTAATGTATGGGAAGCACTGCACTAGCTTGATAGCTAAATGAAGCAATGTAAGCTTCCTTGGAAAACTATCTATTTTTTTAATTTATTTTATGGTCCATGTACATTTTATTTACAAATTTTCTATTCACCATATGATGCTACTTATAAATAAAAAGTCAGAGAGACAGACTGACATGTGATGTGCATTGTTTTTAGAAATATGCCTTATGATATACAATCTCTAGAAGTGTCTCTAAATTGGCTGTAGCTGTGAATGTGAGTGTGAATGGTTGTCTGTCTCTATGTGTCAGCCCTGTGATAGTCTGGTGACCTGTCCAGGGTGTACCCTACCTTTCGCCCAATGTCAGCTGGGATAGGCTGCAGCACCCCCTGTGACCCCTAACAGGTAAGTGGTTACGAAAAAAAAAAATCCATAAACGAATGTTATGAACCTAAAAATGATGGACCAATAGGCATCAACAGCATGCACAACTGTACCTGTAATTTTAATATCTGTCTTGGACTGACTCACATTTTCTAAGAAGAACTATGCAATTTGTTACTTAATGTAGGAGAAATAGAGAAACTTTTGATACAGTTAGAATTTACTTGCTGAGCAGATGTTCATTTCCAGAGGAATAACTACTTTATTCAAGCCCATTCATCACTGGTTTGTTAGTGGTATATGCTTTCCTGTAGACAAATTTAACATTTTTACATATATTCATATTCAGCTGACCTGCTGTGCGCTGACTACAAGACTTTATAGGTTACTTTAGTAATTAACTGGAATTAATTAATTGAAAGTGTACCAATTAAACACTGTCTCCATTTTTACACACAATTAGTACCAAATTAAATTATGCTTTTCAGGGAAATTCTTAGGCAGTGACAGACCAGTTAAATTAAGTGCTACAAAGCGGTAAGATGAGTTAAAAGTCAGGCGGTGGTTTCTATAATACTGTGCATGAATGAAGGACGAGGGAGTAAATTACCTCCAGAAATAGAGCTTATGCTCCGAGTGTACTCACAGGTTTCCCCTCTGTCCTCTCTGCCCTACAGCATTTATTACAGAATTCATATCACTGCTTTACAGCTGTGCAGGGCAACTGTGCGTCATGAGTTTTTTAAATCATACCGTAACAGAAGTAGCTGTTTTTTACATCACTTTCTGGCCTACATCGAATCACATAGGAGTAATATATGAAAAGACTATTCATCAAAATCATGGCACCAATGTCAAGGCCCGTTTCACACAATAATTTATCACTCACGTCTATCGCTGAAACCAGATACCAAACAATTCAATAACCACTCTGATGCATTTCTGCCCCCTCAGATGGCAGCACTGTTGTTAAATTGAGTCAGTTTGACCCTCCATGTTCGGTAAAACTGAACAAGCTTATTGTCATTGTACGAGAGCTGCGTAATGTGGATTATGTGAAAGACTAAACATCATTGCTTGGCTGCCGTCAACTTGACCTGGCTCCATGCTGAGGTGATCTCAGTGCCTCTGAAGGCAAAAACTCAGTAATGAAATGTATTCAGCAGTGAATAGGTGTCATGACAGTAATAATAATAATAATAGTTACATGTCAAAATGTATAAAACAAAGCAATGATTTGTAGCAAAGGGGAACACTAAATTCCTTGCCGTCAGGTCCACTCCCTTATTTGCATAATGTAAACAGAAATACACTATACAAATGAACTCTGGCAGTTCACGCTACTTACTCTGCTTTTATATTACTGTGGCTGATGCTTGACGTCAACAGGCTCTCAATGATATCATCTGGCATTGGTCCCCGAGGGTAGATGACTTATATCCATTTCTTCCTCTTAATAATGCTCATTCCCTGAATTATAATAGGGCTATTGATTTTTCCCTATTTCACCCCCTGCACTGGAATGCTCATTTACCCTATTATTTATCTCAGATGCGATAAAACACATATATATATTTGGTGTTGCTTTAATTGCATAACAAAGTGCTAGCTTCTTGGTAACTTTGCCTGTAACAGAGGAGAAGCTATATACACATTTGTGATGTACTGATGCATAACAGAAAAGGCTCCATGTGCTCATTTGTAATGTGTTGTGTGTCTAAAAGTTTATTCAGTGGATAAAAATGATTTGCGATGTCTGTGATGACACAGCGTAATAACTATGAATAATACCCATATGTCGAAGGCAAAGTGCCCTTAGATGTTATTTCTCCCAAAACACCATTAAAGCTGTTTAGTTTTAGGGCTGTCTGTGATCCCACTGTCTCGACAGTATTGATCAGACTTACATCACTGCACCAGTTTTATTATATAGCTTTGATTTTTTTTTCTATTACAGACATCATGTTAATATTAGCAAATCGATGAGCATGAATATGTTGATGAGAGGAACGTGGGCAGAAGAAGACAGTAAAAAATTAAATGGAGAGAACTGTGTGTGTGGCCGCAAACATAACGGTGCCTTCTCTTGGTGTGCATGAGGCGAAATGTTAAGTTGTAGGGCACGTGGGAAGGATTGAAATCATTGTGATGACAAAAAAAACCTCCCTGGAACTCACCACAGCGTTGTGGCACACATCACACACACACCAGCATTTGAGATAAATGGACTACTGTGAATTTTTATTGGAGGACATTTAAAAAAGCCAGAATCGCAGTTCATCTTGGAAGCCGGAGCGACCATGGAAACTCTCAATGAAGTGTTTAAACACATGTTCTGGGCTGAGCCAGGCAGAGCTGACTGCGTGGGGTATAATCACAAACAGTCAAGTCTTAAAAGAGCCCTAATCCTGAAAGGATTAGAGAAATAATCAGTTTATGTGCACCATTACTAAATGCATACAGAAAGAAATAGTCACATAAAGTGTTTTTTTTTTCCTGCTTTATTTTGGGCCTAACAGCCTATAAGCATTTTAATCTCTTCCTCCAGATAATGGTGTTTTCACTTCATTTATTTCTATCTTGCCCACTTAGAGCAATGTAACCCTTTAGTCTTCAAATAATGTCCATTAACTATGCAGCATTTCCAATGAAACAAGTGGAGAGTCTCCTGATGGAGATTGATGGCCCAACTAAAGTGAGCAGATGAGAGACATCTAAAGACAAAAGGGGATGCAGTGAATTGTCTTTTAAGAATACTAAGAAATCATCCATTTTCAAACTGTATTCACCAAAGGAGGCGGTTAATCAGGTGGTGTGCACAGAAATTAACTGTTCATTCATGCATTTTCTACACCCACTTACTGAGGTTCACAGGTGGCATGGAGCAGATCCAGCATGCACTAGGCTAAAGGCTGGGAAATATCATGAACAGATTGTCAGTCCAGCAACTGGAAGAAATCCATGTGAAGACGGGGAGAACATGGAAATTGCACTCTGAGATTTGGACATGGGACATTCTTGCTGTGAGGCGACAGTGTTAACCATTTAGCCACCTTGCTGCCCCAAAGTAACATATTTAAATTCCATGGGAGACTCTTTACCTACAGTTATGTCACATCAGAAATCCAGTCATTTCAAACTGTATGACCCATTTTTAAATGTGGCTGCAGATGTAATAGAAGTCTCCAAAATATTTTTAGTGATGCTTAGTCATAAACTGTGAGGGGAAAACAACTAAATATGGCAACATAGTTTAACCATCGTGCACCAAACAATGCAGGTGAGAATCAACCTCCTCCAACACCTTCTGGCCAAAACACTGCACACAAAACTGCGTGGAAATAACAAATTGCTAAACTCAAGGTCCAACAAATCCAAAACAAGGCCGCTGACTCAGAGAGTGAGATTAAAATCTCTTCCGTCGAAGGATGCATGCCTGTAAAATGCCTATAATAACCAATGTAGATGCAGCCAGAAAGAACTGCTCCACTGTGTCACAGTAATTTTGCTCACTTGAACAAAAGTGTGGAAAATAAGCTTGAAATATCAGATTTGAAACACAAATCAGATTTCCTTCGCTTTAGATGATTAAATGGCGATGTGAAAGCTACGTTTACAGCATGTTGCTTTGATAAGCCTTTTGATTTAATGAAAATAATGATATTCCTCCCTTCAGATTTAATTTCCTAAGAAGCATGCTTGCTCCACTGCAGGGAGGTTTCAGTTCAGGAGGTTGTGACTGACTTCATGGTTATGCTTACACGTACAGAGTAACTCAGCAATTAGTTATAATCTAGTTAAGGTGTAGTCTGAATTAAATCTCATACACAGCTTTTAATAACCTGCCAATCTCTAATGTTATCCCAGTTGCCATGAGTAAACCATTAAAAAGAATATTCCTGTCCACAGAATTAATCATCAGCCTTGTCTCTCTGCTACAGCGACAAGATACACAGCTTGAGCAGTATTGCGATATTGTCAGGATACACTGTTATTGCGACTTTAAATATGATGTCATATGCTGAGTATTGGAATAAAATATATGAGCTTTTTTCAAGTGTAAATTATGCCCCCAGAGGAAAACTGTCAACATCTGTTTTAATATTTAAGATAAGTCTGTTCGTCTTACTTCAGCCACTTTTTATTAAGTTTAAGTTAAGTTTATTCACTTTATTAATCCCCCTGAGGGGAAATTCAATGTTTTCACTCTTGCTTGTCAATTACACACAGGTCCGAAAGACAAACACATGCACAAACAGGACCTATACATGCACAAAGTGGAGAGATCTCAGAGTGAGGGGGCTGCCTTTTGGTCAGGCGCCCCGAGTGGTTGGGGGGTTCGGTGCCTTGCTCAAGGGCACCTCGGCAGTGCCCAGGAGGTGAACTGGCACCTCTCCAGCCACCAGTCCACGCTCCATATTTTGGTCCAGATGGGGACTCGAACACGCGACCCTCCAGTTCCCAACCCAAGTCCCTATGGACTGAGCTACTGCCTCCCCTAGTGCCGTATCTAGTGGACTGGGAAAGTAATTGATTACATTATTCTAGTGGACTATCTAAAGTTTAAGTTGTATTTGTAATATTAATGATTTATAATTAAAAAATTCTATACTTGAGTTGGCACTGTGTGATGATACGATATTGCCACACAAAAATATTGCGATACTACGCTGTATCAATTTTTCCCACACTCCTCTTGAGCACCCTTTAGTGTCTGTAAAAGATGCACCAGGCTTCCAACCAGCTCCATTGTCACCCAATGCATGTCATTATTAGACGCTCATTGCAACAGACGTAGTATAAGGAGTATAAAAGTCTGCTTAGGGTGGCTGGACAGGAGGTTGATGGGTCAATCAAACACGGGACTTTAACCCTGGAGACTGGTATTCCTTTCCTGTGTTACACTAAAAGTCAGCGTTAAGTTATTTTGTCACGTGAGTCATTGGTTCCTAACCCTAACCACGTAATTTTGTTGCTAAAACCTAAGTACTGCTACTTACATAAACGAGGAAAGAATAATAATCTCAGTATTGATCCACATAATCTCATCCATCATGGCTTTGTTTTTGTTGAAATCAAAATGTTTCAATAACCCCGTGTGAATTTGAGTTTGCACCACGTACAAAACCAAAATTGAACTGATTTTTCCATGCAACAGTAACCCAGTCAGTCTTCGACTAAGCCATGGCATCTAGCTGACCTGTGTGAACTGAATCAACTTCAAACCACCCTACTTGGATTGTTGGGTCAAGCACAGATCTTTCCCTGCACACAAATCTCCTTTGGCCGGTGACACACTGGGAAAGTACCTGTTGATCCCCAGCACAAGAGGTTATATTTGAGGTCATTCATCCAAACAGCGTTTCCCGTAGATGCAATAAAACTCTAGATCCAACATTCCAGCGGAAGCTTTTTGAGGCCCATTTAAACCCTGTCACTAAATCTACAAAAAAGAAAGAGAAGGAAAACACCCCAAAACCAACCTCTCTTGGCAAGCAATTATTTACAGTGAGGAAACAAGCACGATTCAAATAGATTAAGACGCTCACACACACGCATATGTCGCCGTATAAACACACCCAGAAATATACACATATACTCCGGCACATGTGTTTCCCACAGCAGAGAGCAACCGACACTTCATCATCTTAGATTAGCAGGGTGGTCAAACATGGTGGAAACTCTCTCAGTAGTATGTCTGTTTTAAAACCAGGCTCAGCGTGTGTGTGTGTGTGTGTGTGTGTGTGTGTGTGTGTGTGTGTGTGTGTGTCCATGCATGCATCTGTGTGAGATCTACTGTAGCTAGCCCCAATCTTCTATGTCATTCAGAAGGAAAGTGATGTGTCTATATGTGGATAATAAGCTCCTTTGGGGGAGAACTCTCTCCCACTGTAGACCACAAACTAGTCTTTTACTTCAGATGATACACTTCATCCAGGGAACGCTTTTTTCCTTCTCCTGATCTCAATTATATTCCTCTCGTATTGTTTTGTGACTTTATATTTGGTGTCTCTGTTGCCATGGCAGTAATGTGGGTCCTATTAGAACACACTCGGATGCTAGAATCTACTTTCCGTATCATCGTAAAAAGCTTTCAGAGCCTGTATCAAGCTTTACTCCAAGCATCACACAGCCCTCCCACTAACTAAAAAACCTAGGCCTGGCTATAAAAGCATACGGCCTCCTTCTGCTTAGAAATGTCTTTGATTTCCTCCAGTTCCTCCTCGCTTGAACCACTTCAACTGCTTTCAGGCTGGTTCTCTTAGAGCCCTGTTAAGCACCACTAATTGAGGTGTGTAGATTTTTTTTCTTCATAAGGGGGGACCACTCAAGACCCTCAACTCTCTTACAGCCCCTACTCCACACAGGCACACAAACACGAATGCATCCACATTTGAACCCCCGCTCTCGCTCTCTCCTGGACATTTCATGGCTTTATTTTCTTTTATTGTTATGATCTTGCCCTCATTCTCCTGTGGCCCTGCTATGCACAGTGCCAGCAGCTCATCTCAAGGTCACAGAGTGTTGCTTTAGTTGTGGATTCACTCCCAGTATTGTCATGCTGCCTCTTTCCCTTCACCTCGCCTCTCCTTTAAAAACAAATCCAGTGTATTCCATACTAAGACACAGTAAAAAAACGCAGGGAAAGGAAGCTTTCATTTCACAAAAAAATACCTAGATAGGTCAATATCACACATTACCCTTAATTTGCAACGCACAATGCCAACTGATTCATCCCTCTTTCTTTAAAACCAAAAGAAAATATGTCTGGAATTCCACAGACATGAATGAAATTGTAGGTTTTCTCTTCCTTTCTCGGAAAGAGGCCACAGAATCCCCAGTTCAGAGCAAAATTGTGTTTTCTGGCTTTTCTGGGACATTCACCTGGTGGTGTGCTCAGGGCCATACAGTCACACATCAGTATTGCCGCCGTCATACTCGCTTTTTATAGGGTCTGGAGGAACGAGATGGGATTTTGCAATCACATCACTGTGCTGAATACATCACCACAAAATGAGAGCACTACCAAGCAGGGGAAAAGAGTTTCTTCTTGATCCTTTTTTCCTCACAGTAGATGTCCTAATTTATGAGTTGCAACTTCTTGTTTTTTTCTCATCTTGACTCTGTAATTTGTGTAGAGGTACAGCGCCATCATGTATAGATTTTTCTCACCCCCTCAGACTTTTTTCTTTTTGTTATTGGGATAGCGGGTCTTCACCTGATCAATGAAAATATGCCAATATAATTTATTGACAGTACATTTACTGTATGGTCCGTGCAAGATAAGGTGGGTATCGTGGTGTGTCTGCTCACTGATGTATAATCCCTGTCTTGTGGTTGGAAAATCATTAATTGTGCTGTAGGGTAATAGATAACAGCACACACATTACTCTGAGCACTAACACATTCGCCCTCACATACACACTTCAATCATGGTAAAATTGGTGTTTCACATCCTGATTTCTAATGCTCCAAATGACACAGAGAAGTTATCATCACTGCAGTTGCACATGATTGATCACAGATTTTTTTTTTCCCTTTTCCTTATCAGTCTTCCTTTGACAGACTTCTCCAAATCTTAAAATTGATCATGTGCAAGCGTATTTCTCCGTTTGCCCGTGCAATAGCATTGTGAACCGCAAACCCAACGAGGTATTATACGTTCTTGTCGGCGATACAAAGGCTGCCGACCTCGGTGTTAACTGATGTGGTTGGCTGGATTAGTTTGCATGATCACTTTTCATTATTCCTCTCCAGCTAGATCTGTAACAGATTAGAAATAAATTAACTCCATTCATCATACATCTATGAGGCGCTGCGTGAAACAAATCAGTCGCTGTATGTGGTGTATTAGCCTTGGTGTGGTAGAGTTGCACTGTTCTTACTTGGGTTGCATACATAACAATATACACACCCAGTAAGCTGTACACAAACTTACTTTACTACTGCTTGTATGTCTAAATAAGATCATTCATCAAAGGTGTTGCTGCATTTACTGTTAAATTGAGGCTGAGAAGTGTATTTCAGAAATCATTTTGTAATATAAAACTTGAAAATTGCACATCCCTGTGTGATAATCACATAGCCACAGAAGGATTATTACAAAAGACTACAAGAAAAAAGCACTACTGTCACATATTAGGACATAGCATTAATTCTGTATCATTTTATGTCCCCACAACCCTCTTTTTTCCCCCCACCAACCTTAGCATTGGTGTTTCTGGCACAGTTTCTTACCACAGCTGCAGTGCCCTGAGCCAGGTCAGGCTAGCAGACTAACAGGGAGAGGAGCTGGTTTGCACATCATTACCTCAATGATCACTTATTGTCTGTCCTGCCAACTATAACAAGAGACGCGGTGCTCTGCTAACTCTGTTCAGCTTCAACCTAGAAGAGGAAAAGTCAAACTGAGGATGTTTATATTCATTCATTGTTAAAGTTCCGGTGAAACAGACGTTAGAGTTTCTTTAGCTTCTGTATACTGTGATGCATTTTCCAGTAAAATGGAATATTTGATTGGTGTACAGTTACAAGGGGGATTTAAATCGAATTCTTTATCCATAGATCATAAAATCACAATAAAAAGTTAATAAAATGACCAGACAAAAAAATCATAATATAAATATTAGGTGTAAAATCATCATTATAAAATTACTATTGGTGCAGGTCTCAATATGTACAGTACAGGCCAAAAGTTTGGACACACCTTCTCATTCAATGCGTTTTCTTTATTTTCATGACTATTTACATTGTAGATTCTCACTGAAGGCATCAAAACTATGAATGAACACATGTGGAGTTATGTACTTCACAAAAAAAGGTGAAATAACTGAAAACATGTTTTATATTCTAGTTTCTTCAAAATAGCCACCCTTTGCTCTGATTACTGCTTTGCACACTCTTGGCATTCTCTCCATGAGCTTCAAGAGGTAGTCACCTGAAATGGTTTTCCAACAGTCTTGAAGGAGTTCCCAGAGGTGTTTAGCACTTGTTGGCCCCTTTGCCTTCACTCTGCGGTCCAGCTCACCCCAAACCATCTCCATTGGGTTCAGGTCCGGTGACTGTGGAGGCCAGGTCATCTGCCGCAGCACTCCATCACTCTTCTTCTTGGTCAAATAGCCCTTACACAGCCTGGAGGTGTGTTTGGGGTCATTGTCCTGTTGAAAAATAAATGATCGTCCAACTAAACGCAAACCGGATGGGATGGCATGTCGCTGCAGGATGCTGTGGTAGCCATGCTGGTTCAGTGTGCCTTCAATTTTGAATAAATCTCCAACAGTGTCACCAGCAAAACACCCCCACACCATCACACCTCCTCCTCCATGCTTCACAGTGGGAACCAGGCATGTGGAATCCATCCGTTCACCTTTTCTGCCTCACAAAGACACGGCGCGGTTGGAACCAAAGATCTCAAATTTGGACTCATCAGACCAAAGCACAGATTTCCACTGGTCTAATGTCCATTCCTTGTGTTTCTTGGCCCAAACAAATCTCTTCTGCTTGTTGCCTCTCCTTAGCAGTGGTTTCCTAGCAGCTATTTGACCATGAAGGCCTGATTCGCGCAGTCTCCTCTTAACAGTTGTTCTAGAGATGGGTCTGCTGCTAGAACTCTGTGTGGCATTCATCTGGTCTCTGATCTGAGCTGCTCTTAACTTGCGATTTCTGAGGCTGGTGACTCGGATGAACTTATCCTCAGAAGCAGAGGTGACTCTTGGTCTTCCTTTCCTGGGTCGGTCCTCATGTGTGCCAGTTTCGTTGTAGCGCTTGATGGTTTTTGCGACTCCACTTGGGGACACATTTAAAGTTTTTGCAATTTTCTGGACTGACTGACCTTCATTTCTTAAAGTAATGATGGCCACTCGTTTTTCTTTAGTTAGCTGATTGGTTCTTGCCATAATATGAATTTTAACAGTTGTCCAATAGGGCTGTCGGCTGTGTATTAACCTGACTTCTGCACAACACAACTGATGGTCCCAACCCCATTGATAAAGCAAGAAATTCCACTAATTAACCCTGATAAGGCACACCTGTGAAGTGGAAACCATTTCAGGTGACTACCTCTTGAAGCTCATGGAGAGAATGCCAAGAGTGTGCAAAGCAGTAATCAGAGCAAAGGGTGGCTATTTTGAAAAAACTAGAATATAAAACATGTTTTCAGTTATTTCACCTTTTTTTGTTAAGTACATAACTCCACATGTGTTCATTCATAGTTTTGATGCCTTCAGTGAGAATCTACAATGTAAATAGTCATGAAAATAAAGAAAACGCATTGAATGAGAAGGTGTGTCCAAACTTTTGGCCTGTACTGTATGTCACTATTAAATCAGTACAAATATTCCAGCTTGAAAAGGTGTGTTTTCAGACAGGATTTGAAAGTGCAAAGGAAGTCAATATTGCGAATGTCGTGGGGGAGACAGTTCCAGAGGCGAGGGCAGAATGGCTGAAGGCTCTAGAACCCATGGTAGTCAAGCAGGCAGATGGTGATGTGAGTTGGACTGCAGAAGATGATCTAAGAGTACGGGAGCGTGTGTAGATATGAAGGAGTTACAGCTCCAGATCGCATGCAAGGTGTTTGGAGTTTAGCTGAGCCACAGCAGGCTACTTAGACTTCAGCTATATTGTTTTGGGAATGAAAACAAAGGTTTGATCATAGAGAAGTGGGCACGTCATAACAGCAAGGCCCTGACAGTGTAACGGTGACGGTAGTACATTAGTAAAATCCATCAGGGAGAGAAGATGAGCCACTTGGTAGGCTCCCTGTGACGTTAGTGAAATGCCTTGCGCATGATCTGGAGCTGTCACCCATACCACTTTACTCAAGTAAATAAATTCTAGTCCATGGCCCATATGCACTATATTTTGGGGAAACAAAGACATGGTGATTTAGCATGCATTTGCTGGCTAGCTTATTAGCTCTATGTAGCTACAAGTTGCGGATTAATAGATAGGTAGATGTCATGGCTACATACTACATACTAGCCTACAGAAGCACACGTCATATTTTATTTTACAGGAAGAAAACTTTTATATAAGAATACAAAGAAATAGATTTTTTTTCTGTATATATTAAATAGGTGTTCAAAATGTGATCTAAGAGGGTTAAAATGTTTTTATTTTTTATTTCATCTCTTCCTTGGATAATATGTTTATAGTTATAATGCATGTGTGCCTTTAAGTTTAAAATATATTCACACACAGAGACAGAGAAACTGATTCATAGATAAACAGACACATACTAGTATAAAATACAGAAAATATAATTAGAATAAAACAAAATCTTCAGTGCTTCCATGCAGTGATTTCTGAATTGAATTTTGCGAGAATGCTCATGTAGACAATCTAATCTCCCTCACACAAATCTATCCAAATGGATTTACAGAGGAAACAGGGGGTTTTGTTGATTTGCTTATGTAAAAAGTTTCTCAAAACTGCAGTTCCCTGTGCTCTTTGGAAGAGCGCTGAGTGTTTCCTTGAACTGTATCCGGTTACAGACCTTGAAATTGTGCACTTAAAATGTCTCCTGTAACTAGCGCCCTGCTTCCATTATGGTGAACCCTGAGATGTGTGCCTGTGTGGAGCGGGGCACAGGTGAAGCCATTTTGCCTCTCCATATCATGTGTGCAGTTGAAAAGAGGGCCCATTAGGTTTAATGAATGCCATATTTTATCAATTAGACATCCCCCTATGTGTGTGTGTGTTTAAGAAGTAGAAAGGTAGGGGGGGAAGTTGCCTCATACGCCACAGGAAGCAATCATGCTTGTGAGTGGTGGCCAGGATGTGAAATCCATTCAAAGTTGCAGAAAATCTCCCACTTTCACACAAATTGTAACAGCAGGGGGTTAAAGTTTCTTACAGTACACGCCTTCCTGTCACCTCCTCCTTTGTTGTGCTACGTGTGAGTAAGTGCTCATTAGATAATGCGGTCCAGTGGTTCAGGGTTGGTGTAATTGGCTGTTAGGCCATCCGCCCCTCCTCTTCTAAGCATTAATTTAATCACTGGTCTAGTGTAAGCCTATACCAACCTTAATGGTTAAAGTAATTGTGTCAGCGTACTCTCCCACAGACATTATCCATCCAAAGTCTGTCCTCAAACTCAAATTCCACCTTGAGATACAGTTAGTCAAGGCCATTGAACTCAAGCAAACACTTGTGGCTAATGGGAAATTATTCGAGCAATTACCACAGAGGTCACTGTGAAAATGATAATGGGAAAGTGAGTTGGGAAAAAAAACAAAAACTTGTTAATTTCATTATTTCGCAGCTAAAAAGAAACTCATCAGATGTATATCAGACCTGACTGAGTGTGTAATGTAATTTATTGCAGTTTCAAGCAGAGGAATAAAAACATGTAGCTATGGTTCATAGTTGAAATGCAGTGTAGTAGTTGAAATAAGTTGGACTGTGTGTGTGTGTGTGTGTGTGTGTGTGTGTGTGTGTGTGTGTGTGTGTGTGTGTGAAGCTGGAGCTTTGCAGTGCTTAGCACCATGTGTTTAACCCAGAGCCCCTCCTCTGTATGCCCTGCCGTCCTTCATAGCGTCACAGACCACTGGCAAGGAACTAAATAATAACATTTCACAGTTTCACTATGGGGCGCCATCGAAGGCCTGTAGCACTGTCACATGATATCACTCTTGCCGAGCAGAAGGCTTGTTGTGCGTCTTGTGAGTGTGTGTAAACGTGTGAGCGTGCGTCTCTGTGTGAGAGCTTGTGCATGTGAAATTGCATTCTCGTGTGTCAGAGTGTGATATTACGATGACTGAGAGGCTATAACCTTCATCAGGTCTGTAAAGGTAAAAGATGTGTTTCCAGGGGAAGCTAACGTTCCACTCAGATTTACAGAGGGAAATGACATATCCCCTTTCTGACAAGGAGTGTTAAAAAGTGAAATGGGGATAGATGCTGAGACAAAACATACCTCTGGGGTACAACAGCTAGAATCATAAACCTGAGTCTGGAGACAGGCATCTCGAGCCATATAACACTGGACCTAGTAAAACAGAGGGAGGCTGGATTTTAAATAACATTATATAATATAGTCATATTTTCAGACCTCAAGCCAGTTCCACTTTAGAATCAAGTACACAGAAAACCAACTTCTTTTACAACAAATTAAATGCCTTAGCACTATTTGGTGTATTTCCAAGGCAAAGCTGTCTTAATTATTCCAAATGTACCCTGCACCACCATTAGCTCAGTTTATTATATAGTAAAAATGTGCAAAACACTCATTGCCACTTATTTGGCAGCGGATTTCCCAGAGCGTAATTGGTCCTTGGCTGTTGTACCATTTACTTTACTGCAGCACTACAGTACATTGTTCTTTGTCCCTAAAACAATATAGTTGCTCAGTGGCTAAACATGATAGTTATTTGGATAGAAAACATGCTGTTTAACCCTTGTCCAGTTTGTCAAGATAGACAAACATGATCCTGTTCACTTTGACTGCTCGACCCCTGAAATATTGCCCCTAATCCACGCTTACATGTCTTGAGTCGTCAGGGCATAAACATTTTTCCTGTCAAAGTATTTCCTTCCCCTAAACCAGTCAGTAGTCATTTCGCAGCGTCTGAAAGATTGAGATGCTTGTTGTATTCATTCTGGGCCAAATCACATGTCTGTCTGAAATGGCTGCTGAGTGCCACTGAAGGATGCCTTTCAACAGACAGGGGGATTTCCAGCTGCTCGAGGTGGAATAGTCCCTGGGAAGCGAAGCGGAGGGGATAGATGAGGGGAAGGAAAAGGCAGGAAGAGGGGAGCCCAAAATGGGCCAGTTGCTCAACGACCATGGGGAATCTGGTCTGGGCTGTGGCTCTCAACACATCCATCTTGACCTGAGGCAGGCAAGAGATTGGTTTCCTTTAACAGCGCTCTAATGTCAAAACATCATAACGCGCGTAACAGGAACACCACCAATGACTGCCTTTGAATCCATAAACTGATATTTCAGCAGACAAAATTGATTATCGCATGCTGACAGGCAGACGTGGAGATATTGATCATTGAAACTTTGCCCGTTTCATGTGGGATGCCCGAGTGTGTCCAAAAACAACTGAACAGATTCAGCCTAAGTGTTTTCTGATGACCAATAGATTTGGGGAAATATACAGAGAATGTTGGTACAACTCTAACTGTCCACCATCATGTCCAATATGTCCCACAAGAATGCAAACCACAGCAGCTTGAGCTGGAGCCAAGTTTGGCTGAAAGCTGGGAAACAGGCTGGGACGAGTTCACATTGGTTCAATCCAGCAGATTAGTAACAGCAAACATCTTTCAATGAGAACCGCTGAAATTGTATTTCCAACATATTGCTTGGATTTTGTGTGTCTGCTTGAGTGTGTGTATAAATGTGGATCTGCACATCTGCAAATCTGGCTGAGCCTACAGTCAGACATTAAAAGGCTGTTCTTAGGGCTGGGAGATGTGGAGAAAATCAATGTTTTTGACCAAATGTCTTGGTATCAATAATGTGAGGATGTCGTAGGATTGACTGTTGGTGTTCTCACAAAATATTTATACAATGAGATGTTGATAAAATCCAAGAAACCAGGAACCTGTCCTCCCTTATATGATGGGAGCAAAGTAGGAAGTTGATGTAGTATAAAGATCAACAAAGTCTGTTCATGGAGGTGGTTGGGATGGATGACGGGTCAAACAAACACAGGACTTTGACCCAGTCAGTGTTTATGTTAAAGTCAATGTTAAGTTTTTTTAAATACGTACTTACAGCACATAGCATCTCATCTCTTCACTTGACCTTATGCTTAATTCTACTTATCTTAGACCTGTTGTCCTTGTTCGTGGACACTTTTTTGTGCCACCTAGTGGTAGTAAGAGCACAATACACTAAGCCATATAAAAACAAGATGGCAGTCATCTCTACCAAGTCAATCTGCAGCCGATCCCGACAAAAAAGAGGAAAAGGTCCAAAGCCTGATCAAATTTTAAGGTTGAAACGTGTTTATTTATGATTAAGTTTTTATACTTATCGGGTCCTACTGATCCCAAATAGCTCAGAGTAATTAAAAATGCATACCAAACAAAATTTGGGGTCTCAGGAGGATATACTACCTGTATTTGGCCCTCTAGTACAATTCTAACATCACACAGTGCAATGCAATTTTCTTATAGTTATAATCTCTTTTGAAAATATTTTCTCTTGCTATGTTGAAGGTCCAGTGTGTAGGATTTAGCGTCATCTATTGGCAGAAATGATAAATAATATTCATCACAATGTTTTCATTAGTTTATAAGCACCCAAATATAAGAATCATTGTGTATATAAGAATCATTGTGTTTTTATTACCTTAGAATGAGCTGTTTATATCTACAAAAGAAGTGGATCCTCTTCAGTGGAGTCTCCCATGTTGTTCTACAGTTGCCCAGAAGGGACAAATCTGGCTCTAGAGAGGGCCATTTGTTTTTTTGCGTCTGCCACAGTAGTTCTCCTACAACACAGGCGAAGTCTGAGTTCTGCAACCTCACCGCTAGATGCCACTAAATCCTTCACACTGGACCTTTAATTGTTCTTTTCATGACTCTCATCCATTTTTATGCATACACAGTGAGAAGATCATATTTTAAAGTGGTCCCTTCCTTCTCCTTTACCTCATGATTTATTATACTAAATACTGGATGCTACTGTTTTTCTTTGTGGCAGTCAAATAACATCACCCTATATGCAAGAAACGAAACTTGCCTTCCCCCCCCCCTCCTCCTCCCTTCCTCCTCTCATATTTTTCCATAAATTGTCAAGGAGACCTGGATGCAAACCAGCTTCAAGGCCTGGAAATGAGTGTATTTTTACTGGCTCCGACACTGTCCAGAAGATATTAGCCGTGTAGGAAATGTGCTGAATATTACGGGCCCCACTACTCAGGGCCAAGAAAGACAGTTGGTGCAAACCCCAGACTGCCGTGCGGCTGCTATCTCTCAAAATGTCAAAGCTTTGGTCTCTTAGTCTGCTCTGTTCTGCTGTGGCTCCGGGTTGGACTGGGCAGGCGGGCGAACTGACTGGCTGGCTCTCCCGCTCGCTGAGTCATAGTGGTAATTAAATGTGATTGGGGACTGTAGGGTCAACTCTGATACCCAGCCCAGTGTAAAGGAAAAGCCTGGGACCCAAGCTCACACTGCTGCCGCTTCCATTTGCACATTTTTAAAAAGACCTGGCTAGTTGAGACAATGTCCCAGTTTCTTATTCAAATGCTAAAACAATGGCTATTGTTTGAGCAATATCAACATGATGTGTGTGTGTATGTGCACACATGCCTACATGTGCATCTTTTTCGGAAAAAAAAAGAAGAAGTAATTCCAGATGTGAAATAGAGCAACATTTGCCTGCCACAAACATCCAAAGGCTCCAAGACAAATGAATTCAGAGTTAAGATATTTATGATCCCATAAATGGGATTATTTTGAAGTAATCCATTTTCATGAAGTATAAAATGGAGCCAGGCGTTAATCACCAGACTTGCAAGCTCTTAGCGCCACATTCCTCACATGCTGCACAAATGAGCCCTAAAATGTGCTTGACTGGTATTCCAACGGTTACATGTAGTTTCCTGATCTGCTGTGTCATGTGGGACTACGCCTAATGATCCACAGGGGAGAACACAATGAAAGGCAATTTGTTGCGTCTTATTATGCCCCCCATTCATTATTACAGTTCATACAATTTATACTTTGTGGTGATTTTTGCTCCATTTTCAGATGAAGAGATATTAAAGTCATGGTCCCATAGTTGTTGACAAGGCCCGTCTAACCACTGGCCTCAACCACAACAGCTATGAAGTGGCAGAGGGGATGAATCTCCGTGTAAGGGAGGAGAAGAAGAACATAACTCATATGAACAGCCACATTAAAATCATTCAGCTTGGTCTTGTAAGGTCATGTAAGAGAACATTATAACTCTTAAACTTGTCTCCTTGTAATCCCTGACAGAGGGGAAGAAATAACATTAAGTGCTTTTGGCTATGAGCGCTGTGCTGAAATTCTAACATCTCACATCCACGCCTCCTGTGATTGGTCTGTGAACGCTTTGAAAACTCTGGAGACTGTAGTGGGTTCAAAGTTCGGCTTCCTCTCATGCCAAAAAAAGTAAATATGAGGCCAAGAAGTGTGTGGTGAAATCCAAATCCCACACTCCAATTCTGGATTCGCTAACTTTATGAGATAGCTTTAATATGATGTGTATGATAAATGTTACATCTTGTGTCGAATATCTTGTAACATCAGCAGCGATCATTTTGGTTTTTATCTAAATACAATGTATGATTTTCACATTAATGTATGAGTGCTGCACCATAATTATTAACTGACCCTTCACATGACTTCATATGTCTCTGAACCCAGTTTAGGGGTGATAGAAAGTGTGAGAATACAACAGGGAAAGAAAAGAGACCCAAAAAAGAGACTTATGGAAAATGACTGCCGGTTGTTCTTCTTCATTTCTGGTTTGGTATGAGATATTGTTATATCTTTCAGAGTTTATATCCGAGCTATAAATGCTAAGTGATGGTGGCCAATTCTTGGCAGGCAGCTATCATAGATTGGCCAAGTCATCCAGCAGCAGCAGCAGCAGTAACTACATGTGAGTGTGTCAGTGGAGCAGATAAAACGCACACAAACACTGTTGTTAGACGCTCTTTACCAGCACAGACACTCTGATTTAGCACCGTAACCTCACATTTTGCTCTTGCTTGCTAGCAGCAATAAATATGGTGTCTCTTAATCCAGCGACATTTCCAAGGCATCAGCACTGATTTCTTAGTGGGATCTGAATGTGCTTCCAACCACAGTCAAACCAGTGAAACCGTTGAGACCGGACGCAGTAACACAGTGACTGATTTATGATCTGAACGCGGAGAAATGAGTGAATGAATAAAGTGCTTTTCCCCGTTGTGTAATATCCGACGTGTCACGCCAGATCCTCAGACGGAATATGGCTCAGCAAGTGCCTTTTGCTACAGACAGAACATGTTATTGGCCTCTATCTGAGAGGCAGCTCTCCTCTGAATGTTCTCTGCATGCTTCAAAAGATATGAGATTGGACAGCTGCATGTCAGACTCATTGTCCTTCGTTAACAAGTCTAATTTGTGCCTCATTCTGTCTTCAGGCTCTTCCAAGATCTCAGACAATCATTCTGGCCCCCAGTGGGGTTGGAAGAATCATCACGCTGGCATCCGTATTTGCACCATCTGTGATGGAGAGTGCTGTGTGGTTATGGATCAATCGCACGCACTCAAACACACGCACACGCCTGAATATATATGCAAACTCACAAACGCTAACATATACCCAGACACTCATCTTTTTTTTCTCTGTGTCACAAACACACACAAGCTTACAAGCAGATGAAAACACTCTCGTTCTCTGAGTCACAGCACACACACACACACACACACACACACACACACACACACACACATACATACACTCCTGCATCCCCATGTTGAAGCTGGTATAATCCCCATTCTCATCTAATCCCAGAATCCCTTAACTAATTTGGGCTAAAAACCACAACAAATGAGATGATAACATTTTCTGATGAGCCTAAGTGAGTGATTTGCTATACCAGCTTCGACTGCTGATTGTGAAACAGGCAGTTGATATATCATGATAACTGCAGGCTTCGAGCGTTGCACAGCTGCACAAACACCGTGCTCTAGCAGCGGTGTGGTTAACACTGACACACAGCTATCGTACAAGTACCACCTCATACATCACTCTCTGTTACACTGCTCCTAAACTCCCAGAAGGATCTTTTTGGAAAATCCAGTAACACTTTGGGACAGATCCATTAGTGGGCGGACTCCCACATTATCTTCCACTGTATTTACTGCAATAAAACCAATGGCTGTATGTTATCAGTGGAAGTCAGAGGGAGTCACTGTTGATCCCCTCCCTCGCACCGCTGTCAGGATGAGTGAAATGGCCTGTTGGTAGTTATAGTGCTGCATTAGTGGACATATTTGAATTTAAGTGTAGGTGTTCCACTAAAACAAATGGAACAGATGACCACTGTTTGGATGAATGATCCCAGTCACTGGTCATTGGTCATTTGATGCTGTCCCACTCTGCTCCACTGTCCACTGATTTGCAGTTTGCTTGCAAAAAGAAAAGGAAAGCCATCTAACAGTGCACACTGAGGCACAGAGATATTTTTGAAAATGGATATCTTCCTCTATGTTTTGGCATCTCGTCCACATGCAGACAGAATTTTAGGTCACTGAAAGAGATATTTTTTTCAACACCTTTTAAAGGTGCAGATTTTTCAGATCTATGGTTACTGCTTGGGAAATTATGACATCATCTCCTCAATTTGCGCATGCCCACTGTTGATTTTTTTTTTTTTTAAATTTCACAATATTTTTATTAAGGTTTTCAAAAACACCAGGGTTAGGCACACACACTCCACAGCACCACACAGTATACATCAATGTGCAGAACAAACAAAAGTAGACATGACCCTGAGGCGATTACAGCTCAGTTTTGTCCTTCCTATTTCTAAGGCACAATGTCTACAATTTAATATGCAGAGTACCAACATCCATGAAGTCGGGTTTTACTTTTTATTTTATTATATTTTAATGTCAAGGGCTGCACTGAAATGCATTGAGAGCTGATGTTGTTTGGGTGTTATGAAAAGCCCTGTTTCCACCAAACACTTTCCGTATAGTACCTTAGGAAATCGAAGTCTGCACCTCGTTTATCGTCCACAGAACGAGGCTGCACGCCGACATTTTCAGAGCAAAATAAAACAGGCTGCAGTGAGAGTCTCTCTCCATGGGATATTTAAAAATAGTGGGTTTGTGCATTTAGTCCTTCAAAGGCAAGCTCAGGGGTTTAGTATTGCCAAAAACCACAAAGACGATGCTCCGTAACACTTTTTTGTTTTCTCTGAGTGAGGATTAGAATATTATTCCTCAGGTGAAGGGCTCATTGCATGGGTCAAACAGTCTCAGTAAAAATCAAAAAATGCAAGGCTCCTTCAAAAACACACCACGGCACACTATAAAGTCTGTAAAGTTAAAATGCCTTTATTTTACATGGCAAAATGAATCAAAAAGAGTTAAAAAATGACCAACGCGTATCGACCAACATAGGTCTTCATCAGGGTCAGACAGGAGTAACTTGCACACCTATGCTGTGTTACGCTAGGGCCACACCACCCGCGGAAGCGCCGCGAATAGCCTCGAAGCGCAGAGCAGAGAAGGCAGTTTCCTTTCGGCGCCTATGTTAACCGACTGTGTCGTCCACACTGGCCGCGCCGCGCCGGGAAGCTCCACGGCAGGCTCACGATTTGCAGCGATCAGTTCGGCGTCTGGTCTATTTTCTGCGCGAGCCGCGAGCGAATCTGACAAGCCAGGCAGTGAAAAACAAGAGCTGGGAGCAGAATCGCTTGTCGACGGTGTTGAGAAATGCGCGTCTGATGTGAACGGAGGTGCTCCGGTGCGCGAGAGAATTTCGGTGCGCTGCGCTTCCGCGGGCAGTGTGGCCCTGGCGTTACACTAATGAGTTGAGTAGGCGGGAAGTTCCCTGTTAAGGCACACACCCACTGGCCAGACACCAAGTGTATCCAAGTGAAAAAATGAGGGTGGGGAACAAAAAAAACACAAAGAAGAAAAGAAGAGAAACGCAAAAAAAATAAATAAATAAAATAAAAATAAAAAAAAGAAAAAAAAAGAGAGAGGAGAAGGAAAACAAAACTAGGGAGGAAGGGGAATGAAAAGAAGTAGAAAAGTGAGAAAAGGGAATAAATGTAATGTGGCTATCAATTCAGGATGGACCTGATCACTTCTTTTTGTACACATGGTAAATTCCTGCTAATTACCTATCAACCATAGCTATCAACAGTTCCACATTCTACATATGTCAACACTTGTACATAATTCATTTCATTAACATTTTTACAAAAAGGGAGAAAAATCAATGTCATCATTGAGGCCAGGGTATTTCATTGCTTTTAGTTGCACGATCCAAAAGGTTTCACGCTGAAGGAGCCTTTTTAAGCGATCAC
The DNA here is from genome assembly GCF_011397635.1 of Epinephelus fuscoguttatus. Classification (NCBI taxonomy): domain Eukaryota; kingdom Metazoa; phylum Chordata; class Actinopteri; order Perciformes; family Serranidae; genus Epinephelus; species Epinephelus fuscoguttatus. The sequence goes on along the minus strand of NC_064757.1, from coordinate 29,309,385 downwards.
CTCCTCTGATGTCCTTTTCAACCACTTCCAACACTATGACCTTCAGTGTATTTGGGTTGTCATGTCCAGCTTCCACATAATGTAATGCCATGGCATAATCAAGATTCTTTGTGCGAATGGCATTCTTATGTTCTGCAACTCTGTCTTTCAACCTTCTTTTTGTTCGTCCAATGTAAAAACAACCACATGGACATTCCAGTTTGTAAATAACATATGTGGTGTTACAGTTTGCAAAATGTCTCATATGGTATATGCGATATGTACTGTCATCTTGAAAATGATTGATTTTTACCACATTTTCACAATGATTACAACTACCACATCGGAAAGTTCCTCGTGGCCTTTGTAGCCAGGTCGTTCGTGGGGGAGGAGGAAGGTAGCTCCGTACTACTCTGTCTCTCAGAGTTGGTGCACGTCTGAATGAGAACATTGGTTGTTCTTTGAACAGTGGTTGGAGAGATGTGTCACTCTGAAGAATATTCCAGTTGCGTTTAATGATATTCCTTATTTGAAATGCTTGTTTACTGTATTGTGTAACAAAATATATTTTCGATGACTGAGGTGTTTTCTTTTTCGTTTGGAGCAACTGTTTTCTATTTAAGGACTTTGCTCTTTGAAGAGATTTTTCCACTGTATTCTTTTTGTATCCTCGCTCAGTGAAACGGTTTGCCATATCTATAGCCTTGTCATCAAATTCTTCCTCTGTGTCACAGATACGTCTTAGTCGCTGGAACTGACCAAATGGAATGTTATCTATAAGGGTCTTGGGATGGAAACTGTTAGCCCTTAAGATCGTATTCCGATCTGTGACTTTTCTGTAAATGGTTGTGTGTAGATCACCATCATCTGTTTTCATGATTCTTAAATCTAGGAAATTGATGTCCTTCTTGCTGTATTCCAGAGATAGTTTCAAACTCTTGTTGTTATTGTTCAAATATTTATGAAAATCAAGTACTTCGTGTTCTTCACATTGCATAAAGAATATCAAATCATCTATGTATCGTCCAAACCATTTTATTTTATCCAGATAGGGATTGACAGAGCTCCAAATTAATTTATCTTCCCACACGCCTAGAAACAGGTTGGCATACGATGGGGCATAGGTTACGCCCATTGCTGTGCCCCGTGTCTGTCTGTAAAGCTGTTCCTGAAAGAGAAATGTATTATTCTCCAATGTCCATCTTGTGAGTTCAACAATAAAATCTGTTGGAGGAAATGGCTCATCTCTCATTTGTAGGAAGTGTTGAATGGCTTCTAAACCTTCTTTATGATCAATATTCGTGTATAATGATTCCACATCCATTGTGATCATATATGCATCTCCAATGTTTTTTGTTTCATCAATTTTATTTAACACTTGAGTAGTGTCCTGAATGTAAGACTGTAAAGTTAAAATAAAAGGTTTGATGTGGTGATCAATAAATTTTGAAATTGGCTCCAAAATTGAGCCATTTCCGCTAATGATAGGTCTGCCAGGTGGATTTAGTAAATTTTTATGAATCTTTGGCAACATGTAAAAACAAGGCAGTCTTGGATTTTTTTCTAGTAGGAAAGCATGTTCATTCTCTGTGATCCAGTGTTCTGCTTTTGCCTTATTCAACATTTCCATCAGTTGGCGTTGCAGATCCTCCAAAGGATTTGTGTCATTGGGGGAATAGTACTGTGTGTCATTTAGTTGTCTGTGTGCTTCTTGGACATACTGAGTTCTTCCCCAAATGACCACACCCCCTCCTTTGTCGGCACTCTTTATGATGACATCATGATTGTTCCTTAGCCAATTAATGGCCTGTGACTCTCCTTTAGTGAGATTTGATCTTGTTAGTTGTTTATCATTCTGGAAAAGTCTCTCTTGACACAGTTTTAGTGAAGGCATTAAGACAGACATTGTTGCTGTGGGGGAAAAAAGTCGATTTTGGTTTGAATGATGTTATTTGTCTGTGCTCCCCTTGATTTTGTTGAGAATTTTGATTATACCAGACTTTAAGATGCAAGCTTCTGTAGAATTTGAAAAGGTCTATTTTTGTTTGAAATTCATTTGTATCATGTGTTGGAGCATAACTTAGACCTTTAGATAATGCTGACACACACTCTTTAGGGAGGGGTATGGAGGGGAGGATTAGAATATATTCTGTCACATAACCTGGCCGCAATTAATACATATTAACGGTTGAAGATCCGCTCATTACTAAAAGTGTACAGGGTTTCCTCCAGGATTTTTTGAAACTGTGGGGGAGGGCTCCGGCAATGACGGGTGGGGACGGGGGGTATTGATGTGAAATTATGACAACTTAAAACTGAATGTTTTTATAAATACACTATTTGTTCACTACACAGCTATATACACAACTGTAGCCTAATCTAATGGCACAGTTTGCAGCCTGGTTGAGAGCACTTTATTTTTCTTGATTTTTTGAAAAAGAGCTCAAAGGCTCTGCTGTATGAGGTGGCCCATTGATGCTGCCTGTTCCTCAGGTCTCTCCTCACCTACACATAAAAACAATTAAAAGTGTGTTGAATACTGTTGATCTTGAACGTGCTCTTACACTGACAAGGTTGCCTGGAGGGGGGGCGTGGTAAACAGGTAGCCGGTGTCGCAAATTAATAAATGGCCCCCCCTTGACAGTGCCACTGGCTGCACACGTGTTTTGTTGATGGTGACAACGTGTGTATCGGCTTCGTCGAGTGTACCAAGTGCAGCACGATGCTGGTATATGACAGCAAAAAGACGGGGACCTCGACACTTCAGAGGCACATGACGAAGGCTTGCCATGCAAAGAAAGACGAGAGTCAGCCTTCAATGTCCACGTTCGTATCCTTAAAAAAAAAAATGTTGGGTTTAAACCAGGCTCGGGCTCGTAATTACAGTTAGAGGGACGGGGCGGGCCTGCCGGACTCATTTAAGCCATTTTCCATCCATATTACACAAAGTGATGAGAAGTTAAGTTTCACCGAGTTTTAAACAAAGCTAAGGAGCTATGAGAGCACAGAAAAGTTCAGTGCCGTTTGCTCAGATGATGACAGCGTGATTAAAGTGACAGGAAGAGACAGCGGGAACGTTAACATTAGGGTCATTTTCACAGGCTTGAACAAAAGATGAATCAAACTTTATATATATATATATATATATATATATATATATATAAATACACACACACACACACACACACACACACATACATACATATACATACACACACACACACACACACACACACTTATTTTGCCGTGGCGGTGCACCACGATCAATTACATGTAGAGGAAATCCTGAGTGTATGTCATACAAAATCTAAAGTAATGGTCACAACTGTCATATGGAATATTTAAGTTCCACCTTAAAAGTCGCAGACAGTCAGCCCAGTGAATTAAGTTATTTTTTCTCAGACTCCAGCTGCTGCAAGAGACAGCAAAACATCCTTTCATTTTATAGTTACAGTTCACTAATAAAACTCTCCACGGTATGAACAGTGGTTACATGAGCCTCAAAACCAGCCACAGCTCAGCCCTGAGCAGAGTGACCATCTGCTACTGACCAATCAATGAACTGCAGTGTTCACAGCTCCACCTTTTAGTACCAGATCTGTGTGCTAGGTACCCCAGCAGAGGGGGGAACAAAAATGGAAACGGTGTGGTACCATCCACAACTTTTCACAGGGGAAACAGAAAAAAAGTATACCAAACTGAACTGTACCATACTGCTCGGTGGAAATGGGGCTAAACTGAGACAAAAAGGGTCCCCAGGTCTTATAAATTTTTTCCTCTGAGCCACTGGCAGAAAAGTGCAGCATCTCTAATTTTAGGCAGGACATTACGTCTCGAAGCCACTGGCCACATGTGGGCGGGGCAGCCTCCTTTCATTTGAGCAAGATGGCACGTCTGGCCAAGAGCAGGGCAAAAGTCACCATACAGTGCTCTGCAGATGTCAGGTTGGGGTTGTTTTCATCAGCAATGCCAAAAGTGAGGGCACAGCTGGTACATATGGATCAGGGTGGCATCATTGTTTTGGCATTCGTCACAGGTAGCGGTTGTATCAGGGTAGATGCTAGACAGCTTAATCTTAGACATGTGGGCTCTGTGGAACACCTTAAATTGCAATAAGCAATGTCTTGTGCAATGGACATTGTTGATTTGTGTAATGAGCATCTGCTTGAAAGAACAACAACAATGGCAGACTACCAGCTTGCTGATTTTTTGTTAGCCCTGTTTGGACTAATGACTATTTTACACTTTTCTGCACCACTTCACAGACGAATGGAAGCAATTGCAGCACCTAGAGTTTTTGCCCCACCTCAGCGTTGGCGGTTTAAAGTCCAGCAGAAGCAACGGCTTTATATCAAGAACAGTTGAATCAGCAGATGGTGGGACACTTTCCATTGTGCTATTGTTGTGAGTGAGGAGTGGAAGGAAAACATTACCATGTCCAGAGCATCACTAGCATGTTTGTTCCTCATATGTTTCTCATATTGGACGGGAATCGAGTGACCTTGTAGCTACACTTCACTATTTTTGTGAGGAGGGGAGGCTGCTGAAGACAGCAAATGCCGGCGAGTGATTGGGGTCATTTTTGTGCTCCAGTGTGGATGAATTTTTTTTTGTAAAATGAATGATGTGTGGAAGAATTATTTTTTAAAAAGAGGATAAAAATATCCAAATCAAAAATATCTGTACACATGTAAACAGGGCCTGAATAAAGCCATAATGCAGGAGCAGATTTAGCTGTGTTACAGCTATCCCTAGCTGGTCTCTGGAGGACAAGCTGGCATAGATCTTAGTAAGTCTACAGCTGCCTGGTTCTGTTTGTGTTCATGTGCGTGTTTCCCAGGCTGTTGGATATTAGATCTGTTCTCCTAGCAGGATGCTAACCATCGCTGCCAACCTGTGTGAGTGAATCCCACCACTTTTTTTTTGTACACTGCACCGTCACAAAGCAAACAGACCTGCAGTACCTAACAATAGAACACCACCAAGAGGCAACCACCTCAAACTTACATCTAAACCCAACCTGCTCTGAGGAGAATTTGTGAAGGCCTCTCAGAGAGTGTCTGTAATTTTGGCAAGCCTTCCTCTTCCTCTCTGAGCAATTAACTTCCTCCATTTTGCAGGGATTCCTTTTCCAAGTATGATGTTGTTTCTGCTGCAGTCATTTCTGCACCCCATGCTGAGCAGGCCTCTAGCAGGAGTGCTGTATAATGCTGCTCTGGGATGCTGTAACTTCCATTCTCTGCCTTCTCATACGGCGATCAGCGGAGCTGTGTCTCCGTAGATGTTTTTGAGATGTGCTCATGAAAGCTGAGACAGATATTAAAGAGGGAATTAAACAAGCTCCTCTCTGTGGTTATTCAGCTATGAATGACTTGTTTAGATTTATCTGCGTCTCAGCTGGTTGCAATGTGACAGAGACAGACTGATAACAACCAACAATGCCTTTATTTTGAGAACACACAAATTCACATCTACATGTGAGCGTGTGTCTTCTCCTGTAAGTGTGTTTCTCTGTGTTGTCTATCTCCATCTGATAGACGCCCCCCCTGAGGGAAACAGTAACAGCCACCTGAATATTAGTCCAGGGATGCAGGGTGTGCGGCGGGTGATAAAGCTTCCTCCGAAACAGGGGAGCACGGGATGCGGAGGGCACCACCAAAGGCACGAAGATCACAATCACAGAGAACAAGCAGCGGAGACGCAGAGAGAAGGGCCTCTCGAGACAAGAGGTGCAGAAGAGTAGACCTGTGTTTTTATATATAGGAGTGGCGGCTGACAAACTGTGAGCCAGACCTCAACAGTGAGCGAGGAGCGCCGGGGTTGTGACTCTGCTCTAACACAGCAGTTTAGACGGGAAGATGAGAGGGGATATGAGATTGTACAGCGTAGACGAGGCAGTCGCACAAGTGGGATTTTAAACATTGCTTAACAGTACAGGTCCAAGAAGTTAACACCCAGTAAAGGCAAGCAAGGAAATGCTCCAGAAGCCTATGAGATAATAAAGGCCTCTTGAATTTTTTTCTTTGTCTGATGTTTTTTGTGTAGACTTTTTTTTCTTTAGGCCCGACAAAGGAATATTATGAGACTGTACAGGCACAATGTGTCCCACTTTCTGTCTTTGATAACATTTCAGTATATTGATGTGTATTTTTTTTTCTCTGTCAATTATGTGGCAACACGATTCTTTGCTCCTTTTATCTTCTCTGCTTCTGTCTTGGGCTTTGATTTTACACGAGAGATGTCAGGGCAATTAATTGTCATCCTCAAGACGAGGGAGTAGAAACTGTCTTCAGCTAGAGATCAGAGTGTGATGTCAGACCGCGCCGAGCTCTCCACCAATCAGGGCTGAGAAAGTGCATGGGGTCAGTACTAGGGGAAATACAGTAAATGGTGATGAATGGACAAATGAGAGAAAGACATCGTTCAGTTCTAGAGACGGACAAGTTCAAAGAAGGAAGACACAAAAGTGGAGACAGAAAGGCTACGATTTATAAAAAAAAAAAATTAGAGCCGGATGCATCAATTCAAAGTGTCTGCTCAGCTCTATTCACATCTTAACTGCAAGTTCAAGCGTTTTTTTCTTAAGAAAATATGATTTATGTTCCCCTTTGTGTGCTAGAATGAGCGTACATATTAGCATTCTGACCTTGCCTTCCTCTGTACTCTGTGGGAGCAATCGCAGCTCAATTAAACCCCAGCCATGCAGATACAAATTGTCCCAAATAGCCAGCGACCAATGGAGGCTGTCAGTTTAATAGGCAGCGTTTTGAAGGTGTCATGTAAGTTGCAGTATACAACCAAATGGCTTTAATGAAATATGCAAATTCCTATTATAAACCTGATGATGTTGCACTATAATTAACCCTAATATGTCAAAATGTTTGGAGGCTAACAAAGTAAGATTTCCCCTAAGTGTGTGTGTATGTGCATGTATGCGCGTGTGTGTGTGAGAGAGAGGTATTAAGACCTTTAAGGATCATTGACTTGTTCCTGTCAGAGAACTCTTGTAAATGAAGAGCTGTTTTTACAAGGCTGTCAGTAAAGTCCCACTATGATTGAATATGCTGTCCACACTAAACAAAAATATTTTAAAAGATTAAACAAAAAGAAATAAAATATGTGTGCATACGTGAATCCTGCGGAAAGATTAAATTTCCACGGTCCATTATAGTGGAATGTTTTTGATCACTACAATTTCACAGTTGCTCAGGCCTGTAGGACCTTAGGATCCAAACAAATGGTCCATTTTATGAATGAACTCAACAATATATGAATATTAGGAGTTCTTCTCATGCATGTAGAACAATATATACTTTCCTATAAGGTTCGGATGAATAGGTACAGCCTTTATTTTCAAATAAGCTAAGGTCTGGCATTTAGGAATAGCTCTCCGTCTGCAAGCACAACTTTCCATTGTTTCAATTAGCAGAGCTTGGGCGGTATGTATTTTTTCATACCTTCACACCCTCTTGACATTTCACCAGACTATACAATGTATTAAAGTACATGTGCTAAAAATATACATATATAAAACAAAAAATGTAAAAGCCGAGCTACTGGTGACAGAAGTCATCGTCGCGTGTATGTCATTCTCTACAATGCTGTGTTTCAAATATGCATTTAGCCTTCTTACACAAGTCCTGCTAGATTCAAATACTTAACAACGAAGGAACGGAACAGAACGGAAATAAGTGCCCTTTTCACTGGAGAAGCCGATGACACCTGTTGCTACAGTGGATACCAACACATTAGCGGGCTGAACAGATATGATGTGGCTAATTAACTGCTTCTGCAGTTGGCAGAAGTTATCTCAAGATAAAGTTATATTCTCTCAAACAGGGGCAGAGGTATTTTTCTTTTAATGTGTCCCGTAACATTATAATCACCTTTATCACTGTTACCACAGTTGCCATCTTTTTCAGCTCAGCTGCCTCATACACCAGCAGAGACCGACCTCTGGTGGTGCATGTTGTGCACTACATTGCCTCAATACAGCATCTCCATATCAGTTTAACAGAAAGAAGAGCATCTGCATTTTTGACAATATTGAAAATCACACCTTCAGGATTTCTAAATACCTCGGTATACCCTAGGACCTTGATACCACACGACTTGGACTCGAGTCAGACTCCAGTCACAAATTCGATGACTTTAGACTCACTTGACAAAATCAAAAAGGACTTGCACCTTGACTTGGCAATGGAATGGTTAATGGACCTGCACTTGTATAGCGCTTTTCTAGTCTTCCAACAACTCAAAGCAAATTCATCCATTCACACACTGGTGGCTAATGCTCCCATACATGGTGCCACTTGCCACTCAGTAACCATTCGCACTCACTCACACACCAATGGAACAGCCATCAGGAGCAATTTGGGGTTCAGTTTCTTTCCCAAGAATACTTCGACAGGCGGGCTGGAGGAGCCTGGGATCAAACCGCCAATGTTCCTATTGATAGACGACCCGTTCTACCTTGGACTTTGGTCTGAGCGACAGCCTTGGACTTTAACACCAATGACTCGTGACTTCTCTTGGACTTCAGCTGTTTGACTTGAAAATCCTTGATACCTTCCACCAAGCCAGTTTGGGAGGAGAACGTTAGACAGTTTTCCAAAACGAGATGACAGGACAGAAACATACGAATTCATTCTGTTGTGGTACCAGTTATTGATGCTATTATGCCCTGAGAGTATGTGTCACCATTACTGTCTTTTCAGATTAAGCTCAGTCAAACATGTTTTAAGAAAAGTATATTATTACTCTGTTGTTAAAATGGAATTAAATTAGGTGAAGAGTGCATCATGACTTGTTAAGGACTCGAAACTCAAAGTTAGAGACTCTCAATGTGACTTAAGACTTGTCAGTCTTGACCTAAGACTTGAGTGCAAAAAGTGAGACTTACTTTTGACTTGCAAAAGAAAAACCTGGTCCCACCACTATTTTTAATAATCAGAATTAAATAAATAAAACATAACATTTTGAAAATCTCACTAAAAGAAAAAACACATTTTCTCCTTGTACTCATTTTCTTTAAGCTTATTTTTCTACACCTACTTGCAAACTAACGTTCCTTAAAACTACTATTTCGCAACAGATTGGACAGATTAAATTTCTCTTGGAACTGAAATCCATGGATCCCTCATGTTACCCGCTGTAATACCAACTGAAATGTTACTTTCCCTTTTACTATGATTCTCTCTCCTCCTCCCTTCCTCTCCTGTGTGTGTGCCCATCTGTTGGAATTAAGTATATATGTGATCGTCTGTGTTTTAGTGCGCATCCATATGTTTGTGGTTATGACTTGTGTGTTTCCTAATGTTACTAAGACTTTGCCAGGCATTTTGGATAAAATACTGTGCTGATGTGGCAGCTTGGGGAGACAGGCTCACAGGAGGTAACCACAGCAGAGGTTCAGTCTACGACATGAAAAGAAGCTCAGAAATGATGTTGGTGTTGAATATTACTCTCACTACAGTAAATCCATGCTCTCACCAGGGTGCTTGTTGTAAAGCCTGTTCCTGATACACTAAACCGGACCAAAACACACCCTCAGCTTTAAATATACCTATATGTGTGTTTGGAAGCCACTAAAGCTTGTGGTTGCCAGTGGTTATGTGGTACAATGCTGTATTTACTAGTTACCAGACAGGAGCCAGTGGGCAAAGCCAGCACTGCGTCATCCATCCATCCCAACCTATTTCCACTTACATCCTTTATCTGACTCTTTCTCTCCCTGTGCTTCTTTCTTCTCCAGCATCTGAGCATTTCAGCTGCCATTTAGGCCACAGAAATATGACGTCTGTTGCTCTAATGATTTGCAGACCATAAGTGGAAATGCCCACCATGAATCATGAAAATGCATTTTCCCATTTCCATTATGGAGGAGACTACATGCTCACAGGGAGATTTACACCGTCATTGCTTTCTCATTCTCTGCCTCTTTCTCTTTCCCTCTCTTGCATCCTCCCTCTGTGTTATGTTGACCGCCTCATGCATCCCATTCGTTTTCCTGTTCCACTCATTTTTATTCATCATGTTTTTGTATTTCATGTTTGCCGGTGAAAGCCAACCGAAGTCCTGCCATGTGCATGTCATGGACACCTTGATGAGTCCCCTTGAGTTTTTCTGATGTTTCAATCTGATTAGTTTACAAATCCATCACAGACAGGATCCCTATTTTAACTCCCAGAGGGATACACATCTTAAATTGAATTAATGCAAGAAGACTGTGTGAGCTTAGAATGTGCGCAGCTGCATGCTTGACTGTAGTTATGCTAGACTATAGCAATTATGGCATTGCTGTTTGAAACACAAGACTTCAATCCTTGCAGCATAACACAAGGTTTTCATTTCAGAGTGTTTAGCTGCTCTGGTACCACTTGAGGGCATTTACATGCTAATCAGCATCAAAAGCATGATGGTTCTGCAACTGATTTGTATGTGCACATCCCAGGTTAAAGCACTATGTCCTTCTGTGTGGAGAAGAAAAAGCCACCATTCAGTTTGTGTTGAGTTCTGGATAGGAATTCAGTGTAAATAAATATGTTGTTGACCTTGTGCACACAATACCTCAGCATAAACCCTGAAACACTTGCAAGCGCTCCTGCTGTCACAGCAAACACACAGAACTCTCATAAATGAATAGCGCAAATTGTAATTTAAGATCAGTGGCTGGGTTAGGTTAGGAGTTGCCATTGATTTGACAGTGCGTGCAGAATCATAATGCTGGAGGTTTATCCAGGGGAGAAAACTGGCTCAGCTCCTAAGGATCGCCTGTGGCATATAAACCTGACCAGGAGCCAGACACTACACAATGCATTCCAAATCGTGATGTGTCTTTATGTTATTAATCTCACATCCGTCTAATCAGGATCATTCAGGGGAATTGCACATGTAAGAATTTTAAACAAAATATTCATTACAGCGCATTGCGTCATTCATGTACTGCATGTGGATGTGAGCTCAGATTCTTATAATCCTGTTTCTTTTTTCGATTTCTTTTGTGGATCTGTCACTCACTGGCTTTCACTTTCCCTCCGTGTATCTGCTTCTTTTCAGAGGCAATTATTTGGGAAACAGAAATATCATGCACATTCTGTCTGGATGTAAGTGGAAGTGCTATTTACGCAGCCAACCAGAGCTCTAACTGGTCTCAAGTAGAACTGATACAACACAAACGCAGTGACCGGTTACTTAGCAACCAATGACCAACATGACTTTTGGAGATCATTTTGTGGCTCCAGGTTGCCATAACATGACAGGATGAAGAAAACTCAATTCCAGATTCATGTCTTGCTGAACCTCTCAGACTGTAACTGTGCCTTTATACAATGTATAGTTGTATAAAACATGCACATACTATTCCTGAAAGAGTGTGTCGATAAACAGGACATATTGTGAGATTGCTTGCAGTTGCATATGTTCATCTTTTTGGCACACTTGACCAGCTTTGTAATCTTGTTTACTTATTCTTTAATTGGATATTTACTGTTTTAAATCATAACTTTAGACTGCACTTTATTTTTGGCAAAGTCGTCGCACAGCTGCTTGTGTTTAGACAAAATGTAACATTTGAGACGTTTGCTTAATTTTGTTGAATGAAGAAAGGGTTTCATGGAAAAGCATGTTTAGATTTCTTAAGTAAGGTATCAAAGAAAGCATTATTTTGGTATTAGTCCTAAAACTTAGGTATGAGCTAGTATTGATTGTTTAAACAATGCTAAGCCCTATTCTCATGTGATTATCAGCATAATTATCAAGCTCTGTCTCCATGAAACTACATTTATGAACCACTTTGCAATGTCAGATTAGTTTGAAGTAAAGCAGACCAGATTCAGTTTCTGCTGTATCAACATAATAGGGAAACGTTGTTATTTAACATGTATGGCAAGTTGCAAAACTGAACATGATAATAAAATTTTAACTGACAACATATTGAATTTGTTTTACGCAAAAATAAGTAATTCACTTTCAGTGGCTGCAGTATTATCAAAATTTACAATGTTAGGGAAAGATCATGGTTGACGCCATAAATAAAAAGTCTGCAGAGGCTTGAAACATTTAACCCAACTCAGGATCTTTCCCCAACATAAAACTTGAGTGCTTTTGTTGCCTAATCGTAACCACAGACAGGAATCAGGATGTGAATCTCGGTCTCTGGAGTCAAAGTCCTGTACTTTGCACACCCACCTTCCTGTGAATCCGGTGTGGCTCTAAACATAATCTAGGCAGCCATTACTTTTCTAACCACAACTATTGGGGAAACAATTTAGTGCCATATAAACATAATTCTGGGAGACAGAGTTGGATCATTGTCATGTATTCATTTTTGCTGTATTGCCTTCATGCAGATGAAGATTCCTTCCCTCTCTTCTAATGTATATGCAAATAGATGGAAACCGAGGGGAGAGCTTACCATGGTATTGTAATTTCTAAAATGATGCCTCTGCAAGTTAATTAAAATAACATTCACACTGCAAAAAAATAACAACATTAATGCTGAACCAGAATCAAAAATAATACGCTAATCTTCATTGAAGAGCTTTAATTAGGTTTCAATGGGAGGAAATGTGATGAGTAACTTCAGAGATGAGCAAACAGCATAAAGATGAGATTTCTGTTTTTCAATTTGGTACATTTAAAACAAAGTTTGAATTACTGTGTTTTTAAAATACTTTAAAATATGAAGCAAAACTACATAAGCATAATCACAAGTTAAAACTAGGAAAGTGTACTCAGTGGAAAGCAGATCCATGCAGCTGTGTTCTGGCCATGACGCTGCTCCCAGAGCTGATCATGGTCACTCTAGACAATGCAAGCAGCCTATGTGCACCCATGGAATTGTCCCTCCTGGCTCCCTTACAGTCAAAATGGTGGCAAGGGTGAAAAAAACAGGGCTTCATGTTGTATCATGCCTAACTTTGGTGGATCCTAACATTCTGGGTTTGGAATTAATCTGCATATGTTCCAGTTCAAAATGAAACCAGCCTGCAACAGACTAGGCAGGTTCTGTTTTTCATAGCCAAGTCAATTGCAAGAAATACCTTTGCTCTATGCTTTTGCTATGTGATTTTTTTGATTACTTGTGGCCCTTAACAGCTGGGTAAGAGCAGTGGTTCCCAACTGGTCCAGCCACGGTGTCCAGATTTCTCCTTAGTCATTAGTTCAAGGTCCACAAAGTTTAATATATTTAGTGTCATACATGCATTTGGCCATGTCATCGAGCTAGTTTGCTGTCTCTGTTAAGTAGCTGTCATTTAGTCCTTCACTCTTCAACAGGAAACGGCACTTCAAATTAAAAGCATGTGCTGGAAATTCACTGTACTTCAAAAATAAAGTATGGTTTTCACAAACTTTTCACATTTCCAATCACTTGTGGTCCATTCAGAATGGACGTGCGACCCACTTTTGGACCACGACCCACTAGTTGGGAACCACTGGTTTAGAGGAGTGAGGAGTAAGCATTTAATGACCCTATAAAACAATCAATACAACAGGTTTTTCAACAATTGTGAATCACCACAGCCATGAGAGGTCCTTGAACATATAGGCACATATGTGCACAGAAAATATTAGGCTGATTGGTCCAGTAGTATGTGAGATGAGCTGTGGACTGACTGATACACATAGGCGCAAACATACACGACCATGATTTTGATCAACGCAGTATTTTTTTTGTTCATAAACGGATTTGATCTAAGGAAAGAACTGGTGTCAAACAAGCTGTGCACAATTTAATACCAAGCCCAAGACAGCAACATGAAGATCAAATTTTCGTGGAGTTGGGAGGGGTTAAGATGTGCTTAGTGCACATTGTGTTTGTACATTAGAAAGTTCATTTGTTTTTCAGGGTGACGAGACAAGACATGGCAGAACAGGGCAGATGTACTGTAGACAGAAGGTGGAAGCGCCGGGAAGCACTGCCCGGTTCTTTTCCGCACCTGTGTTAACTGAGTGTGCTGCTCAGACGGGACACGCAGCAGCACGGAGCTCCACAGCAATAGTTCTGGCGCCAGATCTATTTTCTCCTCTAGTCTCATTTGAGGGTTACTTCACTTTCTGCTTCGTCTCATCTTTAGTGTTTATAAGCAGTTGGCCAACCAGCTTACAGGTGCATTACCACCAACTAGTGGACTGGAGCTGTTACACTCTCATTCATGGGTTCTGTATCAATATGTTCCACTTGGGAGCGGCTGCTAAGTCAAGTGCAACGCCTAGTGGTAAATTTCGGTATACCAGTCCAGTCTCTGGCTTAATATCAAACCAGTTTGAAAATGTATACACTGGTCCAACCTCATTATACATATAGATGGACTATAATCCCCTGACTTCATTGCTTGAATCTACCTAAAAGAAACTTCTCTCAGCTATGAACTTTGAATCAAGCATTCCTTCTTCCTCTTGGGTTAGAGTGAACCCTTGACTAGCTGGCCTCCTTCGGTCTCTGCCAGGAAATGACTGTAGTTCAAGTGGAAGTGCTTAACAGCTGGTAGCTGCGATCCATAAACAGAAGATGGAGGCCCTGATTGGAGCAGCACACTGTGCAACGTCAAGCTAAAGTTTCAGACTTCTGCCTCAGTGTGTAAATCACACAGTGCAGGGAAACAGAAGCCAGATGGTTATTCACCTCCCAGATTTGTGTGAGTGTGCACGTGACTGCATGGGCGTATTTGTTCACATTTGAATGTGTGGGCTTGCTTGGCATTGTGCGTCAACATGGATGTGCGTTTATTTATATTTTTCTATGCTTATGCACAAGTGATTGATATTGCAGAAATATATAAGAAGAAATAAAACATATTAACAGTATCGTGTATACAAGGCCAAACTGGCCATGGCACAAATAAAAAACTGATTACTTCTCAGTGCACCGAGGTTAGGACTAGTGCAGTCCTTACAATGTCTAAAACATGTATGAGAGAGATAGGGACGAGGGAGATAAAAATGTACAGTATGTATGTGGTCTCTTGTACGTTTATCTTTTGAACTTTTGGACCATAAGAGTGAGGACATTGTGTCAAGCAAGAACATGTTGACCAGTCCTCACTTTATTTTATTTTATTTACAACAACACTGATCACTCTTGGGAACTGTTGCTCATGCTGTTAGTATAGCAATTACTTCATATTTAAAGTTTAACTGTATATTTATATGGTGAAACTTTCTGAATTCTAGTATTTAAAATGTATTGACATGTATTTTACCACTTCTGTCTTCTGGGTATGGTTTTCATATGAGCCTGTACAGGTTTCTACCGCACCCTCACATGCACTTCTTTTATATTTCTGTTTCTTTTTGTTTTGTGATTACACATGTGAAACAAATATAATAAAAAACTAAAACTAACTGAAAGCAGATGGTCCTCCAAATAAAATAACACTACAGGACATTTTATGATTGGACGCCCATATTTGCAGAACAACTTCACTCATTATTTTCATTAATTAGTGCCTTCCAAAACAGTAACAAATCACAATTACAAAAATCTAATCTGATGCTGATGAGATAAAGGTTTGTTTTGGTGTAGACTCACAAAAAATGTAAGTAGTGTTAGAGAAATATAATGAGTGTTGTTAGGAAATAGAAGTCCAAAGTTCTGCTGACCCATGAACCCCTTGACCTCCTCCCTTTGTGGGCTCTGTGGTTCTGTAACAGTGTCAGACTATTTCCTTTTTTTCCTCCCAGTGCACAGGAGTCAGAATTCCAATAAATTAAATGACAAAAGACATTGTTTCAAACTGCCAACCAGAACAGCAAATATAAGCTTTTTCTGATCTGACACCTCTTTTAGACAGATGACATTATTTGTCTGTGCCTTCCAAAAATATTATAAATCTATGTAGCAGAAATAAGTCTCTTTTGAGGAGTCTATGGTTAAGGTTCGTTTAGGTTTAGGTTTCGGCACAAACACGACTTGGTTAAGGTTGGGGAAACACTGTGGTTTGGGTTAAAATTACTGCCTCGTTAAGGTTACGGGCCCTTCATCGTCATGCAAACAAAAATAACCATTTGGATGAGATTAGGGAATATAATGGTTGGTTAATAATCGGTTGGAAAAGGAAAATAGGAAATTCCCGTGGCCGTTTGTTGACCCACCCATCCACCCGATTTTCTGCCTATGCAGACTTTGTGGCTCTATGACAACACCACCCCGACTTCCTTCTTTGCTCCCGACCAACAAAAGTCATAATTACTATGGCTAGTAGAGGGCTTTGTCACTGGTGCGTGAACAAATCTCATTTTGAGGTATTTACTGCAACGATTGATGTTTCATTTTTCTTGGAGAGGACAGGTTGAGGTTACGATAACTACGGTTAGACAGATATTTGTAAAGGCAAAGGTTAGGGTTAAAGGCTAGAAGATGCCGTATTTCAGTGATGGTCCTCACAAGTGTTTGAGTACACATCTGTGTGCGTGTGTTTGTGTGTATGAGAGTGTATGAGAGAGTTATTATATGGAGCAGCTACTCAGAGTTCAAGGATCTCACAGCGGATGAACAGCTTTCCTTTAATGCTGAGGGTCTCCTCCTGAGCCTTACAGCTTACATATTGGTTGTCAGAGGTGAAATGCAAAATGGGATAATCTGTATAATTCACACAGGTCCTTTGACTCCTATATTTACCATATCAAAGTAAGAACAATCCAAGCATATAGCTGCACACAATCTTATGCTCAATGCTGAGGTAAGGACCTCCCTGCAGTACATAAACTTAAAGGTAGTGATTTGTGTCATTTCTTTATGTCATAACTGTACAGCAGATACATTATTCTGTACTTAATTAACAAATTACATAGAGCAAATCACAATGTTTGTTTACTTCTGGGTAGAAATCCGAGCCTCACATATATAATATGATGTGGCACTGAGCTAAAGCTGCCTGCATTGATTCGTTTTTTAGCCACCCAAGAAAAGGTCCACCTAAAAAAATCAATATCACTTCAAGTGTATACTATATTTAGCATATTTTACTGCTTTACCTTGCTGTTAGAGAGCCCTTTCTGATGGGGAACTGAAGCTGTTATCTCAAAGCCTCTAGATTCCCTTGACCAAAACAGGACTTTAAGAACAAGGGAGTTTGTTAGTGTGCAAGGCAAAGCATTGTTCAAGCTTCTGTGTTTGGAGATTTGGTTTATCAAAGGCACTAACAGAGCAACAAAGTGTATAAAATAAGCACAGATAAAACATCAGACAGGTCAGAACACCAAGTTTAACTTAATATCCTTAAACGTTACAATTATGGCTAAAAATGACAACAGAAAAAAACAACTTTGCTGTAATTTAAATCAATTGTCAGTTGTCTACCAGGAAATGAAAGGTGATTTGGTCGGGATAATACTACATCACTGTAAAAAAAAAAAAAAAAAAAAAAGTATTTTTAACTATCCTCAATATTTTACAAACTCCTATACAGACTTGTGATATTCAAAACTTGTGTAAACCTCCAAGCCAGGTGTCAATTTATAAGTAATTTTAATTTAAATATGCACAATGTTATATGTCTCAGAGACACTGTAGGCTACTTGCAGGTGCATAGCCCAAATTTACACTGGCACTTGCTCATTATGAACCAATACGCTGCTCCAAACGATATCTACAATTTGACAAATGGACTACTCTCCTCGCTCTAACAGGACTTTTATTGAACTCTAATTGGTTGAGACAGCCACTGTATTGGCCGTTCGGCTGAGGGGCCATCCTGTCCGGTATTACGGGGTGTGAAAGGAAGAGATGAATATTGAAGGGGAGAGGCAAAGATAATGCTGGTGATGGAGGTTGGCTAAAAGCTGACAGGACAACCCAATGGAGGGGAAACAGACAACTGACAAGACTCCAGCCATCTGAGCAGAGAGAGTGGTATGGACCCAGAGGTAAGATCGATCAGCATTAGTCAAAAAAACGATCAATAGAAAGAATGTTAAGTGGCTGGAGATGCAAACTTCCTTTCCGAGGCCCAGACTCTGATATTCCGCCGGTTTAATCACATCCTTTTCAATTACCTGAAACAAATTAATACTGTGTGGACTTCTATTGGCTTTTGGAAAAAAACGAGAAATTAATATGTAGAATCTAATTAAAACTTTGTGTGTGTGAGTGTGTGTGTGTACATCAAGACAAAATGGCTAGAATAATAAGAGGGTGTAAAGAAGTGAAGCTTATATTAGTACAATATCAATCCTCATAATTAGACATATGTTAACTGAACAGCACTAAACCTGGACGTGTCTCGTTCCCTCTCACGCCTCCTTGCCAGAAATGCCTCATTTAAGGTATTTCTGCGGCAGCTGTGTGGCTGTTTCGAGGTGCTGTGTCTGTTGTCTGCTATAGCTGTGAGAAACTGCTGTCAGTTAAACTCCAGTCCACTCCAACTATGGCTACAAATGCACTTTTTTATACGTTTCCACCGTGCTTTGACGCTTTGTCTGGAAGCCTCAGGGTGGCGTGAATTTGCCCATGGGCGATCTCTTCGCTCTTCGCTCTGGCGCTCTTATCTGTCTCTCTTTCTGTCCCTTTGACTACATCAGCTCCTCTCCCTCTCTCTCGGTCTCATTCCCCTCCAGCTATTCAGCCTCTCAGTGGAGACCGTCGAGCCAATCTGCTTCGGTGACACTTTTACAGGATGTCCAGGTTGAACTATGACCCGGGATCTGGGCTTGCCCAAAACTGTCACATGATTTAAAGCTGCAAATAAATTAGCAGCAAATTACCTGTCAAACACCTGCTGGTGAAGATGTTGAGAGTCTCCTCTTACCGAAAAAAACAGCTGGTAAAGGAGACGAGGAGGGGCATTTCCGTTTGACCAGAAATCGCTTCTTAATGACCCCCTGCCTGTTTTCACCACCCGGAGAATCTGTCAATATCATAACATATCATCTCTCATTGGATGTGACACGAATTGTAAGTGACACGTGAGCTGTCATAGGCACTGCTCTCTGTGGGACAAATAAGTTTAGCGTTCAGTTGAATTAATCAGTGTTGACAAGTAGAGAACTCCCTTGGCTGTTACCAGTCACGACGCATTGTTTGCCTCACCTCCTAATTGCTCTTGCTTGTGTAATTAACTAATTGCAGCCCGTTATGATTTTAGAAATGATTGTTTAATTTAGTGTGATGAGAGTGGTGTCATTGGCACCTGTGGCAGAAGTTCATGAAGATGACGGGGCATGCGGGGACCCATTATATGACATAAGTAAGAGTGACAAAAATTATTTAGACACAACTGTTATGTAATCCTTTTAGGACACTATCAGCAGCTGTTATCACAGATGAGGTCTGCTGCTCAGAGCAGTTCAGCAGAAAAGTATGATTTATTAAAACAAAGAGTTTTAGTAAGAGAACACTGAGTTTGAACTTTGAACATTTAGCTTTCACATCATATCCCTTTCCCATCTATGTTTTTCTGCTACACGTAAAGACAACACACAGTATGATATTTCACAATAAATGTACAGGCTTTAACTGTGACATTTCACAATATAATACCATATTCATAATTCTATTGTAAAATCAGTGCAGGTGTGAATATTACACAGGATTCTTTTATCAATGTTTTAGAGTTGTGATGGGTTTACATTATTTTACACCATTGTTTAAAGTGTAAATTTACAGTTAATTAATGGCTACAGAGTTGCATTACTTTTTTATTGTAGTGCTACAACAGCTTACTGTGACTTTACCATAATCTGAGGGGTATAGTAATGTAAAATCACAATTAAATACAGTGATACTTTGGGCTGCCCTCTAATAGACCAAAACTTAGTCGAAAGGTCATTAGTCGGCCAAGATTTCATTGGTCACTTAGTCGCAGAACAAAAAACCAAAAACATGAACTTCTGTTCGGAGCTGCACCTTGTCAGAATAAATCAAAACCTATATGACTGGATCATGTGGGGATTTAATTTGAAAGGACAGACACAGGAAGTGGCCACGCTCAGCAGTCAGACAGGAGTCATGTTACAAACCAATCACAGCCGACAGATATATTTCCCTTCTTCTGTAAATATTCAGTCTGATAAATACAGAAAAGTTGATCATGTTACTGCAGGGCTACCCAGAGCTTTACATCTGTCCCACGTACGATAGGCCTTATTCCAGGTAAATAGTCTATATGATGCTTGTTAAAGTTGCATATCTATGACCCCTAATTTCCAGGGCTGGTACCTGCGGTTATTCCACAGGCTAGTTAATAACATGTCGGGCAGGAAATCCAAAGGGTGGGATCATTTTGAGAAGGTGAAGGACGAACCCAGGGTGATATGTAAACTCATCTTCATTGGTCGACTACAAACATGACGTGTCATCTGACACATGGAAGTAGCTACATGCCCATTAGCCACTTAGCACAATCATTACTGCTTTGCCGACAGCGTCATTAACAGACGGCTCACTCAGTGTGTGACGTGCACTTGTAGATAAAATATAGGCCTATATTAATGAAGGTTCATTAGTACGGTTTTGTATTTCTCTGTAATGTAGCACAGTGTTAACAATGTTACTGATGCTATTCTTTCTCACTCCTTCAACTCAAACCATTGTGTTGCCCCGCCCAAAATATATCATTTAATAATTAAGTTAATATCATAAACATGTGGGCGACTAGTCGACTAATGGCCCTAAATGACGACTATTGGTCGACTAGGAAAACTCTTTGTCAGGGGCAGCCCTAGACATTACAGTAATCTGAGGGGTACAGTACTGTAAAATCACAGTTCAATACAGTAATACCACGGTGAAAGAATAGCAACTAGTAGCCAGTATTTTTTCCCTGCAAACTTCCAGTCAAACATTTTACAGTGCACCAGCCACTGTGCATTGAGATTCCACCAACTCAGATCTGCTTGGGTGGCTCTGGAGAAGCCTGCTGACTTTACATTGTTTGCAATAGATACCACCTGTTTGGAGAAAATACATTAAAGCTCAAAATGAAAGGTAATATCCAATGACCTTTTCGATGGGACCCATCTACATTATTCAAGCTGAGCACAGACCAGATTTGATGCAGAATCCGCTAAACGATGCACCCGAGTCATGTTTTATTCATCCGGCCGCTTCATGAGCTGCAACCACCCAAAGACAAATGTTGGGAGGTTTTTATAGAAACACTGAGATAAAACTACAGTTTAAAGTAAAGTAATAATAGTAGGAATTTAGAATAGATTGTCATTGTCACCACTGAATTATTTAACAGTTTTTGGACTACTTCTCCCTATAATTGTCCATTTTGACAAAGGTGAGCCCAGAAAAACCTTCCCTTAGACTAATCTGTGTGTGTATTCAAGCGACAAGGAAATATTAAAAAGATAGAAAAAAATGCTAGTAGCATCACTTGTTATGCAGACACTTGAGCACAGCCAGAGAAAGGTATGCTACCAATACAGATTTTTTTTGGTCCTAACAGATGTTTAGAGGAATGCTGACTTTGCATGCACAATTGAAAATTACCTTCAGAACATAATCCATTATAGATGACTGATAAGGTATTTCAGATTGGGTTCAGTAAATTGTAGTGCATATTTGAAATTCAACATTTTTTAATAATGATTTACAAAGTGTAGGAAATATTTTTCACTGTTTATTTATTTAGTAATCTACCATCTACCAGAGTCAGACAGTCTGAGGGTTTACATGTTATACTGTACACCAGGTGTAACTTAAAACAGGAAGCATGTAAACGTTCATACATTATAAATCATCTAAGCCATGCAACAATGAGGTAATGGCCATTGTATAAGTGGAATTAACTGGACTAAATGTGCTCATAAATACAATCAGTTACCTTTAAAGTAAACTAATGCATACAGCTTCAGGCATGTCTTACAGTACACAGTTCAGCTGACACAAAATCCACAGAGGGGCTCTCTGGACACTGTAGTATATGGGAATAAAACAAAATGTACAAAACCAAAGGTGATCCAGTCTAACTTTATGGCTCAAAAATCCCCCCCAAAAAAGACAGTCCAACAAACGTTTCATTCACTTCACAGTTTTGACTGCTGCTGTCAACAACATCAGCCAGTATTTCTTTATACCTGCATATAAAGCCACACAATGTTTAATAATCTTCCAGTCTAAAAGCTTCACATTGTTTTTTTCCCCACAGATGCTAATGTAATCAGTAAGTGGTTGTGCCAACATCAGTCTGACAGAGGTGAGTGTGTTGCAGCTGCAGGTGTTTGCATCTGTTGTCTAACCTGCGCCATCCGCAGAGTTCACCACATGTACTGCTGACCTCTGATCTCATCTCTCATCACTCCCCGCAGCAACACTCACTAAACTAGGGTGTTGAGTTTGCGAATGCGTGTGTTCATGTGCAGAAATCTCATAAAAGGCGAGTTCAAAAGAAAAGGCAAATTCTTTATAAACAAGAAGGGCAAACGGAGAGCGCAGACATCCGGCGAGGCCAATAGTCCAGTCTTCTATGATATGTTAATCTGTAAGCCCAACCAATTTGTCTGATATATTTCTTTAATATATGTGAGTGGAGTTTATTGCAGACAATTCACATTTAGATGCGAGTAAGATTATAGTTAGTTGCTTTGTATGTGTGTATTTAAGTTTTCATAGCCACACCTTTTGCTGCGTTCACATGGAATTTAGGCAGACAGACAGCAGATGGATTTATTTATAAAATAAAATAATCTTGTGTCCATTATTTGCAGTAACTGTCCATGTTTTCTTACTGTGTGAAGGTGCTACGTAACATCTTGTTGGAAATTCTGTCGCAGAGGTGGCAACAAGTTCAAATATTTTAACTTTAGATGGCAGTGCATCTACAGCTAGACATCTGCTACCGTGCTGGTATTCTCTGCCAGCCTCACTTAATTTTACTGTCCTGCTCTAGTCCACTGAAATGATACCAGATTCGCCATCCACTGGCTGTTTGACTCCATACAAATGTATCTTAACTTTGACAAAAAATATAGTGGTGTTACAGGTGTACTGGTCTGTCACCGAGTGCTCCGTAATGGCCGCTGTCTGTTTAAAGTTTGAGCAGTTACATGTGTAGGCTACCCCGGAAGATTACTGGTGCCTGTGGACTTGGTTTGTGACATGGAGTTGTCGTATTTCTACAATTGGCTACATTTTGTTGCTATTGAACTTCACTACCATCGACTGGATTTCAACATGTGTGGCATTTATTTCGCCAAGGCCAAATACCCTATCTGGCAATGTTAAAAAAAAATGAAAACTACTTTGTGCATCTGCCCCATGATTCACATCAGCTCCGAAATTTAATGGCTTCCTCTTTGGCGCGCATTACACCCTTCCACCAAGTGTCATGAAAATTGGACTTGCAGTTTTTTTCCATAATCCTGCTGACAAACAAATTGCACCGAAAACATAACCTCCTTGGCGGAGGTAATCATTTCTGTGTCTTCATTATAATTTTGTCACATTTTCTTTTGACCAAAGCAGACACACGGAACAGCCTTATACATACAAAAACGAACAACAAACTGCGACAGTAAATGCAATGAGACAGTTCAAAGAGAAAAATGTCAGCGTATGAAGATGTCTTTGAAGTCACAATAGCCATACATGTTGTATCACAGTCACTTGTGCGAGTCGTTCAGTAGGAAACGCACCCGTTCATTCATTTACACTGTGTTTGAACTTGCATACATGAGCTTTGATAAAATGCTGGTGTCTAAATACGGTTTTTGTTTCCATTCATATTTGATGATTATGCACGGTCATGATTAACACTGTCTCATAGAGTTAAGTCTGATGGTGACAACACATAAAAGCCTTTAATTGTCTGATTCACTCTTTTTATGTTGAAATCTAAACTGCCTAAAAATCGTAACTTTCAACCCTGCAAAGACATATATTATGATACAACTTGTCCAGAGTCCATAAAAAGCCTTTTTATAGTTGCACAAAGCACTTAGTCATATACAGACACAAGCTGTTATCTCCATCAGCGGGTCAGTCAGATGAATTGATATGCATTCTTCTGTGACTCGCTGCTTATTGTTCTACGATGAAACTCCCCGCGGGGCCCACGCAGTCTCTGTCTGCTCCGCATCATCCTCGACAGTCAGTACAACATCTAATGATTTTCATCTCAGTTGCCTGGTTCTTTACGTCTTTAAGCCAGTCTCTAAGGGGCTGCGCAGTGTAACCTTACCCCATATCCCTCCTGTCAGTCACTGGCTATGACCCATCCATCATCTGGTGTATAATTACTCTGTACAGCTACCTCTCTGCCTGTCACTGTAACTTTTGCAAGCTGTGTTCGGAAGAAGGGCGAGCCCCATGCATGTCTATTCTCAGACTATCTGCAGAAGTGATTAGAGCTGGAGACATGCAGGCCAACCTCATCAGTGACAGAATTAAGACCTCTGAGACACTTTGAGGTGTATCAGCTCCAAGCTGGGGGCGTTTCATTTTTTTCCCATTTGTTTCCTCTCCCGTTGCAGCTATGTTGTTGCTGTATAATCTTGTTATTTTTGCATAAGTTATTCACACCATTATATCACATGAAAAAATAATTTTCAGTGGGACAAAAAAAAAGTAAGATATCAACAGAAAGGCAGAGAGACGCAGAGGGAAGGAAGAAGGGAGCGAGGGAGGAAGGAAAAGACTGTTTTGGCTGAGCGGTTGTCTCACATGAAGAGCGGCATGCTGTGACCATATGCTAGTCCAGGTGGACTTGGTATCCAGGCAACTGTATCAAAGCAGCGGGGGCATTCACGATTGAATCCAGAGGACTTTTCAAACAGAGGAGTCAGAGAGAACAATGCAGCTATCATCTGTCGGCAGGTAAGATCACCTGGCCTTGCTGAGCCGGACTCTCCTTCTGGCAACTCCACAGGGAGTTCATTCAGACTCCGTCCTGCCTCGGAAAGACACTCGCACAAGGTGTCTGGGGGGGAACACTGGCATGTTTGTTTCATTTTGATTTTCAGCGGCGAGAGAGTGTCAGGTACATTCAAAGTACTGGCCAGGTGCTTAATACAAATGAGGAGATAATGAAATGGACAGAAAGATGCACACACACTGGCTCAATGTTCTCCTCTCATAGATGTTTTTATATCAGCTGCAGTGCAATGTTATCCATAAAAATAAAATATGTTGCTGATAAAAACACAAAAGAAGCATAAATCTAACCCACACGGTCTTTTTTTTTTTTTTTTTTTTGCATAAGTTTGATAATGAACATCAGAAACAGTCCTCTAAAAGCTCCCCGATGATTTCACTTAAATTGCTCCACAAACTTTACAAACAAGACAAAAATGCACAGACAATTACATGTTGTATTAATGCATGCAGACTGCAAGGATGTTCCTCTACCCATGCGTGCACGTGTTTGGGTCAAGCATGAGTCATCTCACAGAGGGCTCCTGTATGCTGCAGGGGTGTGCCAACAGGGAAATGAGCCCAAGGTCAGAAAGACACATGAAAACCTTCCTGTAAGTAACCAAACACCTGCCATCATCACTGTCCATACAGTGCAACTGTTAGCTACTGTGAAAAGTGCTTTGCCATTATTTCGAGTGTTTAAGGAGTTCTCTGGAGGAGTGTGATAAAGCTTATAGACTCTGTGTGTTTGTTTCTTGCTGCTGTTTGGAAAATTAATTAAACAATCTCAATAGCTTTGATCAAATACATTATGTTTTCAGTGGTTATACATTTACTAATGCAAAATATAAATGTTTGTACCCCAGTATAGCAGAGCACTGTTTCCCCAGTTGTTTCGTAGTGACCCTCCCAGCAAAAGAAATTTATTATCAAATTGGTTTGTGCTCTGCGTATTTATTAAACCTGACTAAACAGCATACTCATACCGAGATGGAATTGGCTCTCCAAAGGAAAACGGCTGGTTAGCAGAAGATGGAAGAAATAAATGGGCCTAATTGTGCTGATGAGGGAAACAAAAATACCCAACAAGCAGCATTTCACTGGCAAATTGCTACTTTGTCAGCCAGTTGTTGCAGAGAACATATTTTCCATAAAAGACACAAAAGGCAATTTGCCTTACAGTAAGGAATATGCTGAATGCTAAACATACCTGAGTCGACCAGAATCCCATATAGCGTGTATATTCAGCAGAACACTATCAGCAACCCCCATTAAATGCTTTATATAATAATCATATTAGTACGGCTCATTTTATTTAACTCAATCCATCTGACTCTGCGGCAGGCAGCGCGCTTGTTAATGTTGTGTCTAAACTAGAGAATGAGGGATCGACATTGAAAATTTTGGAGCATTTTTGGGCTTTCTGGAATGCAGCCCAGACAGCAGCGATGCCAAGTTTTTAGCATTATAGCTGTCAGACAGGGAAAGCCAAACCTGAAACCCCTGCCCTGGGGGTTCTATACGTTCGTAAAATGCAACCATTCCACAGACATTTAGTGAGCCTGTTGAAAAAAATATGAAATGATAATTAAAGAGGATACTTGATCTTTGAGTTTGCTTCTTAGTTGCTTACTTTAATCAAATACTGAATTAAAACACTGCATTGTTATTAACACACAGCAGTGACTGATGAGAAGCTTTTATAATTCGTCTGTTTAAATGATCTCATTAGAATGTAACTTAATATATTCCAGACAATGCGCTACACTTTTATGCGTGCACTATGCAAAACAGAAACGTCTGCATAGTTTCATTGCAAAAGCAGCACCGCAGAGGTACGAGATGTTTGTTTTAAACTGTCACAATTTCATTACAAGCATCTGCAGCCAAGTGCAACTCTCCCATCCTTGTGAACAATGCAAAAAGAAAGAACATCAAATACCAACCTGCTGCTGTTTCATGCTTTCAATCCTTTGCTTTAACTGTAAAATAAACACTAAATCAGTACAAAATCTGCAGACTAGTGATGGTGAATGTTCCTTGTCATTTTCTCAACACAGCACGGCCAGAGTCCCAAGCTGCAATCTGTCTCTAATCTTCCACAGTCAGGGGCCAGCTAGGGGGAGAGGAAGTCGGTGTAGGCAGCTGTGTCGGCCGCTGAGCCTAACACACTGACGCCCTGAATGCGCTGCTCTTTTTCATGGAACTTATTTCAGATGAAATGGAGAAAGATCAAAATGTGGATGGTGCATAGTGCTGGGCCCGGGTATAATGAGTTACAGGTGGGGTTTGAATTCCCCTGCGCTGCGGCCCACAGCTCCAGATGAGCCTGAGTGCTTTCGCAGGCAGCAAGCTAGAGCCCCTTTCTGATTTCAGAGTACTTTTCCATTTCAATTGAGCTGCTGCTGCTGCTGTTGACATTGCCATTAAACATCTCAAGATGCAAAAATATCTCTGTGCATGTTGGATAGCGGGACGCTGTAACAATGGAGGGTCTGTTGTAGGTGCAGAGAACTTAAGAGAAAAAGCCTCATGCTTTTTATTTTATCTATGCTCATTACCCCGAGGTCACATTGTTTTGAATGAATACAAATCAAGCACAGGCACAGAATACAGGAGTGGGCCCACTGCAGAGTGCGGACATGTGCGTCATGTTGGATGTGGTTAGTTGTTAATCTGTGAGATATGAGCGAGGCCGCCACCTTTAGCTTCAAAAGGTCTTAAAGGTGAATACTTCAATGGCCCTGCAGGGTCACTATATTCCTGAGAGAGCCCCGAGAAACGAGCGGAGGAGGAGGAGGAGGAGGAGGAGGAGGAGGAAGAGAGGGTAGCAGACAGACATAACCAGAGCATACAAGAAGGCACTGACCACAGGCTATAGACGCTTGAACCTTGTGGTAAACTTGGGAAATGAGGTTGCCATCCCTCTCAATTTTCCCTTCAACCAAAACCACAGCTCATATGGTAAAGATTGATCGCAGATCAAAGGGAATAGCCAATTAGACACAGTCATCCATTTCATTTGTAATCTCCCTCAGATCACTAAAAAATGTTGTACAGGAAACACTTAGGTGACATCTGCAGGTGCAAATTTTAAATGTTACCTTCCACACTTTTTTTTCCCTTAAACAGGTAAAGATACGGCCCGAGCTGAGATTTCACTGGAGCCGCACGCCTCGTTTTAATGGAAGTTATTACCATATAGTGCGTTTTCAAAGAGTCTAGACTTTGGAGGGTGTAATTTTAAAGTCATTTGAAGTAATTTAGACCAAAATAAGTCTATCCTTTCACTCTGGTTTGTCCCCTAGGACACCCAAGAACTTTGAACTCTTGTAGACCCCAGTGTGTATATGTTAGTTCATGACAGGGAAACTCTATATGGGTGTGTTTCAGTACACTGATACACTAAGAGGGTGGCCAGGTTCAGTTCACAGCGTGCTTAGGTAAAGAAGAAGTCACCATTAAGGAGATAATGGACAGGGCACATTGTCAGTCCAGGGCACCTGGGAGTCAGCAGCACCACACAGACACATGCTGCACATACACACTCATGCATTCATGTGAATCAAGTAATGTTAAACATTTTAGAAATAAATTACCATGAACACATTACTGGCACAAAAAATGTTAAAACACATACAGATTAAGAAGAGTGAATAATATAAGGCTGGAAAATATGAAAATACATACCATGAATAATATCAAATTTGTCATTACATAACATTCTGTTTATTTAGAGGTAGCAATCTTTTTAATATTTCTGTGTGTATTAGACTTTTAGAAATGCAGCAAGACAATGGGCAGGAGTACTTAATGGTAAGATTGGATTTTTTAAAATAAACATTTTCATATAATTTTCCGTATGGTAATTTTTTTTTTTTTTTTTTTTAAATTTATTTAGAGGACAATGCACCTTAATTAACATTGCTGTAAATGTGCCAGTGTTAGCCAAAGGCTAATTTTCAACTGTAGTCCTCCGGCATGATGTTAAGGTAACTTAATCTGTGATGTATTTAATTTAAAAAAAAAAATAAAAACCAGACATTCCCATTTATTAATTTTACCAATTAAAAGTTTTTCAATTGAAAACCCCCCCAAACATATTATATAGATATGACAAAAAAAAATCACTGTTCGTATATATTATAAATAAAATAAACAATACAATCATTTACAAAATGTAAAGAAAGACATAGCCCAATAATAAATAATAAATATAAAATATTTTATATATTTAAATAAATAAATGAAAGTTAAAAAAAATAAAATATGTTATACATTTTATAAAATACAAAAATAAATGTTGGTGTTCAAGGTCTCATGTCAGCATGTCTTTTTCTTACTTACTTCTTATATTATATATATATATATATATATATATATATATATATATACACACACATATATACACACACACACATATATATATATATATATATATATATATATATATATATATATATATATATATATATATATATATATACACACACACACACACACACACACACACACACACACACACACAGAGTGATAGACGATTTTATCTATATCACCAATAACCTATGTTAGTATAAATTATAAACCAGACAAACTATACAATTATTAACAAAAATGAAGTATCCTGACTCCCTTACAACAAATCATTCAAATATGTTGAACTACAGAGAAGTCACCAGCTGATAAAGTTAAATAAATAATGCTTTTACACAACATTAAATATGTTTTCTGGCTTCTTTGGTTGTACCCATGTTATGCCGTGTCTCTCTCTACACTGGAAAGTTTCTGAGTGCAGTCGTCTCACTCTTGTGTCTGGCAAACAGACCAATAAACATGGAGATTATGGGGTTGTCCCCTTAGAACATTCCATGTCACCACAAGCATAAAGCATACTTAGGATATCAAAAACTGAAATTAGAGGCGTCTTTCTCTGAGCTCCGAGGAAACTAATACAGATACAGTATATAAACCACATGACGTATGTATTCATTTAGGGTTAGACGCTGGATGAAACTACCATGCGAACACAGCAGGCTGGATCTTATTATTGCCGGAACTGAAGACTTAGAACCGTGAATCATTATATGAGACTTATATGTGAGATGAAGAATTCAGAGCAGCTCCGCACATCTTTTATGGATGCAGAGCATTCATATTTATTTTTGACAGCCATGTAAGTGCGATCATCTCACATTAACCACAGTGCGCCGCAGTGTTAAAGCAAAACATCTAATTTCTCAACCAGAGTTTGTTTTTCTTTGATTTTATCCCATAGTACATGTTTAAACTGTGTTCTGCTGCTGCTGCTGTGCAACACTGCAGCGTTTAGAGCAAATTCCCGCTCTCATGCTAAGTGACTGGCTTGTGTCATGCTCTTAAGACAATTTTGATATACTGCACTGCTACTGATGGTATCCCAACAGAGGACAATGCTGTGCTGACATGCTCACTGGGCCAGAAACAAACTGACAGACTATGCCAAGTATTCAGTTTCTAACATCAGAGCACATATCTCACAATACAAGTTTCCCCTCATCCTTGTTTCGCCACTACACCCTTTACTCGTCCTCTGTTTTTTTTCCCCCCTCTCTTGTCTTGAGGAAAAGGGCTCTTGTAACCCAACAGAGAGACACTGATCCCTGAGCACAGCATCTGCTGACAAGCCAGCCTCCCATTCAGCCTTGGCTGGAGGCATGGGCCGCCGAGAAACCCGATCCAGCTTGGCAGGGTCTCAACAATCGCTTCCTGCCCCATCCGGGCCCACACAGCTAAGTACTCTTAATTAAAGAGGTTAACTTGTCTAAGATGTGACCGAAGAAAAAAGAAAAACACTGAACAATCACATCACTGTTTCCTCCTTTCCAACAAAAGAGGTTTCCCTCTCTGACATGGTATGATGTGAGCTCTGATACTTAAACAATTACATTAAAGGAGAAGCGGGTAAAGGATCCTCTTTAAATGTCTCTTAATAAGAGCCGACCACCCCACTTGGTCCAGATGGATCAGGGAGAAGAAGCAAAGGAGTTGAGAGGAGCGGGGAATTCATGATGCGCACTTGGACAGCTCTTCGCTCTCGCTGGTACGCTGGGAGCCCAGAGAAACTGTAACTAGAGAGGAGCAATTTTATTATTCTTTTTGGTTGGTTGTCAGCATACATATTAATGAAGAGTTAGGTCATTGCCAGAGACATCTGTATTGGCCTGTGGGGCTGCCTGCTAAACGCCAGAGAGAAATTAGAAATGTAAATTTATACCCAGAGATACAATATGAGAGATTCTTCTCTGTTGTTTTAGGCTTCAGAGCTGTATGAGCTTCCATTCTCTGGAGGCAGCCCTGCGGAACAGGCTATTCATTGCAGATCGACCAGATTGCAAATGACAGACTGTGTACAACAGGCCTGTTGTGTCTCCGCAGCAAAACATGCAAAGCTCATTTGATTCAGCGGCTCTGCCTTCCTACTATCCATGTTACTGTCAATGTACACAATACACACCAGAAGAAAAAAATCCAGTTTTGTTGCTGTCTTGGTTTACAGTTTAAATTCTGAGACAGAAAGGAAATAATACAGACAAACAGGAACTTCCTGCATGTAAATGTCTTATGCTAATAGAAGGCAAGGCAATTTATTTTATAGAAAAACCTATTTTGCGCAAACCTTTTTTTATACACTGTAAATGAAAATTTATAGCATGGCTATGGTGTTTTCGCACAGCCCCACACTCACTCTGTTTCTGTGATATTCTATTTTCCTCTTCATATACTATTATTCCACTAATGTATCCTAGTGCTCATTGTTGCTCCAACAACCATCTCCCCACAGAGATGATTAAAGTTTTATCTTTTCCTATTTTATCTTGAAAGCTCCTCCATAATTGCATCAGATATCATTTGGGAACCTTTTAATCCCTTGAAGTCATGCTTGTGTATTTAAGCAATGGCACATCAAACCACAAGTACACACAATGTGATAAAGACAAACCTCCCTCCAAGTGTCTATTGAGAGCTTTCCTATAAAGTCCAAGCAGCTCCTCATCAATAAAAATGATGCTGTTTCTCATTTGTGTTAGCATATTGATCAGCGCAGGCAGTGTATCCACTTTAATGGAGCCGCTATGGATTCAGACCCGCACTACTACTGGTCTAGCCGTCAAGTCCAACATATCAGATTTACCTGACAAATTTTCATTAGCTCAGTCATAACACATCTGGCCGTAGAGTGGGTCCTGAGGGGGCAAGGGGCACTCTGCTTTGTTATCATTAGCTGTCAGGACACAGCCCATCTTTGGCTTCCCGCTAAGAGGCAGGAGCCAAAACTTCCAGAGCAAAAACAGCTGTGAATAATTCCCATTTCCATGCTGGGATTTACATTCATCCAACGGAATAAAAATGTTGATGTAATTCAAATTAGGGTCCACAGGAGGCTCCGCGGCTTGAGAGAACATCTCTGAAAAGACCTTGAACTTCCTGGTGTGATGCCAGGGTAGAGTGCCGTGCTGTTCTGCCGCTGCCGTTGTTGGTCGCCCTCCTCTTTCCTTCCTGTTTTAACCCTGCTGGGATCAATGTCCAGAAGAGATGGTAATCACCGCGACAACATGCGGCAGCACAGCTCATTAGTGCACATGCATAGCTCACACCAGGATTGCTGTCTGCATTTTAACGGGAGCACATTAGTCTTCGCCTCCATGTGATAAAGCCCTATCATTGATCCAGCACTTGCCCCGTAAGTTGAGGAAGGCTGGACCGGTAGCTTGAAGCAAAGGTCCTTAGCTGCACCAACTACAGGTCACCCCTCCACCCACCTCCCTCCTTCTCCCATCTGCTATCCCACCTCGCTTTCTCTCCAGTCCTGAGCTGCAGTCACATAATAAGCTATGATTGCTGCTCAATCTTTGTCTTTTTCAGAGACAGCCCATTTGAGATGCCTAGACCCCGAATTGAGTCTGCATGTAAAAACTCATTACTGGTGGGTGATGGATGAAGCCTTTTTTCATAGTGTGCAGCTGTAATAAACAATCAATGAGGAAGCATGTGTAGCACAAATCATCCTGTACACTGCCTCACTGGCATCAATATTCTGTATGAGGGGTCTTGTTTTCCACTCTCAGGGTCAATACTAATAGACCAGTGCACAGATTGGAGATCCTCAGCGTAGGCTCGATCCATACCAAAGAGGTGTGCTGGTGTTTGCACAAGACTAGTGCATGTCCTTGAGGCTTTACATTCTTGTGTTTTAACAGTCTGGCAGTTTAGTATTTTTCAATTTCAGGTTTCTATCAAGGTAAAATACAGCTCTGACAGAGCAAGCATGAAGGAGTTCAAGCATCCAGCAAAACTATATGCACAGATAGGTATTTGAAAAATATGCCTCAAAAACGGTTTATAAATATGTGCATAACTCAGTTTGTGAAAAAAGCTCGTAGCATGTGGTTCATTCGAATTAAGACTGTAACTCTGTCGTGATTAAAGAAATTAACACTTTCTTGGTGATTTTAAACAAACCCATTAAGATTAAGTGTTTCTAATTGCCCAACAGACTGCGTAAGCATGGTGTCTATCAGGGGTGTGCCAGGGGAATGACTCTAGACAGCATGAGCCTTATGGTTATATTAGGATGTGATCTTGAGACCAGAAGGTTTGAATCCCCTGGTAGTTGCATTAGGAAATTTGGTGGGTCAAAGTTAATGACGTGGGGTCCATTGTGTAGCTCACATGGACAAACCAGCGGGGTGGTGTGCTCTCAGCCTAGTGGGCAGAAGAAAATATTGGCATTGTACATTTCTGGAAACCATGAATACGTTACATTTGTATGTTTCACACGAATTATATTAATATTTCTAAAGTGATGCAGCTTTGATTACATGTATATGAGCTGACTTAATCATCGTGAGGTTGAAGGGATGGTGGATGGCGTGACACAGAGACGGCTGCCAAGCTGCAGACCACTGTTCAAGACCAAGAAACAACAAAGCCAGTTGTTTCATAGTGAGACAGTGGCAGGATTCCCAGCCGTGGCTGGGTCACCAAAACCAGGTGTTTTATGGCACAACATCGGCAGTGGGTATTTTAGGTCAAAACATGATCTTTTCCTGATCATGACTAAATGTTTGCTGTGATAAACATAACCACATGTTAACCACAGTGTTGCTGAAATATAAAGAAACCAGGATTGGTACCTTTCACACTTTAACCAATACCAGTGCCAGTTCTGGCACCTTGAATTCCGTACAGGTACCCAACTGTACCTTTTTTTCTGTATTTTATTGTCTCTGTAGTCACAAAAATGTCATTATTGAAAAAAGCTTCAGGGGTCACATATGCTCCTTTGCTTTTTTCCTAATCACTCATAGAACTCATCTTCTGTCTCCTTGTGTGTGTGTGTGTGTTTGTCTGCTCGTCTAGCAGTGATACTAGGCTATTACTAAAATAATATAGAGAAGAAAATTGACCAGATGCTGAAACCTTCTTGGCAGATCGGCGCTGCATCAATAGTTCTGGCTCAATTGGAAGTCGATGGAGTGGCAGGGGAGCATCATGGCCAGTTTCCTGGTTTCAGGGTGCTTCTTCCTCCTGTCTAAAGTTGAACCCAGCCGCTCTGTGGAGCTCCTTGGCCAGCTTCAAGGCCAGCTTCAAGGCTGTGGGTGCTGCACGGCACTTCTGCCTCTCGCCTGAACCTGGTGTTCTCAACCAGATGTACTCTACGGTATTGAAATTTGGCACCGATGAATTCAATGTGAATCAGTACTCGGCATTACCAACATAATAAAGTTAGTACTCTTAGAAGCACCAAGTTCAGTACCTTACCCTAAAAGAACATAAAGTTTCAACATATCCACTACATATTCACATATTTTATATATCCATGGTTTTTAAAAACGTACAATTCAAATTGGGTTGGTTCTCTACTCTACCAGACATCCTGTTGAACAGTAAACTGTAATCATGTATGGTATCATGAAGGCAGACTGGCTGCATATATTTTATTTCATGGATTCCATAAACGAAGAAGAGCCTCCTGATTCTTCAAAGGTCACAGTATAAAACAGTCGACGAACCAGTCACAAGCAGATACCACCTGTGATCAGATAACTGTTAATAAAACTGCTACTTAGAATATTAATGGGCTGCAGCTACTGTTAATTTAATAACTGATGGATGGTGTCAGAATGTAATGGAATATCCTGCTCCTGAATTTGTAAAATAAGTAATAAAACGTGTTAATGAAATAAGTTAATGTGATGGAGTTAAATGTAATTAGGGGTAATTAATTTAAGTCTTTGCTTGTAGCTGGAGAGACCATTAAGTTACACAGAGGGTTTTGCTATATGAGGCAAGTTTGTGTGCATGTGTGTGTAGTAAGAGGAAGGGCAAGGGGCATACACACATTTACATTTAGACAATTACTTACTCTACACACTATGAGGCAAGTTATGGAAAGACTCCTGTGGGTTTTGTTTGATTTGAAGGACAAAGCTGATTTTGGCAGTTTGAACTCCTCGCACAAGGCAGCCTGACAGTAAGAGCCTGATCATTTTTTGTCTTTAACCTAGACTGAAGACTGCCAAGAGAGCACCGCCTGAGGGCCTAAGACAGCACTTTAAGTCAAAAGGGCTTGTGCTGGGCAAAAATGAACCAACAATGCTTTGCTACTGATTACTTTTTGAGCTCAGTACATCTGCAGTGGTGCGTTCTGCTTCCAGTAAATACAGCCTTCTACTTAGGATATGACAACAAGTCTCGCCTTCCCCTACCCACCCATAGTGTCTGTATAAACTGCAGCGCCAGAGAATGCAATGGTAGCATTATGACCTTCATTCACTGTCACAAACTTACTCTGAAAGTGGGACAAACTGAAGATGTAGCAGTGTGGGTGGTGGCCAAAAGTTAATCAGAATTGCACAAACTCAGGGCACCAAGCTAACCTCAAAACTAGCGCTGACAAAGAGTGGCTGGTATGTAATGTCTTCTGTAAAATTTTTGCACCTTTCTTATCCAATTTGAGAGTCTGAAGATAGAAGGTACCGTATGTTGCACAGATCATAAAGCTCACCTAATATACAACTGCCAACCAGCTAAATGACCTGCATGTTCCACGCCCAGTGGCCCTCCCATACATGTTTTATAGGGAGGCTACATGGGGCCACTGAATATCTTGGGGTGGCAAACCCAAACCAAAAGCCATAAGTGAAGTTTAGGTATGATGCATTCTTTTAAGAGATGTGATTGGTTGTCAAACACACCCTTTAGTGACCCTGCAAGGTGTGGACACCCAGTGGAAATTAAATAAACTGCTGACTGTGAAAGTGTTGTCATTGTTAGTGTGACCACTCTGCTGACGGAACGTTTAGATAGACCCAAGTCATCACTGCAGCACTGTTGTATTTTTCAAGTTTTCCAAATATCTTAGTTTTGTGATCATTTTATTTCTGGTGTTATAGCGTTAGGTTGGAAATGTGTGCGTATCAGTAATGACATCAACCACACATATTATCCCTACATGATCTAATCTGTAGCATTTAATTTACTCATTGTCATCCAACATTTGGCAAATACTTTTTCAACGTCTTTGCGTTTCCACCATTTTCGCCTCTGCTTAAGAAACTCTTAAGCTTCCTAAAGTCCTCCTCCCTGCTCCTAACAGTTTTCACCTTTGGAGCTCTTTTGGGGTCTAAGATGCTCTGTGAATAACTGTTATCTTTACAAGAACCTAGTCTTAACTCCAAGGGGAAGTTCTAAGCAAACGTCACTTTTCTTAGAATTTCGTCACTAGGAGCAACTCTTTGTACTAGGAAGCTTTGTGAATACGGCCCCACATATCTTAAGGTGAGAGTTCAAGGAACCATTTTCAAAATGGCCATGCAAGTTTCTGCCTTGCTTAAATTTAGCCTAAATTTGGTGCGTTATTGAGCCCCCTCCCTGTCATGCTATGCTGACGTGCTTGGTACCTATAGATGCCTTGGACTGTCTAGTTTACAAGACACCACTACCTTTGCACTAGCTTTAAAATCGAGTGCACCACAGCCTCTTAAAAACAGTAATGTCAGCCTCCAATTATTTTCACCATGGGGGGCAAAACCAACAGGTTAAAAGGTCAGCACTGATAATCCTGAGAAGCTATTAATATGGTTGGCCATGGTTGTCTACAAAGCTCACACTGTACCCCACCTTCACTGATGTGTGGGCAGGAATGAGGTGAGCTGGTCACAAAGTGGATGGTGCAATCACAATTTAAGAGGCTGCCCCCACTTTGATCAGCCTCTTAAACTATAAATAGTGTCAGCTTTGCACTCCAAAAATGACCATCTCTGCCAAAGACATTTCATCAATTCAATGAGGAGCTTAGACAGGTACAGATGTTTCAGCCTGTGGCCGTCAGTGTACTCAAGTGCAAGCCTGTGAGAGGCAAGGACCAAAAGCAACAACAGCACAGATGGAATATTACTGGAAATTAGGGGCATGGGTACATTGAAAATTCTACTAAGTGCAATAAAGTATAATTTATTTCCAGAGAGGAAAACTGTTTCCAATAATATTTTCCGAACAGATTCTGTAGCTTGGTTTCTCAGGAGCCCCATGGACGGAAAAAGCCCTGCACGTACTGTCTGTATTTGTTACACTCTGATGATGATATTACTCATGGTACACCAAGAATAATAATGTTAAACTAGTAGTTAAAAGCTATCAACACCTTCATGGGGAATTACTACTGGGGAAGATCAAGCATGTGACGGACAGTGTTTAATTTACAAGACTTCTCTAGCTCGGGTTGAGACTGCCACAATTCTTTGCTTTCCCATGCTGCACTTGGACTGATGCACCTGCGTTTTCATCCTGCGGCTACAGATTGTTAATAACCAAGACAAGGTTGTTAGGGAAATTTCAATCCGTGAAATAAGTTTATCAGCAAAAAAATATGAGGTCATAATAATGATCCCATTGCGTTTTAATCAAGACTACCTGTAACACAAGCCAGACTAAATAAAATCCTTTGCATATACAAACATCATGCTCTCTTGAAGCCCAAACAAGGGGTGATTCTGTTTACAGCTGATAAAATTTTATGTTTAGAAAGCAAGGAAGTGGAATAAACACAAGTTGACATATCATAAAACACATGGCAATACAGAGAACAGACAATAAGCTGTAATATGCACCACAGATCCACAGGTTATATCTGCATATTTTGTGGCCCTCTTCATCTGTTATGTCCTCTAGAACACAATAATAAACAGCTGGCTTCAAACTGCCATCATCTGGCCTCTTTTAAATAACGCTTGTAATGAAAGGGGAATTTCATTGACTAAAACACTGATTGAGATCAGTATTGCTCCACATTTCGACTTGTATGATTTCTCCTCCTTTTGTCCTTACACATTTCTTTCCCCAGCGCTGTATAGCCAGCAATGCTTGCTGAGCTTTTTTTTTTTTTTGTCAAATTCTATTTTTCAGGTCCAGATCTGATTTGTTATCAAACAGACAGCTCGGCGTGATGCCTCGAGCACAGTCAGTGCCAGACTGTTCATATCCTCTCTCACACTCACGCTGCGCCACTACTCTGCTACTTTTGTGGTCAATATACATTTCGGCCGTCCTAAATTTTCATAAGCACCATCACAGTTGAGAAAAATCATCTTTTATGACTTCATACTTACAAGAGTGCATCTGTTAAGGAACTCAGTATGCCAAGAATAATAAAATTATTCAAAACAGACCTCAATTTATGTATACTGGATTTTTTAAAGTGTTCTTCTGTATGCTAATATTGCTATAATATATGCTAATAGCATTGTACAACACACAAACACACATACTGCAGGGACACTTTCACACACGTACACACACAAGCCGGTCA
This sequence comes from Epinephelus fuscoguttatus, assembly GCF_011397635.1. NCBI lineage: Eukaryota > Metazoa > Chordata > Actinopteri > Perciformes > Serranidae > Epinephelus > Epinephelus fuscoguttatus. The sequence goes on along the minus strand of NC_064757.1, from coordinate 29,270,755 downwards.
GCCAGAAACTTCCCCGACTTGCATTGGAGGTGAAGGTAAACAATGGGGTCATTGTTTTTGCTGCAGATGAGGCACTCGTGTAATGAATATGCTGAATGCTAAGAGATGCACAAGAGGCATACATTTGGCCGAGTGCAACCCATCTGTCAAACTTAACTCATGCTTATACACATTGATGTTTTCACTGATAAGTGTATAGTACGGTTCAAGAGCAGTACTTGATGCTTTTCCATTAAAAAGTCATGATTTCATGTTTAACCTCATATAAATGGACATCTGTCACAGTCATTTAAATGGGTTGTGTTTTTCTTTAGGTTCTATAATGTTTTTATGTTGCAGCTCCCAGCATTTACTCAAACTTTGACCAATACTGTAGCTCTCAGGGTCCCAAGTGCACCCACTGTGCACTGAATACATGTACTGTGCCTTCACAGCCAACATGCTGACTAGAATCTTTCTGGGATAGTAACACTTTTACAGTTTGTAACCATGCCGGCAGCCAAGCTCTGAGGAAGCCAAGGTTGGTCTCTCTAGAGAAAACTCTTGGATGGATTGCCGTTTAAGTTGGTACACATTTTCTTGTCCTCCTCAGGATGAAGTGTAATAACTTTGGCGATCCTCTGACTTTTTATCTGGCACCATCACGGCGTGGATGATAACCACTAAAAATGCTGAATATTAGCATGTTAACACTGGATAATGAGCATGTTACTACAGCGTCACAAAGCCGCTACCATGGCTGTAGATTCTCAAGCCTCGTTTCCACCAAGCAGACCGGTTTAGTTCAGTTCAGTTCGTTACACATAGAAGGCTTATTTGTGCATTTCCATTGTCAAATGTTGTAGATGGTATCAATAGAAAAGTTCACCCTGTCCCATTTTTCCGTTACCCCTCTGTTGAGGTAACTAGCATGATCTGATACTTAAAGGTGGCACTAGATACACTGCAGTCCATTGATTGATCAAGAGTCTTCACTCTTGCTCTACAAGGACTCAATGCAGTAACCTGTAATTTTTATAAATCTCACTGATGTGTCAGAGACTCTTAACACTCCAGCCTGTTCTTTTTTTGTTCTGAAAATAACGATCATTGACACGCCTATTGCTATCCAGTAACAACCCTACCTACCTTAAGTGTACTCTGTATGGTGAGATCTAGGATTTAAGCACATGTCTGTTCGGGTTACGTACCTGTCCTAGGGGTACAGTCAAGAAAGAATTTCAATTTTGGTTGGCAATTTAGTCGTGTTGGTCCATTCCAAGTGGCAGCTTCTGGGGCTGAAAAAAAAGAGGATCACAGAAGTGCCAAGAAATGCAGTTCATTGAATGGCCACATGAGACTGGCTCCAAAACACCATGGAACCTCATGCAACTTAACAGCAGAAGTAAATATGGTTACAGCGTGGTGCAAAAAACAGTTTTGGTCTTTTTTGCTAATTTTCCCCTTCATGAAATCTGTATGAAGGGGTAACATTTTATATAACTCTTACGTAATTTCATATACATTTTATTAAGACTCAAAGTTATATTTAATTAAGATCATGGCTGCTTTGACTGTCCATGGCCATCTGTGAGGTGTCACCTACCCTACCCACAGCTGCACCCTCTTAGAAATATGGTCACTTCTGGTTCCCAATATCCAAAATGGTGACAACCAACATGCAAAAGCTGAGGCTTCAAAATGAAAGAATGGGCGTCATGCATGGTGGCTATGTCCATTCCTTTTATATAGGCCATGGTCCATTCATAAGCTTTTAGACCACACTAAAAATTCCTTTCCTTTGCTGCACCTCACAATGAACTTCTAACCTTGATCCAACCTGAGTGAGAACGTTTTAAAGTGTCTGATTTTTATGTACTTAAGTCTCCTACAGGAGGGGGTCTTTGTCTGTTCAGTCATCGTCAGTCCTGGTAAATCGCTGCATATGTAAGTATACAGTTCTTCTCCTGTTTATCCAACCAAATCACCGCTTCCTTTGCCAGTAATGTAAAATGCATCACTTCCCATGTGTCTGAGGATTCTTGATTTAGAGTAGCAAAATAGACAGTTTTTTTCATAATTATTACTTGAAATCCCTGTGCATATGAGACCTGGGTCCTGTGGAAACTATTCAAGCATATGATATGACTCATTATAGGGCATAATAGTTCATCGCCTTGTTTACTTAGTTTAGAAAAAAGAGGTGAGAGCATTTTTCTCTGAAAGCTCCCAATACACCTTGCTGTTTGCCAAATCACGGCCACAAAAAATGTTCCTAAGAATAAATTTAGATCAGAATTGTGAGAACAGGATCTCAGAAGGAAGAAACCTTCCAAAAGATTAATGGTGTGAAAAGGGGAGGCAACTCCTGCCACCCAATAAAGTCAAGGCTTAAGCAAACAGCTAAAGCTCTCTCACCCCTGGCCCAGATCTATGGTCTCACAATGTAAGTGTGTGTGGTGGTGGTGGTGGTGGTGTGTGTGTGCAGGGAGGTCAGGAGTGTCTATGTGGAGTTACTATTCAAACACATACACCCATGCACAGAAACACAAACATATGCATGTACATGTGCTCTACGGTCGCACTATACCGCATAAACATGTGTATATTAAAGCATAGAGCTGGCTCTGTATCATTAATGAAAGATTCACTAGTTACATCTCCCAATAAATAAACATTAATGTCTTTTTAATGGCTTTCAAAGTGAGATATCCCCAGTGCCAGTTCCTCCTCTTAAATACTTGTTATTATTATTCAAACAACACTTTCCTCCCTGCAGCCAAGAGGCATTTTTCTTCTTTGCTCTTTATCACAGAATTAGTTGATAGGCACTGAACAAATGAAACAATCCATGAGTGAAAGTAAATTACAGGGCAAAAAGTAAAAGCGTCATAAAATCTTGTGATTAACTGCGCTATATTTACTTCAAAAACTCCTCAAAATACATTCATTATTTTTTGTTGTGTTGCAAATCCATGTTGTTATCACATCTTCAATTTGTTCTGTAATACAGCAAGTCTTAAACACAATGCCGAGTAATGAAAAATATATGTATACACTGTAGATTGTGACAGAGAATGGTAAAATATGATTTAAAGGTTATGTTTGGGACAAAAGTTTAAGAGCATGTGGATTCTGCATATCTCTGTGGGATTCCAAACATGTCAAATTTAAGTGCATAGTCCTGGTTAAGTATTTATTAATATATGTACATATTTGCTTTTACATTTACTGATTTATATTTTGTTTCTACACAGTCTTCACTCTGATATGTCTGAATATGTTTGGACACTCAGGGACAATATGTCTGAGTGTCCCCAGAGGTTGCTGCCGAACATAAACACAAGCCCTAAAATCCATTAAAAAAAAAAAAAAAAAACATCTCGGGCTACAAGAGTTTATGCAGTCATAAATATTTAAGGTGGAATATCTGTGAATTTCAATATCGAAACATGGGATTCTAGTGCCCGGAAAGATTTTCAAGTAGTTGCTGTATTAGAAAAACATTCACAACCACGTCAGATAGCGAACAATATAAAAGAGACGGGAGTGTGTCGTGCCTTAAATCCGTAACACCGTTCTTAAATTTAATGGTATTCTCCTTTAATTTGAATCAAATGGACAAGAATTTAAAACAGCGTCTAAATGAGCCCGCCGAGCTCCCGTGGGCTGAACTGAATAGAGAGCTGTAAATGACCTGTCTGTGGGAAATTATGTCCACAGTAAATGTGAGAACTACTTTTACTGTTCTCTCTATAATCACTCGCACTCTATTCAGTTTCATTCAATTATGCTTTACTGGCAAACCTGCAAAATAGGGTGTTGCCAAATTAAATGTTGCCAATTTAAGTGGAACGTAGCAAAGAAGGATGAGAAATTATATGCCCCTTCTCACGCCCTCTTTTTTTTTTTTTTAATATCAAACTATGCACATGTGCACCTACACGCGATTATACGCTCCCAGCCTAGTATGCACACGCACACTAACAACACACGCTCTCCCACTCAGTCTTCCTTTGGGAGGGTCAAAGGTCTGAATTGGCTTGTCATTCACTCCAATGCAGAGTGGTGTGTGTGTTCGTGTGTGTGTGTGTGTGAAGGGATATGAATACTCCAGGTGCTCTCCAGAAGGAAAGATAAAAATCTGTTGCCTGCCTGTTCTCTAGTCGGGCCTCCGAATCTGCCAACAGGAGAGAGGTTGACCCCAGCAACCTGTGTCCTGGCCCGTGTTTAATGGCTGCAACTTCCTACACAGAGCGAGAGACATATGGAGACAGAAAGCCACATGTGGCGCAGAGAGTGCTGGGGTTTTTCTTATTTAAATTTACACATCATAAACCTTTGTAAACACGAGACAAGTCAAAGCTTGATATGTTCATTTAGCTCATGTCTAATCACAAGCGGCTAGATGTTAATGTAGTAAAATGCCTCACATCAATTACTGCAAATCGAAAACACATTCCCCCTCCCCCCCCCCCGACACACACACACACTTTTGACCCCCCTGCACATACAGCAGTAATTTTGAATTTATATTGTAATATATGACCTACTATACGGCCTGAAAATTACATAGACACCCCAGGCGGGTTTGTTGTAAATAATCTTGTAATGCACACGGGACGAGCTGCTCACTGTAACTGTTTTCCTGTGGGCAGCTTTTACAGAAATGTTAAAGAATGCTGCAATCACCATTTTGGCTCGGTTGGTAAAGGATAAAATCATGTTGTTCACCCAGTTCCACATACATAAATAAATGTCCCTGTGGGCAACACATTTTATTGGTCACAATGGAATACTGTTACCATTTCTGAGGCTCAAATAGACAATTGAAACCATATTAGAGGGCGTGAGAGATATGCAAGCGTGTGCGCTCTCGTTTGCATGTCTGCATGTGCGCACATACAGCACAGTGCATGTGAGAGTGTGTGTCCATGGCAGAGCTGGCTTTGATTAGAGCCTGCATGATAAAATGGGAGGCAGCTGAAGGCAGAGCTGGAGCTGGTTAGCGGCTGCCGACAAATGGAGAGAGACCAGGAAGATTTTTATCAAACACACATGAACGTTGGGGGAGATGCCATTTATGTTTCCCAGGATGGCAACTCGCGCACAGGCAGAAAAATGCAAACCAACAGAGGAGCACGTAAGCATGTTCATTTTCGAAGTAATCATACAAACAAAAGGAACCTACAGGGAAGGAAAGGGATAAACACAGCATAGGGAGTGCTGTGCTGAAGCCCAGAGAGAGCCTGTGAAATATAAACAAGAGCAAGGAATAAAACAGCAGTAAAACTCTTGCAAAACACCATCACTGACTTTTCCCATTCTGGTGTTTAGCCAGCAGTAATATGTCATAGTTTCATTGTGCCTCTAATCTGATAAGGCTTTATGGTTCCTCCCGCTATTAGCGTCATCCATTGTCATTTGAGGTGCAAGGATGGCAGCCTGTGGCACTGACCTCTCACAGATCCCGCATTCTCCCGCGGACGACGGATTGAGTTAGGAGTCACGCCTGTTTCTGACATCAGAATCTATCTAAGATGGTGGGCGGGTGCAGGGGAAGTGAATTATAGTTGAATTTTGCTGCTGCTTGCATACTGAAGGAAGGGAGGAGGTGATGAAGTTACACCACGTTTTGTCTCCCCCAAGAGGCAGGAGAATAACCTGCTCTGGTTTACACTCTCTGGACCTCCCTCTGCGCGTCTTCCTCTTCTCTGCTCCCCTCCGTTTCATTCCACATCTCGAAACCAAAACAGACGCCACATGTGGTGCTGACGACCTTTCCTGTGTTTGAAGTACATCCTTTCTTGTACGAGGTTTTCAGAACATGGTCTATTTGGCTTTATAGGCCTGAGCTGTAAGGTTAATTTAATTGTACAATATATGTTTATTTCACAGCACATCCCACAGATGATTTCCAAATATGCACCAGTCATAGTTTCTTTTAAATTCAATCCATATGGTTATGATTTATGCCTTGTCTGCTTTTTCACGCTACAGTAATGCCATGAAATTTCTGAATAGACATATCTCCACAGTCAATGACTCCCCATGACCTAAGCTTTTTAGTCAATGATAAATTGAAAATAAGAGAATGGGGGATAACATCTCTTAAGCTACAGTAAGATGGCTTTTATTAAGCTGCAAAGAGATGAGTATCCTCTTCCTATACTTTCACGGTTAAATGAACACAGGGCTGAATGTTTGGTCCCGCATGTTATTCCCTCGCAGAAATTAATAAGCATTTAGATCATGTTTCTCTTTGGTATTTATGCGTGGGAACTGTGCCCCCTCCTTCCTCGTGTCCACCTTTTCCTGGTCTGAATTAACTGGAAACATGTTTCTACCACTGATAAGTATCAGAGAGGACAGGCCACAAGATTACTTTGGATCTTAGAACTGCTTCTTTTTTATTTTTCATTTTGGACAGAAGATAAGAGAGGGTTGAACAAACACGCAGAGCCCACTGCCGCCCCGCTCCTGATGGAAGGTCACATACCTCTGATATTCCACTGAGGGGACTCCCACTAAAAGAAAAACTTTCCAAATTAATTTGATACTACTTAACTTGATCGCCTCAGAAAGCAGGTTACAGGTTTGACATCAGACACGATATGTTTGTATAAGCCACAAGGAATAACGCCCAAATGGATCCTGCAGGGTCTGATTGATATCGAAGGAATGTAACTCTATACTCTGCTGATGGATGTCAAGGATGCATTATAACGATTACTGGTAAACTGGCATGTAGAACACATTTAATAACGCTCCGAATGCTAAAAGCTTTGAACTTTTCTGCGCGGTGCACCATAGTTAATGGTCCTTAATGAAATAATAGATGGCTGTGATTGACCACTACAGAATACTTTTAAGAGCCTGATTGAAAACAGTAAGCCAGACTGAAAACCTGGTGCGTATTGTGCAAATTTGGATGTAATTAAATGTGCATTTGTGTAAGTGAATGCTATTTTTAATTTCATAAAAAGAGTATTTGCAGTTTAAATGATTCAGCTAAGGACTGCAATTATTGTTTATTTTAATTATGAATTAATTTGTAGATTTTTTTTCAGATGGAGCAATTTATCACTTCAAATTAAAAACCTATAGACATGCAATTTACAGTTATATAAAGTGAATGTTAATTTATTTATTGTATCATCTGCTATTATAGCCATTATATAACTGTGTACATGTCATGGTTTAGCTGATTGTCTTGTTTTATCTGTTTTGAAAAGCACTAATGGAGTGGCACCTGTAATATCATTATATTTAATACGTAATGACAATAAAGTTTTTAATTTCTATTCTATTCTGAAAAGCAGTAAAGCTGGTGCAAGTGATCTTAGTTTTTTGTTGTTGTTGTTGTTGTTGTTTTGACATTTCATTTTTGCTTGATTAAAGACTTAAAGAATTAATTGATTGTTCAAACCAGTGGTGCCTCCAAGGGGGAACCAGAGGGGGGCCATGCCCCCCCTAATACAATTGCTGGCCCTCTCCTTGCCCCCCTGGAGCTAGTAAAAGGGACTGGGCTTTCAATTGAAGTTTTGGGGTATTTCACTTTTGATGGAAAAGAACAACCAGCCTTTTTGAAGGACAATGAATCACCTAACACATGTACTGACACATAACACATTAAAACAGGACTGTTTTAACTGTACTAACCACTGATAACTGGAGTGGTTAGTACAGTTAGTGGCCCCATCTGGCCACCCCTCTTGAGGCGTCACTGGTTCAAACTGAAGCAGACTGACAATAATTTCAGCCCTAGTTAAGTTTACTTAAAAGTATATTTGTTACATTATTTAATGGTGTGAAATTTGCACTATGCAGTACAAAATTAACAAAGTATCAAAAGTATATCTTAAGTCAAATTGTCTCAGAGCTTGAGTACTGCAACACCACTGAAGATAATCAAGAAGAGAGATCTCAAATATTTAGGCTTTATTTTTTACAAATGAATAAAAGAAAGATGTAAGTAGATTATATATTATCATCATCTTGAACATCTTGTTACCGCTAACTATGTTAAGAAGTCATCTGCCATGTTGGTCATGCAGGTGAAGAGGTGGTGGGTCTTCAGCTGTTTTGCATTGCAGATAACGAGATGCTCCCCTGACCCCGGCAGTCACTTCTAGTCTGAAATTGATCGATGACAGCCCCCGCCCCCCGCCCCCCCTTTGAACCTTATCTGGTGTTGGGCCTGCATTATGGCTCTACATCTGGAAGAGAGATCAGGGCTTTTGCATGGACTTTTGGATGAGGACGTGACCAGACTCTATTGCTTGGTGTGTTACTGCCAAGCCACCAAAGTTGCTCACTTCCTCCACAAGTTTCCATCAGGGGAAAAACAGCCTCTGATGTCTGACATGTCACGGTTTGGTGATGTATGAGCTATGAGACAGAGACTTTAAATAGAAGAATGTAGTATTTGTGTTTTTCTCTTCATCTTATATATGTCCCCAAACATTACAATGAATAATTTTTTTTATTGCGGCCATTACATTGGAGAAGATAACATCAAATTTTATGTCAGTGTTGGGCAAACATCAGACATAAATTTTACCTACTTAGGTCTGCCGAGGCCCTTCCTGTGTTGGAGGCCCTTCCTACATTCCCAAGATGACTCCCCGATGATTTACATCTGCTCTTTTCAACAATGTCAGTTTTTCACAGCAAGGGTTTTGGTTAAAAAAAAAAAGAAAAGACTATTAGCAGGATGTTAGTGGCAGCCTTTTCTCTTAGGTCTCCTCAGTGCTGCTCTGAAATGGTCGTCTGTACCATCGAAGAGTCCCACGGGCAGGATAATGACAATCGATGCTCTTTTCATCAGCACAGCCATCATGTGCAACAGCTCTGCCAGCAGCACAGTAATGTCAAAATTAATATTTCTCTGCGAATGAAATGGTCAACAATCTTGTTTATTTCACCAGATATTTAACAAATGAAATATGCAGATGAAGGCAAAACTGATTGACAACAGTATGATTCAGTTTTCAGCTAAAGACAAACATATCTCAGTCTTTTTAAGGAATTAACACTCTAAAAGATAACTTAAAATAAGGAGTATACATATGTATTAATTACACATATGCTGCAGGTCCACCAGGGAGCCTCAGTGCTTCTGTCACAGCTCCCATCTTCTTCATTGAGTCTGTTAAGCCCAGTGAGTTGAGGACCATGACTATCAGTAATTAGCTTTCTTGGTTTAACAGCATGTGTGATCACCAGATCCATCCTGCGCCCAGTGCCCGCTGGCAAAACAAAGGGCTCCCTATAGGCTGAGTTTTCCAAAGTTGTCTCGGCTCAGTTTCTGTAATAAACCTAATTTGTTGTCGTGCCTTGTTAAAGTCCAAATAAAAGCCAGATTATTTTGTTCTTGGAAAAATAAAGGTGCTCGTTGCACAGTGCTCTGGATCTGGGTATGACTCATAAAACAGAGTACTGCATGTGATTAGGGATTTATATGTAAGCGGTACGCTGTTATTGCTGATTATGTGCATTGTGTGTTTTGCTGATAACACACTGTGAACGTGTTGTGCCCTCTTTGAGCACATATATCTGTACAGACACACCAGTGTGTGTGTGTGTGTGTGTGTGTGTGTGTGTGTGTGTGTGCCCTTGCATGTACTTGTAAAATTTATTAAGTCTATTTTTTTCAGAGTTTTTTTCCCTTTCAAAGCAAAGGACCTCATTGAACCAACCTTCAACAACAATGCACGTTTTAAAAGCCACTGTCTAACCACTGACAGACGACATCCAGTTTCAATTACGGCTTCATATTAAGCCCCCAGCAGGAGGCCTAATTGAAGCTGTAGTACACGAGCGTCTTGGGGGTCGAGTTGGAAACTCTGTTCAAATTCTAGCTATGTTACAGCATTACTTCTATATCTAGTCTAATATCTCGTGAAATTTAAAGAGCACACTAATGGTTTTGTGTGTGTTTGCCAATTCACTGCAAATTACTCATATTTAAACACTATTGCCAACATCTGTTCAAAGCATACCTACTGTTTTAGATCACAGACATAAATATGATGTTTATAGAGATGTATTACCTTGGTAAGGGGGTTTGTAATGTGAAATTTTACGGTCAAGCACACTATGGTGCAGTTTGGAAAACCAGCAATGATGTAATGTTTGCAATCTGTAAATGGGCCACAACATTTAAAAACACTGATTGAGCCCATTAAACGTTTTACAAGAAGTGCACCTCACACACCATTTTAAGAACTGCATCACACAGTGGTTTAAATTTGTACCACATATAGTATTCATGGAAGCAAATCACTTCATTAATCTTCTGTCATCAAGTTTAAAAGAATCCATTAGAGCTAATTACAGACAATTAGAGAGAGCAAGAAATTATCTTATAAAGCATATCTAACCAGATTACGTTGCAGCATTAGCCGAATATTCATTGTAATTATTGTGACAGTAAACATAGTATTATGGTGAGGAAAAATTTACATTCTCACTGATCCAAGCAAATTAGATTTAAAAAAAAAAAAAAGGGAACGAGAACAAAGTAACCAAAAATTATTTATCTCACAGAACATTCTGCATATATTAAATGAGACCAACATGTGGTGTATGTGTTGTCTTAGCTCAAACACATCCAGCCAGTCTGCAGCTTGTTGAGGGGCTGAATGTTAAAAAAAAGGGCACCTGTGCCCCGATGGCCCCCTACCACATGATGAAATATCCACATGTTCTGCTAATTTGCTTTTATTGCACTACCTAAATGGGCTTGCATTTCACTGTTGCGTGAAAAATAATAAACACTGAATAGAAATAGAGGACCAGAGCAAAACCACTGCCATTACTCCCCCCCACATTCACCCTCTGTCTGCCTTGTTTCTTCAGTCCTGCCTACATAGATGCTTTTCCAATTAGGCCCATAGAGTAGAGGAGTCTAATATATATTCATAGCTGGTATGAATGACAGAGGAGTGATGATAATGATCACGATATGAGCTGAGGAAAGCAATTACAGTCACCGCTACCATAAATAGTAATTGCAAAAATCTCTATCATTACAAAGAGAAACCACAAAACACTCACCATACAGCCGGCAGTCAGCAGAGAGGAGGGGAGCTGGAGACAAGAGGAGGTACGGCACAAGCTACTTTTTTAAATGAAAGTACTGTTTGCCAACTTTTCCCAACAAGCCGTTCAATAAGCACTTCAAATGAGTGGCCATGCAGATGTGTTATTGACTCTAATCACTGATCAGTCTTTTAGTGGTTTCTCTGAAATTGACTTTCTCTCCACAGTTTTAAATGGTGTGCAAACGGTAACGGGAAACCGAGTCAATTACACCAGTTACTGTATGTTAGTAATTACTTTATTCTGAGGATGATTTGGCTGTAGTCTTCGCTCTTTCCTTGCTCTAGCACACTAAACGTGCAATCGGGGCCGAGTGTGTGTACATGTCTGAATGCGGCCGTGTTTGTGTGAGCACGCACATGCCCACCCTGTGTGCCTGCTCGTGCACTTATGGCTGCGGCAGTGTGTGTGGGAAACAGAGGGAGTGTGGAGTTTAGAGGGTATGATTTATAGTGCTCTGCAGGTTATAACTCATTTCAAACAGAATTTCCTGCCTGTGTGATTGCATCCTTCCGTAATGCCCTTGACAGAATGGAAAGCACAACCGATGTTCCATGTCTAAAGACGGACATTTTTGGGTGTGACTTTTGAATCTGCGCTTATAAATTACCCCCTTACGAGGCAAGTCGATTGTCCCGTGAAGACAATAACGAATCTCGTTCTTGCATTACAGAAAATGTCTGCAAATGATTTGGGGCTATTACTGGATATCATACCGGCAAAATTATTTATGGATCAAAAATGGGATGACTGGATGATGGTCCAATGAATCAGGGAGTGATGACGGCTTGTGGTTTTGACCTTATAACAGCCTTACAATGGATCACATTTAACTGAGGACAAATCACAACAAGCTCACTAAAACTGCAAACAATGAGGAATAAAAATGGTAATCAGGCTGCTTATGAGCCAAGTGGACTTACACATGGAAAACCATTTATTCTGAATTGTCCCGGAGGTCAACTTTTTAGCCATTCCCAGTAGCCAATGGGAGAGAAACCCTCGCTACCCAGGTGATTTTATTTGTGGTAATTAAAGGCTAATTTAGTATCTATAAATAAAGCCAACCTAGTGCTTAACTGTGTTGGCAGATTTCTCCAGCCTGAGGCCTGCAGCTGTGTGTTATCAACAGCACAGAGAGAAACACTTGCCAAGAGCTTGACCAAGTCTGGGTGGTGCGGGTATGCTTATGTGCATGTGTGTATCCATGTGCACGTGAATGTGCATGCATTGTGCAGTCGTAAAAAAAAAAAAAAAATCTCTAAATTAGGGAAGCAAGAAAATGAGATGGTCTCACCAGAAACATTGTGTCCTCGCATTCTGTAGCCATTAAATTGGTTTAATGAATGCAGGTCAAAGCCTGCACTTAAATTGGATGTCTTTGATATAATAACTCTGCCTCAGCCTTACAAGCTGCTACTCTGTTTGTGTGTGTGTGTGTGTGTGTGTGTGTGTGTGTGTGTGTGTATGCACAAATAGGGTTGATGATGCTCTGACGCAAGTTGGACTGTTTCTTCTTGCTTTACGCTTTGACGTGTGACATACACTGTACCTTATTAAGCACTGCATTTACACACAAACACAGAGACACGCACACACACATACAGAGAGTATGGCACTCCATGAATCAGCAGTATGTCTAATTTCTCAGCACATTACAGAGAGGATGGCCTTGTAAGACTCCAAATGAAAGGCCTAATGTCCTGCTATTGATTTTCCCTCCCTTAAATTGTACTTTATTTATGGCCATGTCCACCATTTTTTCGAACAAGGAAAAAAAGGGGTAAAAGTCAGAGATGGGAAGAAAGCAACAGGCAGGCAGAATGTGCACAGCGCCAGCAGGTGGAGAGACAATAAGGAAGACAAACAGCTGTGGGGGTTACAGACAAACATGGAGAGAGAAGCAATGTTTCAGTCCCGACTTCATAATAAGATATGCTCACTTCCTCGACGCATCCCAAACAGCGAGAGCTGCCATTCCTTCTCCCTGCATTTAAAGCTTCTGGAACAAATAACCATAGGGGGAGACGCCCTCCTCCACATCTTTATGATAAAGGTCTTACATCGTGTAGTAATAAGTCAGTGATAATGGCCTGTTTTTCTCTGGCTTTATTAAAGAAAAAATATATTGCCTCGTCTTTATCAACATCTGTCTTCCTGTTTTCCAAAGATGGTCCTTTCGCTGATCCCGTGCAGCTCAAATCTTCCTTTATTGAAACGGTCTGCTTTTATCTGTCCAAGAAAGCCAGCTCAGCATGCTTGTTCTTTTGAAGCCTCACCGTGCTACACAGTCATGCAGTTGCACACTTTCACACTGGGCACTACCTGGCACACTAACAACCTAACAGCTAGCAGCAACGGAACATCTCTCCGCTACTGCGGTTGGAAGGTTAAATGCCTTGCTCAGGGGCTGCTGTGGAGAAAAAATGACAGTGCTCGTTTTCCTCAATCAAAGAGTTCTCCCTGGTGGTTCCAAAATTTCAACCCCTGACCTCTGAAAAAACACTAGCTCAACTTTCGGTAAAAAACTAGAATTACCACCTCGTGGCTGTGTGCCTCAGCCAAACAGTCAAGTTGCAGTTACAGTTTACATCATGTCTGTCCAGACTGCTGACAATTTTCTCAAATATGGATGTTTCTGGAAAGACTATTCTTAAACATGGATGCTTAAAATCCATCTTAAACCCTGGCTGCACAGACCATCTATACAATCACCACAGTTTTAAGATGGAAACCCAAAATTGGTGTCACCACTTCAATATCTGATCAGTGTCTCCCCTTCTGTTCCTGAGTTATGGCATCAAATAATGGCTATAGTAGTGTTTTGCAGAACATTATGTCACAATAAAGCTGACCTTTGACAGTTTTTATATAAATTTTCATCACTTCATTATTATATCCTTTCATTGGTGTGAAATTTTGTCATAATTAGAGAATGAAATCATGAGGTATGACCTTAAACATGTTGCTGTTTTTCTGATGTCACAGTGACCTTGACCTTTGTCCACCAAATTCTAATCAGTTCACTGTTGAGTCCAAGTGGACGTGTGTGCCAAACAGTGTTGGGCAGTTACAGTAATAATTATACTTTTTCCAGGAACGAGTAGTGTAACTAATTACTAATAAAGTTTCAGTAATAATATTACAGTTACTCCAAAATCAAAGAACTTGTTGCAACGACACTCAGATCTATGTCTCACTGACAGCAGGTGAATATGGACCAGTGGATTCACTCTGTCACTGCATCCAACAGGTCAGTGTGTGGATGCAAAACAACTTTCTCCAGCTAAATTCAGACAAGACTGAAGTCATTGTATTTGGTCCACAGAAACAAAGAGAAAGTGTCAGCAGTCACCTCCAGTCTCTCTCTCTAAAACCTACAAATCAGGTTAGAAATCTCGGGGTAATAATGGACTCAGACTTGAACTTTAACAGCCACATCAAATCAATAACATCAGCAGTTTTTTACCATCTAAAAAACATTGCCAAAACCAAAGGTATAGTGTCTAAACCTGACTTGGAGAGACTTATCCATGCATTTGTCTCTAGTAGGTTAGACTACTGTAACGGCCTGCTCACTGGCTTCTCCAAACGGGCCGTAAGACAGCTGCAGTACATCCAGAATGCTGCTGCTTGGGTCCTGACCAGAACCAGGAAGTACGAGCACATTAGTCCTATGCTCAGGTTTCTACACTGGCTTCCTGTGGCTCAGAGAATAGACTTTAAAGCAGCTCTGCTTGTGTCTCCACGGCCTAGCACCAAATTACATCTCTGACATATTAGTGCCATATGAACCATCTCGGACTCTGAGGACCTCAGGGACCGGCCTCTTGCTGGTGCCCAGAGTCAGGACTAAACATGGGGAATCAGGATTCCAGTTTCATGCAGCTAAAATCTGGAACAGTCTTTCTGAAGATGTGAGACAGGCCTCTACTCTGACAATGTTCAAATCTAGGCTCAAAACAGCTCTATTTCACTGTGCATATGACTGAAAGGATCTTATCTTATCTGCACTCTTCTCTTTTAAAGTTCATTTTATAATGATTATTTATGTTTTTATTTTGTATTGTGATTTTAATGCATTTTCTTGTTCTGTAAAGCACTTTGAATTACTTTGTGTACGAATTGTGCTCTACAAATAAACTTGCCTTGCCCTTGCCAATGTTACTTTGGTTATTATGTCACTACTGACTTGAAATGCAACATCGTATCAGCTGACTCATTTTAGGTTAGTCACAAAGCAGCAGGCTAGTTGGAAACACTGACCTTAGCAACTGGAAATATTCCCATCACTTTGATTTTATCGGGACGAAAGATGACAAGAACACTGTTGCTGCAGATAGTAAGATTTCAAGTCTTTCCACTGCAAAAACACATCCTCAATCCTCCGGTCTGAAACACCTCAGCTACTACGACTGACAACATAACAACGTAAAGCTCCAGGAAATACACCCCACCAAAGGTGAGCTGTACGCGGCAGTGGAGGTCGGCTGTAGCTCTACACTGGCTAAACAACCAAAACTGTATTTTAATCATGGACAGCTGCAGCTACAAAGACATGATGAAGCTTGTGGCTGGATATGTGGTGGATGAAATATTACTCCATGAGTGACTCTCCATCTTTCGGGCAGAGCCTTGGGAAAATACCAGTCACAGGCAACAGGAAACCCCCAGATAAAAAAGAAGCTATCCAGCCTTAGCTACACATAACGGCAATTACCCTGACATTCACACAGAGGCACACCTCAGAATTTTGGGGAGATACACAACCACCAATTTTATGGGGTATAACGGAAAAGCAACATATCGAGCAGTGTAACAAATTACTGTTTGCAGGGAGTAATAAGTAAAGTGATATTAGTAGTTTTGAAAAGAGTAACTAGTAATGAGTAATATGCCACATTTTTAGAGTGAAGAGCCCAACACTGCTGCCAAATTTGAAGAAATTCCCTCAAGGCCCCCCTGAGATATCTCAATCATGAGAAGGACACAGGTCATAGTGACCTTGAACTGATACCATTTTGGTGTTCAAAGGTCAAGTGGACCTTTGTGCCAGATTTGAAGAAATTCCTTCAAGGTGTTGTTGAGATACAGTGTTCACAAGAATGGGAAGTAATCGACAGACGCATAACATGAAAACATGCGGGGGGGTTTAATGCATTAAGAAAACAGCATGTTTTCAGGTTGTATGTCCGTCTGTACACATAAAAAAGTATGAGGTGTAGAAGTAGGACATATTATATCTGTGTACAGTAGAATGTCTTCCACAATGTAACCAGACTTTGGTGAGCAGCAATTTGTTGGCCCAAGATGCTGTGCAATGATATCCAACACTCCTGACCTTTGCTTAAAGTAGGCAGTATATACTATCCACACATCAGAGAGGAACAGAAATATGAAGCTGAAAACTATTTCTCTGCAGCTAAAGAGTACTGCATGTATCACAGAGATAAAATAGAGATTGGGAGAGCTTATGGGAGTGTGAGTACAATGTGTGAGCACATGTCTGTGTGTTTTCCGGCGTGTGTCCTTGTGTGTAGCATGCATGCGTCTGGCTGTATGTGGGAAATGGGTGCAAAGTCGCTTACAACAACAGTTAGCGTAAGTTCGAATGACCCCTAAAAGCTTGTGTGAGGTCATGTAATATTTGGACAGCCTAGTCCAATTTAGCCAGTCATATCTCCATCTGCTTTGCTCTGTATTTACCTCGAATGGGAATTGAAAACTGAGATAGGCCAGCTGTATGCATTTAGAAGTATGGCAGAGGAAGGCAGAGCCAGTACCCCCCACTCCCCCAGCTTTGCCCCTGTTAGCGTGCCAATTTGTCTCCTCTATCCACCATATACCGAGTCAAACAGTGCGCCTCCTGTCTCACTGAATGTCTGGCACAGTCAGCAGGTTGATTCATTACCTGATGCTCATGCTGTAAGGTTTTCATCTGTGATGGGGTGGAAAAAGTTCTAATGCAAATAAACATACACTTCACTTTTTTTTTCACTTTTTTTGGCACAACACCTGGATCCTTGTTGACGTTACCTGTTGCATTTGATTAGTGACTGCGGGGCATAAAACATGGCCACGCTCATGACTGTGAAGTTGGATGAAGTGAGAGTGACTCAACCAGACTGTCACACAGAAAACAGAATCACAAGCAGACATTGTTTTAATTTCTCCAGGTTTGAGATATCTGTCTCTGAAGTATTTGCCATGGTTTCAATGTAACAAAAGGTGTAGGAAATTTCTTCAGCGGTGCTTACAGCATTGAAAATGACATTTAAAACATTAATGAGCAACATCTCTTCCCACAGACTTTACTGTGAATAAACAGTCCCAGTGAAAAGGATGACAACATGTTCAGAGACACGCTGCTCTTAATTTTTTTTTAATTACATTTTTTAAATTCTGTGACACAATAAACAATAGTTCTTTCATTTCCATTGTTGTGTTTGGAGGCAGAAATCTCAGACAAATATATCTCAAAACCAGGGCAAATTAAACCAAAACTACCAGTGACTGCATGGCTGCGAGAATATCAAATAATCAATGTCGACAATGAGGCAATATTATAAGGCTGAATATTGGTGCTTTCACAAAATATTCACACCATCAGTAATATGTGACTAAGTGGGTAAAAGCAAATAACAGAACAGCCAGAACAGTCTAGAACAGTTTAGAGAATTAAGTTTAATACAGCCTTTAAAAACTGAGACAGACAAGACTTTTTTTAGTACGATATACAAAATTTAAGACCATGTCTACTCTTAGACCACAATATCGATATCTTAGTGATATATTGTCCAGGCCCTAGCTAAAAATAGGCTTGAGTGGTATCATGGTATCACAGTATACCAGGGTATTTACAAATCCTGATAGTATTATTTTCAGTGCTGTCAAAAATACAGACACTCATCTCTCTATTAAGCTCATACTGCAGTCTGTAACAAGGATGTAGTGCACAGCACGCACCACCAGAGGTCAGTCTGGCAGCTGAGCTTGCAAACATGACCAGAGCCAGTGCAGATATCATGCTAGTAATGTTACAGGACTGTAAAGAGCCGGCCTGCAGCGGCAGAGAGACACAGCAGCCAAAATTAGCACATTTTCCCACTTACATCTGTGAGTTAAGAGTTCATTTTGGCCAAACAAAAGTTGGTGATTATTGAAACAGTGGAGTAAATAACTAACTAGACAACTATCAAGACTAATCAAGATGGTTTTGGGGAGTATTATTTTGTTTGAATGAAGCGTGTTTTACAATAAGCTGACAAGGCAAACAAACTAGTTTACTGACTTAAATTAACAGTACAGTTGTATTTCTCTGTTTAATAAGATAAGTAGGTCTAAGAATATTACTTGTTTAAACATTTTTAATGTTCAGTTTATTATTCATCAGACTGAAAAAGCTAAGAGAGGTTGCGGGATGTGGCAAAGTCATCAGTTGTGGGGGGTGGGGATGTTAGCACCACATACAAATACCATCATTTACCGTATACCCTGGTGAAATTTCAGGAAGGTAAGAAAGTATGAAAAGGTAGATACCGTCCCAGCCTAGCTGGATACCAGTGGGTTAAACTGAGAGAATGTTTGTAATTTGGATGAACTGACCCTTTAAATATCCTCTAATGTCTTGCAGGAAAGGTCTTGTCTTCATCTTCATCAACACCCTCCAGCCTCTCTCAGTTTTATAATTGCTCATTAGTGATAAACAAAACAGAAAACATGTTTAAGTGATAATTATTTGCAAGAGCCATGTCATATCCGTGCTCACTCTCTGCGCACACACACACACACACGATACATTTGTCTCAAATATTCTTGGTTTATTTTTCCGCTCCATTTGAGCACAAAAGGTCAACCACTCAAAATGATTACTGAACAACTCGGCACAGGTGTCTAAAAATCTTCTGGAAAAGTGTGTTTACTTAGTTGTGAAATGCATGACATATTTTGCCCTGCCGTGAGCACACAAGTGTCACACACAATATCGCGAGTTCATGTTCCTCACTGCACAGACATTACTGGCTAACAGCAAAGCCAAATAATGACAACACAAGGCAAACAAATCTAGCCTGCCGACGCCAAGGCTGACACCCAAGGTCTTCCATCACTGTTGCTGCGGCTGCTGCTGCTGCTCTACAGTACATCTAAGAATTTTACCCCAAAGCCTGACACGGTGCAAATGTCTGTGTAGTTTTTTGTGCAAGCGTATGTTTGAGTGAGAGGGAGGGAGAAAGACAGAAACACAGAGAATATGAGAAATGTGTGCGAGAGATTGCGGGTTGAAAGCGAGGCAGTCTGCTGTGCCATTTTCAGGGGCAGTGTGACATTTCTGCTGAGCTGTGGTCACCCATGGCAGTCACTGGTGACGCACATGTGACAGAAATGCTGACCCCGATGGTCAATCTAACCAACACTGTGCTGACACCTCAGTTTTTGCAGGTTTCTGTGTAAAATTCAAGACCCACATCTCCAGCGCTCAAGGCACGAGTCATTAACCTCATCATGTAAGTTTTAGCCAGCATGCTGGAACAAAACACATCCAGGCTGTTATAGCAACGCTCTGAAATAAACCTCTGCTGAACCATCCAGGTTTTGGTTCTTAAAACACTTCCACCGGAATCATTTGGCTGTTTGGAGAGGGTAGTAAATCTGAGAATCTCAGAGGAAAGCTGGCTAATTCATCCAACATCACTCTGCACCCTCCACCCTGTACTGAATATTAATCAGCGAATGTTCCCAGTATCAAGCTGGCATCCGATCCAAACAGATGATGGATGGAGCACCAACTGGGCTATCTCTCTCCTCTCTTTCCTCGCTCTCTCTGCTTCATCCAGATATGAGCAAATGATTTATATTTGGACTATTTCCTCCTATTGACTGTCATTTAACTTTCCACTTTGGCATTGTATCTATTTTCTCTCTCCCCCTCTCTCTCTTCTATAGACTGAAGCATCTTTATTGACCAATTGTTTGCCATCTTGTTTCTCTCTTTCAGCTGCACTCTGTATCTGTCTCTCCTCCTCTCCAATTAAGTTGGCTGTCCCCTTCTGTTGCTTCTATGGACGAAAAATCAGTTGACAAAAAGGGCCCTATCATACACAGCACAAAGCCAGACACAGCTCAACTGTCATTGCTCGTTACAGACTGATCCAGTTGTCATCTTCACAGCCAGCGCCTATGTTGTGTAAGCAGCAAATGTAATTGCACCCACCTGTGCAACAATGGTTGTATAGGTCTTAAAATGAAGTGTGGTCAGGCTTATTGTTGGCACATTGCTGTTTTGAGGCAGCAAAACGTGATTGTGCCACTGACTAACAAAAACCTGGTCTAAAGTCAACTGCAGAGTGTTTTCCTGCTATTTTAAGAGCGCATTATTAAGATAGTAAGATGTGCCTATAGAGTGGAGTTCACAATGTGCGTACACATCTTGATGTTTTGGTGAGCTGCAAGCTTTTGTTTTTCCTGTCTCTTGATATCATTACATCACTTTCGCATTGTCAGACTGTTCTGGTGATGTCAGAAGATGAGGACCCGCTCACTGCTACCTCCTTCCATGCCAGCTTCACCTCTGGGAGCTCCAATGGATTTCTGCTGCTCCCGTAGATGGTCTGCTCACGCGCTTCCACTTCACACAAGAGGACCCGTTGCCTAAGCAGAAAACGACTCACTTCTCCAATGTGCCGAAACCACAATTTATAGCAGAGCGCCACATCTGTTCTAATTGTTTGAATTCATGTTGTGCCCAAAACACACCCATGATTAATTGAAACTAAACACAGCGGGCACAAGCAGCCGAAATGAGTTTCCTCAGAAGGGTGGCTGGGCTCAGCCTTAGAGATAGGGTAAGGAGCTTGGACATATGGAGGGAGCTCGGAGTAGAGCCGCTGCTCCTTCGCGTCGAAAGGGGCCAGTTGAGGTGGTACAGGCATCTGACCAGGATGATCACATTTGATTCTGGGCGCCTCCTGTTAGAGGTGTTTCAGGCACGTCCCACCGGTAGGAGGCCCCGGGGCAGACCCAGAACACGCTGGAGGGATTACATATCTAGTCTGGCCTGGGAACACCTTGGGGTCCCCCAGGAGGAGCTGGAAAGCGTAGCTGGGGAGAGGGAAGTCTGGAATACTTTGCTCAGCATGCTGTCCCCGCCTCCCGGCTTCAGAAAAGCGGTTGAAAAAGGAATGAATTAACTTAACACAACCCCTTAGCCCCATGCACCTAACGTTAAACTAACAAAAGTGGAGTCGCCCTAAATGCACTTGTGCTATGCCCTTTATTCCATGAGCTATAGATCGTTTAAATAGAGCCCAATAATAGTAATGGGCCCTCCTCATTTTCTACTGAGGGATCTTCCGTTCTGTTTCATTACACACAGCACCTCATGCTGCACAATGAACTTATTGAATTCCGCTTTGAACCTGTCCTGAAGTTTAAATCCTGTCACTGATAATTAATGATCAATAACTGTGTAACTAATGAAAGAAAATTCAAATTCTCAGACTGAGAGGTCTTTCTAAAGAGAGCTACAACAATCCACGTACAGATGTACAGAGGAAGTAAACATCTAAAACAGTGCGTATATACAGTATGTTGATGATGTTATCTAATACAGTGCATTTGAAAATTCAAGTGAACAGCTGAGTGTTTGCAAATATAAAGAATACAGCCTACAGCATGATCAAGAAGAGATGATAATGTTGCTAGAGGAAGTGCAAAGCAAAGTAAGTTAAAAAGGTGTTATGATGAATGCAATTTCCCCCAGAGGCCTATTATAAAGACTCTGTATATGAACTCCAGCTGCAAAGCGGTCTTTATTCTTTACCGCGTGCAACTAAAGCTACATTACTTCTGTACTGCTGGCATTCGATTAACATGCCATATTTAAAGAAGGCTTATCTCTTCAAGCAGGTTCAAAAATTACGTCCCAGTAGAAATATAATCATGAACATTTTCTTTGAAAGATGAGATATGCAGTAATAAGGAAAAAAGAGTTTTGGTGACACTGCTCCTTTGTTTTACTTTTATCTCAGTCTGCCTGCTCACTGTCAATCCGGCGTTCTCCGCAGACTTCATGGACAGATCCTCCACGCCTCCCTGCATTCCTCCAGCAACCTGATTATTGTCTAAGCTTTGATAAGTGACTGCTGAGTTTAAAGAGGAAGAAAAAAACCACAGAATAAAGGAAAAAATGAAACCCATCAGAGTCGTTTACGGCTGTGACCTTTTGCTGCTCAAGCTGCACGCTTTATTATCCCTCATTCCAACTCAGGACTCATTAGGAACAACCGTTTACCCTGACATGTGGAATTCTTCACACACATCCACATAGACACAAATGCACATTCCAGGGTGTATGGTGGTTATTAGTTTGGCATTGGGAGCGGGAATGACATCATGAGGCAGGCGGCGGTAAACACCCTTGATTGGTGGACAGCTGAGACTGCCAAGAGAGTGGGTGTCGGTGTTGGTGGTCCACGGGCCCTCGCTAGAGTCCTGCCCAACAGCGACTGAGACGAATAAGCACAGTTTCACTCTCTGCTGAGGTTGAACAAGCATGTGTTAGACTGCTGGGACTGATTAGAGCATTTGGGCTTGTTGTGTTTGTTTGAACAGAGGCAACTCACATCCCAAATCCTTTTTACACGACAACCTTGTCTCGGATATGTATCATAAATATATGGTCGAAGCGATGTTTGGTTTGCAAAATGAACCACACATTGGGGTGTGTGTCGCTGGGTTTATGTTTTTTTCAATTTGGGTTTGTGATGTGTGTGTGCGCGCATGTTTGTGCGTGTGTCAGCACACAACATTAGCACATTTGAAGGGATTCTTTAAGCCGGGCTTTCAGCCTTTTGCAATTCAGTAAAGAATAATTGCGTTGTCATTTTCACAAGCTTATCCTGCAGCAGCTTAGTGTGCTGGAAGAAAGCCAGGGGAGGTGTTACATACTGTACAGAGCGGTAAAGGGATGAGGCACTGCGAGACCATGTACATACACTTGTATACAGCATACATGCATATTTACTGTATCTGTATACTGTTAAATGGATGGCTTTGCATACATATATCTAAAACATATAGCCATCAAAGGAGCTGTGTGAGTGTGGACAGCAACGGCCAATGATTCCAAAGCCTCAATAGTCCAAAAAATGTCCCACTGGACTGAAAGCCAATTCGCAGACAGCCCTTTATCCCGATAACAAACGCCCATTGTTCCAAAGGGCCATCCTACTATGGTGAAGGCATAACCCGCCCTACTTTGCCTCTTATTGGCTTACCCTAATGTTCTCATCCTAACATTGACAAAGGCAACAAATACTAGCCAATTAGAGGTAGGGCGGGTCATGTCTTTGCCATAGTCGGAAGGTCCAACAACATCTCTCTGCATGATACAAAGACGTGTGCTTCAGTTTGGGAAAGAGGTTTTCTGAGACACGGCCCTTCAAAACAATGAGTTTGTTTTCGGGATAACAGGCTTTTGTACGAATGTGCTCTCGGTCCAATGGGACAGTTTTTGTATTATTGGAGCTTCAGAATTATGGACCGTCAGAATAATGAGCAGTCCCCATCTTTAGGCTAGTCCAAGCAGCAACACAGGCCCAAATTAATCATTGGCTCACAATGAAACACAAAGAGCTGCAACGTATAATTCATTTCATATTCTGTTACTCTGTCAATTATTTTTTGATTCACTGAATGATCTTTAAGCCTTTTAAATATTAGAAAATTGCTGAAAAATATCAACTGCAATTACCAGAGGCCACGAAAATGCCTTGAAGTTGCTTGTTTAGTCCAGCCAACTGTCCAAAACCCAAAGATATTACATTTGCAGGGATGTAAAACAGAGAAACAGGGCCAGCTCCTTAGCCAGTGATAGTACAAGAATAGCACATATGGGCAAAAATATTCCCTTATGTAACGTATTACCACATGTGGCTGTTAGGTCAAGAGAAAAAGGGTGCGATAAAATAAAAAAAGTGGATTTTACGGCCACTGTTTTTCAGGTTAAACAATATATTAAGCAGCTGTTGTTGATTTGATTTAATGGGATGGTTCACCTTTCTGTTTAAAGGAAAGTGGAAGACAATACATAATGGATCCCACATGTCAAGACGACAAATGAAGGTGAATCTTTTACAGAAAACAAGATTCCTAATACGGGGATGATGCATGGAACTGAACAAAGCCATTGCTTATGTTCAAACAAATTATTACTGGAAGAGACAGTGCACTGTATACAGCCCGGCAGTGTGCATTCATTCTAAGGAAAACTAAATATAACCATGTAGCATATTGTCTATTGAACTGCGCAAGGCTTAACAGGCCCAAGGTTGATTTTTCCAACCTCTACGTTGTTAAACTTAAGGAAATGTACGTTAGGAGGCATTTCCCTAAAATCTAGCCTCATTTCTGCCTTGAAAGACACTTGATACTTCTCTCAGCCTAGAAATTGGAAGCATAATCTTTCATTCATTGCCTGCAAAAATAGTCCGAGTCTGAAGTGTCCGGATAGGCTTTTCCTTTGTTCTCGGCTTCAGCTAGGTTTGGGGAGTTCAGCAGCCGTCTGCTTGTGTTGGTGTGTTATCCTTACATTTACATGGCCGTGTAATTGTTGAACTTAGCAGTGTGTTCATTCATTAGTGAGCGCTTACCTCCCTGGTCCCTCTCCTCATCTCTCTACATTAGCTCTGACAGTAATGACTTGCCAGGCCTAACCTCTTAACTGGCCTGATGCATGCTTGTGGCAAACCCACTCTAGCTGCCCGGCTAAAATGGAAACATGCTGTTTTACCGTTTTGCTTTTTTCCTCTGGTCCCCCCTCTCTCCAGTTCCTTCCCTCCGGACCATTTCTCACTGAAATTTTAGACCAAATAGGGGCAATTGAGTCAAATTTAAGGCATTAATTCAACTTTCAAGTGGCCATGTTTGTTATCATTTGTGCATGTATTTTTTCAACATCTGCTTTTGACAAATTTGTACACTTACATTTGAATGTGCATGTTGCAAACATAATATTATAGAAACTAAACTTTTTGGAGTTGATGTCTAAGTGCTGACTTCTCCCTCAATAGGATTATATTTTAAAAGTCACAGCTTTAATTCTTTCTTTGAGCATATTGTGCAGATTGGGTGTAGTTGGTCAGAATTTTACCAGGGTTTATGCAAAGTGTTCAAAATGAGAAATACTGTACAGTCAGGAAATAATGTTTCACAAAACCCTGGCGTAGACATGGCTGAACACAGTGTGGCTGCTGATGCATAAGAAATTTCCCCCTCCTTGGATTTTCACAACGACTGTGTATTGTCTAGTGTTTACAAAGAAATTTGCAACAGACAAATAAAGTCCGGTCAGCTGCCACGTCCTAAACAGAGGTCGGGGAAAAACAACAGGATCTCTTCTCATCCACAGCACATACTCCTTTTCAGCACAATAAGTCTGTGGGCATGATAATGATTTCAGTTTATTCAGATGTTCACCATATAGTCCCCAGCTCACAGTCCAGTTGAGCACCGATGGGAGAGGGTGGTAAGGGAAATAAGCAGCTATGTGAAATTACTAAGTCAGCACAGATAAAGACATCATACCTCAACAAATGCATTTATTCTGGGTATAATCAGAGCCCTATCAGGAAGGAGCTAATGAAATGATCAATGCCTCTGCTGTGCAGTTGTGATTTCAACCACTACATTGAAAATATATACAGTATGCTGATACAGTATATTTAGAGAAGTCTGCAGCATATTTTGCCAGACAGAAATGTGTTATTTATTGCATGCATTTTGGGTCTGGAGTGCAGTGGATTCTCTTAATGTTATCAGACATAGCTGCAGATTCGCGGAACATATTCATGAGGGACTTTTAGCTTTTAGGGCTCTTTTACCCTCACTCTATCCAGAGGGCGGAAAAGATACACGAGTTCAGCTATGTGATTCCTGACTGGACTGCAGAGATAAGAGAGCCCAAATAAATCTCCACCCCTCCAAATGGGTTCCAGTGACAGTGGAAATAAAGAGGTTTTGGTTGGCCAGCCAGATGACTGACATCTTGGTGCCGTTCCCACCTCAGTGACCAGCAGATAAACCCAGGATTAGAGGGAGACACTATTAGACTGCTGCACGCGCACACGCTCACACAAAAATGCATGAACCCGTGCCTAAAGGCACAGTGTGTCCTCACAAAAACACACACAAACACATTCATTCACAAAATCATACAAACACACACACACACACACACACTGGTATTTAGGCATATTCATGTCTGTGGCAAATTATACTCAATTCCAAATCAATCAAGCTTCAGAATTATGATCATTACCCAGAGGTCCTGTGCAACCACCCTGACCAATCACGAGAATCACTGGTCCAGCAACAAGGACATGATCCCTCACTGGCTTCCCACCAGCTTTGCTGGAATGCACAACCAAGCTGGAAGCACCACTACCTGGGAATGAACCCATCTCTCTGCGGTAGCCGGCGACCGTTTTGCCCCCTCGCCACCTGTGCGCCCCAGAAATTCTTATTTATCTGAAATGTAAGGCTGCAAAAGGCTTGGGTGGAGCCGGAGGAGAAGAAGAGAAGGAAAACAGAAAGGGAAAGATGAAGGGAACGCCAGAGCAGAGAGTGGAGAGATGTTATCGGGGATCAGAGATTCTGTCTGAGCAGCGGTCCTCTCTGCGTTGTGAACTCCTGGCGGCCTGACCTGAAATGATTCCAATCTGTCTCTGGCTGGAGGAAAGACGTCAAAAAGGAGATAAAGCCAGCGAACAACTTCATAATTCATACACCTGTTTCCTATGTACACTGAGAAACAGAATGCTACAGGTTAGCCCTATAGATAATGTACTGCCATATGAAACTGGATCGTCTGACCTTGTGAGCAGACATTTTCCTGGACACAAAAGTGAGATCAACTTTTGGCCCCGTAATTCAGATTTATTCTAGCATCCAAAATCCAAGTAAATAGAGAGGAAAAATTATAGTCATTAGATGAACATGTAAACATCCTAGCATCAATCCAATCCCACCGAACATTGGGGAAACATTATCAGTCATTTGATTAATATGTAAACAGTCTCTGTACACGTCAGACAGATATAGAAAAATGATTTATGTATATGAGGCAAAAGTTTGCTTCCATAAAGGCTCGTGTTTTATAAAAATGAGGGAAACCACTGCGGGTAAGGCCACATGAAAGATGAAACTAACATTTAAAAATCAAATCAGAGAATCAAGCAATTAATCTTGAAACACAGACAGACTAAACACTGTTTTCCTTAAATAACACAATCCTGACAGAATCAGCAATCCCTAAATGTGTGAGCTGAGCTAAACCTAACTAGCCTGAACTGAAGCATGCCATTACAGCTGCAGACATAAAACATTAAAACTACCCTATTTCCTCCAATGTATGGTCTTGTTATAAGACCTATGAGGTGGCTGTGCACACAAAGCTCTACAGATGTAATGCAAACACCACGGACCCATGAGAGACGCAATCATCATTAATGTGGTTGTTCTAATTAAATCACCAGTGCATACTGCTGAGCCAGCTGCCGGTTGTACAGTATGATAGTTTTCCTGATGGCTTGTCTAGCAGGGTCTCTTTAACCATCAGTCAAGGCCCAAATGGATTGTGAGCCTGTTAAAGTTGGGTCCTCGCAGAACAAGTATACTGGGACATTTTTATGGCTCTGGCTTACCTTCTCTGTAGGTGGTGCAGTTTGCTTTGTTCAGATCATCAAAGTGCACTGAACCTGTTTGTTTTACCAGAATCAAATGTGATGTGTACATATTTTCGTGATTTTGGGATAGTGTAATGCAATGCAAATAGGATGCAGCACTGTGCCTATTAATAGGGTCTACCACGACAAAAATAAAGGCCGGGCTGCAGCACAGCTTGATCTTTGAAAGCATATACCAGTTTGAGGAGAGCTCTTCCTTTCACTCTGATTTGCATGGTATTGCTGTTGTGCTGGCTGATTATCCCTCGAGGATAATGCGGTGCAGTTGTGCGAATGCTGCACCCTGGAGAATGGCCCTTATCTTCAATGGCTCTGAAAAACTCCAGCTGTTTTTTAATTGGTTGCCAGGGTGGGTGAACAACAAGTACCTCCCAGCAGTGCTCTGTTCGGTGATGGAGAAGCAGTAATGCGTGGCACGTGGCCAGGAACTCGGAGGGCCGGCCTGGGTCAATAGAAGCAATACTTGCTGCTGTGGTTTTCAAACTTTTTCTCTGGGGGGGAAAAGATTTACATATGAGTTGTTCTCATAGCCCCAAACAGATTTTGTGGGCGATTGAGTAAGATAAACCATCATCATTTATTTACTCAGATTTTGGCTATCAACCAAAGAGGCTATATCATTCAGCCTACTTTACACTGGAGGGACTTGGATTGCCTTTGCAACACAGCATGTATTCAGACAGGGAAGTACACAGTCTGTGAGCAAGAGGTGGACAGCTGTTCAATGCAAAGTGTAGCAGGTAGTCAGCTACAACACATTTAAAGTTTGGACCTCTTCCTGCCAACCTTGATTTGTAAAAACCAACAGGGCAAACTTTTACTCTTTCATAGTTTGCCAGCTTTTTCTGCTGATGCTTTCTGCCCTGCTATCTTTTAGTGCTGGCATTATTAGAGATTAACTGATTCCTTAATCACCAAAGAATATCAGCAACAAGTTTAAAAATCGATGCATCCCTTTTTAACATATCTTTTTCAATAAAAAAAATGCCAAACATTTTACTCTTCTGGAATTTCCATCATGAAGATTTATTTATTTATTTATTTGCCTTTTAGCCTGTTTAATTATTCAAGTAACAGAGAAAACATCAGTAGATTAATCACTAATAAAACAGAAGTTTGTCATTGTACATGATCTATAGTTATAGTCTAGCTTTGGCTGTACCTAAATTTTGGATGATGAATAGCAGGGCTGAATGAACTCTTATTTTCATTATCCATTATTTCATTACTCCAGGAGGCAGACACCATCTCCACATTTAAGACTAGACTTAAGACTTTCATTTTTGATAAAGTTTATAGTGAGGGCTGGTTCAGGCTTGCCTTGGACCAGCTCTAGTTAGACCGAGTGTGCAAAGGGACTTCCTACGATACACTGGGCCCCTTCTCTCCTTCTCAGTTAGTTCTTCTTTATTTGCTAACACTGACGTCCTAGTACTGCATGTCACTAACTCAGCTTGTCCTCCGGAGCCTTTGTGCTCCAGTGTCTCGCAGGCTCCCTCACACTGTGGCTACGCCTGGATAGTGCGTTGTGATGATGCCTCCTACTACTGCTGTTTTTATTAGTCATGCTTCCACTGTTATTATACACATATGATTATTATTGTCTCATACATATACTGATATCAATATACTTATAACATACATGCTACCAAAATACTCTTATTATCATTTTGATAGTATTATTAAAATCAGTGTTATTGTAGCTTCTGTCATTACTGTCTGCCCTGTATTATGTTGTTCTGTTCTGTACGACATCTTCAACATCTGTCTGTCCTGGAGGAGGGATCCCTCCTCAGCTGATCTTCCCATTGCAAGGTTTTTTGGGGGGAGTTTTTCCCTTATCCGCTGTGAGGGTCCAAGGACAGAGAGATGTTGTTTGCTGTAAAGCCCTCTAAGGCAAACTGTGATGTGTGATATTGGGCTTTACAAATAAAACTGAAATTGAATTCATCTGTCCATCATCTTCGGTGTTAATCAACTAATTGTTTAGTTTATAAAATGTCAAAGAAATTGTGAAAAATACAAACCCGCAATCCCAAGTTCCCGCAGCGACTTCTTCAAATTCCTTCTTTTGTCCCATCAACAGTCCACAACCCAAACCCATTTTTGTGTACTGTCTTTAATGACAAAGAAAGCAGCAAATTCTCACATTTAAGAAGCTGGAACCAGCAAATGTTTGACATTTGGACTGAAACGATTAATGGACATATCAAAATAGTTGGTGATTAGTCATCTATTAGTAAACTAATTGTTGCAGCCTCAATAACGATGACATATCACATTTACTTGGTCAGTACAATTAACAGCTGAGCTCCTCCAAAGGAATTTGGGGACCTACTTCCAAATGTCTTGTGACATAACTCAGGATATACAATATGTCACAATTTAGTGCTACACTTGTCTAACAGCAACAAGGCTATGGATCACTGGTCAAACAGAATTTGAGTGATAGGCACTCAGTGTTGCCCCTAGCACTCATTCTTGAGTGGCGTTTCAACTCAGGGAGAGACACAGAGTGACTGAATGACATTTATTGTTCTCGACTGGCTGTCTGGGCAAAAACTGTGTCCTGTTCGCATAAAACACTAACAGTATTAGTTCACTGCAGGAGCTGCAGTTGATTTATTATACTTTTTGCACATGGAGGTCTTGTAGTGGATGGAATAACCAGCCTTTCCTCTATTTTCTACCTTCCTTTGAAGGATTGTCCATCTGCCCTGGTGGGAGGCACTGATCCATCCTTGCCCTGGCACTGGGTTCAACGTCAAACCACCAAACTGAAATGTCACTTTAACTTTCCGCGAGCACTTGTCACTGCAGGACTAGCTTTGTCCCCAGGCTACAGCTGAGAGTTTCATACAGTGTGGTGTCACAAAGGCTATTCTCCCTCCATCTCCCATTCGAATCTCATTCACCTATTTCCTTTAATGTGTTATTCCTGTGGTTAGGTGGGTGAGAGGCTGTATTCACTTAAGGGATGCCAAAGACGAATCATTACACCACTGCCCCTAGTCAGTCACATGCACCCGTGCGAAAGCTCGGGCAAATGTGTGCCTCCATGGGCACGCACACTCACACACACACACTTCAGGAGAGAAGGTAACCAATTTCAAGAGGTTTGACACCTGCAGCCACTTTCCCCCTCTCTCTCCCTCTCTCCTCCTCTGTTCCCCCCCTGTCTCTCTATCGCTTGCTCTCCTCTGCTGCCTCACCTGTCAAGCCACAGAGAAAAATTCATTCACAGTGAGGAAAGGAATTTTGCAGACCATTTGCAGGTCTGGAGAGAAGATCCTGTCCTGGTTACACTTTGCCCTTGTGAGAAATGGTCAACAATTGCCTTTCAAAACTAGGAATCAGCTATGACTCAGACTGGAGCCTACACATTGAGAAGTAAATACAAGCTATTATCAAATTATGTTTTTACTATTAAGTGGTGAGTGATGAAAGTGTCTAAATATTGAATCTCTCTCATATGACTAACTTTTACGCTGCTCGTGAACACAACTGTTTTGTCTGTGGCAGCTTCATCTAAGCTCTTCTGAGCTCCTGAAATAAAGGTTGGGGTTAGGTTGAAGATGATATGATATGAACATATGCTCAGTCCCTTTATGAATGTTTCATCTTGCCACTCTATGCCCTTAAAAACACTTGCCCCCTGCCTCAATCTGTGCGGCATATTGCAACATATGGCGAGTTTACGATGACTGTCCAGCCGCAGCCACCAGCCAATATCAGCCAGTTTAGAAGTGAGGACATGCCATCTGTCAAAAAGCTGATCACACTGATACTATATGCTTTTGTGCCATAACTGATGAAATGCACAAACACTGTGTATGAACATAAAACATGGGAGGAAGACGTGGCAATCGTGCACGGGGGGGGGGGAGTGAGAAAAAGCATCTTGAACAAATCTGAAAGCTGGGAGGAAAACAAGAGAAACATACACTGTGTTAAACTTTGCCTGAGTCTTATCATTGAGAGGAATCAAATCTTCAATCAAGCCGTTGTTTGCGATGAACATGTGTTGTTTGTGAGATAACTGACGGGTCTGTTTATTGAGTCAAATCACTGTGGAGAAAACGTATTTTTGCTTCAAAGACTGTTGGGATCGAGATTTGGAAGAGGAAAATCCCACTCATAGCTTCCTCGTTCCAGTTCAATGTCATGAAGCAGAGATACAAGGACGTTGTTGCTTTACTGAAATTTAAAAAACATACCTATCTGAGAATTGCACGATGATGTGACAGTGTTTCAGCACACTATCATTCTAACATCTGACTAAAACAAAGTTGTATTCCACCAGACCGAGCCAGTGATGAAACTTCTTCTACCTCACCGGTGGACTCAGAGCTGTGAACATCAACCATGGAACAAGACGTGGCCACAGCACTTTGGCCAGGCTGCAAAATTTCCGTGAAAGAATTACTCCCCATCTGTTCTGGTGTTTATAATTAGTGGTAAACGCTGAGGGGGGAAATTAATCTAATTTGACAAAACAGCAGTAACAAACAGAGTAAAATGGCCAAGCTTAGTGATGGGGTTTAATATAATGGAAAGAAATATCCACAGAGTCTATGATAATTATCACACGTATAGTGAAAGACGGGCAAAAGCAGAGCAGGACACTCCTGAGACAGGAGGTAAGGGGAAATACTAATCAACTTGTGGCACTGCCTGGTCGTTCTCTTGCCTATTTCTTGCACACAAACATACTCACATATACTCTGGCATCAGCTTTAATATTGGTATGGGTATAGGCACAGTGATTAAATGTGGCGGCATGAATTGTAGCAACATATCTAAATTGACGCAGCTCATATTAAATGTAGATGAGCTGAGTTTCTCATCAGGAGGAGGGGCGAATGATGGATAGATGGTAGATAGTGCACTTCAGTGAGACAACTGCCAAGCATCAGACAGTGGCAGACCACTGTTCAAGACCAAAAAAACAACACATATTTTAACAACACATCAGGACATTTCCAGTCATGTTTCTTGAGACAAAACTGGGTATCTTTTAGACACATTTCCACAGTGTTTGTAGCATCCAAACCGGGTATATAAAGAAAAAACACAAGCCACACAATTTGCAGGAAAGCCCAATCAGTCTTCTTTCAGCATTGGCAGTTTAAAAACAAAATCGGGGAGTGCAGCAAAATGCCGCCTGCCTACTTTTGTTTATACAGAATGTGGCTTTTTCGGGGCAATGGGGGGCGTGAGCAAGTAACAAAACGTGTAGCTCAGCGTGTGACGTAAACAGTGACGTGGGAGGGAAGCCGCGACTAGTCAGTCCTTTGGCAATTCTCTCATAAGTCGACCCATTCCTCACCGATCCTGTCACTTGACGGTTAATGGCCTCTTCGTTTGCGAGGGCAAGGAGGGCGCACAATTCCTTGTCTCCCCAGTTGCTCATCTTGACAGGGTCTGTCAGGTTTGCGTTTCCCTCTTGCTACTAGCTGCTCGCTAATTCCTGCTATCAGCTGTTCCCACGTTTATCCACTGCCAGTGGCTCGCATGTGCGGCGTCATCAACTGCTCTTCCCACAAGTCATCATCAGCCTCTCCCGTTGCGGAAGGCCGCATCGGTCTGTTTAAACTAAAAGGGTTCCGCCAATATGACTACCCTACGAGGCGGAAAATTGGGCACCTCAGATCAACTCGCCAATCCGGCTCTGTGTGTCTAAACACTCGCAACTTGCCGGCAAAACGACCCAACATTCGCGGAAAGTCTGGCAGCGTAAAAGGGGCTACAGATGACCTTCTAACAAAGTGGTACCACAGTTTAACCACAGAACTTTCACAACATAAAACTTGAAAACTGAAGTGTAGCCTCAAGTAATGGAGTTTCAACAAGTGCGCTACATATTTAGAGGTCGACCAATAGTGGATTTTTAATGGCCGATATAATAACAATTGGAGCAGGCACCTCTGGCACTGAGCTGGTTTTTGGAGGAGCTTTAGAAGGATCAAAATGTGCGATTGAATTTAATCAGTGGATAATTACATGGCTGGATTATTTGAGAGAGAGTAGGCTGATGCCAAATTGGTGAATAACACTGAAATTTTTTATCCTTGAATTGTGTAGGCTGAGAAAGAGCTTAAATGTGGCCTACTCATATAAACAGGACACAGGATAAAATCATTTTCATGTGGGACTTAATTCCCTGACTGCACTTGAACAGTGTAAGCATTAAAATTGTAAAAATCGAGCAGATAATCACAGAACAGCTTCAAGAGACAACTACTGTGGGGAAAACTGACTAATAACAGGTCTGTTATGACAAGAAAGCCTCTTAACAGCCTCGTGGTAAAATCAGCTGTTCCCAGGACAAAGTCACATCTTCACCAGAAAAATGTTGCTTTCTGAGAAAATTATACCTGATGTACGGTGGAAAATTAGATTGAAAGTTTGTTGTGCATTCATGGCTGGAGCACAATGAGTGCCACCCCCTCCCGGTCTCAAAGTAATTGCTTATGTAATGAGTTAATAGTCGTTTAGATTATCAGACCATTTGCTTGCTACTTAATTCTAGTGACGTTATACCAACCATGCCTGCTAGCAAAACAGAGAAAGCACATAATGCTTTTCTATAACCAGCACCTTATTATGCCTTTGATTAAGAAGTAAAGCTGTCCTACATTAGTTAACTTTCATTTAAATCATACAAATTATCTTAAGCACATAATTACCTTGACTTTGCATGTGAGGTACTCCGTGCAAAAGCCTTATGGCCGCACCTACGTGACCAGTGGAGGTTACAGCCGTCAGCCACTATCTGAAGCCCTTTGTAGATAGGAGTTGTGCAAATTTGCAGGAAAGCTCAATCAGTCTTTTTTCAGCATTGGCAGAATAAAAGCAAAATCGGGGAGTGCGGCAAAATGCCACCTACCTACTTTTGTTTATACAGAATGCACCTTTTTCGGGGCAATGGGGGTTGTGAGCAAGTAACAAAACGTGTAGCTCAGCGTGTGATGTAAACAGTGACATGGGAGGGAAGCCGCGGCTAGTCAGGCGGCGATTCTCTCGTAAATCGGCCCGTTCTTCACCGTCCCCTTTGTGAGGGCAAGCAGGCTGCACAATTCCTTGTCTCCCCAGTTGCTCATCTTTACAGCGTCTGTCAGGTTTGCGTTTCCCTCTTGCTACTAGCTGCTCGCTAATTCCTGCTATCAGCTGTTTCCTGTTTATCCACCGCCAGTGGTTCGCACATGCGGCGTCATCAACAGCTCCTCCCACATGTCTTCAACAGCCCCTCCCATTGCGGAAGGCCGCCTCGGTCTGTTTAAACTAAAAGAATTACGCCAATATGACTACCCTACGAGGCGGAAAGTTGAGCGCCTTGGATCAACTCGTCAATCCGCCTCTGTGTGTATAAACGCTCGCAGCTTGCCGGCAAAACAGCCCAACATTTGCAGAAAGTCTGGCAGTGTAAAATGGGCTTGAGTCTCATTCTACCATTAGCGATAGTTTATATAAAGTCCTATTAGTGCTGATTAACCAGGCAAAGCGAATCGGACAACTTCTACTACATATGACTCTTACTAATATATGAAATGTGCAAATGTCACATATCTGTGGTTTGCAGAAATGTACATTGCCAACATTTACACTGGAAATTGGGTTGTTAACCAATGACAATTCTGCTGTTTGCATTGTTTTCTTTGTAAATGATATTTAACCTACACAATAAAAGTTTTGCGTGTCAACATTTTTCACCTGTTATTTAAATCACAGGAGATGACTTGACTATCAATCCCTTGTACTCACTTTTAATTAATGTTTCAGTTCTCAAACCAAGTTCACTGAATTTTACTTGACAAAGGTGTCAAATAAAATTCAAAGATAATGCTGTGTAAGAACTTTGCAGTAATGTAAATATATAGTTATACAATCTCTGTGTGCTCAGCGCACCCCAGACATATTCAAATATGCTAACATATGCTTTCGCTCCCTCGTGCTGTAGCAGAGGTGGAGGAGATGTGCTTTATGTTTAATGAGTCGTGTCTAAGGTGTAAATAAAACATTGTCTATCTCAGATGGTGGCTATGCTGCTGCACCTTCATGGCTTCATTTATTCCTTATATTCACCTCTCTTCGCTCTTATAGCCTCTTATCACAGTGGAGAGGGGATACTCCTCTCTCTCATCATCAATCATCGGAGCCCGTGCCCTGTCACCCCGCTGGCAGAGGTGCTGTGCCGTGTGCTATTGTTTTGTTCTGTTTTGTTTGTTGTATTAGATCGGCTCTATTTTTGGTGTTGAAGGTCTTGCGGGATGGCTTTGCACTCATAACAGCTCCACAGCGATCGAGATGAATGTTTACCACGAGAGAGTGGGGAACTCTCGCAAAAACTTTCAAAGGCAAGTGGTTTACTGCTGCCCTTGAACGCCTCAAAACAGGGTCATTTAACTTCTGGTTGAGAGGGTGCACACCTATGAATGATGCACTAATATCTCAAACTGTAGCAAAGAAATCCACAATTACTGGACCACTCTAAAAAGCCTTAAATGAGTTAATAAGCAAGGCCTCGCTTCCCAAAAAATAAAAAAGTGTGATACAGTTCATATATGAGTATCAAAAGACAGCAGCAGACTCAAACACAGGCATTAACTGACCATTAAAAATCAAAGCAATCTCCAGACTTGCAGCACAAAATCTCTTCTTATAAAAGTTTATATAGCTTGACGAGCAGATGACCATCTGTACTGGATATATTTTTAATGCCTTCACACAGGGGCAAACGGTAGTTCAAATGGGCCCCAGTGAACGCTATCATGACAGGCCCTAAGGCACACCAGTTACTAGTTATGCACCTAAACTAGCTGCCATATAAACTTATAGTCACATGATCAAATAGAGACTTCACTTTGGATAGCACCAACATATATACCAATGGAACTGAACTGAACTGTCTTTATTTACACCCCGACCTTCACTGCTTTGCTGTTTACAGGTTTAAGTCCTTAAAGCCAAACATAGCTCACAAATAAAGTTAACAACCAACAAGAAACACCTCAAAGCAAACAACGACCAAGGACAAAATATCCCACACACTCTACTCAGGCATGAATCATCAGCAGGGAAGCATGTCTATGTACAGTGCCAAACACTAAACATCAAGCACATCAACGTCACAATTGAGAGCCACTCATGTACTGGGAACAGGTAGATTACAGCAGAAAGCATCAGCCAGCAGACCACCAAGACAAGCAGATTATATTCACAGGAAAGCCTTCAACACAGCCAGCAGCCACAGCCAAGCACACACACAAAACACGGTCATGACATCTCACCATAGCAAGTTAGAATGAGCAGGGACTTAGCTTGTTGAAGTGGAGCAGTCATCCTCAGCGTGTCACCCTCTGGGAGAAGCCTCCATTGCTGCCAGAGTGACATCTGAAGTGGGAAACGTCGGGGCCAGTGGTGACGTTTGATGATACAGCTGATTGTGACGGAGAGTGGAGTCCCAGCAGCAGCAGTGACGCAAAATAAGAATGTCCTCCTCAAAGTCCCAATGAAGAAAGGGTTCACAGTCTTGGAGGACCAGCTGGTTTAGGAAAAGGCACGTTTACCACAGTACAAGCAGCACTGTTGAAGTAAAGTTAGAAACTGTGCGGTGCGTCAACAACAAAAACACATGAGCAGGCCAGGTTAAACAGAGCGCGGTACGGCAGGTGTGCAGGGTGTGGCCTAATTACTGAGGCTATTAAGTCACGTGTGCTGAGAGGCGTCTACCTGATCTACAGTAGGTGGCAGTGTAAGCTCCATATATTTGTCATCAAATTAAGCTAAACAGTAGCACAGAAGTGTATGCAATCACTTTGGGAAAAATAAATAAATAAAAATGAAAATAAAACTTTAAAATAAAATAATAATAATAATGATAATAATAATAACAATAATAATTAATATTGATTATTATTTTTAGCTTTATTATGGTATTATTATTATTATCATTATTATTATTATAAAATAATAATAATAAAAATCTGCTCTTTTCTTCTAAATTAACAAGATTATTATTATCTCAGAATTTTGAGAAAAGTCTTCATGAACCTGCCCTTTTAAGAAAAAAAGAAAAAAAAGAGATAATTTCCTTAATTCAGAAGAAACAAGAGCAGATTTTTTCCCCCATAAAACATTTATTGAGAATTCTGAGACAATGATCTCGTTAATTTAGAAAAAACAAAAGCAGATTTTTTTTTCTCTCTCTCTGTATGCAACAAGTAGGCTATCCATGTATTCAGGCAGATGCATTTCCTATTTTTAAGTATAAAGTATACTTAAGTATAATTAAATATATTTCTTGACTTTTCTTCTTTTTACAATCAACATGGAACAGCTCAGCACAACATTGGTCTGTATAACAATCAAAAATTCTGCTTTCTGGTGAATCCTTCTGCACCAATTTATGGTGTAAATGTCTTTAATTTTCTCAAACTATTTTTTTAACAGCAATACAATCCATAGGTTCAGTATCTATAGGTCAATCAAGCAAAAATTTTGAAGTGTTGAAGCCATATATAGTTTGAGAAACAGAGGTATGAAGTCCATAATTTCTTTGTGGAGTGAAGCAAACAGGTCATGTATTCCAGAGGAAAACACTCCATGGTTATCTTGTGCCAGTTTGCCTTAGAAGGTAGTTTCTCATCTATCCATGACAAAAAAAATATTCATCCTCACAACATATACAAGAATATCGTACAATCTGCTGGAGCAACCAACAACAGCATCTTGACACGGCTGACCCAGAAGTGAAGAGATAGGATTCATACACAAAGCACCGCCAAGAAGTTTTCTCATATCCTG
Source organism: Epinephelus fuscoguttatus (assembly GCF_011397635.1). Taxonomy (NCBI): domain Eukaryota; kingdom Metazoa; phylum Chordata; class Actinopteri; order Perciformes; family Serranidae; genus Epinephelus; species Epinephelus fuscoguttatus. Next base: position 29,232,122 of record NC_064757.1, on the reverse strand, counting down.
TGGAGTGTCTACCCAGTATGCTTGAATAAGTTCCTACTGAGATTCTACATTTTAGACACAAAGGTGAAACTTCATTTTATGTGCAGTGCAGGATTTCATATTGTAACAATCTGGTGCAATTACCCACTGACATCTTCCTAATATGGTTCCATATCGCATTTCGTATTTTTAATGGACAATTTTTAAAGGCATTATTTTTTTTAATTATTTTAATTTCTTCTTAGAATCAAAACATGCTTAAAAATCCTTAGAATAAAATGTATTTTGTTTTATATTTGTTAGTTGTTATTCCTGTGTTTTTTTAATTGATTATTTCATCATTAATTTATGCATGATTCATTTATCATTACAGCATTTATATATCAAATCAGTTCACATTTTAATGTTAATTGTTACCAGCACTCTTGTTGTCCTTGCCTTTATGCTTTTTGCATATGACACTGGGAGGGACACATATGAAATGGGGGGTTCCTCTGCCAGAAACTTTTGAGCGTCAAACACTTTTTCACAATTTCCTGCGTTCTGGTGAATGTTTATGCACCAAATTGTGCATTTTCTGCATCAATTTATGTTGTGAATGTCTTTAATGTTCTCAAACAATAGTCCCGTGCTACTTTCATGTTTTCACTGGGGCAAACAAATGCACATGTTCTAAGTATTGAAGGGGAACTTGTCCCCTGCGTTCTCCCTGAAATCTCCACCTATGATTTTCCACATCATATTGTGTGTACACTGGTTTAATGAAGGAAAAGAAATGCAGAGAATAACTTTTGTTGTGTTTGCATCATATCATTTTAGCCTTTTGAACTAATAGCTAAAAAGTAATATTTTCCTGCACTTGGTGGAAATTTTCAGTCAGCCATCAAAATGTCTTTACTATAATTGTTTTAATCAACTCAAAGGACTCAGTAATTTGTATAAATTAAAGTAAACACAGGCAACTACAGCTGTATGTTAACAGTTTATCATGTAATGGTTTTGGTCACAGTTTTTGCAAGAATCAAACTTATCCATTACAATCCTGGATAATACACCATAACATTGCTGGATCACTGACTGGCATTATATGAAGTAATACTTCCATATGCCGAACATAACCTTTTCATTCCTCTCAGTAGATGAGGTGATACAGTGCAATGAACACATCATCAGTTCATTTCAAGGCCGCACAAACACTCAAATTCAGAGTTTCCAGTTCACCTGAGTTACATGTTTATAGAACACAGAGGAAACCAGAGCACCTAGAGAAATACATCTGAACAAGTTCTGCCACACTGTGCCTCACACAAACTTACCACTGACTTGAATATGCTATATTTACTTCGTCTCAGAGAATTGTTTAATGGTCCTGTGACCTGACCTAGATGAGTTGTCCTATTCTTAGAGGCTTCATGCGTACAAAACCAGAGATGATCTTATAGCTTGGATCCTTAGGGAAATCAGGTAGTGTTCTGTTCAAAAATCCAGAACGCAGACCACGCCTGGAAGGAGTCAGAGAGGCATGAAATCCTAATGTTAGCCTTCCTGTTACAGTGAGCAGACCAGGTCCAGCGGTCATCTCTGCCTTACTAAGATTAATGGCTCGTCTCACAGGTTGGGTTCCCATTACGTAGTTTGTCCATCGCCACCTCGTTACGGACACATCTTTCACTGTCAGATAGCAGAAGAAGGCAGTCAAACGGTCATAGCCCTGCAAACCTCACTCGCATAAACCTGATATGCTCTGCACAGCACATGGCTAAGACCAGTAAATCCTCAACCATCCCTGCACTGTGCACACACATGGTCATGCACCTATAGGCATGTGCTGCACCTTTTCATGGCTGTCTTGATTCTATGATAATGTTAATATATTTGCCTCTTCAATGAGGACTGAGGAAATCTATTTCAGCTGTGTGTTTGGAGCTTTCTTAATGCGACTTGTGTAGACTTTTCTCTACTTTAACTGTATCTTTGAACCTGTACGCTGTAATTTGCCGTTGTCCATCAGCATACAGCACCTCCCCATGTGCACATATACAAGTATGAATTTGTGCTTTTGCATAAAAAGGCTTGTTGGTTGGCATCATTTTTGTCACAAGATTGTAAAACAGAAGATTTCCAGGCAGGATTTGCCGTCTGATAGCTGGATGAGGGACTGTAACTAATGGGCTGGTGTCAAGCCCTGGATAATGTATGGCCCCACAAACAGTTGGATAAATAGGATATGGCCAGTGTGTGTGTGAGTGTGTGCATGTGCACGGTGATGAGTGATATGCAGTGTGTGATGGTGATATACTGTTATATGTGTGCGCTTATGTGTCTTGGCATGTGCTCACATGCTTGGTTGGTCATGTGTGCAAGCAAGGATGCACCATGAAGATATTTGTCAAATATCCAAGACTTTTTTTTTTTTTTTTTTTTACCCAGGAATGCAGGCCTCTGTGCCTCCTCTGCTATATGGCTCTGATGAGTAGCTCTGTTAATAATTCATCAGGAATTCTACATGGTAAGTTATTGTGTTTTTGTGGAGCCATTTATCTTCATAGTGACTAATTTGCCCCGTGGTGTAATGGCACTGAGGGCTTTGTGGGTGTAATGGGAGTCAATGACATTTTCTGGAGATGCGATTGCCTCCGCTTTTTATTTGCTCCCGCACACGCAAATACAATTGTGCGTGCACGTGGCACACACCGCACACACCGCACAGATTTGTGAGCAGTTGGAGTTCACGTGCATGGAAAAATCTCCTAAGCTTGAGCGAGTGCAGGCGCTCCATCCCTCACATCCATCCGCCTATTTATCTAAGTAAGCTACATGTAAGCTGTTATTTATGATGAGACTCTGGAGAATTATGTGATCTAAGTAGCTTCTCTCTTATTATTGCCGTAATGCGCATTAAAGCATTAAAGCTAGCTGTGTATTCTCTCCTGGTGGGTTCGTTCATCCATATTCATGAGGACTGGAGATTCTGAGGTTTGCTAGGTTGTCAGTACATTAATCTTGGATACCTCTCTCTCTCTGCCTCCCTCTCTCTATCTGTCTTTCTCCTATGAGGGATTAGAGAGATCAGATGTTAGGTAATGTAATAAACAGCTGTGATGGGCTGTCATGTCTGCGTAAGCTCTCTGGAAACAATTGACCAAGACTTTGTGTGATATACAGACAACAAAAGTTGTGAGAACGACACAGAGGTCCATTCGATAAAGCCTGGGGCTCTGGAGGACGTGTGATCTGCTTCATGACAAGTATCAGGTATGTACGGTGGCCCTAGGGGTCACATTTTACAAAACACAACACTTCAGAAAATACAACAACATTTCAGAATACAAAACATTACTTAAAACAGCAACAACTCACAATACATGACAATATTTCAGATTATATAACAAAGTTTCAGGAAACACCACAACATTTCAATAAAACACAACATTTTACAAAACACAACAGCATTTCATGTTGTTTATTTGTTTGTTGTGGTAATTTTTGTCTTTGTTTTAACTGCTGGCTGTGACACAAATTGCCCCTTCAGGATAATAAAGATACTTTGAACCTTGAAAACACAACACTACACAAAACACGACAATATTAAAGAAAAAAAATATATTGATAGCGATGCCATTTCACATTTCACAAAAGATGACAATCTTTCAGAAAATACTACAAAATTTCAGGAAATATGACAACAGCTTAATAAAACGTGACATTTTACAAAATACGACAGCATTTCATATAACAAGACATTTCACAAAAACATTTCTCAAAACAGCAACAAGTCACAACGACATTTTGGAAAAAAAAACATTTCACAAAACACTGAAAACAGTGAAATGTTGTGTTTTTGACCCTCAGGGCCACCGTAGCTATCCTGACATGGGCCTCCACAGAAAGTTTTGGACGTTAAACATTCATACTCGATGATCAAAACCCTGCGGGAAGAAACTTTGAAACTGACAAACAGGAGAAAGTGAACAGAGACAAAACCAATTTGGAAAAGTTGTTTGATATACATGTGTCAACAAGAACTCTAATAGTTTACTGCAATCAGTGAAACAAGCAGTTATGAAAAACAAACAGAGCATAATTGAGGAATGGCACTTTATTACAACTTATAGCTGTAACTGCAGCCGTAGTTAGTGTTCCTGTTGGATGGGACCTACATACAGGATGAAGAGAAATAGCATCACAAAAGGGTTCGATTCAAGGGTGAGGGGTTCAAACCCTGGGGTGGAGGAGCCCTTCTGTGCAGAGTTTGCATGTTCTCCCCGTGTCTGCGTGGGTCTTCTCTGGATTTACCCGCTTCCTCCCACAGTCCAAAGACATGCAGGTTAATTGGTGACTCTAAATTGCCCGTAGGTATGAATGTGATCGTGGATGGTTGTCTGTCTCTATGTGTTAGCCCTGCGATCGTCTGGCAACCAGGGTGTACCTTATCTAGCCCAATGTCAGCTGGGATAGACTCCAGCACCCCTGTGACCCCCAACAGGATAAGCGGTCATGGAAAATGAAGGCATAAATAAACATAGTTTATATGAGTTGGAATATTCAAATCTTATCCTTGAACTGTATTCAACTGAGTATAGGTCAAAACTAACTTTTTTGGAATTGGGGTTGTAGATGCAAGAAAGTGTTGCACACGAGTGAAGAGAGAAAGGATGAGGGAGAAAAAGGGCAAGACACAAATGAGAAAGAAAGACAAAGGGAGTGGCGGAGAAAGCGATGGAGAGATCACTCACCTCTTACCTCCATCCTCCCGTCCTTCTCCTCCATCCCTTATGGTCCCTCCGTCCCGCTGACAGAAATACATTAACTGAGACACGCTTGCCTTGAAGTTCCTCCCTCAGCTGCTGCTGTCTCAAACACTTTATTGAGTTATCGAACAGAGAATATATATGACAAATGGAGTCAACAGACTGGGCTTTGGTTTACATCCCTATCCAAACACCCTGTGTTTACTCTAGGAAATCAAAGTATAAATCTGTTCCCGGCCCATGTGCAGATCAATAGCCTGCTTCAGATACCTTCAGGTGTCCGTCAACAAACACACAAGTCGTATCACTTTGAACACGGAAGCTCATCCTCTCCTCTTAGTGACTTATTGCAGAGCCAGAGCTTTGTGTAATTAACCAAGTGACCTGTTTGTCATTTGCACATGCAGAGGATGTAAGGATTTAGGGAACACATGTTCGGCTAAATAGCACACAAAGGGTGGAGACGTTCGGGATGTCGAAGAATGTGGAGTGCATGAGTGTTTTTTTTTTTATTCTAAATGCATGTCAGCACATATTTTATTGCATCTGTCTTTGTGCTGGAGTAAGTCTTATGAGTGGTAGAAGGGTTAACACCAAACCAATGACCGTTCAGAGGAGGCGGAAATCCTCTAGAGACACACACATCTGCCAGACTCATTCAGAGCCTCATCTTCCCTCCGGCTGTATGGATGTCTGTCCGCACCGTTCCCCCGTCCGTCCAGGGGTGAAAAGAAAGGATGAGAAGGGGAGATATGGAGCTCTGAAAACTGTTATTTTTTTCAAATATCACTCTTGACAGCTACATCTCCAGACCGTCCACAGGTCTAATTGTGTATGTACACAGTGTTTGCTGTATACAATGTGTATAAATGCAAGGAGTGCAGCTAAAAGGGCCTTAAGAACCTGCTCCCTCTGTCTCTGTGTCACTGGATGAGTCAGCATGTTGTTTACTGAAGTTGTTGTTGGAGCAACAACAGAGCCATACCCTCTGAGTCCCAGTGTGCCTCATTAGCTGCTGCCATTTCAGCTCTTGTTCCCTTGTTAATCACCTCAGTCGATCACCTCTGTGCAATCAGTTAAATTTAGTGATTAAGTGGGGAAAGCTGAAAAATGCAGCTCAGTGTAGATCTAGTCACATGCCTGCAACCAGAGAGTGTGGGCTCAGTCAAGAGAATAGATCTGGGGCAGCAACTGGATTCAAGCCTGTGTGTGTCCCTCTCAAAATTACATACTGTTTAAGTTTTGTTACTGTCTTTTGTTACTGTTTTTACTATTAAACCTGAAAGCTTTCTCTGAAATTGCCTGTCTTATGTGTTATGATATGCTGGTTTTATGTTTTGTGTGTAAAATCTGAATCTCCTACATTCGTAGAGTCTTAATCCTCATACAGCTGGGACAATTGTAAACGAAAAAATACAAAAGTTCCCTATGGAATGTAGTGGAGTAGAAGGACACATGGAAATACTCACACATAGCACAAGTGCTTTGTGGCTGTACAAAAAGGTGTACTATGCACGATTGTTGGTTATAGTTTGTTAACACACTCACCATGAAGGTGAAAGTAAAAGCCAACCCCAGTGTCACTCTCATTTGGCGTTTCACCTCGCTATATTTGCTTTTTTTCTTTTGATGCTTAGTCTCTTGGATGCCTGTTGCTTACAGTCTGGCACCTGGTTCCCTTCTTTTTTATAAAGCCCTGACCTCACCTGAGTGCTGTGGGGGTACAAGCCCAGAAGTAATCAGAAATACAGGCAGAGGCAGAAAAATATACCTATAAAGTCCACACTATAGACCATGTTTAAAATGACAGACGAAGCCAAAGAAATGTCACCCACTGGTTTGTGGAATTCCATACTGAAGTCTCAAGTTTGACATTTCAGCTGTCACCATCTTGATTTTTTGGAGCCAGAAGTGCGAATATTTGGACAAGAGGCTGGGACAGTGGATCTTACTGAGAAGCCTGCCACTCAAAGCAGCCCCGCCAACACATTCTCACGCCGTCATTGTTACAGATCAACATTTGGTCATGGACTTTCAATGTTGACATATCACATGCAAGGGACCCTGTGTGCCAAATACACGTCTGTTTTCACAGGAAATGTACAGTTTGCATACAGTCTCTTTCAAAAGTCTGTTCAGTGCCGCAGATTGACTGTTTTTTTCCTTCAACAACAAATGCACGTGGTTACGGTTAACCAACACACGCTTGGTTGGGTTTAGGAAAAAAAGAACAGGGTTTGGCTTTACAATCTTACAGGAAGCGAACGTCAGCCTCCCGGTTGAAAGGTCAGTGGTTGTTGGACCCATCCACCACCCCACCCAACCGTCCCTCTTGGTGTTTTCCCCCCTAAACTTACATTGCTGTCCCACTGCATTTCGCCCTGACACCGGCAGAAACTATTACACAATATTGGTGACCAGCTGCATATCATGCCGACGTGAAAGGACAACTTTTTTCATCGCTATTTGATGCTGGAAGTCACTGTCCAAGCATTGATGTTTTGCCCTTTATTATGTGTACCTTTAAGCCTTAAATTGTAATTGGGTGAGTTATATAAACACTTTACCCCCTGTGCAGCTGTCATGAGTGGGGAGCTGTAGACCCCTTGTACCAGGCTGTGAACATGTTCTGCTGTAAAGTTGGGGATTTTAACATGGGTGTCTACATGGATTCACTTACCTCTGGAGCCAGCCTCAAGTGGCCGTTGAAAGAAATGCAGTTTTTGGCAATTCTGCGTGGGCTCCATTTTTCAGCCCCGGAGGTTGTCGCTTCATCTGTACATTTTAGGAAAATCATGCATATTTGTCTGTAAGTACAGTATTTGAATTGATTAGTTGCTTTCCGCTGCTGTTTAAATGGTGCTATGCTGCAATTTTTTCAGTGTATGAGGACAACACTTAGAAACACCTGACGATGACAATAGAACAATTGATTGCACTTGGACCTGCAAAAAGTACAAGAGCCTGAAGAAGCCACCTACCTACAGTAATGACAGCGCTGGTAATGAGTAACAGTCCACCCCTGGTTGCAGTCAAGCCACACTCAAGTGGTCTTTCATCAAGAAACTCATCTGTATCTGCTCTGGAGGCCCTGACCCTGGGTGTCGTCCTCACTGAAGAACAAGGAACAAGAGCAGACTTCTACTCCACCATTTCACACATTATCCCAACACGTCCTCATGTTCATTGTGTTGTCACACTTTGCTATTTGTGTATTGTAATAAACACCTCCACAAATGCATGTATATTTGAAGGGCAATCACCTGTCACTTGAGTAATGATGTGCAGTCGATGCTCTGATTTTGTGTGTGCGCGAACACATGGGTTTATAGATAGCGGCTTTAATGAGCATCATTCAGTCTCAATCTAATATGACCTTGTTGTTTTCTACCTCGTTCCGTTTGAAAATTGCATTATTATTCAATAAAGCGCCACTCTAATATGTATGAATACACAAACATTTTTTTCAATAAGTAGGCCACTTGGGCGTAATGATAAAGGCAAACTGAAATGAGACTGAAAAAGAACTGTCTCAAAGTCATTGAAATGTTGTCAGTCTAATGTATCACCATTGGAGCCCATTACGCGTGACAAGCAAGAAACAAGACTGTCAAGAATATTTCCAAGCACCCCAAGTCTTTATTCTTTTTTTGATTAGAAATGTGTTTATATTAATTTGCTCAACACCCCCTTCTGCCATTACGCGTCAAAGCAATGTGACATCTCATCATTTATGTTCAGATATCTTTTTTATGTTCATTGTGTAATCCAATTAGAAATAAGTAAATATTGCTGACACTTGGTTAAAGGTCAAACAAATAAATTCATAACTTCCAATTCAGTCTGTCAACTTCCATATTATCACGAGGCCAAAAGCTCAGACAAGCTAAGAGATGGCTGTTCAACATATCGTATGGATGCAGGAAATCATAAAAATTGTAGGGTTATAAGTACTAATATATTCATTTCATCTCATAAAATAATTTTCTCAAGCCTTTTTAACCTTGCTTGCTCTTAAGATGTTTGTTTTTAAAGCTGATGGATTTGCTTTCCATATCTAAATTGAATTTGTTCAGACCCTCTCAAACATGTATGCTCTTTTATCTGTGCGAGTAAACACCTCTCTTTGTACTGCCATACTTTTTATCCTCAACAGTTATCTCTTATGTATGGCCACGTGCCGTCTCGTTCAAGGGCAGTCCGCTCACCTGTGCTTCATCCTTGAGCGTAGATTCCCCCTGTTGAGCGGCACTGACCTCAGTGCAAAATGCAGATGAGCATGTGGCCAGTGCCAACGCGAGATCATGACCTTTGCTCCCTTTGGTTCAAACATGAGGGGTTATTTTAGCACCTACAGTTGTTTTTGTTTTTTTCATAGGATGAAAATATGTTTATAAGTTTTCTGCCTCTCATCTGTCTTCTATCAGCACCCTGTCAGTCACTGAATGGATGCAGCAGTTCAGAAGTCACACTGACCTTGACAAAAAGAGCTCTCCTCTAGTAACACTCCTGCATACCAATGTCCCGATGTTGTTGCTCTGAGATTTGAATTAATATATTCAGGCTGTATTCTGAATTTTGTTGGCTTTTCTATAGAGTCTGTAAAGTTGCTATCTGGTGGCAGAAAAGACTTGAATAATGCAAACAGGATATTTATGCAATCATATTCCATAAATGACTGGTATATTGACCAATAAAACAGGTGACTCAGCTCCATGTACAAACGCTGAATAAATCAGCAAAATTTCAACAATCTTTTAGGACATATTTGTTTCTATGCAATCTCTAAACCTATCGCCCTCAGGGGGCAACAGCCGTCAACAGCCAGTATTTTGGGTAGATGCCAGAATGTAGCCATCAAACAACAGTGTTACATCTAGTCCTGCCCTACTGTGCTATACCTGGCTAGTGCTAACCCTAACCATGACCTCTTTGCCCTAAACCCAGTCACGAAGTCCATCAGCTATCATGTGATGGCTATAAGACAAGGGCCAATCTTTCAGGCTGATAGCAAGCAGATATTTAGGCCAAGGCTTCCACTTCATTGCACCAGTCATTTCAGTTAATCTCTACAAAAAGATATTTGCGTATGCATGCAGTTAAAGAAATTTAAAAAAGCTAATATACAGCTAACTAGTCATCAGGCGATAGCCAATGAATTCCAAGATGACATTTCGGCCAATGCGTTCCGCCTCTCTAAACCGACTGTTGAGCTACTGTTCACAAGTGATTGGTCAGTCCTACTTAGACTACAAATGTAAACCAGAACACTCATTCATTCATTCATTCATTTTCAATAACCGCTTATCCTGTTAAGGGTTGTGGGGGGCTGAAGCCTATCCCATTTGGCACCGGGTATGCCGGGGTGAGGACACCAGACTATCACAGGGCTGACACATAGACAACAGACAACCATTCACTCTCACATTCACACCTACAGGGAATTTAGAGTCATTAATTAACCTATCGTGCATGTCTTTGGACTGTGGCAGGAAGCTAGAGAACCTGGAGAAACCCACGCTGACACGGGGAGAGCATGCAAACTCCACATTCAAGGTCCAAGCCAGCTTGTGCAGTGGTTCCCAACTGGCCCAGCATCACGGTCCAGATTTCCCTTTAGTCATGATCAAGGTCCCACAGTTTAATATAACTTCATACTTGCCAAATTTACTGTATTTAAACATGCCTGTGGATATTCTCATTTATCCAGGTCATAGTTATCTCAAGGCAATTGAACAGAACGCAACTGGACTTAGTTTTGTCTTAGAAGACATTTCATCTCTTATCCAAGTGGCTTCATCAGTTCATGCTCGTCTGACTAGGCTGGAACTAGTCTGACAAACTGGTGGAACCAATTCGATTCAATTGCCTCGAGACTGTATTTAAAAAGATGCTTGCGAGTCTCTTGCGGTCCATTCAGAACAGGTCCAGGACCCATTTTTGGACCATGACTCACCAGTTGAGAACCACTTCGCTTGCGGGTTCGAATCCTGAACCCTCTTGCCATAAGGCAACACCGTGCCACCCAACCAAAACACTCCTGTTACCCAAATCTTGTCCTGTTGCCTACAAATTATGCATAAATATGCAGAATCCATTTATAGAGATCACCAGTCACAGCACAGTAGGGTGGGACTCAGCCAAACACTCTGTTCAGTGGGTAAAAGCTAGTATCTACCAGCATTTTGGGAGATCCAGCGTAACCAGCAAATATCTGGGCAAAGACTTTCTCTTTCCATGCATTGCTCATCATTTACAGTTCAATTAGCAACTTCAGACAAGTCGAAACAACATGTCAGCTAATCTATACAAACAGATATCTGCACATGAATGCAGGTAAAAAGAAAAAAAAAAGAAAAGAAAAACCAAATCATCATTAGACAATAGCTTGCATAGATTACATAACGGCCTATGCATCCCACCTCTTTTGCTCTCTGCATAGACTTTTCACCTGTAGGAAACCAAAGCCCAATCAAATGTGACTGGTCAATTCTACTTGGTCTACCACTGAAAACCAAATACTAAAATCTTGTAATGTTGCCAGATTCAGATCACTTTCTTTGTCACTTGTGATGCTATATTGTCATTACAGAATTAGAATTACATTGCAAGACTTTCACTGCAATATTTTGGTGCTGCTACACTGATTTATCCCGTCTCACAAAGAGCTTCTCAGCAGTATCATCAGTACTAATAACAGGCCTTGTGAAAAGCAGAGGTTACGTTTATTTCCACACTTTTTATGAGCAATTTCTTCCACAGTACATCAGCCTTATTGTACTCAGTGGTATGAATGTCTCCCCCTAATTTTGCTCAGCACACTAACCTTTCACAGAACAATGTGATAATGGTGGGTTTAATATCACGTCGAGGGCAGACAGTGGAATCATCTGGGAATTACACAAAAGATTAAGTGGAATAATTATCCCATGTACAATTATGAGTGACATTAGGCTGATTGGGAAGGTGGACGGCCGAGTTGACAATGCACATATCATTTAAGAGTGTCAGAGGTTCTGTTTGATTACAGGTGAGAAGTAGTGCAAAGAAAAGCCATTAATATCCGCAGTCCTTTCCCCTGCCATGTTCCCCCGCTGCTATAAAGATATGCAGACGTGTTCAGATGTCTGGGAATTTAACACAGCCTTGCTTGTTAAATCAGTACTATATTAGCTGATGGTAGACATCGTAAACCATCTCAGAAGATGATGTTTTCTTTGCTCCTCAGTACCAAAAAGCAGCAGTGTAAACAACTCTAATTTTAGGAAATCCTAGAACAGCTGAGCTTCTTTGCATATTCCTTCATGTTATTTCAATGTGCCTCAGGAAATCAGTGTAACCACAGTCAGCGACATGCTTCCCACTGCCACAATCTAGCTCAATACGCTGTGGGTTTTGTTTGACTGAAGCTGCCACAGAGAAAAATGGTTTGGAAAGGCAGTTAGATGTCTTCACTCGTTTTATCAAATAGCTTCCATAGGTGAGCATAATCTCATGACTAGTTTCTGAGATCTAATTTTAGAAGCCTTTAAACTCTCTGGTAGCGAGGAAGCCTATAATATTCTTTGACATGTCTGAGGAACTGATCCATTTCAATTTATCCTTCAGTAAATTATTTTCCTTTTCTGGTTCCTTATAATTCAGAGACACGGAGTTCGGATATATTTTTCCAGCCGTCCCAATTTGTGCTTCTCAGCAGTTAACAGATAACTGTAAAGATATGTGATACAACGGAGACAAAAAGTTCAGTAGTATGGCAGCAGTTCAGTTTTTCCTCTTGTCTGCACCTAATTTCCCTCTTCATGTAGGTTTTCTCTGGGCACTCCAGCTGAAGTCTTGCATTTCTTTCGAGTGGCAAACAGGTGAATGCAAACTCTAAATTGCTCCTGAGTGTAAGTGTATGTGTTTATGTGTGAGCCCAGCAGCAGGCTAATGAAGTGTCCAAGGTGTTTTTCGCAGCGCATGCTGATGATAAGCAAGTACAGAAAGTGGATGAATGGTTACACACAGCTATATGGATACAGTTACATGTGAGAGAAGAATTTAAAAGAGGGTGCAGGGGGAGGGGGAGTTTATGTTTTGCTTGTTTTACCCATGAGGTTGTTGACTGACATCTCAGTAAGAGAGACAGGTATAAATTGCTCTTACGACCAGGATATAGTGAAAGATAGAAAAGAGAGGTGAATAACTTAAGCCTGAACTGGTATAGAAAAGAAAGAGGAGTTGAATGAGGAGAAGACGAGTGGAAAATGTGCCTACTGAGGCGTAAAATTAGCAATTACATTGGGTGTCATCAGTAATGACTATTTCAGTCCAGATATAGGGGGTTAATGTCCAACAGTGAGACTGTAATTCAGCCGTTACACCTGTGTTCAATCAGCCGGTCAGGGGAGGCTGTGATGGAGCACAACCCGGCTCAAAAATCGCACCTATGCACCGATAAGCCAAGATGGCCGCCATCTGCTGGGAAAGCTTTCAGAAGCAATTTATTTTTTAAGACCCATATGCTGACCTTGGTTGTGAAAGAACAAATTTGTATGAAATCACATCGCAGGTTTTATCCCTGTGTGTGTGTGTGTGTGTGTGTGTGTGTGTGTGTGTGTGTGTGTTTACATGTTGCTGAATTTTTCTTTTTATTCCACAGGAACAAGTGCAACAGCTGAGTCTGGGAATTTAATTAGAGGTCAGACTTGCAGTTTAAGTTGGATATGACAGGTGGAGAAACAGATTTATTTTTACTTAGTCTGTAACACAGTGGGAACTTCAGGGATTTGTGACTACCAATCAAAATGTTTAATCAACCCTCCCACATGAATACATTTTCTGACCTCAATTTTGTGACTGTCCGAACCTTGCGTAGAAATGATCCTGCTAAGATTTCTGAAAACTGACATCTTCACTTTCACATTTACACAACCACCTTCATGTCTGGCAAATCTGTCCACCAAAATAGTCCAGCTCATTTGGTTTGATTATTCTGCAGCTCTCATAAAAAATAACCATCTGTCCTTGGTTTCCAGAGGAAGCGCTTTTTAAAATCCCTACGCTTTCATTCATCACCATGATGTCACATCTATCACCGTGGCGACGGGAATACAAATGAGGTGGATGCGCACTCAGTGGCCCCCTGTAAATAATTTACTGTTTTGTTTTATTGGAAACAGAGACACAACATTATTTTCTGCTAGGACTCCCCTTGGCCAAGGTCTGCAGACACATTCATCCAGGATGCACCGTATAGAGAAAGTTAAATCCCATTTTTATGTGTCTTTATTATGCATTATCACTCTAACCATTAAGGAGGGCTCTCTCATGGCCTGGACACACACTGGAGTGCTGTTAGTGAGATGACTTGATGCATCACAGCTTCTCAAAGCCATATGGTGAAAGCCTGGACGTATCATGATGTATTAGTTATGCTTTTAGAAGCCAGATTTGGACATGTTCTGTTCTCTCTTTGTTGTTATGATGAATTACATGTTATCTTGTAGCCCGAGAACACTGGCACAAGAACATGCACAAAAACACATACATGGTTATGCGCAGGCACATCTAGGCAAACACCCAGCTTCCGCTCTCTCCATCACCCTTCATCACCCTGTCCCCTTCACTATAAGTCATTCCATTTCTATTCAAGCTGAATTTAAAAACATTCCTTGGCAGAGCATGCATCCAGCAACTTAAAGTGCAACTCTGAACGTTAATCCTGGTGTACCAGTTCACTGACAGTGCTGATTATAAAAGCTTTAATTGCTCGCTTTAATTACCCAAGCATTGCCGCTGGAGTGACAGTTTTAGAACTCTCCACTTTCTGCACCTTTAAACTTGCCAGCCGGTCGTAATCCTGGGAGGGTGACATAGTGGAATTGGCTGTGGCCAAGCTCCACAGTTACTTTTCAATAGTGCACAAACCATCTAATCAAACCTTATGAACTAAAGTACACCCCAATCTATGAGACTGGCATTACACCCCCTGTAGGTACCTTAATTTTGCCTTTCATAGTCTTTAAAGCTGCACTAATCAATATTTTCATATTTAAAATGCTTCGAATGAGTAAGTGTAATATGAAAGGGTACAACTCCCGGGGATGAAGACATAGCAAATTATCAATCAACCCTTGAGTTGCCCTTTTATTTTAGCATCTTTCGCCTCATCATTTTTGTTTTGTGGCCTGCATCTTTACCCTTTTCGGTAAGACTCTCAGCACTCAGCAACAACTTTTCCAGCTAATAAAAACGCTGATAGACCAACAGTATTCTCCCTGCTCAGCACCAAACTTCACAACGACAAAGTTAGCAGCTAGCTGGTAAACCTAGTGGAGCAATTAGTCACAAAAGGAGTTGGTAGAAATATTGTTCAACATATCCTCATACAGCTATTTTTATGACATCATACGAATTAGCCCCCCATTTGGTTAGGTTAGGTTTAGGAAAAACAATCATGGAGGGTAGTGTCACGTTAAATACTTAACATAAAGTTGCAACATAATACGTACCTTAAATAACTCAAAGTTGGTTTCAAACAGGACACAAACACCTGTCTCAGGGTGGAAGGTCCTGTGTTTGTTTGACCCATCTACCACCTCAACCTGCCTCCTTAGATGGATTTTCGCTCTTTATACTACTTCTTTCTTTACTCCTGTCATTTGTCACGTAATTACAGCCTTAACAATGACATCGGTTATATACGAATTGCTGGCTCATGATGATGTGGGTTAAAAACGGACTGTGGTGCAACACTTTTCGTAGGTATATGTACGAACAGTGCATGAGAACGTCTTGCAATGCTGCTTCATGTCTGCTGAATATGTTGATAGGCCAGTGTTTGCTAACAATTTTGATAGAGGAGGAGATATAGGCACATCACCGGTAGGTGCAAGGCTATCAACAGGCGTCACAGAAAAGGAAAAAAGCCTGCACACTGCTCCAAGTCACAACTGTGGTTTATTAGGACAACGTTTCAATCCCTTCTGGATCTGTTTGACCTGACGAAGATCCAGAAGGGATCGAAATGTTGTCCTAATAAACCACAGTTGTGTCTTGGAACAGTGTGCAGGCTTTTTTCCTTCGCTAACAATTTTGACACTTAACTTTTCAAGGTGACAATATGGTGCTGTGTTTCAGCCTTTTGTGCTGCGCCCAAGTGGTCAGAAAAATCAATCAATGCGGAAAACAGCAGATTCTTTAGAAACGTCTATCGCTGTGTGCAATCTGTGTGCCATACAATTAGTGAATCCACAGCTATAGCTATCCACTCAAGCAACATTAAAGGTTTTCGTGCTAACTTGGAGGTTTCTCCACTGTACCAGTACCAGTGTTGTGCCTCCATTTCCTCGTTTCTTGGGCCCTATCGGCCAAGTGCTTCTGACATATCTCTCGTCCCCTCTCTTGCCCAAAGCAGCCACTATACCAGAACCATCCACCCGGAGAAAATCAATTTGTCTACCTCTGACGCGTGCTGCACATCCGTCACTTCAAGCCCTGGCTCGCTTGTTCATTTACAGAGAAGTCTTCAACTGGCCCCAAGCATGTGAAGGAAACGGACCGTTGTCAGCGAGCTAAAGAGCAATTTAAGAAAAGATGACCGGAGCAAACCTCAACCTCTGACAGGCAGCACAAGGGGAAATAACAATCATACATACGTACAGTACATTTAAATTGCAGTGAGTGTTTCTGTATGTTCGGAAAAGATAACAGTCATTTTCAAAGTGGACTTCATTTTCTTCATTTTCCCATCATGCTGATCTGTGGAACTACACTTATTTTGCAGTTCAGTCCAAAAGGGTCAGATGATTCAACAAGTTGAAACCACA
Organism: Epinephelus fuscoguttatus; assembly: GCF_011397635.1. Classification (NCBI taxonomy): domain Eukaryota; kingdom Metazoa; phylum Chordata; class Actinopteri; order Perciformes; family Serranidae; genus Epinephelus; species Epinephelus fuscoguttatus. The sequence goes on along the minus strand of NC_064757.1, from coordinate 29,215,579 downwards.
GAGCAGTTACATACACCAGAAAGCCCTGTTATAACATTGCGACACTCCGTCTAGCTGCTTGGATTTGAAGCCATTAACACAGATACATAATTAAACTTAACTGCAAATAGGGAGATATATTTTTCCACTCAACACTAGACTGAAGTAACAAATAAATGTTTCTCTGAGTCATCATCATAACTTTGTAATTAAATATTGAGCATAATTAAATAATTTAGAGTGTCATTAAAACATTTTACTCGGTTGTACTACTGTGCCATCAGTCACTATTCACAATTTGTGTATTGATTAAAGTTACTGTAGAGGTAAACACATTACCACTTCAAGTTAGCTTTTTATGAATGGATTGTGCAAAGTATTCTTTCAAGTCCTAATTGATGCAACAACAAATTAGTGTTTAGCCTAATCAGTGCCATTTTAAAATGCCACAACCAAGCAGTCATCACAATCATCATTCCCCGAGAGTTTGTTCAGATCTGATCGATGCTGTCTGTGTATTACAGACAGGAATCCTGATCTGACCAACCACGGCTACTTCCTCTCTTCCTCCGATGACCTCACATGCACCCTGCATCTCTGCTCAAGTCTTTTACAACTGATCCCAGCCCTGTATTAAAGAGAGCATTATGTGGTAGTGCTCATAATCCTGAGCCACGGAAGCTACATTTAAGGGGTGGATGATGATGATTATAATGTGGCTGTTTATAGGCAGCATTATTACTAACTGACATGTGGAGAATGATGAAAGCTTTAGCTTGATGTCTCTCTCTCTCTGAAAACCTCTTTATGACAATCTACAGCTATTGTTGTTAATGATGATGAGAAGTGTAATGGGAGAAAAGTGAATCGGAGTCAAGCAAGGATGCGATACGTGCTTGACTTAATTTGAATGTGCCCAGGCCCTGCAACAGTGATACAAAGTGACATCTTCTTGCGGGTGGGAACGGCTCACTCTTCAACTGCCTCTGTCACCAGTCGAATATTAATGATAATTGTTGGAAGTTTTTAAGGAGGGAAGCTCGATATGAGTTGTGTCGGTGGCACGTAGAAGCGGGGATCATCAAATCAGTGTTGTAGTTGCATGTGGTCTTGGATAATTTGGTGAAGGCATGCAGTATTACGGCTATAAAAAAGCAGATAAAATCCTATTTGACAAATGGAGCATGGCAAGCACAATGTGACATTGGCATCACCACAGTTAAGACATCGTCTCACAGCTTAAGCCATGCTCTAAATATGAAGTCTTAACTAAATCTCTCAGCTTATCTGATAGCAGACACTTCAGGGAAAGTGCTGTGGCTATGAGTTTTCATCCCCACTGTCACTGATTTGTTAGGGCCACCTTCTCTGCTGACACCGATACTCCTCCTCCTTCTCTCCTCTCCTCTCCTCTCCTCTCCTCTCCTTTCCTCTCCTCTCCTCTCCCTCTACCCATCAGCTTCTCCTCCTTTTTCTTCTCTCCATCCATATTACCATGGTCTGCTGCTCCCCATCTCCTGTGGGGATTAGCAGGCTAAACACAGGGAGAGGCTCAGTAGCATATGGGAGACGGTTCCTCCTCGGATCGTAAATTCATCCATGATTGAGGGGAGTAACGCCAGGCCCCTACTGGGCAAGCAGGAGTTCTAAGGCACCATACCAGGCAAAATGACCTCAAACTGACATTAAAGCGACCTTGAGTGGGACTTAGTGTGTCAGCGCTCTTGCTGGAACATGATGATAAGGCTCCAGATTAACAGTTGGGACTGGGGGGGATGACACCATCTTTCGGCGATACGGGAGATTAAGAAAGAGGAGATGCACAAGTGCTCATGCACACATTCACATGCATGGAGCAGATGAAGACGTTTGGTCAGCAGCAGTCACAGCATCTACTTTAAAGTGATTTATCTGGGGGTACAGTATTTTCTATTTGTCACCAGCCGGCCATTTGGGCTAGGTGAAGAATGAGCGTAGAATTTTGAAAAAGATGGTTTAATCTGCCTAATGCAAAAACACCATTAAAGCCTTCCCTCAACATGGCACTTGAGGCCGGAAGTTTAAGTTTATATTTCTCTCATTAACAGCATGTGGAAGATCATCAAAGACAAAAGTCTTGCTCTGGTGTTATAAAAGAGGATTTTAATATTTGTCAGATATTATATGACATTATAATAAAGTAAATCTTTTTAGAAGGGGTAAAACAATACAGTATTTCCCATGGAGAAAAAGCCAAGATTAGAGAAAAATTCACCCCTTGACCCATTTGACCCCTAATTTTCCCCTCAACTATCCAAATCATCTGTCACTGATAACTCTTTGATATAATCAATCATTTTTTTTTTTTTTAATTTTCATGGAAAAGCAGGTGAAAAAGTGTGTTTCATTGCCAGTCACAATTGTGATTGGTGAGATAATGTGTTGTATCAACCATTTATGGGCCAAATTAACATAATACATCATGCATTCATCAAAATTCTTTACATATCAAAAACCTTAATACATACATATATCACCGCTTTGTCAGTGGCCTTTTACGTTCATATATGACGTGTTAGGTATCCATTTTCATCTGCTGTTGATGTTCCAGGACGCGCTACCAATACTGGGACATCAGCAAAAGCACATGATTAGGTTTAGACAACAAAAGCACGTGGTTAGGTTTAAAAAAAAAAACCAAACATCTTGGATAGGCGTTCAGGAAGCAAACACTAGACTCCTAGGTGAAAGTTCAGGGTTTGTTGGACCCATCCACCACCCCCTCTATCCACCTTATACAGACTTCCCTGCTCCTGATATTACGTCGTTTCAAGCAGCATTTCAACCTGACCTGATAAGGTGGCTTTTGGTGTCAGGTGTCAGTTGCCAAAATCATTGACAGAGCGACAGTATTCGACGACTTTGGAATAAGGACGGGCTGGAGGGGGAAGTCAAAATCACTGATAAAGTTCTTTCTGTTATAATCTGTCTGCATAAGTTCAGCATATGTATTCAAAAGCTTGGCTGTCTACTGTCTATAACTGACCCATTGCTATCACAATCACCGAAGATGGCATCTTTTTGATTTTGAGGGACAACTGTAAGGTTGTATGCATTGTCTGGGCCGTTACCTAGATCCTACATATCCAAAACTTACCTCAAAGTGAATGTAAAAAAAGAAGAGTAGAAGGTTAGGTAGAACAAGAAGTATAAGTAATGTACATTTAGTACTGTGTTATCTTGCTGGTCACTATTGTTGCTATGAACATGTTCATTAATTCTGTGACCACCAGTTGAGTAATTGCAAATGCATGAATTAATACTGTACACCTTAAATATAATGTGTTCCAAAAATCTCCTATCTTTATGTTAACATACTTTACTAACCTTTTTTTGGGAGCGTTGATGCAGTCATCCTCGTTTCATGGTGCAAAGAGGAAGTTAACATGTGACAATTTACACTAAAAGTGTGACACTGCATATATTTGATTGGATTAAATGGATTTTAATGGATTAAATGGGTTAACTCCTACATTGGCTATCATCTTGCGACCACTTATAAGGATGCCCTAACCCCCAAAGTGTGAACCACTGATAGATGATGTATGATATTCACAGACTTTCACAATATATGTTTATCCTGACAACTCCAGTCAGACTAGCTTCCAGGGTGAAGTGATGCCAGACACCCTACTGACAAAAACCTCCTACAAAGAAGCTATTTGCTCATCCCTCTTATGCTAAATTGACCCCGTTTCTCTGTGTCTTTTGCTTTCTTTGTCATTCTTGGCTCAGTGGCTGTGAACCGGCTCACTATCAGTGACTCCTGAAGCTCTGATGGAGATGGACCCAGACTTATCAGACTCCTGCTCTGTCAACAGGAAAAACATATATGTTTTATGTTCTGTGTGAGAATAATACCAGCTGACTGTTAAAGGAAGCTCTGCGGCTTCATCAATAGTATAATTACGCTTACGGAAAATATTATGTCATGCGTGGCAATGATTGGACTCTGGTGTATTGTAATCAGTGAAAATGAGGCTCAGTGACTCCTCTGGTTAGGGCTGTGGAGGGGTACAGAAAATAACTATGGAGTAAAGAGAGGTATATAGATGATCTCATAAAGCAGACATGATGTTTATATTTAGGCTGTGGATTAAATGAACACAGGCACACTTTACCAGTCCCACCTCAAATTTTCCATGTTTCAGCCCAAGTTTATTCCTTGGTGTTTAATTTGTCTCATCGTCAGAATATTTGGCATTCAGGATCACATATCCTCTATTCTCCCTTCATCCAGTTCTGGACTCAGCAGTCTCTCTCATGTTTCCCCAATCGATTAAACTCTCTGAGATGCAGCCGTTGTCTGAATGAAGCTATTGTCTCAACACAGACCTGCTGACCACATGCTTTCAGTTTTTATTTACTGTTAATGAAGATGAAACCAGCTCTGCAATAGGTATGAAGCGCAGCTGAGAGCTGTCAGCAGCACCTCTGTATCAAGTGGTAACCTCTGGGGCTAAAAGATGACGCCAGTGTGTTAACACCAAAAACTGCAGTTCCTTGAATGGCCACTTGAGGCTGGCAGTGGCGGTGAATCAATCCCCATAGCAACCCCATGTTCAAATGCCCGACTTTACAGCAGAAATAAATATGTTTACAACGTGGTACAAAAAAGGTTTTGGTCTCTTTACTGCATGTGACCTGTGTGTGATGTCTTCCGCTCTAATGAAACACTCAGAGCTGGTAGATGGTGGTAACAGCCAGGTTTATTCACCGCATGGAAAACCCTTCGTAAGTCAGGGATAAATAGCAAAGGACAATGGTGTTACATGACCTCGTGTGGACAACCGTAGCTCTCTGAATTACTCTGCTTACATTTTTTAAGAGACGAATTGCTTAATAAAATAATAAAGTGATACAGTAATTGTAAAGTGGATTTTAAATTAGTCCAAATAAAATGGCTAATGCTGCCTGTCTCTCTCAAAAATACAGCGTACAAAACCAAATAGAATTGAAATAAAAGAGGTTTTTTTTGTTTTGTTTTTTTTGCATATTTCACTTTTAAAAGTATTCATATCATAACATTTCATTTAGAGCTCCAGAGGGAAATAGCAAAGGACAATGGTGTTAAGTGACCTCTAGTGGACAACCTGCGCATGCGCTATCTGGAAAGACAGCATCATGCTAATGTTAGCTAACAGCACACAGACAACATTTACAGGTGGCAAAAATAATAAAAACAAATATTTAACTTATTTCAAACTTAATTACAAACAATGAATATACAACCAGTTAAAGTCTGCTCAACTTGTACGTGCTTTTTGAGTAAGTTAACTGTATATTTGTCAACAGACACTGACAAGCTAGTTTTCCTATGGAAATCCTACATCGCTCTGAAAATTAGCCATAATCCTCAGTTATTTACAACTAAATGCCAATACTGAGTTTCGACAGCAGGTGGCACTGTTGCTTCTCCTTATCATATCACTAATTTCAACATTCATGGCCACACCCTAATTTACATTTTATTAAGGCTTAGAGTTCATCCACAGCTCCACCCTCTCATCCAGATATGGTCAGACTAAGATGTATAGCCTCCTCCCACAGCACCACAGTTATCTAAGACCTAGATTGCCTCTTCTATACACGTCAGTGTCTCTCAGTATTCAAATGTGAAAAATTAGGTACTTTATTTGCATGCAGCATGGTAACACATTTTTTCCCTGCTAAAAGTATCTCTGCCGTCTCATCAGAATTTGTCTGGCGTTTTCTTTGGATTAGTCGTAAGTGAAAAAGATAAGCCGTCATTTCCGTGCAAGTGTGTTTGTGCGCTGCCTAGGAAGTAATTGTTACAATGGCATATGGAGCATATGGTCACAAAAACAAGATGGTGATGGTTGGAATGCCAAACTCAAGGCTTCAAACCAGTGGGTTACACCATGGTGGCTATGTCCATTATTCTGTACAATCTATGCTTTGTACACACTTTTAGAATGTGAGATCAGTCTTTAGCAGCTTGTCATTTGCATACGTGTGAGCTGAATTATAGCATTCATTTTTCTCATGACACTTTATTTGATTTGAGTCAATAACAACTATGTGTACATGCACACCACTTTTACTATTATTGTGAATATGACAATATTCTGAATTTAGGCCTTATTTCTACTGTAGCATTTTCAGATTAAGACATGAGGGATACGCTGGGATATCGCCGTTATTATGTATACAACTCGTTTGGAATATGAATCTCAGTTGGGGTTTTTACTGCAGTTTGTAACACACAGCATCTTACCTTTCTCCAGTCAGCTCTGTGCATTGTTGACCCTTGCCAAACACAGCCGAGAAGGGCTCACGCACGGCTGCATTTAAACTGGAATGAGGAATACTCATTTTCATTAGCCATGTAAACAGCTCAGTAATATTTTTATGATTTGTATTTTTGTGCACATGAAAATAGTATTTTTTTTTGTACATAATAACTTAGGGGGGATAAGAGTAAAACCCAGAAAGTTTCAGTTCAGCACGGTGCTGGCATCACAAGGGTTCTGTGCAGCTTCTGAGTCAAGGTTCATCAATAAACTACAACATTCAATAAAGTGGTGCCCTGAATAGGAGCAGGAATACAAAGAGAGAAATCCTTGGGCAGATTTGAAAGAAAACATACAGCATTATGTTTTCAAAAGACACTTGTATTTTTGAAAGGTGGCACAAAAAATTCTGCATTCAGATCTAGGCACATCTCACGAACTGTGAGCTCAATTTGTTTTATTTTGACACTGCTTACAAGCGAGGCTACTGGGCAACAGTTACTGGTTCTCATTAAAGATTGTTCCTTTTCACATTATATTTGCCTTGTGTTGCTGTAGCCAAGCTGAAAACATGCCCACTGGAGTTCTCATCACTCACATACTAGCTGTGGCAGGACTGGCAAGCGGCAGTTCCTTCAAGAGTACTCGACAACAAAACATTTTTATACCATGTTTTCCTCAGGAAATACAAAAGAGTTCCTCTTCACCTGTCAACATGATTATTCAGTCCAATGTTTCCCGCTGAATGCGGACCGGTGGTCTTACTTTCCCACATGGAGCTGTGGGAAGTCTTGAGATCTGAGACAAAAGAGGCCTACAAGCCTGCCTGGATTACCTCATGCCTTTGGTCCCTGAAGTGGCCAGTCCGTCTCTCTCTCCCCCCTCTTCAAAAACAAGCAAGGAATTGCAGTAAGTAAGGAAGGAAAGGAGAGAGCATCCGAAAAGAAAGGAAGAGCAGAGGGTTGAGTGGGTAAGAGCATAAAAGGTGCTGGTAAGGAAACAGACTGAATGTGTAAGCTAAAGAGGGAGCGAGAGCAAGAAGGGGAGAGGCAGAGAAGGAGGGGTCTAATGTTTAGTATTCATCCATGTTTGTATGATTAGGCCAAGTAGGGCAATTAGTCCAGATGGAGAATAGAGATTGGGTCTAAGCACAGGACTACTGATTCACATTAAGAGTTTCCTCGGGGATGCAGTTCACCTGGTGTGAACCTCCCATCCAGTGCCTCGGGGCAGCTGACCTCACACAGCACTCAGGATGGCAACTCAGACATATTTATGACTAGGTTCCCACCTACTACCAATACATATAGGCCCGTGGCCACTGACCCTGGCTGTTGTTTACCGGAGTGAGTCACCAATGAAAGTTCTGCAAACTGATTTTAGATTCCTTTCATCATTATGTGTTGCAGCACATCACATTATTCTAAGTGGTGGGTGGTATTTTTATTGTGTTCTCGGAGGACACTTTTTCTTTCAGATCACTTTGCTGTATTAAGCCGGGCTGTAATGGTGTATATCTTTCATTCCTGCTGGCTGTCAAGACTTGTATGTTAAAGCAGCACTTATTAGTTTTTTTTGTTGTTTTTGTTTAATTCTTTTGGCCATTTGGGGGCAGAGCTTCACTAAAAGCTGAATATTACACATTTGGCATATAAAGCATGACCTAATAAAGCTGATGTGGATGTTGTGTTAGCAACTGCCTCTGAGGTCACAAGTAAGGGTGTAATCACTAGTTTCAACAGGAAGTGATATTATTTCGATTCTCTGGATAACAATACAATACGAGTCCATACCCACTGAGTACAGCATACCATACCATGGCTTAGTCATACCAAAAATTAGAAAAAAACAACAACATTGGGCCACAAGGGGAGCCACAGCGATCGGTCGCATTTTAGCCATTTTTAGGCATTTTTCTGTTGTTATAGCGCCACCTAGTTGCCAAATAGAGTTCAATTTCTCCAGTCACCTTGAGGCGTCCTGTTCTAATACCAAGTTTAGTAAAAATCAATATGGCAGTAAGGCCTAGATAAGAAATTAGCTCTCTAGCGCACACATTTTGTTTGATGGGGTCAATAATGGAGGGGTCCCCTTAGATTATGTGTGGTCATATGCCTACAAAGTTGCGTGGTGATCAGTGAAACCCTTGAGATGTTATACACCTTTATGTGGTGAGCCACGCCCTCCGCAATATTCATTGCCTTATAGAAGCTCAGTTTTAGTAAGTTTTCCAACTTCTGCCAAGAGGGAACTTTAGATATTGGTCCCTAGATTATGTTCACCGAGTTTCATACAGATCGGTCAAACTTCCTAGGAAGAGATCGACTTTAAGTGTTTTTCAAAAAATTCAAAATGGCGGAAAATCTATACAACCGGAAGTTATGGGTTCTTGAGGCAAATTTGTTCCTCGTGAGGAGAGGCATCTCTGTGCAAAGTTTCATGTCTCTACAACATACGGGGCATGAGATATGCCCATTCAAAGTTTGCAATTTCAATCGGTTGCTATAGCGCCCCCCTTTGGCCAATTGATACTTCATTCGCATCCTCCCATGACCCTCTACCACTGTGCCAAATTTCACATGGATTGACCAAGTCAGTGAGGAGAAAAACGTGGAACGGAACAGACACACACACAGAGTTTTCATCATTATATAGTAAGATAGTAAGATAACTGTGGCTGGTTAAGTGCAGTTAAGTTTAAAATGACTCCACTAAGTTATTTGCTTGTCATTTCTATTAGCTTAAGCACTGCTACATTGTGTAAACTAGCTTACTGGCTAGTGGACTTTTCATGTACTCATAGCTTAACAAATTATGTTTTATTTACAGTTTTTCTTACTCACCATCAGCTAAAATCACTGCATCACCCGACAGAACAGCTTAGTTAAATTTCAACTTCCATGCACGTGTTTTTCAGCCCAACATTGTTGAAACAGAGCTGCTAATTTTGCTAAAGCGGGAGCAACAAGTTAGCAGAGTGAGATGCAGGGCATTGTTTGCATATAGCATGTGTTTTGTGTTACCGGCTCACCCTTTTTTCCCTATAAGGATGGTGGCTTTGTGGGTAACCTGTGAGGGTGTGACGTGTACTTCATGGAAGCTCTCTAGGTGTCATGGTGAAGACGCATGCAGCAAGTAGTGATGACAGTCAGCAGAGTTAAGTGTCTAGATAAGCTCAGGGCTCCTGTTAGACCTCATTGTTTTGTGGTGAAGACTGCAATAAAGCCATTGTTGGTGAACGGCACCCGAACACCTCGCCATCCTTCCCTCTGCAGAGTGTTCCAAATCGCTAGAAGCTAGTTACCAGCTAATAACAAGCCAAGCTAAAATTAATGTTAATAAGTCAGCATGTTCCCAACTATGGTTTGGAGCCTGTAAGCTGTCACCAAGAGAGAGGTAATCACACTGCTGTTTTGTCTTGAGAAGGGAGTTAATATCCGTACTGTCTGTTTCATGGTTGCTTGCAACAGAGGGCCCCAGGACTGAGTCCTAAAACTCATCTCAAAGTCACTGGGTTTTTTGAATGGGCTTTTGGTTAGATGCCTGAAATAAGTCTATGCTGTCTGTGGTTAACTCCAGTTTAAGAGACTTTCACATTTTGTTCTACCACATAAAATGTGCCAATAAATACCCCACTCATGAATTTTGAAGCTTTCATGTGTCTTAAAAAAGCGAGACAATAGAGGAGCTGAACATGGCTTCACAGTCTCATTGTGTGGGTGACGTTAAGTCATGTGACTGTTGATTTGTGAAGATTATCTTGCTGAACAAAACATGCTGTACGTGTTGTAAACTTTTCTTTAGCACAAAGCTTATTTTCTGCAGTAACCCAAAATCCAAGGGAACCAGGGCGATGCTAACTTCCACGTTTGACGACAGTAAAACATCATCCCTGGAGCACTCTATTGTCCGCCTGGCACTGACACTTCTCCTGTCTCCTTCTCCTGCCAAGCGTCTATAGGAGAACAACAGTGGTCGATGTGAAAACACAAAAACACAAACTGCCTTGTCTAGAGTCAATGTCTGATTTGTCCTTTTGGGGAAAATACAATGATTCTTATTTTCAGGTGATTATAAATGAAAACATTGCTATGAATATTATAAACCATGTCTGACCAATAGATGCCCATAATCCTATGCACTGGACCTAAGTTTAAGTTTAAGTTTAAAGATGATGATTGTAACCAGACCCAACAGTGATGTCACAGGGTCCTGGAGTACACCTAAACTTCACTGCAGCAAGGTGACATGTTAAACCACTGAAAATTAGCATAACCAAGATTTACAGGAAATATTAAGTCACTCTTTCAATATGCTAAAAGTCTCCATAGAGCTGACAGACTTGGATGATAACTCTGTGAGGTCTTTATTACTGGCGACCTCCTCCATATTTCACATAGCCACATAAAATATTTACTATAATGCAGCTTTAAAGTTGAAACAGGATTTTTCAAACATTATGAAAGCACACAGTTAATACTTTCCAGGTTAACCACTTTTATTAATGCAAGAGCACTGAATAAGATGCAGATTTTATTCTTCCCAAGGCACAATTTGTCTGCAGCAAGGTTAAAAAGATGGGAGATGGAAACTTTGATCAGATGGATTGCCTGATCTAGAATTACAAACTGAATGTTAAGAAAATACACTGGGCTCTCAGTAACTGTTTTCATTCAACAGATCCAGTAGTTGCAATCGAACAATCACCAGTACTTATATGTTATCTACTGCTAATTTAAATGATATAAGAAACCACTTATTTTCTATTTATCTATATACAGATACAGCCACTTAAACAACACATCTTATTTTACTCCCAGAAAAAATTGCACAGCCTTGATTAACCGCTCCTGGAACAGGTTGATTTATGTCACAGCTGGCGCCTTCGTATACACACTTCGCCTGGATTTACTTGGTCTTAACACAGGTTTTGTACTCAAATTGAATACATAACAGTTAAAGAATAGCCCTGATTAAATTAACATCTCACTTGGGCAAGAATCTGGACTTCAGAGGTCCCGAGTTAAAAAAACGATTGTTCAGAACGAGTGATGAAATCTATGTGGTGAAAATGCAAGCTGTGGCAACAATCACCTCGATATCTCAGAGTATCAAGCTGTCTCAGGGCATAAAGTGTTTCAAATCATAAATGAATTGGAAAAACAGCTAATATCTCACCAGACTGAGCCTCATTGATTTTACCCTCAGAGCATGAAAAAAAGAGAAAATCACTTTGCAAGCAGCATGAAGCCCGAGTCTGTGGGCTTAGTAACTTAACCTTGAGGTGTTGAATAATTTTTCCGTCATTTGATGTGATTCTTGGTGCCTTAGCCGAGGACTGAAGACCACACATAAGCCTATTTGGTGGTATCAAACAGGTGATTTAGAGAAAAGAAGCGGTAAAGTCAGGCTGCTTCTGACCTGTAATAAAAATAGTAGTTCAAAAAGTAACCGAGGAATAAAAAACTGGGAGAGACAAAAAAAATGCAAATAAAAATAACGGCTATGGAACATGGACTGAAATCCTCACTGTTAGCAGCTTTTTAGAAAGAACAGTGAAACAAATCCCTCTGTGGGAAAATGTGTTCTTCTGCCAGAGCTAATGAAACACAGGCAATCTTGACAAAAGGAGTGGAACTTCAGTTCTCTACAGACAGTCTGTGAGCTAATATCTATTACAGATTACAGTGGTTAAGTTGTATAAACCTCACATAAATGCATTCCATTGTTTCTATAGTATCTGGTGCAAAAAGGAGAGGGCAGAGCAGAGGACTCATTTTGAGAAGAGCTACTGTAGGTAAGATGCAGCAGGCTATCTCTCAAACTAGCCAGTGTACTCTACTTTATTAATTCTCTACTTCTACTTCACCACAATATAAAGCAAAATATTGTACTTTTGATGATTATTTTAACTTTACAGCTTAAAATTTGACATTAAAAAGCAATATGTGGACCTACGTGACACCAGAGAAATTAAACAAGTATAACAGTGTGATCCCAGACCTGTGTGTCAGATGGGGGCAGGGGCAAGGGGCCACTTTTGTTTGGGAATGCGACAAAGTGAAAGAGTTCTGGCAAGAGATTAAACAAGAACATATCGGGCATACAATTAATACTGGACTCAGAGTTTTTCATTCTAGTTTACATCCTGACAAACATCTTGCATCCAAGAAAGACTCACTCTCTTGGAAAAAGACCGGTAAACCAAAGTTCTTTAACTGTATTGAAGAGTTATCCTTAACTCTACCTCTGGATAAGATGACATACATCAGTAAAGGGAAACAGTCAGTCTTTGGAATCATTTGGGGTCCTTTTTAACAATATATGGAGAATGGTGATTTAAGTACAGTGATGAATGTGGTGGGCGAGTTGTAAATATATATATATATATGTGATCCTCTCCATTTGCCTGACTTATTGGAACTTCGATTGATACTTGATTGTGCTTTTGTGTTCCATGTGAACTATGTCTTTGAGTTTGATACAAGGTACAAACAATGAAAGCATGACATGAATATAACAATACGGGAACCCTCTTTGGAAAAGAGAGAAACCTTTTTTTCCATGTATAATTTCTAATAATAATAATAATAATAATTAGGATTATTATTGTTGTTTACACTTTGTAATCTCTAAAATGTCTGACAAGTAAGGTGAGACTTCAATTTGTCATTGGATCTGTGTGCTCTTGAGATTCTTCTGGACGAGAACACAGTTGCTCTCCAGTTCTTGTAAGGTATTTGAAAATTGATAAAGATATTGCTAGGAAAAAAAGCAGTATGTGAGATTATACAACACGATATAAAGCAGATAAAATGGACTCTTCCTCAGCAATACCTCAAAGTAACAATGACTGATCAACAATAAAACACTTAAAAGACCAATTCTGCAAAATGACTGCTTTTACTTTTGCTACTACATTTTGAAAATGATACTTTCCTACTTCCACTTAAGTCAGTATTTTTACATTTTGGTTTTACTACTTGGTTAATGCTACCTGGTTCGAACCCTTGGGTGGGAGAGCCCCCCTGTGACAGTGTGGGTGTCCTCTCCAGGTGCTCCAGCTTCCTCCCACGGTCCAAAGACATGCAGGTTAGCTGGTGACTCTAAATTGCCTATAAATGCCTCTAAATTGTGAATGAGAGTGTATCATCTCGTCACATGATCAAACAAAGACATGATAATCAACATCATACATTTTAGAGTGGTCATCATTTTATATCTGTAAATGACAAAAATAGCAAACAAAATAAGAAATTATTTATTTAATTTAATGATTTTAATACGTTATTCATAGTTTATGGAGAATAGGCATATCATTTTTGCAAAACAAAACAAGACGGATGATATGTCTGCCTTTTTGAAGGGCATATATAGCGAGTGGCACCATTTTTAATTTAACGAGAGTTCATCTTTTAACACAAGTATCCACGCTGCTGGAGGGCCCACTCTCTCTATGGGCCCCCACACCTCATGGACCCCAGTGCAACTGCACCGCCTGCCCTGTCCAAACCACAGTTATGTTTTGGCATAAAACACCCAGTTTTAGTGGCACAGTCATGACTGTAGATGTTGTGATGACTCGCTAAAAAACAACAACCACTTTTGTTGTTTACCAGTCTTTAACAGTGGTCTGCAGCTCGGCCCTCCCACGCCATCCACCATGCCCTCCACCTCATGATGACAACGTCAGGTAATATACATGCAATCAGGACTATGCCACTTTTGAACTGCTGATATGATATGGATGGAATGCACACATGTAATGTATACATGGTTTGCAGAAACATCCAGTGCTAACATTTTGTTGTGGCAATTGGGTAGTTTCTAAAGTTTAGACCAGTGGTTCCCAACTGGTGGGTTGTGGTCCAAAAGTTGGTCGCTGGCCCATTCTGAATGGACCGCAAGTGACTCACAACTGTGTCAAGTTTAAGAAAAAAACAACAACAAAAAAACACTTTATTTTTATGTAAAATAAATTTCCAGCACAGAGCTTTTATTTTGAAGTGCTGTTTTCTGCTGTAGAGTGAGTGACTAATGGACAGCTGCTTGAAAGAGACAGCAAACTAGCTCAACAACATGGCCAAAGGAAAGTGTGGTGCTGAATATATTAAACTGTGGGACCTCGAACTAATGACTCAGGAAAAAACTGGGAACCACTGCATTAGACAACATCTGCCAATGTCCTTATGATGAGCTGAGACTGATACAGAGCAACTTCAGCCTCAACTCAAACCATTACGATGCAGTCAGAGTGCCACAGGCATTTAGGGCATTACATGAAAACTATCCTGAATTATTATATTTGCAAACTTGTACTTTGCAATGATATATCAGTGAGTATCCTGCACATATGTATTTATATATCAATGCATGCATTACCATTGAGTCAGCATGTAAATATCCAAACACATTTCTGTACATATGGCACATCCATTATTAAATACAGTATGTTCTTATAGATTATAAACCACAACTATTTGCCCTTGAAGAGTTGTCAGATTTTTTTTTCTGTGCTTACAGTGTGTTAGCAATGCAGCTGAATGCATTTAATGAGATGAATATATTCATTTAATGTTATTTATTCATCTGTTTATGCATATGCAATTAATGCAGTCATACATTTATTTATCGCACAGCTCCATATTAACACATTCTGTGCTTATATTCAATATTTTGAAGAGCAGATTTTATTTACGGTTGTATTACATATGACATGAAATGCAAGTTTCATGCTGCCCATATTTTTTTTACGTTTGCGCAGCTTCATAAGTCCCAATTACTCTTATTTTCCTACCTACATTTTGTTGTGTTATATTTTACTATATCCATATTTATTTCCACTGACACAAGTCAGCCTCCGCGGCACTCAGAAGCTCACTGAAGCTGGGTCCATCTTCGGTGACATCTGCCATCAGCAGTGCATGACTGTGGAGAAATCTGTTTAAATCTACAGGGCACTGTACTGAATGGTTCCCATTGATCTACATTTGCCTGACACTGTGACTGACAGAGCCAATCAGCCTATCATGGCCCTGGAGACGGACAGACACTCATTTACAGGTGAGATGGGGTGGGATGAGTTTGATTGATTGGCAGACTGTCACTGAGCCACTGGGGCATTACAAAAACCATCTCTGCACAGCAGGAGAGCAATATTATGTTGGTGTATGAGTGTGTATGAGCGTGTATGAGCGTGGTGATGCTTTTGCACGAGTGTGTATGTATGGATGTGTTTGCAAGTGCGGGTGGTCAGCCTTATACAGATTACCCATCGCACCTTGAGTGTGGTGACAGGTAAAGAACCAGGCTGTCAGGTTGGCCCAGCCCACATCCTCAAAGACTGGCAGAATTAAATAACCTATCAGGCAGAGCGACTCTGCCCGCAGGCTGCCAGGCCAGAATAATATACACTCTACGCATAGACATGGACCCACCAATGTGCACATATCCACACCCCCAAGATGTTTCTCTCCTGTGCCTATGTATTTATATAGTCTCTTACCAGAACCATTGCTCCCTCTGTTAAGGTCTCTTTTTCCACCTGCTCTCCCTCTCCGTCTTTTTCCCTCCCCCTCTCTATCCTGTGGTTCAGTGTGGGATTCAGCAGTGCCATTACTCAAACACAGCCTGTCAGTGCAGATAACAGTTGTTTGTTGTTTAACACTGTACAGAGAGCGGCACAGCAAGCCAGAATCTGGTAACATTTTTTTTTTTTTTTTTTTTTTTTGCATGATTTTACATTCAGCATTTCAAGGCTGGTTCCAACTGGCTTAAAGCCGCAAACTCACTCTTTTTTTTTTTTAAACTTCAAATGTATAGTCATATCATATCTCAGAAATCATAATTAATGGAGAGGAAATGTCTTTTATGTAAAAATGCCTGGTCAGCATATTTGGATACCCATCAAAGGGAAGAAAGGTTTCCTGAATAGCTTGATTTTTTCCCTCAGCTATTAACTACCTGTTTCACAGCTTCAGTCTATATTTGCTATACAGTATTTCTTTGGTTTGGCACACTGGATTTGTGCTCTGGTGGGGTGTCAGTGTGACGAGGTTTTAAATTACCTTGTTATCCCTAGACATCTACTGCCCTCACGTGGCCGAGATGTGTATGTCTCAGCAGGAGCGACCCCACAGCCTCCTGAACAGACAGACAGGACAGAGGCATTTTAGAGACAGTGAGGCTGTAGTGTCAAAGACAAGTTGCCTTAACTATGCTTTCGATACAGTGCCATGTGTTTTGCTCAGCTTGTGTAGGTAAAACAAAAATTCTAAAAACAGACTGTACACCACCTGTCCAGCACCAAACAGCAGACAGACAAAGTAAGCGACTGGCTGGTGAACATAGTGGAGTATTTAGCAGCTAAAGAGCCAGATATATCCCTCAGGAGTTGATGGGAAAAAAGACAGACTTATGTTGCTCAGTATCTGCACTGTGTGTGAATAAGCATTTTTTAAGCCTCAGGGCCATAATCACCTATTGAGCATATTAGGGGGAGGCATTTTCAATCTATACCCCCTGCAACCCTGACCCTTTTTAATGATTATAACAGTGGAAAAAAAGACCGACCCTGCTGTACAGGAACCAGTGAAGGGAAGCAGGGACACTTTGCTGATTTTCAACCAGCTGTGTGTCATTGCAGTGTGTGCAGTGTGCATTTTCCTTGGAGATCCTGGCAGCTGCACGGGGGCGAAGCCAAACACTGTTCATCTGCACACACTGCGATGCCACACAGCTGGTTCAATATTGTTGAAGTTTCCCTTTATATTCATTGTCTTGTGTGGCGATCAGCAGTGATGCGGTGGTTCACTTTTACACTGTGATCTGTAGCCTATAGTTCGGCTTTAGCTTCTAACTATCTTTGTCTTTTTAACCTGTTGTTGCTGCTGAGTCAGTTTGACATCCTGGATATATCCTTCAAACACAGACTGTAGACCCCTCTGTCTGATTGTCTCTGGAATCACTGTTTCATTTCTCCAAAAATATGATAATATTTCTTCAGGGAGTGCAGTTAGTTACAGTGTGAGCTCCATGCTTACTGTGACAGATTGTCGGACCGTTACAAAGGGGCAGGGCTTAGCAAAAGGTCAATTCCCCTAGGAGAAACTTTTAGAAACTTTACAGCTAAACAGGCAATTTAAGAGAAATTTGAAACAAAACTCTCAGATTAGGGGCTCTCAAAGTTTTAATCACTGAATGCTATTTTAGGGAGCCTCACAGGAAAAGTGCACATAGTATGACTTTTTTTTTTTTTTTTTTTTTTTTTTTTTTTTACATCCCCTGACACCTGAGCTTTAGCTTGGTATGCATTTTTTAATTTCCATTTAGCTATCTGGGATTAGTAGGACCTGATAAGTATAAAAAAAACTATAAATTGTCTTTGAACAGTAAGTGGTTTTTGAAAAAATCACGTCCTCATATGGGGACATGAGTTTATTTAAATAGTCACATGTGAGTAATAAAGTATAGAACAGTTTGTTTCAATGCATGGACACTGTTGTGCAAAAACAAAATAAGGAGCATTGGAATATTTGTTCAATGTTTTGTAACTCTGTGGGTTAAGGGTCACTGTTCAAGTCTTAAAATGTTCAAAGCTGTTCATTTCAATGCATGAACATGGCTGTGTAAAGACAAAATTGCAAATAAAACAACATATCTAAAAGTCTTGTTACTTGTTCATTTTGGAACTCTTGATGAATTTTTCCTTGCTCCATACTCCAAGTTAGGAATGTCCTTTTTGTCTATAGGAACAGTCTGTCGCATGAAATAAAGACCCAATGTCCTGAGATGAGTACTTCCGAAATACAAATGTCTGAGCTTGTTACTATTGCTAAAATTGGTCAAATTGTATGCAATATTTAACTACAAGCATATTTGGGGTGCCGTTTGTAAAGTGTCTCACGCTGAAAATAACATCAACATTTTGCCACATTTACCTTCAAACAATGTTTAAAAAAGTGAATTTTTTAACGTCACCTTTTACCACATTTACAGCAATATTTGTTAACTTAGAAATATATTAAATAGTTAAATCTAAATATTAAATGTAGCACCTAAATGTTAAATGTTAAATCTAAATATTAAATCTAAATCTAAATGTTAAATCTAAATGCTAAATTTAAATCTAAATATTAAATCTAAATCTAAATACTAAATCTAAATCTAAATGTTAAATCTAAATCTCGAGCTTTTATTTTGGTACTTCCGGTGACCGGCAGTGTGAATTTGCATATTAGCTAAATATTTAGTTTCACCCAGAACATTTAGATTTAACATTTAACATTTATATTTATATTTAGCATTTATATTTATATTTATATTTATATTTAGCATTTAGGACCTGTCCAGGGTGTACCCCGCCTCTCGCCCGATGTAGCTGGGATAGGCTCCAGCCCCCCCGCGACCCTCAAGAGGATGAAGCGGTTAGAAGATGAAGATTTAGCATTTAGATTTAACATTTATATTTATATTTATATTTAATATTTAGATTTATATTTATATTTAGCATTTAAATTTAACATTTAGATTTAGATTTAGATTTAATATTTAGATTTAACATTTAACATTTAGGTGCCACATTTAATATTTAGATTTAACTATTTAATATATTTCTAAGTTAACAAATATTGCTGCAAATGTGGTAAAAGGTGACGTTAAAAAATTCACAATACTTTTTTAAACATTGTTTGAAGCTAAATGTGGCAAAATGTTGATGTTATTTTCAGTGTGAGACACTTTACAAACGGTACTCCTTAAGCATAAACCTCGTCCACTTTTATGTCAGGATCAGCATGTATCATAATGTATGATGGCCTTACTACCACTAGACGGTGCATAAAAGTGTCCACAAATGAAGACAACAGGTCTAAGCTAAGCAGAAAGAAGTATAAGGGTGGGGGGGTGGGGGGTGCTAAGTTCACTACATTAACTGTTCACAGCTTACTGACCCAAATGGCTAGAAAAAAATAAATATTGCAGGTCTAAATAAAAGTATTCACTCAATCATTTGAAAAGCAGTGAGCTGTATTTGAGGCTACAAACTGTCATTGTGTGGTTAAGGTGCAGCATGGGTCTCCCAGCATCTCCTGCACAAATAAATCAACTCAGCTGCTATCACTAACTGTGTGGTAAGGACACTGTGACCAGACTCTGTTGATGAATAGTCGCTCAAACTGTATGAACCGGTGTTTGTTTGCAGCGTCTCTCACTGGGTGGTCCGGGTTCAGTGACAAAGTTTCGTGGGAGAGGAAGCATGCGGTATTACAGTTTCCTCTCTGTGGACCTGACAGTACGGTTTGGTGTGTGAGTGCGTGTGTGTTATTGATGTGCTGTTGACATGTTTCTGTGTGGCTAGTCACGCTCCAGTGGAACCTGTTCCTGCAACACACCTGTTGCTGACACTGCCAAAAAGATAATGTTCTCTCTATATCCGAAAAAACAGCAGGGATTACAGTGGAATAAAAGATGATAGTTTTGGTGAGTCTTTTTATTTACATACCTTTAACCCCCCTCTCTTCCTCTCTCTCTTCCTCTGCTATGTTTCTTTTAACACTGAGAAATGCTGAGCTGAAACCAAAAGTCAACCTGGGACATAATTGAACAGTTGTGAAAAGAAGGGAGCAGGCCAACAATTCAGATGATACTACACCATGTAGACCATTAGCCAGCATGTCTACTGACACATTCTGCCACCACATATATTCTCGCTTTCATGTTATTACTCATGTCCAGGCGGCTGCAGACTGGTCCTTGTGCGTTTAGATTATTTTGGAGCCCAAGCTGTTTTATCAAGCACACGAGTCCCCGAATGAGCTTCCCACCTTGGGTTTGGCAAATAACATTTCCCGTGAACTCCCCGGGATAATAACTTCAGCACCAGGAGATGATTTTTAACATAATAAATGGAGAGTTAGACAGACAGAGAGAAGAAGGTATGTGGGGAAACTGCTCAGCCAGGCTAAATTCTAAACCGGCTCTTTTGACACATGTGAACTTGAAAACAGATACAGATTTCAACAATCTATTGTTTAAACTAACTGAATGATAAATGCAGTGTCAAGTTAAAACCACTAGATGGCAGTAATACAACACTAAGGCAATATGACTTGAGTGACGGGCAGCCATTTATGTTCATATTAAATGTTAACACTTGCAGCAAAGATTACCAGACAAGTTGGAGTCTATATTCTGCATTGTTCTAACATTTCAGAGATGTATGCATTGTGATTTCTGTGTTTGAGCGGAGACAATGACTTCAGTCTCTGGGTAATTCTATTCTGTGAAGTTAATTAACGGCAAAAAGAGAGCTTTGCACACTCTCTTTGCATACTGTATCATTATCAATTAGCATATATGAGTCCAAGAGCTTTACACACGTTCTCAGAGCCATCCATGGACCAATAACAATTCCCCCTAATGCTTTTTGCCAAGTATTCTCTTCCGATTACAATCTTTGCTCCATTCCCAGAGTGTTAAGGGGAGGATTTCAGGGGAAAACAAAAATTCAAACAGATGATAATACATTTAAGTAAGGCTATTTCACAAGTTGTTGCTTGCTCTTATCTTCAAAGAAAACACATTACATCATTTGACTTTCTAGAGAAAACATAGAAGGGGCAGTAGGTCAAAGGGAAGCTGTGCCCATTTGTAAAATCATACAGTCTGATTAGTAAACATGGACACTTCTCTCCCCAAACCAAAAACTAGGGTGCTAAAACTCAAATTTTTGATGTTGTCAAGTATAAAGTCTGGGACTGCTCTATAGACAATGAATTTGGGAAGATCTTAGAAATGACTCAGAACATTTTCTGCCTCAGAACTGAGAAGAAGACAATAAAAAAAAGCTCATTTGGGTATAATAAGAGAAAACAGACATTCTGCGGCTTCCACAAAATCAGGCTATCATTCACTGACTATGAAGCAGCCCTAGACTTTGTACTTGATGACAGCACAAGTTTGAGACAAGAGAGTAGCTCATGTTCACGAATATTGATTGATCTTTTCTAGGTCATGGAAATAACACACTAATTTAGCTGGTGTTCCCCTTTAAAGGAGCGCATGCTGTTTTTGGCCGTGCTATACAGTGTTGTAGGGTTGACGTTTATTTGTAGGTCAACACGAGACTTAGCATCACTTTGGTTCCCTTGACAAAAAGTCATCTCTATTTTTCCATTGGATTTTGGATAACTGCTCAGCAAGATCATCTTCTTAAATGACTTTAACGATTTTCAAAGCGTAAATGAAATTGCCAGAAGTAAAACAAACTACACAACAGTCACATGGTTTCAACATTACATCACAACAAGGCTATAAAGCTGTAAAGCTGTGTTTGGCGTGATGATGCACCGTAGTCTCATTTAGCCATGTCTCAGCAACAATATTTTTTAAAGAAACATCAAGGCTTCTATTTTTACAAGTGTAGTATTTTATATCCTAAAACAAAAATATCTAACTACACACCCATTTAGAGGAAGAAGACATACTTTATTAATCCCCAGAGGGAAATTAACACATGTGCACAAACAGGACCTGCACATGCATTAAATGGAGAGATGTTAGAGTGAGAGGGCTGCCAATGGACAGGCACCCAGGCAGCTGGGAGTTTGGTGTGCACTTTGGCAGTGCCCGGGGGGCAATCTGGCATCTCTCCAGCTACCAGTCAATGCTACATACTTGGTCTGGACAGGAATTTGAACTAGCAGCCCAACCTAAGTCCCTATGGACTGAGCTATTGCTGTCCCAAACTGATCTGATCGCCTATACAGGGATCAATCCCATGACCTTGGCGTTATTAACACCATGCTCTAATCAACTGAGCTAACCAGCCTTAATTTAAAAGAGATTTATAAAATAGATGGATTAGATAGATAGATTTATAAAAACCTATTGACTTTGAGGCGATGAAGCTGGGAGTGTTAAAATGCTAACTTATTTCCAGGTTTTGGGACTCATTCCTGCACCACCACATAGTGCTAGTGCTCAAGGGATGACAATGTTGGAACTATTGGATATATTGACATGAAATTTTGTGCAGACATTCATGATTCCTAGAGGATGGCTCTCCGATAATAGGCTTTCTCTTCACCTTGGAAAGACTGAGTCCATTCTCTTCGGAACTAGACTCAAATTGAGAATTTCACCCAATTTTGAGGTAAAATTTGGGCAGTCAGTAATTACGGCACAAACAAAAGTTTACTACCTTGGATGTGTTATAGATAATATTTTGTCAGGAGATGATATGGCCATGAAAGCACACAATAAGATTACCAACAGAACAACATTTCTGGCAAGAAATGCAAATATACTGGATTTGGCAACTTTAAAATCCTTGGCTGGAGCATTAGTACTATGCCATTTTGACTATGCTGCCACCTTCTGGTATAGTGGCACTGCACAGTCTCTTAAAAACAAACTGCAGACTGCTCAAAACAAGTTAATTAGAGTTGTTTTGAAGCTGCATCCCCGCACTCATTTGGATTCAGTCCATTTCAAAATGATCAATTTCTTAAATGTGGAAAAAAGGGTGGTACAGATTAAAATGGGCATTGCCCACAAAATAGCTTTTAAAAATGCACCTCCCTACCTTGCTGACCTTTTCAATCCAGTGACAGCTACACACTCTCACGATACCAGAGGCAGCCAAACAAATTTTGTTCCCTTGAAATTTTAAACTAAGTTCAGGAAAAATACCTTTTCATACACTGCAGCTTGCCTGTGGTGTGATCTTCCAGTTTCTCTCAAATTAATCTCAAATGAGAGAAATTTTAATTTCAATCTTAGGAAAGATTCTGTGCTTTCTGGTTCCATAAAAAAAAATCACATGTTTTTAGGGGGTTGTTTGTTTTTAACTATGCCACTCTTGCCTGTCATTGACACAATTGCCAGCTTTTATTGTCATCTAGGACCACAATGGCAATAAACCTTTGGGCTTTATTGTGTATTTTAATCCTCGACTATTTTTAATTAATGTATATGAAACTGATCTGCAGTTACTCATGTATGTTTTTTAATTGTTGTCAAAATAAACCTACCTACCTAAACCTACTGACTTCAGCAATACACTGACTTTTCATCTAGTGCCACCTTGATGTCCACATTTATGTTTGTGAGTGAAATGACTTGTGAATAAGTGCAGAGATAGCTTTGAAATTTTGCTGACATTCCTTTCCCCCATCTGGATGATTGTTATCACTTTGGTGATCCCTTTATGTAACTCTAGCACAATCATCAGGTCAAAATTTCAGTTACATATATGCAAAACTATACTGGCATCCCCACCAGTTTTAGCTGTACTTTGTATTTCGTGCAAATTAGCAAATGCTGAGCAGCTAAATCACTGAAGAAAGTAGGTGAACATGGTAAATGTTACACTTTCTTCAAGTAAACATGTTAGCTTTATCATTGTGGGTATATTAGCATGATGATGTTTGTATTTAGCTGAAGTACAGCCTCACAGAGCTGAGTTGAGACATGATGAGCACTTCAGCTGTTCTCTTTGAGCTTGCAAAATAAAATAAAGAAATACATAACGATTACAAATAAGATTTGCAATCCAATGGGACGTGTGAATTATTCATTAATAACTTGTAAAAGCTCAGTGTATTATGATCCAAGCATCCTCCTCCAGTGAAGGGCTGTATATGTGATCTCCAGCTGAAATGACTCAGCATCATTTGCTTATGTGCAGGGAGCCAATTCCTACAAATGTATTTCAGGTGAAATTACCACAAAGCTTTCAGTTAACTAGAAAGCATGTCGTGCTCAAGTAACTTACTGAGGAAACAATGGCAATTAGTAGAGCAGTCAGACAAAGACTTCCTTTGTTTGACCGTAGCCTACATTGCCTACATCATGCAGACATAACTATGTGTGAAATTCTTCCTGGCTGAATGCTTATCAGGAAAACGTCCGCTTCCTGATAAAATCTGCACCCCTTTCCAATAATGCAAAGGGGAGGAGGGAGAGCAGGAAATATCAGCCGATGCAGAGGAAGATGCTGTGCTCCACTGCAATTGGCTGCTTGAAAGTCGGCAGCCTGCCATAAATCAACACTTAACGTTTAGGAGGCTGGAGGATTCTGGGAAAGCGTGTGACACAACAGCCGGCAAAACAGCTTAAATAATCACTCCTAGGTTTTGTTGTGGATATTACTAGAAACTGCTGGCCGAACCCCATCACAGCAAGATTCATAATCATTGTTCCAGGAAGAGAGCGGAGCAGAACGACTTCTGACTGTGGTTGGATGTCATTAGACCAATTTCCACATCAAAGTAATTATTGCATTATTACAGTATATGGTTCCTGAGACCGGTGTGGGTCTAATAGGTTGTTATTTAGCTGTGAGAGGCTGAGTCCTCGAAAAGCGGACTAGAGTGCAGTAGGGCTGGTCTTTCCATCTTCCTACAAGAGGATTATTCATCTGCTTGAAATGTAAAATATGCTGTGCTGTGGTGTTGCAGCTGAATGTTTTGGGTGTGTGTTTTTATGAACATTGGAGAACTACTCCACTTTGACCAGCAGATGTCAGCAGATACTTGTAATCACATGACTAAGTTGAGCTGAACGGGTGCTTTCTGAAATGGACCATGATTGCATTTTCGTTGGGAAAGCTGCTAGCATTACCATTCCTTACATCATGTAATGAATGCTAATATTTCACCCGAGCTCTGAGCTGCAGCGGGCGATGCTAGAGTCTTCTAGAAGTTTGCGGTGGTTTTCAAGCCTGGTTTAATGGGCAGATTATAGATCAGCCTCTAATAGGTTTCCCATCTCTGCTTCTCCCATCAAGTGTTACAAAACACTCTCCTGGCTAATAACGTCTGCATGTTTCACTTTGGATGTTTATCTGACAACTGATACGGACGACTCATGCCAGGGTGATCTATTTCAGCATGTTTGAGGGGCTGCACTCATGTTACATGACTGATGGCATGTTGCGACATGTTTTGCCTTCAGTATTGTGCATCCCTTCACAGCAGCAATCACACCCAATCTGCTTTGATCGAACTCTCTGCAGCACATGACAAGTTCAGGGGTGAAAAGTGAGACCAGAGTGCTGTCTTGTCACATGCCGTCGCCTGACTATGAAGGACGGGCGAGGGGACACAGGGTGCTGTTGTTACAGTGGGCGATCAGTAGTTGCATTAGTTAGAGCTGCTTTTTACAGGGAGTCATGTGGTGTTGGTATGCAGTGGTGGAACGTCCAGCTCTGGAGGTATGGCATGCATCGCTGTGACATCACTGGCCTGCTGACTATTTGGCTGCTGGAGAGGCTCGTCTGTGTCCGGAACTGTTGGTATTAGCTACCGAGTAAGGATGCAAAAAAAAAAACTGCGCACCAACTATGGCAAATTGTGGATTTCTGACCGACATGACTCATGTCTTCTCTAAACGCAACATTCAACTCCGAGTAGAGATGGGGGGTTTTATTATGTAACCTGTTAGTGTTGCCAGTGATGTTCTGTACAGTATCACCTCTCCTGTCTGAAGGGCAACCTCTTGTACAGTGTGTCCTGAAAAGACTCTATTAACACTGCCCCCCTCTCCCCCTGTCCAACACCTTCAACTATCTTGTCTGCCTTGGTTTCATGCCAACAGACCAAAGTTAATTCTCATGCATCTCCTCCCTTCGAAACGGCGGTGCTCCTCTATCCTTTTAACCGAGGGCTGTCCATAACCTGCAGGTAAAATCAATATGATACTTATAATCCCTCTTTTTGTAATGCCTCAGTGAACTGTTCAGTTCAGTAATGTTATTGTTGACTTTGCACATTTGGGAACAGCCTTCACCAGGAGGCTAAAATCCAATCTATCCTTATAAAGGTCACTGTGAAACAGCGCTTACAACCGGAGCTCCAATATCCTTAAGGTGGAGTTCAACTAATTGCCACAGCTTTTATCTATTAAACATTTACATTTAGTATTTAGTAGAGCCAGCAGTGGCTTTATAAACTGTGCAGATGTAGGTCATGAAGCCTATGCATAGGGACCCGTGTAAGAGCGCGGAACACCAAAGCATACCTGTTGATATTTCCGAGCAGCACTGAGGGACAGGGTGTGAGAAGGGACGTGAGAGCATATGGATTCTTCTCGTTTCATCTGCCGTGTGCAACACAGCCAGGCACCTGTTTACAGTATGTGCATGCAAACCAGGAATGCGATGTGGAGACAAGCTGTACGCTACAGAGAACTCAGCCTTACAGTAACAACAAATAGCTGTGTCGAATTTCAGTTCACCAAGGTAGTCGGTGTATTGTCTGACTGCGCTGTATTGTGTGTCAGGAGGAAAGCTCAGAACATTTCCCATCACTGCCTCTCCTCTCTCTCTGGATGAACGTTGAAAAATTAGCGCCGCTTCAACTTGCAAAGAGCAGCTACAGATTACAGGTGCTAAACATCTGAGATAAGGAGGGCTTTTCTGCAGATACTCTTACTTGGTATCGAGATTATAGTAATGAATGTTCTGATTTGGGCTTTTAATCATTACTCAGTCCCTAGTGACCTTTTCTTGCTGCTCCTTACAGTAAAGCATGACAGTTTTGCATGCTTTTGCCTTTGAAATGATACAAACATCCCTTTAGGTCCTCTGAGGATAAAGCTGTGCACCCTTTCACCGCGTTGAAAAAACCCCCATTTCATGTACCAAATACTTTCACCTCCCCCACACTAAGAGTGGGATGTGTTTACTGACTCAGAGTTGAGGTGGGCTTTCATTTCTGTTTGTAGTTTACATGCATGCTTTTTAATCAGCAGCGAGTGACGACAACCATCATACTGTACGCAGATACTCACATACACGGCATTCGCAAACATGCTAAGCCCACATGCAGTACACTGTTTCCATGTGAGCCGGAGAAGGCGCAGCGGGGGCCAGTCCGAGAGTGTGAGAGAGGAGAGAGGAGAGCAGAGGCAGAGGGAGGAGATGAGGTAAATAAATGGAACAAAGAAAACGGCGCAGGACATTCTGACCCAGAGGGAAGAGAATGGAACACGAGGCTAGAGTAACACTGTGTGTCTGCTTTGGCCCTTATGATGGTGCCCCATGCCAAGACTGTCAAAAGGTCGCAGGGACACAAGTGGTTGTGCACACTCCTATTAATGTTTCCATGCACACACAAACAGTGAAGCCAAATATGTACACGAAAACACACTTGAATAATCGTGCACACACACACGCACAAAAACTCACACTGTTAATGATGTTCTCCAAAGAGAGCAGGAAAGAAGATCAATAGCTATTAGAAAGCACTGTGAGGTCGTATTTCTCTCCCTTCCCTCTAATGCGTGCTGGCCATGATTTGTTTCAGTAAAAGCGCGCAGCCATTTCTTTTCATCTGGTCACTTGCTATTACGGTAACAACTAAATATTACCAGCAGCACATTTCCTATTCCTCAGTGCCCAGTAAGCTATATTTGCTTCATATCCCTAAGTGATGACAAGAAAGACTGAAGACTATATTTAACCATTTTAACAAGCAATAACCCTGGAAATCATTATTCCCATAAACATGACGACTATTTGGCCATTTATCGCAACAGCTCAGGAGAGTGTAAACAGGCGATACTACGGGTCCCAGACTCTGCGTGACTTCATTTCATAAATTGATTTACAGAGAGTGACTCTCAAAATAGCCACCCAGTGGAACAGGCTGTCTTAGTGGAGACATGTGTCTTTAACACATGTTCAAAAAAGGGACTTTATTAAGACGCCGTGCTGCTCCAACAAAATGCTTGGCAAATGGGATTTGGGGTCAGAGAACATTGTGGTATTGCCTACTCTCATGATGGGCAGTTTTTTGATAACACCACCTGCAGCTGGCTTCCCCTATTTGGTCAGTCTGTTATTTAGGCTGTGGAACAGAGGCCTATTTAAAGGGTTGCAAGATGGAGCGCAGCTGATTGGAGTATAATTGTAAGCGTGCTTGTGGGCGTGCCTCAGGAGCAGGAGGATGTTCTGTACATACAGCTACACTGAAGTTATGATTTACATATGCAGTGGCAGCCCAGTCGCCATAAGAACGAGGTGCCACAGGAAACGTACAGTCTGCATACAGTCTCTTTCAAAATAAATGCACTCTGTTGGTACAGTGCAACGAAAAGAAAAGAACAGAGTTTGGCTTTGCAATCATGCAGGAAGCAAACACCGGCCTCCCAGCTGAGAGTCAACGGTTGTTGGACCCATCCACCACCTATCCCGCCTATCCCAACTCTCATCCCCTTAACTTATGTTGTTTTCCCCCTGTGGTCCCCCTGATGCCACAGGCCAGATATCATGCTGACTTGAAAGGATGGCTTTTTTTGTCTGTGTCTGATGCTGGAAGTCACTGCCCAAGCACTGGTATTTAAACTTCAGAATGAGACTAAGTTGGGTACTCCGGCTTCCTCCCACAGTCCAAAGACATGCAGGTTAATTGGTGACTCTAAATTGTACGTAGGTGTGAATGTGAGCGTGAATGGTTGTCTGTTTCCATGTGTCAGCCTTGTGATGGTCTGGTGACCTGTCCAGGGTGTACCCCGCCTCTTGACCAGTGTCAGCTGGGATAGGCTCCAGCGCCCCCCATGAATGAATGAATGAATGCCGAGTGGTGCTTTAAACTCACGCCCCACAGAGGCATATTAAACTGCTATAAAAGGTGTCTTTATGCGTCAGCGTCTGATGCCGATATCACTGACAAAGCAGCAGTATTTGAAAATTTGGGGATGAGAACAGGCTGCGGATGCCATGTCGCCTATGCGAGACACCTGCTAAGCTACAGACAGCTGCAAACAACTACACGAGATGAATGAACAACAGAAACGGTTGTGATTTCTGTGTTTCCAGCATCTTTTTCGGCACCAAATGTGGGTGTTTTGTAGCGACCCGTTGCTTTTCCATTTACTTATCAGGCACAAAAAGTGGTTGTTTTTTACAAGACATCTTTGCCCAACATTTGCTGCATGTTAACGACATAAAAAAACTTGTTAAAACAGTAAGACTTGCAGACTGAGCATAGTTTGCAGCTCTATTAGGAGAAAGTGAGCAGTGCTGCAAAAATGAGAAATATGAACAGTGAAAACGCCTAAAGGCAGAGTTTTTAAAATACATACCAAGCATCCGGTCGTAGGTGTAAATACTCATTTCCATGCACAGTCATGCCTGAGTCATTTATATTTCACAACATTATAGTAAAGGAATGTAGTCAATATTTAGTGTCAGGCAACAGCTTCTAAATGCTGCAATCCTGCTCCGTAAACCTGGGGATGAACTTCACACACTCTTTCCAGCTCATGCCACATACACGGCAAAACCTCCCATCAAATAGCCAGAGTCTGTTTGCTACAGCGGCAAACCAGAGCTATGGGGGAAAGGTGGTTTGTGCTTGCACGTCACAGAGTCTGACACTCTCCGCATGTTAGTGTGGGTTTATCTGTTGTGTGCTGTTTCCTCCCACATTCAGAGGTAAAGCTAATCAGTTGAATTAGAAGAAAAAAAATGTTTGAAATCAGCCAATGTAGTAGCAATTTGAAATGTTGCTACCACATTGGCATCAAAAACATTGACACTGACATCAAAAATGCTTCTCAGTCTACTGTTTTGTGTAGTAAAGTAACAGAATAAAACACCATGTTCCTAAAAATGCCAAAAAAGATCACTAAAATAACTCAAGAGACTCTTGTCAAATCGTGCAATGCATAACAGAAATAGAGGAGCAAATCGTGGGTGGCAAAAAAGTGAAAAATAGCACAATGTGATAGCTCTCGAAGCTGCTCAGACAAGAATGAGAAATGAAAATGCAGTTTTACCAGCTTTTTATGACTTCTTCTCTTCAAAATAAAAATCTATACGACAGTCTTTGCTGCATTCCCCACTGGGACAAAACTGTGGTATCAGTATATGTTAGGAGTAGGTCAGCTTCCTCCTAACTCTTCCCACTATGAAAAAGCCACGTGCTGGACCGTCAATGGGAGGTGAAAGGTCAATCAGTAGCAGGCTGAGGGTCATCGGGTCAGAGGTAGGTCTCTGTGTTGTAATTGTGCCGTCCCCTGGGCTGTGTAAGAGGGGCTAGACAGCTGTCCTGTCCCATAAAGATACATTAACCCTGCCCTGGCTAAGTGCAAACTGGACCTCTTTTCTGTGAATGGCTTTTTAATGGCTGGAGTGGGAGTGGGATGATGGTCAGATAAAACACACACAACAAAAAGATCAGGCAGCTGTAATGGTGAAACATTTAGTTTACATAAATATAAAGTTGCACTGTAACACACCACTTCTTCTTCGTCTTGTGGCCCTTTTACGCTCCTATGAAGCGTCATAAACAAGAGTCCTGTGCATTGTGCGTCAATTACAGGGCGGTGCTGTGTGTCTGGTGCAGCTGTTATATCTCCCCAAAGGCAAGAGGATGAGAAAGGGACACAGGAGAGGGTCTCTGCCCTGTACTCTCTGCATCGTGCTGCTGCTGCTGCTGCTCTTCTCTGTCTCTGCCCACAGCTCAGGTTTCTCAGCCCACACGCCTGAATCACACAGTCACCCATGAAATACACATGTGTGCGCACTTGCACGCACACACACACACACACACACACACACACACACACACACACACACACACTCATATCCCCAGGAATGATTCATCATTACCCCCTCATTTCCCCAGGGAGCAGTGACTCAGGGTGAGAGGAGAAGAAAAAACACAGAAGAAAAGGACAGAACATAATACGGTGAAGAGAACAGAGAGCAGAGTCGAGTGGTGTAATGATGAGCAGTTTGGCCTTCAGTGCTTTGAGGAGGCAGCAGGCGCTCTGTGCAATAGAACTTCTGCTGAGCATGAGCTTCATGATGCACAATGACGGTCTTAGTCACCACGGCAACTGTTCTATTGAGCTCCATGGAGGGACATTCTCTGCAAGTGACATTTACCATTGTTTTAGACAGAACATGCTTCAGTCCCTTTGTGTCTTACATTGTTACGTCGGTGTCAATTTCTGGAATTTACATCAAGATAAAAAAACAAACAATCCAAAAAAAAAAAAAAAGCTTCCCAAAAGTTACAATGAATTTTTGGACGTCATCATGCAGCCTTTTTTCTTTCTTTCAATAGCTGCCTAGTATATATCAAACAAAAGTACATTTTGTTTTTGCAAGAGACTGCTTTATGCATTTCAATTTCTTCTTCCTAATAACCTGTACAAATCAAAAGCAGCATTTAAACCTGCAATGTTAAATCTATGTTGAGGCCTGGGGCTTAAAAAGCCTTACAGCAGTACTGAGAAGGGTCTAGCTGCAAGACTCCAGACTCAGGCCTACCTCCTCCATTGGACCCTTGAGTCCTCAGCTTAAAGACGGAAACAAGGGGATGACACGATACGATCACGACGCGATAGCATGCCTCATAGTTCATTAGTCTGAATGAGTCACACGACCTCCACCAGTTACACTACAATAAAAAATACAAGCTAAATATTTCAATATTTAACTGTAACTTATAAGTTAGGTAATGTTAATTATCATGGAATGTAGCTAACATTAGTATTGCAGCATAGCATACATACATGATGATATGTGCTGCTTAACATTATGTTATCTAACTAACCCTAAGACACAGCTGAGGTTAAGGGTGTTACTGGAGGAAGTCATGTGGCTTACATTATAATAGGCCTACTCATGCAGCAGTGTGAATGTGAGGCAGTGTTCTAACATTACAAAAATGAAGTATGAGTTCTGACTAAGGATAACAGTGCCTGGCTACCCCACGATTAAACTGACATAATGTTAGCTACAGCAGCTGTATGGGTAATCGCTTATTGTTAGTTAGCAAGTTAAGCGCAACCTGCTATCCCTCTGCCTCTCCATGCTGCTAGGACAGAGGTTCCCAAAAGTAGATTCCAGGTCCATTCTGAATGGACCGCGAGTGACTTGCAAATGTGTCAAGTTTTAAAAAAACTGCTGTTTCCTGTTGTAGAGTGAGCGAATAATAGACAGCTAAACACAGACAGCAAACTCGCTCAACGACATGGCCAAATGCAAGTATAAAGCTGATTATACAACAGTTAGTTCCAGCCCTGCAATCTGATTGGTCGAGAGACAGTAAAACCGTGACGATATTGGAGTACAACATCACGGTTATTTCACTGTGTATGTATCACTCTGCCTCACAGCTGATTGCAATCAACAATCAAATCAAAACTGACGATTAGTGTCAGTAGCCTATGTGTAAAGTTAGTCTTCTAATTAGGAGTCGGGCCCTAAAATATACCTTTTGTCTTGCTGGTCTGAGAGCTTGTTAAAAAGCTACTGGAAGCCATCCATGGAGAGCCTGTGGCCTCGTGCCTATGACCAAATCACAGCCGTGACAATATACGAGTATAACATCACTCCCTCTCGTGTGATATTGCTTAAATATATTAAACTTTTTGGACATTGAATTAATTACAAAGGAGAAATCATGACCCGTGGCTGGACCAGTTGGGAACCGCTGTGCAAGAACACTTTAGCCGGAAGACAGCTGACTGCAGGTTTGGAGATGGACAGCTGGCTAGCTTGCCAATTCCGCCATACTGTCATGCTAATTTGGTTACAGAAAATGAACCAAACAACTATAGGAAACTCTGCAGTTATTTCATTAGACTGAAATGACACAAAGTGAATAAACATTAGAGAATGTGTCGTGAATAGGACTTTAATACATTTACTCTTCCATGAACATTACTACTGCATGGGTCACAACAGATTCTCATTGCTGGCAGTAAAGACTATAACTCCCATGCCTCCACGTGACAAAGTCCAGTGTGTGTTGTTTGATTGACAGAACAGACCCCTAGTGGTGATCTCCACCATGGCTTCCAGCGCCTGAGCCTGGAGCTCTGCAGCAGAAAGCTATTGATAGCACCCACAAAAGTACCCTTGCATCAAAGGACTGAAACATTCAGCAGCTTTTTGTTATAAAAAACACTGCAATCATTTCGCAATACCATTGTTTTGCTTGAATTATGAAAGGTCAACATAGTGATGGTATTTTGTGGATTGATAGGTCGTCACGTGTACATTATAATCATGCAACAGTTCTGAAAGGTCATCATCGATGAATCAGGATCATAAGACAGGAAAAAGTTGTTCAGATTTGCCCTTTTGTCATGTTCAACAGCCAACAGAAATGTTTGCTAAAAAAAACACAGGGAATTTCTTTCATGCATGTACGTGCAGAACAGATGGCACATTGTGGTTAGATTAGTATCAGCGGAACAGAAGCTGCAGCGGAGTAATAATCACAATATCTACTTGCTGAGCAACTATGTGAGAACATGAAGGTCACACAAGTGAATAAAATGTTGCCCACAAATGGTACGGTGTTACTGTATTATCACACTGAAAGATAAGTGAAAGGTATCAGAACAAGTGTGTGTGGAAAATACCCAGCCATCCTGATTCAAACCCAAACTGAGTGACCAGTATTTCTTTGATTAAACTGAATTCTCTATGCATTGATATCCACTAACCCCCTCTTTAGAAGAATAGCAATGACCTTTCAATCCCTCCTGATCTAAGGATGGGAAATTATCTTCATAACTCTGTCTATTCTTCCGTCTCTTCCAAATGTTATGTAATGACGTCAGGTCTGTCCACTTATGAGAGGAGCTACTGCAGTTTCTAGCCAAGTGGTCCTAATTGCTGCAGCAACTGTATGACATGTCAGTGTGACCTTTTTCAACAGAGAAGCAGGGTGAGTCAGAGTGTGTAAAGTGCAGCATCTTAAACCATGGCCAGACCACATGGTGTGGCATTGAGAGAGAGAGGGAGAGAACCTCAGAGCAGTTAGGCGCATGACTCATTGGTTCTTTCTCTCTGGGATGCTTTCAGCCCTTTGTAGGTGTCTATATGTGGGATCGTCGGCGTGAGTGGTAGCATGTGGTGAGCCTGTTGGTGTGTGGATCGGCAGCATATAATGTCACTTATTTTCATGCACAAACAATCTGAAAAACAAGTTGAATCTCAAATTAAATGCATATAAATGCTAAATACCTAAGCCTATTTTATTGTGTTGAATGAACATGTAGTAATTAGTTGTGGAAGTTTCCAGATTTCCAGTTATCAACGACATGTAAGCACTCAAAACAACCTCAACGGCGGTGCCCATGATGTCTTGTTGTGAGAGAGAGTGCAGAGCAAAGTGGAGTTTCCTCAGCGGAGGAATCCCCCCTCGCTGCGACCTGGTTTCTGTATTTCTCACACATCTCGCACACACACACCCACACATACAGTACTACTTACAGTGCAGCTGTGTAGACTCCCTGACGACTGTTGTAATTTTTAATGCATGCACTGCAATATAATTTGCTTTGAATAAATAACATCTTTCTTCTCGGTTGTCAACTTCCTGCAGATATTACTAATATTACTATTGCACTTGTAAAGGTGAAATGTGTGTAACTCACTCTCTGAAGTGTTTAACCGTCAAGTTAGTTAAACATTTTCATGTTTTACAAAGTAACTGCCAAACCTAGTCTTAACTCGTATCTGTTACACAGATCTCAATGACATATTGGTGTCTACGTAGTGGCAGAGGGTCAAAACGACACAGGTCATCATTGGCTTGACCCCTCTAATGGAGTATGATGATCCCTGACCTCTGACCCATCTGCTCACACCAGTCATGGGCCCTATTGACTCAGTCAGCCAACACTTCGTCACATCAACCCTGAAGAAAAAGTGAAAACTGGCCCCGGATCAGCATCTGCGACTATGGTAGCCTCTTGCCCCTGCAGTCAGCGTGGCTGCCAGAGCGGAGGAAGCGAATGTGATGATTATCTGACTGACAGGAAACCCTTTTGTCTCCGGGGTTATCTGGCAGCCTGCAGAGGAGATGACGTAAGCACAGGAGGACAGAAAGGCCATTTCGCTGTCACTGTGGACAACTGTTACTAGTTTCCTGTAGATGCACCCACGAACAAAGTGACATTCACCTTCAAGCCTGCACAGAATAATAATAATGTGTTATTGTAATTTGGTATGCATGAGCAAGAGCACGACCTTCTGATGAGAAGATCATGCTACCTCAATGGAACTGATAAGAGTCACACTATTGCTTACCAAAAACGATGGCTGGCATTATCTCAAAGCATACTGCCGTGGTTTACCTTTAATCTTGCAGGTTACACTGATATTCTATTGACCCACAGCAGCATGCATCATAAGCCTGTATGATCTGTGTGCCAGAGGGCCTCATCTCTTTGGCTTTCTGCCTCTTCTATGTTCCCTCCAGTGTACGTCTGTGTCTCTCCCTCCTACTGTTACGTCTCTCTCCAGTCCCTCTTGTTCTTAATTGTCCTGCTGGTCTTGTTGTTTTATGTAGCACTTACGTAGCAGACATAAAATTTCACAGACATTATGAGTAATGGGACCCCACAGTGTATACAGACACTACCACGGTGGTCTAGCGTGTGCTCCACTTCACTGTATTCTCTGTTTTTCTGTGTGAGCTGAGTTCAGTAAGCAAAAGGCAGTGCAGGAGCTAATATATGTAAATATATATTCTGTTTGTCTTATGTAGAACAACATGATTTTATCAGTATTGGTGCATAACTTACACATGATGATGCAAGTTTTTGGTCTTACAGGACACCAAAGAACCAGATCCAGAATACATATTCAAATGCTACTGTAATTGCTTATCCTGGACAGGTCACCAGACTATCACAGGGCTGACACACAGAGACAGACAACCATTCACACTCACATTCACACCTACGGACAATTTAGAGTCACCAATTAACCTGCATGTCTTTGGACTGTGGGAGGAAGCTGGAGTACCCAGAGACACAGGGAGAACATGCAGACATGCACACAGAAGGACTCCGGCTGATGGGTGGATTTGGACCCCGATCCCTCTTGCAGTGAGGTGACAATGCTAACCACTGCACCGCCAGTTATATTTTCCACTAACACACTTGTACTGTAAACATAAAATACAAGAGTATTTTTTTATTGCATCTTGTATTCTTTCCAAACAAAGGTCTTATGAAAAATTTAGCCAGCTTAGACAATTTTGCAATTGTTGTACACCAAATTATTTCAGAGTTTCGTCCAACAATTTCTTGAAAAACTGACACTTTTAAATCATCTTAGCATGCAGGGTACATTACACATCCCAATCAGTACAAAAAATGTTTGCATTGTACCTTACTTTTGTACATTATTTTATAGTGGATATGTTGAAGCTTTACATTTGGCGTGCTTAGGTTTTGGAACAAATATCACTTGGTTATGGCGAGGAAAGGGTCATGTTTTGGCCGAAAATACCTGTATTTAGGGGCACAAAAGCCACTGGAAAAGCAGGGACGGATCAGTGAAAAAAAAAAAAAAAAAAAAAATCGAAATAGATTTGTGGTTCAAACCCTGCTCAAAAATGCTGCGATATGTTAATAAAAAAAAAGCACCCAGATTTGGTGCCAGAAAGCTGCTGGGAAACGCCGCGATCTGTCACTGAATATGCCCACGTCTGGTGCCACAAACTCCAGTGGAAATGCTACTAAAGGTTGTCAAAAACCAACAGGTGTTGCTGCTTGTTGGTCCCAAACAGTGGTCTGTCACATGTCACAACATCCAACCTCCCAATGACAAAATCAGCTCATATACACTGTCGCTTGATATGCCACTCATGAAATATACAAATCTAACATACCCACAGTCTCATTTTCCATTTCCCCAAGATCACACAGCTTACACAATCTGTTTTGCTCTTGAATATTTTCTCAGCAAACCTCAGTAGCTGGAGGCAGAATACCACTTCTTCATTGTGCAACTAATTATCTTTGGCTTGTGAATAATCATGACATATGATTCAGCTTCACCTGTATAGTGTACAGTGTATTCTTCCTCCCCCGTTAACCATTCAACTGTGCCTCCTGAGAGACTCCAAATGTGCGTCCATTGTTGTCTTTTACAATCAAACACATTTTGACATTTCAGAAAGATGTTCAATAATATGTCAACAAGCTGTTGGCCAAAAGATGACCTGTTTTTTCTGCTGTAGTAAAAGGGACTGCTCTTTGTTTACACATGTACTAATGTGACCACTCAGACACATGGGAGAGGGGGCCACTTGTTTGCGCGGTGAGTCTGTGTGCAGGTGTTTCTGAGAAGGGACTTATATGGGGCTGTTTGTGATTTTCAAAGCCACAGGGGCACCTTTTGTGTGTCTTTGTGTGTGTGTGTTTGTGTGTGGGAGGGAGGAGAGAGGTTTGTCTGGGTCTCTGTGTCTGCTGGTTCATCTACAATAATGTTGGATTACCGCATTTTGCTCTGGTTTGTCAGGTTTGGAGGTAGGCTAGACTTTGGGGTCTGTCGCTCCCCGCGCAAGATTTAGGGCGGCCCCTGATGTAGACCACAGCACCCACGCAGAACCAGAGCTAGACAACACAAGCTCTTCTGAGCAGCAGGGTGGGCTCATGTTCACAGAGTTCATCCCTCAACTGGAGGGCTGCTGCACGCATCTGCCATGCTGAAATGTGCTTATAAAACACAGAATCCTTGGCAGCATGTTTTGTCGCTGCCCCTCACCTCTGACCTCGATGAGATGTGCAAACAGTTTTACCACAAAAGATCAATAAAGTATCGCATTCAAGTTAATCCCTTTCTTTGAATTTCCCCCCTTCTGTAATCTCTTTGTCACATGCAGACGAGTAGAAACTCTCTGTTCATGTATCTGTCTGAAACACACGTCTGCAGCCGCGGCCTCAGCTGCCCCTCTAAGTTAATGAAATGGAGTGTTAAGACTGCAAGAGGGGATCTGCTGACTGCTGTGGCAGGTGGAAAGGCTCACTAATCCCATTAACTGAAAGTTCTTCATCTAATCATGCAAGACAGAAGGTGATAGTGGGATAGAAAGAAACAAAGAACAGGAAAACTGGAGTCTTTGTAGGGAGGCACATGCTGAGCCTCCTTTCAACTACAGTCATATATATAGATCTTTAAAAATGAGATGATAGCATCAATCTAAATGTAATTCAACCCATCTTCCTTTTAGGCTCATCCTTTATCCTCAGCTTGAATGCTTTGCAGCTCCCCACCCTGCAAGAGAAAACTTTAGATGTCGACTGCTGAAAGCATGAATTATATAAGTCAAAACTGAGCATAACATAAATAATCCAGCCAATCCACAGTGTTCAGCTGTAAACACGCCTGGGTTGTGTAAGGTCTCTCTCAGTCTATTAAAAAAAAAGGTTGCAGTAGGACATCACCCAGAGTGCCCGTGTCCTTAAAATACAGCTTTAGCAGCACAAACAGCTGAGGGCAGTTTATCTCTGCAGCTCTGATCTGCTTTCTTTACTCAGTCTGCCTCCAGAGCTGCAAACTGCATGTTAGCCGTCACTGTTTTCCATGTTGTTTGCGTGTGTGGGTGCAGGAATCCAACATGAAACGAGCCTTCTTGTGTGTTGGACTGTGCATGTTTAATCTGCAGCTGAGCGCTGTATGTCTGCCATGTGGTCACATGTCTGCATGCATGTTTTTTCTTTTTTCAACACTCAATTTAGAACAAAGAAGTCTAATTCT
This sequence comes from Epinephelus fuscoguttatus, assembly GCF_011397635.1. Taxonomy (NCBI): domain Eukaryota; kingdom Metazoa; phylum Chordata; class Actinopteri; order Perciformes; family Serranidae; genus Epinephelus; species Epinephelus fuscoguttatus. Next base: position 29,176,780 of record NC_064757.1, on the reverse strand, counting down.
ATGCTTTTCAGAGGATCTTGCTGTGCTGCACTAGAAAAAAAAAGTCAGTGTGTTTGCATCTGTGTGCTCATGCTGCTCTGGGCTTTTTGCTTTGTCTGATCTGATTTCAGGGACTGGCCGATGTACAGGTGTCTGGCACATAGTGACCTACTGCTGTAAGTGACAATTCATTCTTCACACACACCCGCAAACAGACTGTTAGCAAGTATACACACGCACACAGGGACACAGCTACACACACCCTCAGACAGATGGGTCACACACACCCACTGCTGAATTTCCATTCACTTGCACACGTATCCCTGCTCTGCCCAGACAGACGTTACACTGTCACTACAGACGGCGAGTTCATCGTGACAGGCAGGGGTGGCGAGTATCACAAATTGAAGGGTTTTAATCCAAAATCATAATGTTTCAATGTCAGTCAGCGCTTCAAAAATGACTATGTTTCATATTCCCACCAACTTCTAGTCTCTTTCTGTCTGAATGAAACTGATCCCCACCCTGCAAGGACTCCTGTACTGTGAGTCAAAGACAGACAAAACACTCATAGGAGTATCTGCAAATGACACAGCCATTGTGTCTCAACATTGTTGAAGCGCTAAACCAAACTTTTTAATGGGAAGAGATGCAGACAGACAGTCATACAGTTAAATAGGTGATAACTGTCTCATCCAGAGCCTGTTATTAGGCGCACCGCGACTGCCCAAGCTTGCATTTACCCAAACAATTACAGCCCTCAGTTACAGAACCTGCAGTCATAACTTGCAGTTTCTATTAGCATCTACAAATTACAAGATGGTCTGTCCAGGTACAGAGTTTAAAAAGTTTAGCAGATCGCAGCAACTATGAAAAGCTGATTATTTGATGATAGCTGACCCCTGTTTGACACCCGATCTCATTCATGTCCTGCAGCATGACTTGTGCTACATAACCACAATCACATGAGATGATTCCAAGACCAGCACAGAGTCTATTACGCTCCGACAGATTTAGGCGGTGCTACATTTAGAAATACTGATAGCCAGAGATGGAAACCACAAGATATGGTTAGCTAGAAATAGAAGGCATAGACACTTTAAAAAGGAACTGAGCATCCAGAAATAAACCCATCTAGGCTCGGTCAGAATAAAGCTCCCAGGAAAAGTACACAGTGAGACATCTTAGGGGATATTTCCTGTGCTGTCATCCACTTAAAGTAGCACTCATTCCTTCTCTGGCTGCCCTACATTCATGCTCTCCTGGCTGTCCCCCTACAGTACAGACAGATAATCCACAGAATTCAGGTGAGAGGTGGCTCACGTAGGATCTGGTTCTCTCTGGTTAGTTTGAGCAAAAGCAGAATCTAATCTTAACCTGTCGCTGTAAAAAGGACAGAGGAGAGCAGTTGCTGCTAATAGCGGTGTCCCTCTGTGCACGTAGGTGAATGTGCGCGTGGGCGATGTGTCCAGAGACTTTTAAACAGTAAATCACAGTACTTAATTACTGTCAGAAGGGAGCGCAATTGTGTGCATGTGTGTTCTGTCTGAGAGTGCAAATCATACGCTTACAGCACGTGCATAAATGTGTGCACATGATTAAGTCAGCACTCTGGCCTTTTGGCCTCCACGCTTCAATTTTGGCTTTGATTTGCTCAATCCACATGTGAACTAGAGAGATTTTGAGTACATTCCCAAGCAAAAGATGCATATTTACATGTAGGCCCCTTCCAGGTGACCTGTGCTGCAGTTCATTGAGGAAATCATTCGGTTGCTGACAGGAAACAACCCCATGCTGCATAAATGTATGGGTTTAAAGAACAGATGACAAACAGCAGTTCCAAACATCCCTACTGCAAATTGACTTCAGCATGATTCTTGTTTCCAGTAATTTCTTTATGTTTTCTTAACTATCATCATAAATGAAACATGATTGCAAAGACTGCAGAGAAGTCTGTCATGCTTATTTAAAGGTTCTCTATGTGATAGTCAGAGCATCAATATAGTTATAACTCATCAACCCCGCTTTGCAATACGCTCATACTGTGGTGACTGCTGATATCGGGAATGTGTCATCATGGACGCATAGCCAACACATTCTACTTCCAACTCGTCAGATGCCCATGCCTGGGCCCTACATGCCAAACTATGATGCTCTAGGTTCCCTTCCAACATCAGTTTTGAATGTTCAGGGACAGCATGTCAAGTTACGCTTCTTACATGCACTGTGTCTTTTCAAAGTAAACTTGTGTTTTTGCAGGAAATGCACAGTTTCTACTCATTAAGTGCATTCTCTTTTTTTAAAATAATCTTTGAACATGGGTAAAAAAAAAAAGTCTACTTCCTTGGGTTTAGGCAACAAAAGCACACAGTAAGGTCTAGTAAAACACATCATAATCAACATAATGCAGCGTCACCAAGAGACAATCTCCAGGGATGAGAAATGAAGCCGACTCAGTGAGGCTAAAAACAGAATTCATATGACATTTTTCAAAACAATTTTTTATGTCAGGGCTGCAGCACACTTGGATCACTACAGATGAGCATGTTGGAGATACTTTGTGGCTTCAATTTTGTGTCCTTGGATGTTAGTCTGGGGCGCCGTCTGCCATTGGTGTGCTAGCCGCTCCCCCCGCTGATCTCCGCAAGGGATGTGAGGACTCTAAAACTTCACCAGGGCCTCCATCGGCATATGGGTGAGTAGATAATGACTGAATTTTCATTTTTGGGTGCACTATCCCTTTAAGGCTCAAACTTATGCACAATCAAGGGGGGGGAGCTTTGATTGACAGGCTGTCTGTCAATAATGCCCTCCACTTCTCAGTCAGATCCACCCCTCGCTTCCACAGTACCAGCCTCCCACCCAAACTCAAGGCTTCAGAACGGGAGTCCACAAACCAATGGGTGATGTCACGGTAGCTTTGTCCATTATATTTGTGGTCTATGAGTGTCACGTGACGTACATGGCCAACGTAGGATGCTACACATTCTATATGCTACACATTCTAGGCCACAATGTAGTTCTTAAAATAACTACATCGACCTTTGGTTTTATACAGGACACAAACAGTGGTCTGCAGTTTGTTTAAACCACCCTCCCTTTGCAGACTTCCTCGCTTTTTATACTGCAGCAGTTGCTCAGAGTGTCAAAAAATGCCACCAACCAGTGTGTCTTATACTGCCTCTAAAGGGGGCCTCTGTGTGTCGGTATCAGACACCCAGGGCCACTGACCAAGCCTCTGTATTTCATAAGTTGGAAGTGAGACTGGGTTGGCGTAGCGCCCCCCTGGGATCACATCCTCCTGGATAGCATCCTTAGTTCTGTCAGCACTGGTGCCATATTAGTGCTGTTTATGAAGTTAGCACTGTTAGCTCCTAGGCACTCAGCCACCTCCATGTTGACAACCAAGCTCAGACAACTCATACGCTTTGAGTTTCACCCGTTCAACCCCTTTAAATTTACTAGAATTAGTTTTGTTTTGATCTCAGTGCCTCTAACCTTGGGGGGAAGATAGGTTATCAACACTATGTCTGGTAAACAACCTATATATAAGCTCAGTGCACATCTGATTTCAAGTCCTGGTGTTTTAAGTGTGAACCTAAATTAACTCAAAAAAGACAGCCCTGTGCTCGGACTGTGCAGCATTATTGATGTAAAACACTGATAGAGGCGATCTTTAAACTGCTCTGTCGCTTCCTCTCCCTGTTTCTTTCTCTTCTTTCTGTCAGCCTCCATCATTTGCTCTCTCTCTCTCTCATATACATATTGTTCACGTCCAGTCAGGCGCGTGAGATGGCTGTTTAGAGTGTCTCTGTTGTATCCTGCTGTTAATCCACTTCCCTCTGAAACACTTCCTTTTCCCTTCCCAGATATACTAACTGACATGCACTCACACAAACTCCCCCCTAACGCACCAAACACGCACCGAGCTCATACACACACACCCACACACACCCTGCAGACCTGAACCACTTATTCAAACTTCCCACACATCCAAGCGTGAACGTGTTTGCGCGTAGGTATATGTGTGCATGCGTTGGCGCTTTCAGAATTGTTTCATCTATGTGATATTTTTTCTCTCCTCCATCTTGCCCTCGACTTGTGTATCAGATACTGCATGACTAATAGCCTTACCTGCGTTTCAAATATCAATTCAAAATCTGCTCTCCCGGTGGTTTCGATCCACACGTTTGTGCAAAAACTACTAAGCGCAACAGAATGACTCAGCCCTGCCTGTTGCTCTCTACTTGCACACTCCGGATGTGAACAAATGCAAGGCTTTGCTCTATTTTCTTCAAATGAATCCACTTCTTCTGTTGCTCCCGTCTATTTTGAGCCACAGACATGCACACCTTTGTATACATGGATGTGGGTCAAATCAACCACTTGTACTGAATCTAGACCCGCTTGAGCATGGAAGCAGGTCAGTCGAACACTTATGTGCTGGCCCAGATATTTTAACCTACATCCCCTGTTTCTGTCTTTGTGGTAGATAATGGCGACAGGTGGAGAAAGCACTGAAGTCTGGGATATCACAAAGCTTTTGTCTTACTCTTTAGAGACCCCATGTACAAGACAAAGCAAAATATGTGAGCATATTGGATGTCAGGATGGATGGGCAACTGTGTTTTTCCACTCTTGCTTTACTGGTCTGCAATTCTGCAACACAGTTTTCCAAATGACTCTGACATCTCGCATGTTTTTTGCACAAGGTAACATCTCTCCTACTGTGACATGCAAATATCACAGTAAAGTGCAGTTAAGCTTGAGCAGTTTTCTACAGAGAAGGTATAGTCTTTGTCTTGCATGAATCACATATTAAAGAGGGCCTATATAGGTTCATACTTGCATTTAAGGTGTCTACTAAAACATGTATAGATGCTTCAGAAAAGCCACCTTCTGTCTGGAAAGGCTCAGTCTGCTTTATTGATGAACATCTCAGGGGTCTTCTGCATCTCGTCATCTCTGCCATGGATGTATAAAGAGAATGGGATACAGTGCTGGAGGCTGGGTCCCGTTCATTTGTATGAAAGTTGCTCAACGTTGTATGAAGCCAAAAAGTTCAATTGATGTGCATGAAATTTCCCAGATAATCAGCGAGACTCCTGCTGGCTGATGGCGCTACTTCCAGTTTAGCGCTCTGCTAACTAAAATGGAGCTAAAATGATTGAATCATGCAGCTCTTCCAGACATACCAAGTGTTATCGGACCAATTAGATCAAATTCTGATAGTGACGTAAGTCATTATGCAGTTTGTGATGCTCAAAAACATGTATCCAGTTATTTACAGAGGTCTCTTTTCCCATGTGAGTCAATGGGAAGAAGTATTTTTGGGCCATGTGGCATTACATGATGGATGATATTCCACTATTCAGCCATTATGAAAATTGGCTTCAAAGCTTGGCACACTTCCTGGGGGCCTGGACTCTGTACTGTCATTGCAGCTGGGAGAATGACTGTAACAGAGAACAGTGGCATGAAAAATTACCTTTAAAGGCTTTGAAACCCAATCAGGAATATGATCCAAAATTGGTGAGGGATATTAACAACACTGGAAACCAAGGTCCTGATATTAGCATGTAGCTAAATGTAGCAGTGATGTAAAGACTTGCAGTAGTGTGCCTGGTGCAGATGAGCACATACAGTAAATAAATCTGCCACAACCTGACCTTATCTTGCAGCCAAAGCCGAAAAACAGCTTGAAACAGAGTTTTCAGAACACCCTGAGGTTTCTGCTCCCAGGGGTTACTTTTACATAAGTTTAACTCATCACTTGAAACTTTGGCAACGTTTAATAGTAACATCCATCACTGTAACGTTTTGTATGAGATGAAAAAATAAGTAAAAGCATGATAGGCCCCCATTAAAGAAAGTGATAAAAGCACTCAGTGCTGGTGAAACTTTTGAAGCACGTTTGCAATGTTGCTCTACATGCACGACCTCCCCTTCTTCTGCAATTACTGCCTCAGACTTTACTGTACATAATAAAATCTTCTTGGTCAATTAGCGTGCTTAAAAGATGATTTAAGACAGCAGCTTCGGTAGCAGGGTAATCAAGACCAGAGAGAACTGCTCCTGTTTCAAGCCAGCACTGATTCTACCATTTCCAAAGCACTGGCAGTAGAATACTAAGAACTCCATGCCTGCCCTATAATACAGAGACACTGTAATTAGAGAGAAGAGGGGCTTTTAGATGCTGAATTGTCTTTTGAGGTAGTTCAAAGGCAAGCCACGGCAGCTGCACCGAGCACTGGAGGCACTGGGATATGAGCCTTAATGTGCAGTTGTTGTTTATTTCTGTGAAAGATTGTTTTTTCTTACTCTTTGAGAAATGCTGAGCACTGAAAGTTATTTATATAAAAACTGAAGAAAGATGCAATTTAGAATAAAATTAGGCTTCATCTTTATAGCACTACTGACAGTCCAGTGAATGCTGAATCTGCAAAAGCAGTCAGACTCAAATGATTTACCAGTGTCTCGTAACGCAGCAAATGAAGTTTTGGGTTTCCTGTTGACACCAATTATTGTTCAACAAATTTTCATACTTGCAGCAACTTCAACCTTTTGCAACTCTCTGAACAAGCCTGCAGCATGAGCCTGTCAATGCATTCCTTTACGCCTTTGAGCTCTTTCAGGAAAATTGCACATGTAACTGTTAATAAAACATGCAAGACAATTTTCAGACGATGAAATGCATGTTAAACGACAGATGTTCCCTGTTACTGAAATGAAGAAATATTCCATCCAGTCATACATTTAGCCATGCTCTTGAGTGTCTCGTGCATTAATAAAGTCATGCAGTAATACACATTCTTGAAGGAGGCCACACGGTTCAAGCAGTAAAAAAATTATCACATGGTTTTAATTTTCCTCATATACCGTCTGCATACAAGAGATGTTTCAGAACTCACCACATAAAAAGGATGTGAGCTTTATTTTTAACCAAACTCCAATGCTAATGAGGCCACGCTCACACATGTGTGTGTCTTACTCTTTCCTGACCCATTATGTTTATGGTCTGTACACGTGCAGAAGCAACATGCATGCAACAATTACTTGCTGCATACCTGAAAGTTTCTCCTCTCGCACCTCCTGAAAAAAAAAAAGCACAAGAGATGTGTCATTGTGAAAGTTCTGCTCCTCGGAGGGGAAAATCATGTTGCTACATGAGCAGTTCTGAAAATGCTTCGCTCTCAAAACAGTAGTGTCTTCAAATCCAGGCTGATCAGCTGTTTCTTTATATAGATCAGCCTGCTCTGAATCTGAGCTTCAACATGCTGGATTACTGCAGAGAGCTGAGAGTGAAACAGCAATTACAGGCAAACAGTGTGGTAACATGACTTGTGTGTGTAGCAGCGGGGCTTAGCGAGCAAGGGTTACACGAGGCCCTGCTATTTCACAATATGAGTTGTGGCACAAAATGAGACGTAGACTGATATGACATCTCGTTGGAGCTGTTTGCATCTGAGTAATATTCTTGCTCAAAGCCCTGTAGGGTTATGACTTTATTTTGTGTGTGATTACATTTGTAGATGTTGGTTCAGAGGGGTTGGTTTGGATTCCTCAACCGACAGTGAAAGTGCAGATGGGGAAAGTGACTTGATGATGCTGTCTGTTTACTGTCACTGCTGTTAAGGTGCTTTTCAGCAAGGCACTCAGCAGGCAGTCTGGAAGAAAACAAGAAAGCTATGAGATTGCAGATCTGAAGAAGTAATAGTTCTGATATTATGTCAAAGGCAATAGTGAGTGACTGTAGCGTCCAGTCTGCCCTCAGTCCAACATGACAGGCTGGAGGTAGAGCTGCCCTGAGGGTACACCCCCCCACCCCACCCCCCCCCCACCCCCACCCCCCCCCACCTCCACCCGCCTTGTTAGTGGCATAGTAATCACAAAGATGGCTGAAGCTCTTGGCAAGCGACCTTTATCACCAGTCCAACCACAAGCTTCCAGCAAGAAACCACGTTTAGAAAAGGAGAAAGAAGTAAAATAAGAATAAACAGTGTGGAGTGCTGTGGAGACAGCTCTCAGCGAGTAAAGAGAATAGGTTTATTTTAGACTGGCAAATGGCATCTAACATTCGATATTTCACCAAACTTAACTTAAGTGCAACTAATGACAACAAAAACTGTACAGAAAAAGATTCCAAATGCTGACAGTATATGGTTTTCATTTGGCTGCAGGGGCTTAAGTATAGACAGTGCAGGCAGTGTGATTGGGGCCAGTGAGGTGAGGAGGCCCATAGAGGGAGTGGGCCCTCTAACAATGTGTTGGGCAGAAAATGGGCCCTTAGGAGTGATTGCCACCGTAGAAATATGCCTATGTTCAAGGAAGAACAATCATTAAATTTAAAAAGGTGCCATTTGAATAAGGCACATATACACATTTCTGTCATGTTTTTCATTTTTCTTTTTGTAAAATGGTCAGTAGCATGTATTAAAAATATATATGCTTATTCTACATACACTACAAATGAACAATCGCTGTAACTACCTTACACCACTTTGTGGCTGTTTTCTTGCTACTATAGTCTTGCTAAAAATGAGCTAAGTGTAATGTAAATTATAGGCCAATGCCACATGTGTATAACTATGAGATAGCAGTGTTATTCTGACCTGTTTCAAATTTTGTGTATTGCCATTAGTTAGTAGTTGGCGTAGAGGTGAAATTCTGCCCTGCATTAGTTTGGAGCTTTGTTTTTTTCAATTCAATTCTATTCAACCTTTATTTTAACCCGGAAATACACTGAGGTAGGGACCTCATTTACAATGTAGCCAAGTAAAACAATATAAAATTAAAGCACAGACACATTAGAAAATCAAAGAGAAACTTACATAAATGGCGACAAGATGTAAAGAGCATTAAAACCACAATTAAAAATGCAAATAAATAAATAAATAAAAGCATCAAAGAAGAATGAAACTTGGTAAAATGTTGAACTCATTAATCAGGTAAAACGGGAACACCTAGAAGTAAAATATGATGCAGATAAAGATCTGAATTGCCCTGTGGATACAAATGAGGAAAGTTTTACATTGTTCTGCATGTCGTTCCACGTGGCTGGTGCACAATATGAAAAACTGGATTTTCCAAAGTCAGTAAAAACGGCTGGCATATGGAGTGTAATCCAATCACGTACTGAGTTTGGTAAGAGCTCTCATTAATAGAAAGCATTGAACTGATATAAGAAGGTAAAAGACCTGATTGCCAGAGAAAAATGTGGCATTCAACATTTCTGCTAATAACAGATACCTACATAATAAATTTGCATATTATTAGGTAGCGAATACGTTGAAACTTTACGCTGTGGCTAACATGTGGTTAGGTTTAGCCACAAAATCACTTGGTTATGGTTAGGAAAAGATCATGTTTTGGTTTGAAATATCCTGTTTGGGAGTCACAGTCCTGGAAGGTAAAGCAGCAATGTCTCTTCTGTTGGCGCTTTTTTGTATATTTTATTGTAATAATATTTGATGTCTTTGCCACAGAGGAAGAAAGCAAATAATACCATATTCTCCACAGCCTTTAATATAATCAGCTTATGTTACACAATCTACTGAAAGAATTTCCACAATCTCACCCACACAAATGCATTTAATGAAGTGTAAAGAATGCAGAATATGTGACAGAATTTAAAGCGCGTAAGTAGATAATCCTTATTATCATGTTTGTATGTGTGTAAGTATGCTGTCACTTACTTATACAGCAGTAAAAAACTGTGTGTTGAGGTATTGTTTTACAGTACTCAAACCATCTAGAGTCTGAACATGCAGAAGTGACGCATGATGACAGACATTTTTTTGCTGGATGTATGATATAACAATAGAGTGTTGCGTCTGTCTGTTATTTAAAAAACACACTTTTATTCTCCCCGCCCAACAGTCTGAATAACAAAGGGCCATAAGGTTAAAAAACATCAGCTCACCGGATTCCCTGATTCCAAAAATAGTCTCCATAAGCAGGTCTGTTGACTTGCTCACCATCCCTTTACCTCATCCATGACATCACTAGCCGTTTGCTAAAAACACAATACAGACTTTGTGATTTACTGGATCTATTTGTGTCACCGTGGCTAAAAAAAGGCGCTGCTGCTCTAAAAATAGAGAGTGTAAACCGTAAACAATAGGGGTAAGACTGCTGTTATTACAGAGCTCAGTCTCCCTCAGCACTGCCAAGATTACAGGGGTCAGGAGCACGGGGAGACTGAGAGGCATTATTGTTGCTGACGTGGTGCTTGTTGTCATAATGACTATGCAGAAAAAAAAAGACTCGGAAACAATCTACACCTGACCTTTAGTGCAGCAGGAAATCCCGCTACAGCTAAGGTTTGAATTTGCTTTTGGAAAGAATTCAAGCAGGTGGGGGAAATCTTTCTAAATATAGTCAAACAGGTCGAGCAATCCCACTGTTGTGCACATATAACCTGATCTGGGTAAAACTGTCATTCCCAGGACCTTGCTATTTATAGATTCAGGGGATTTCAAAGGGTAAAAACCCCTCTTGTGTTGAGGTGTTGTGTCTGTAGAGGCCCTGTCTGTCTCTCAGTGTCTGGAAGCAGAGAAGTATTGCTCCATGACGCCTTTCTCTTCTCTGCCTCACAACCAGACTCCCCTTCCTATTGGTCTTTTCTTTTATTCCCTGATAGCATCTCTCTCTATCCCTCTCAGCAGTGATATGCACACTCAGCTCCCAAACCCCACCTCTTTGTTTCCAGCTTAGGGCTATACTGCGTGTGATCTCTCGGACCAAATATGATCTTTTGAAGAGGCACTAAATTAATACTTTTTAACAACCGCTCCAAAATAATCCTGTTCAATCCTGTATGTTTTTCCCCCCGGATTCCAATCCTTGATTAATGAGTTCAAAAGAGCCAGCATATGGGTACTCAGATCAGGGTGTACTGTACACACACACACACACACACACACACGCACACAAGATGGCAAACACACAAGCCAGGATTAAGATAGAGAAGGTGGGACTGCCATTGTGGTGGCATTATTGCTCATTAAAGCATATTTCTGAAGGGATTCCAGGGTTGGTGTGGGTCCAGAGGGATTTCAGGGGGGTGACGCCCACAGAGTGATTAGCGACCTCCAGATGTTCCCAACATTGTCTTTCTGACCACCAACAAAACAACCGTATGGCCTCTTCATACAGAGAGTGTGTGTGTGTGTGTGTGTGTGTATGTGCGGGTATACAGCCAGCTTTGTATCATAATAATTGTGTAATATGTGCAAATGAACTGTGGTTAATGTCCCTCCATCCAACCAGTGCTAAGATTTCCTTGCACCTGGTGAAACATGCGCGTCATGTGGTGAAGTTTCGCTGACTCTCGGGCTGTTGCTCAGACTACAAGCTGTACTTTGCCTGCCGCCCATGCTGCCACCATGGACACAAAGAGTATAGAAAGGGATCACGGGACAGACCCACCCCTTTCTTTCTCTCAAACTCAGACCAAACTCCAATCAAAATGGTAAAACTAGGCAGTGCTGATCAAATATAAACCAAGATGATGTCACTGCACTGCCTATTTCTTATTTTCAGAGACATATTTTAGTGTACTGTTTAGCTGTAATAGCAAGAGTTTGTGAACAGGAAATGGGCAACATACTGTTTCCTGCATAGTGAAAACAAAGGCTGAAAAAAACTTCACTATCACACTATCACACTGTAAAACTTAGCAGCCAAATCAAGATTCTGTTACTGCGTTGCCTACTGAAGAGGAAGAAAATATACTTTATTATTTTTTTCACTCTGTTGTCATACACACACAGGCCCTGAATACACACACATGCACAAGCAGGACCTATACATGCATTAAATGCAGGAATGTCAGAGTGAGTGCGCTGCCCATGGGCAGGCACCCCAAGCAGTTGGGGGTTTGGTGCCTTGCTCAGGGACACCTCGGCAGTGCCCAGGAGGCAAACTGGCACCACTCCAGCTACCAGTCGACACTCCATATTTGGCCCAGATGGGGACTTCAACTGGTGGCCCTCCTGTTTCCAACCCAAGTCCCTATGGACTGAGCTACGACCGCCTCATTGCTTGTCTCAATGGTTTTCAGAAACGTGTTTTAGCTTACTGTTTTACTGTATTACGAGCCATTGTGGACGAGTTCAGATTATGTCACCTACTGTACCACCTTACTGGGCCAATTCAGTGCTGTGCATTCTGGTAGTTGTAGGCTTTCTACCTCTTGATCAATAGTCTCGCCACCAGACAATCAGAGATCTCCGCCTTCTGATAGTCTGGGGACACTCCTTTCTAAAGTGTGTTTAACACACCGGCGAAAACAGCCAGCAACAAAGCAACGCCTCTTGCATTTTTGAAAAGGACATGCCCTCCTGGAAATGCGCGCTCCCCCTTTTCTCGTCTGCAAGGACACAAACACACAGAGAGCTTGAAAATGGATGCCGAGAGATTTAACTCCGTTTTATCAAATGTGTGCTCAGTCCACAAGATTGTGGAAATGAAGGACTTACAGCGACTTGAGCCATTTTGTACCGCTACACGTGTTTCTAGTGGGACTATGTTTACAAGCACAAGAGTTTAGCGAGCCACCGAAGGACCGCCCTGCGGATTTACTATTGGTTCTGCAACGTAGGGAGTTTTTTTAAACTCTGAAATTGTATCCGCCCATCTAAACACAAAATCAGGGAGAAAGTCATCAGTCTTTAGTTAAGCAAAGCGTCTAAAGACTGACTTGTGAGTCTACTTTATCAAAAGCAAATGCCACCGTCATTATTTTCTCTAGTCATGTAGCAACAATTTTGCACTAACAGCCTAGTTTTATAAAAAAGATATCCAATGGTGAAATACTTCTTCAACAAAGCAGCTCACTCACGTCTTTAGTCCATGTGCGCTAAGCTGCGCACAGCATAAGTTGAACTCAGGTGACATCTACGGTAATCTGTAAAGACAAGGTAAAGATCTAAAGAACGCTTCCCTTTAATGTTTTCAGACAGGTAGGCGATGGAGGAGTAGGAGGGACGAGGAGAGCTCCGGGAGAAGAAAGGGGAAATGAGGGGAGGGCCTCTTCTTTTGAGGAGGCTAATTTTAAGTAACCTTAAGAAGGGTCTGTAACAGTCCGGCTGCTGCGAGGCATTGATCTCAGGTCACTTTACCTCAGGCCCAGATCAGACAGAGCAGGGGCTGCAGGTTGCAAAATGCAAACTGCACTGCGTAGCATTTTTCATTGAAGCCTGGCCCAATGAGACAAGGTGCTTTTGCTGTTTGTTGCATCTTGTTTAACTGTTGCTGGGCAACTACTGAATCACTTGTCCTTAGCTAAACCGCTATTCTGCTGTGAAGCAGACTCACAGATCTGTACCTTAAGATCTGCATAGAACACAGAACAGGCAGAGGGCACATGGGGACTAGACACAGGGAAACAGAGATCAGTATGGGTTTAAGACTCTCAAAAATGAGGATAAATCATAGGGAGTAACACCAGCTGGTCCAGGACTGTCCCCTGGATGATGGTTGGTTCATGAGTCAGTGACAGTTTGACAATATCCTGTCAATCCGTGGGCATTATTACAGTTGGTAAAACGTTAGAAAGTAGTTGAGGCTATAGTTTGTTCGCCTCTCAATTCATCTGATTGGACAATGGGATAAAACAGCAATTAGGATCCTTTTTTCCACTCTGAATTTAAGTTTTTTCAACTCCTGCAAAAAGGCATGGTGCATAGAGCAGTAAAACGTGAGGAGCTCAGTACGCATGTGCAAAAGCAGCACGCACAATACTTCACTCTTATTGAAAATCATCACAAAAAGCCACCTCAGGCTGCTAAAATGCGCTCTGCCTGATCAGGGCCTTAGGCATCTCTAGTTTACAGTGTCTCACTTACTCAGAGAGAGACAGTGTTTATGTGTTGATGCCAGTGACAACAAAAATATGCTAATAAGCCATTTCGTCAGACATGAAAAGGCGCACTGTGTATATTACCAGTAGATGACCTGATCTTAGTCCTCACAATAAAACCCTTTGTGACTGATTTTTAAACAGCAAATTATCACAGCAGCGCGAGTTCACTGGGTGTGGTGCCATCAGTGCTAAGCTGTCGAAACCACATCAAACACTCGTCCTCGCTTCTCTCTTTTCACAACTCGTTATCTCATGTGTTTCTTCTCTCTCCTTTTTTTCTTCTCCTTTTTTCTCTCTCAGTTCATACCGTCCACCATACCTGCGCCTCGTTTCATCCCATTCTTTCCCTCTCTCCTTTACAGTTTCCCCACTTGTGCCTCCCATATGCCACAGCCGTGTAGCCTAGGGGTGTGAACCTGTGTGCACTCCAGACACAGGAAGGTAAGGTGGAAAGAAAGAATGAAAAGAAAGAAAGAAAAAAGAGTGAGGCTAGATGAGTTGTTTTGAAGAACAAAGGTTGTCATTAGCAGCTTTGTAACATGCAGAGAAACTCAGCAGCTGTGTGGCAATGACTATATGCAATCAAAGTAAATCTCATCCAGGCGTAAACAGTAATAAAAACATGTGGTAAAACAGAATGAGTCAGTTTCTCCTTTCTGCTGTAAATCAGCATTTATACTAACTTTACATTTGTTGCAAATGTTCTGTATATAGCCGTCACTATGCAATATATAAAGTCAAAGGATTGCAAGAATCTTCTGAGTCTATCCTCTAATCATAACGTGTCACAGGGGTCAAGGGATTACACATTCCTCGAAGTAATATATCGTATATTAGCAGTGAAACCAGGTCAGTGTGTCAAGCAGCATACCAGCCATGTATTGCCTCCTTTGTGTACCACAGCCACCCAGCATATATGTGGCTGTGCTCTAACCTCCCCGCTCCCCACTCCCCACCCCCCCACCCCTCCTTATTTCCTAGCCAGTCGACTGGTGACATCTCACGTCTCTTTAACTCTCACCCAACAGGTGAGGGCACAGCTGCAAGATCCCGCATACATCTGTCACAGCCGAGTGGCCGTTCGGAGGCAGAGAGGGCGGGACTCATAAGTGACACAGCTGTCCTCATAAACACATACTGCAGATACATATGGTGGAAAGATGGATGTTTAACAAACAGTGTCATATGTGAAAAACACCCCACCTACACGCATGTTTATGTCCACGACTTAGCTCCAGGGCGTAGACTGAGGTTTAATAGAAGTAAATAAACAACCATTTACGTGCATTTTTTTGTTTTCCTCGAGAACATGTGGATGTTTTTCTCCTGTGTTTCTTAAATGCAACAAAGTAGGGTAAAGGAGAATTTAGTAATTTAAGATTTATGAATCGTTGTTAGCTGAACGAACAACCACAACTGTTCTGTGGATATGTTGTGCATCTTGTGACTGTGCACATGGTGAACAGTGTTTTGTAGTACTTGTTATATGTAATGCACATGCTGTCTGTTTTCCTGTCAACCTGCCTGGAGACTGGGATGAAATTTAGCTTTTGGCTATATCCCTCATCATTGTTATATGTGGTCATGTCAAATAAATAAATAGAGAACTTTCTGTGCAAATTAATGAGATTAAACTGAGCCCTCGCGGTTTAACAAATTAGATTTAGAGTATATGTAACAGGGTCAATTTAGTGTTTAGCGAAGTCAAATGTACATTTGTGATATCAGTTTCTTATAATACTCAGTTTCTGTACCCCTATGTTCACCTCTGGGGGTACCACACCTATAAAGGGATGTCTCCCATCTTACATCTCCCCTTTTGGAGGTAAGCGGCATTGCTCTAGTACTACTTTCCATGTTTTAGCACTGTTAAGCTGTGTTTATAAGTTCATTTTTCAGCCTGAACATATTGTATAATATGCTAACATATTCCTGTGCCACTTAATTTTTGCAGGGGCTCAAGTTATATGGTCGTAATTGATGGAGGATTTTGTTTTTACCTGTTTTTATACCTGCTGTCAGGTATGTTTTCTGTGTTTTATTGTATTGAGTTGAATGTACATGGCCACCCTTTTGCCGTTGTGCTCCATGGGAGAGAGGCACGAGCTATACGGTCATAAATGATGGAGGATTTTGTTTTTACCTCGTGCTGTCAGAGTTGTCAGGAACAAACGGAAATCGCCTCCATAGATATCCACGGTCTGGACCTCTTCATATCAACACAGGGCAGACAACACTAGAATCCACTGGTTACATATACAAGAATAACAAAGTTTCTTTTTTTAACTGTTAGCTGTTCTCTATTCCTCACCTTTCCTATTTAAAAAGTCATCTTGGATAACAGCAGTGTTGTGTAAAATGTAAAATGTAAAAAAAAAATAGATAAAAAATTGTATTATTTATTTATCTATTCATTTAATTAATCGCTTTCTCCATCTCTATTTAAATATATGTCTATCATGTGTACGATTAATTCATTAGCATTACAACTTTAGTTCTAAAGGCTGTAAAATTAACCTCCACCTAATGCTGATTAAACTCATTACCATTATTTACTGAGGTTTAAAAGCACACACAGCTGCACACACTAAATGAACACCCAAGCACGGGTGCACACCTTATGAAATCCCCCCGTGGTTAGCGCTCTCCTCACACCCAACCAACACGGTTTCTGGGGTCCTCACTGCTCATGCTGATAAGCGGGGCCTAATCGCACCACTTCCTCCTTCACCTTGATTGATGGCTCACTGTCAGGCCCTGTGACCAACCACAGCTGAGCATGCAGGTCATGGGTCAAACCAAGAGAGATAACCACCTGCTGGAGCAGTTTGGTGCCCCTGCGTATATCACATGCTCTGTGTGGTGTGAGTGAGGTCGGGTGAGCGCGCTGACGTGCGCATGTTAGTCGTCAGGAAATTTTGTGAAGGTTTTCTTTGTTCTCGTGGTGGAAAACAAGCTAACAGATGTTTCGGTTTAGCATGATGACCAGTGACTGGTTCCAAACATCACGCGAACAAAGACTAGCCTTGAACACATGACATGAGCTGAACAAAGTTGTGTTACAGCAGAGCTGCTTTACCTCACTGTGGATAATCAAGATGAACCAAACAGTAAATCAGCCACTCCTTTAACAAGTTTGCAGAGTAATTAGCAGCCATTGTGTTACCCAGGTATGATTTTCTGTATGTCTTTCTGCTTTTTTAAGGGCTCACAGACACATCTGTGTTAATAACTACCTTTACCTTACATCAACCCCACCCAATCAATCTGCAATATAGCACAAGTGACACCTTTCTAACAATGATCATGGAACACCCACCCAGGTAAACACAGGAAGTGGGTGTAACCAACAAGATAGAGAATAAAATCCCACTTCCTAGGAACACCTGGGGTGAGCTGACAAAGAGGACAGCTTCCACCTTGTTAATACAAATGCAACCCCCCTCTTTAAATCTGAATAAATAGGCTAATTGCTAATCTGCTTCACATAATTAAATTGGCAAGTCTCACACGCGATGAAACACACCCACTTTCTTGTCTGTGTCTACTTCTTGTGTCCTTATGAAGGAATAAATAAATAGCAACAAAGTCTGTCAAAGTGTTGTTGCTCCCTGCTCTTCTCAGACAAATTATGAACAGGCCATAAGTACTTCGGTATGAACAGTGTGAGGAGGGAACGTAATTTCACAGTGATTTGAAGGTGGTGACCGCTCTCATTAGAAGTTCAAAATATCTTATGAAGTCTTGTCGAACAAAAAACACTTCAGAATGAAAACACATACAGTAAAAGCAACTTATTTTGTTAACTCTTTGGAAACAAGAGTTAAGCCACAACAACATGAAATAAAATAAAGAATAAAAAATGTAATAAAATAAAATAAAACAAAATGAAATAAATTAAAATAAAATAAAATGTAATAAAATAAAATAAAACAAAATGAAATAAATCAAAATAAAATAAAATAAAATAAAAAAGGTAAGAGATATTTTTCCCCACTACTTTGTGCTGTTTTTGGACATTTTTCTTTGTCTGGTTTGACAGATTTTAGAAGTTATCTATAACTTCATATTCCACAGTCTCCAAGTTTGAATCGGCCACATGACTGGGCAACAGACTGACCATTAGCACTGACATGTGCTCTCAGTGGGAGGGTTAACCATGCTGAAGGTGAGGATGAGTCAACTGCACTCTGATTCTTGAATAACGAGAATCTGCTCTCGAGAATTCAACCGCAAGTGTTTAGAAAATTACACGGGACATAGACACCATATAAACGTGATAATATCCCACTGGAAACAAATCTCACATGTCAATGCAATGAATATTCCTCCTGAGAGCCGGAGAGAAGCTGCAGCGTGATGATACATGAAACCAAAACTTTAAAAAGCAACGATAAAAGAGCAGATAATGTCGGAGCTTATTAACACCACGGTCTTGATCAATTTTGCCCGGGGCTGTTTAATACAGGGTCTCAGTACTCATCCCTGGCTGGACCACTTGGAGGTTGCTTCAGGGCCGGATGTGTCCTGCAGGCCGGCAATTCAATAGACCTGCTGTAAAGAGATCACTTCATTATTACACCACTTGAATTATGAAAAAGGCTACCTGCAAGAGCTCCATGCTCTTTGCAAAATTATTATATGATACTGTTCTGTTTCTCCTAAATGTCAAATAAAAAGGCAGCGTCTGTGCAAGTGATCCAAATTAAGGAAGCTCAAGTTACCTTTTCTCACTTAAACTCACAAAAGTATGCCCTAGTGATCACATTCGCTCGTGTTAATCCTCCAGGGTGTGTGTTAACAAAGATAATGAGCTACTTATCAGATGGTTAGTTCTGGGATTAATTGCCTGGTCAGTGCTATTCAAACACGACACCCCGAAGACACCCCGAGGGCTGGCTGCACAACTAACTCATCTGTAATGCAGAGCAAGCTGTTGTGAAGCTCATTACTGTGAGTGGGAGCACAGAGATGGAACACACACACACACACACACACACACACAATCTGACAGACTGCACACTGAGCCTGTAATACACAGAAATGTTTCGGCCCTCATAGTTAAGCAGATTTACTGCAAAAGGGATTTTGCTGCTATGACCAAAAACTTACTCGAATGAGAGAAGTGTAGCTGGAATTACTGTAAACTGTGACCCTGTGTGAGTGGTAAGTGCTGAAATTGCTGTCAAGGCCTCTTCCCTCCTGCATTATTAATAACTACACACACACACACACACACACACACACACACACACACACACACACACACACACAGATGGACTCAAAACACTTTCTGTCCTGCCACTTTATGCAGTCTGTTACACAGCTGTCACCGTAGTTAGCAGGCAAAGTTCTTTTAAAGAAAACCCAACTGTGAATCTGAAGATCTGACCACATCGATCTGATATGTTTCAAAGCCCCTGAGTGTTCATTACGCTCTGTTCAGTGTACAAGTTGCTTCTCCCCCACAAGCTCTTTGATTATGGAGGAGTCTCCTCAGGAATGTTGTGCTAAACTCCGCACTGCAGACGTAAGGCTTTTGGGTCGAGGACGCATACCACTGATTCCATTCATTTTACACTGCACACATGCTCAGAGAGAGAAAGAGAAACAGAGAGAGAGAGAGGGCACTGAGGGAATTCCCATGGGGCCTTCTCTTTTGGTGCGCACTAAATGCTTACAGCAACAGCTGCAGACACAAGTGTGTGATGTTGGGAAAACCTGCTGCTGAACATCAAACCACCCAAAAAGCCCATTAGATCTGTATTTCACAGAGGTGGAGTAAACTCCCTCTGTACTTCAAGAGAACTCATGTCGGCTGTTTGTCATTTGCACGTTTGATGATTCAGATTCAAAAGTTTTTTTGAAGGCCGTGATCAGACCTGTATCAGATACTGAGACTGTAGTGAAAGGTAACCAAGTACAATTACTCATGTACTGTACTCAAAGGGGTAGTTCAGATCTTTTGTTTAGGTAACAAAAACACGTGGTTAGGTTTAGGAACAGGGTTTGGCTTGAGAATCTTGCGTGATGTGACAGGTGAAAGTCGGTGTTGGTTGGACCCATCCACCACCCTCTCCCGCCCACCCCATTCGGACTTTCGCCGGCTTAACAATTGTCCTTGTGCCGCCACATTTCCCCCTGACTCCGCCAGGCGGCGTTAAACCATAGCAGCAACCAGCCACGTATAATGCCAACGTTTTTTGTTGGTTTCTGACACCACAAGTCAGTCCCCAGGCTCCCCAGTTTGGAGAATCAGGCTGGAGTACTGACACAGCAGCTAAGAAATGTATTGCTGCGGATAGGGGCAGCAGCAAATTGAATTTTAACCACCTAAAAAAAACAATCTCAGTTAAAGTGTATGCTAAATTTAGAATATTTTCACCGCTGTACCTCACTGTCAGACAGCAGCTTCCAACAGGGAAATGAGGCTGTTACATTGCTCTCTTCAAAGCCAGATGCCATTGACAAAAACAATGATTTAAAGGGATAGTGCACCCAAAAATGAAAATTCAGCCATTATCTACTCACCCATATGCCAACGGAGGCCCTGGTGAAGTTTTAGAGTCCTCACATCTCTTGCGGAGATCGGCGGGCGGAGCGGCTAGCACACCTAATGGCTGAAGGCGCCCCAGACTAACATTCAAGAACACAAAATTGAAGCCACAAAATATCTCCAACATGCTCATCCATAGTGATCCAAGTGTCCTGAAGCCGCGACATAAAAAGTTGTTTCGAAAAACGTCATATGAACTCTGTTTTTAGCCTCACTGTAGCCTGTAGCTCCGACTGCTTCTCTGTGCTCCGCGCTGATGTGTGTGCGCCTGTGCGAGACCAGTGAAAGCATGAGCTTTGCTTACCTGTGTTTACATCACGTGACACGTGCACCGCAGGGGGAGACAACAGTAACCACAGTAGCTAAAAGATAATTTGCACTACGGTCTTTTAGCAAAGGACAGCCTAACATGTCTGAAGACTTTGAAACTGAGGAGGAACAGCATTAGCATTTCTTTGTTGAGCCGTATTTGTCTGAGCCCGAGTAAACGCACGCGGAACTCAGCAGCCGCCGCAGCTCCAGAGCATCAGCCAGCCGCAGAATACCGGAGTCGAGCACTGGAAACCTGGTGGTGTAGTTGTTTCAAATGCAAAGCAATGCCAACGGGTGAGGAAAGTCTTTGCTGCTCAGACTGGGAATTGGCGATGCCTGCACTTGAGAATCTGGACATCAGTACTGACGAGACTGCTGCTCTTCAGAGACCGTGCATCACCGATCACCCTGAGCGCGCACATGTGAGCGCGGAGCACAGAGAAGCAGTCAGAGCTACAGGCTACAGTGAGGCTAAAAACAGAGTTCATATGACGTTGTTCTTGGACATTAGTCTGGGGCGCCCTCAGCCATTAGGTGTGCTAGCCGCTCCCCCGCCGATCTCTGCAAGGGATGTGAGGACTCTAAAACTTCACCAGGGCATATGGGTGAGTAGATAATGGCTGAATTTTCATTTTTGGGTGCACTATCCCTTTAACATCACTGAGCACAGGAGCTACTGCTACCTCAATTATTTTGCTTGTGTTACAGTCTGACTTTGGTGTTCAGAAGGATTCGATTTACTAAAGTCACGCTATCAAACAGTCTAACTAACTGATCAAGGCAGCAGCAGACCAGCAAGCCAAAATTACTGTTTTTGTCAGTGGAGTCCGGCTGTGAACAGAGAGTCAATATGGGGAACTGAAACTGTTAAGGACTTCCCGGTCGTAACGAGCGGTCTCACAAAAAGATAATGCAGTTAGAATATTCTCTATATAGCTTAAACTGTTAGATTGGTGGGACTTTTTTAGGTTGCTCTAACACGTTTTATTGCTGCTCCTATCCACAGCAGTACAGCAGTGCTGGGGGTGTGACAACAGACATCTATGAAATACACTGACTGTGGGTAAGTACCCCTTACCACACTTCAAAAAATATCCAAACTATTCCTTTAATTAAACAAATTAAGAGGTAGAATTTTTACTTAAGTATTCCCATTTTATGTTATTGTACACTTATACTTCACTACATTTTAGAGGGAATATTGTACTTGTTACTTTTCAGATTGAAAATGAACATATTTGCATACAAAATGTTATTATCTTATTAAACTACAGTAAAACAGTAGTTAAAAAGTAGTATTTCTGTACTAAAGAAGGAAATACAGGACTTTTTCTTTGTGGTATTGCTATTTTTAATTAAGTAGAGACGCTTAATGCTTCCTCAGTTCAACTATCTTTGAGAATTTCAATATTTTCTCTTGAAGTTTCTGCATTTTGCACTTTCAACAACACACAAACCAAACAGAAACAGCCTCTGGCTCACTCGCCTGCAGGTTTGCGGCTGGAAGGCATCGTTACCCTTAAGCTACTGCGTGTGTTAATCTCCATACATTCATTATCTCCTCTTCTTTGGTTCAGCGAGAGATTACAACTCAAAAAAACAATGAGGTAGTTTAGCCAGTATTATGACCCAACCTCGTTTCCAACCCGTGTGATTAAGGAAGACAAAAGAAAATCTGGGGGATAAAACAATATCTCTCTAATGCAAAGACATTTGTTACACTGTGATGTGATTCCTCACTTTGGCTGATTTTCCTGAATGTTATAGTAGCGTGTGAAAAAAGAAAACTGTCTGCAAAGACAAGCAGAAACAATGGCGATCCTATTGTTTTGTCAGTGGATGTTTACAACGGCACGGTCTGTTGCTCAAATATGGTTATCCATAAATGGTGGCTCCCCCTCAAAGAGCAGGAATCGTAATCCCTCAGTGTCAGATTAGCAAATGCTTAAATTCCTTCTGCTATATATTACTACCATATTCCTGGCTAAAGGATGCAGAGATGGAGATGGATGGAATGGTATTGATATGGAATGAAAATGAGAGCAATGAGTGAAAAAAGATGAGAAAGAGGAGAAGCAAAAACAGCAGATTTAAGAGAAAAGGTGGAACAGAGTTGGAGAGAAGATAGTCTTAAATGTGTTTGAGGAGCCCTTTAAAGAAACTTGAATGTTGCATGAGTATGAGCGGGAAGCAGAAGTACTGTAAGTGCAGGGTGTGCTAAATTTATCTCTGCTTTTTGGGGAACAAATTCAAGTTGTGGGAAAAGAGAGAATAAAAAGACAACAGTGATAAAAAGATCATGTCAGAAAGAGAAGAAAGACAAACTCTCTTCTCCTTCACATCATCTGCAACTGAACATTTTGATCTCCTCACCCATATTTATGCACACGAAGACTAACCCCTCCAAACATACACTTCTCTGTCTTTTCCCAACTCTCTCATACACATAAACACACACAACAAACGCGCACACACATAAATCCTCAGGGGGCCGCTCAGCCGCTGGCTCTCGCTGTGAAAAACATCCCAGGGGGATTTTAGAGAGCACTGATCCTCTGAGATTGCGTATGTGTCAATATGTAAACATGTGTATCTGGATGCATTGCTCTGTTTTTGTTTTGAGGGATGTACTGTATTTTAACATGTGGCCTTTGATGTGGCGGTAGTGTTGTTGACATCCACATGGTTACACTGTGCCCTTTTGGGGGCTGAATTTATTAAGGGATTGTTTGACTATGCAGAGGAGCGCAGGAGGATTATGACTAAGTCCAATGTGTTTAAAAACTACAATAATAACCATGTGTGATGTTTACACAATGTTTTCTCTTAAGCGTGTGCCAACTGCACTTGGCATCGGGCTCTCACAGTATTCTTAAGCTATTGTTGTATTTCATGTGACCATTAATAAATCATTTCATGACAATACTGGAAAATAAAACATAATCTTGTTGGCAATTAACAACCAGTCACCATGTAAATAAAAACTGTATTAAAGGAAAACCTCGTCTTTTTGATGAATTAAAGTCATAGAAGTCTGGGTTTAATAACAGCAAAACAACACTCACTGGCCACTTTATTAGGTACACCTTTCTAGTACCATGTTGGACCCCTTTTGGCTTCAGAACTGACTTAATTCTTGGTGGCACAGATTCACCAAGGTGCTGGAAACATTCCTCAGAGATTTTGGTCCATATTGACATGATAGCATCACACAGTTGCTGCAGATTTGTTGGGTCCACATCCATAATGTGAATCTCCCGTTCCACCACATCCCAAAGGTGCTCTATTGGATTGAGATCTGGTGACTGTGGAGGCCATTGGAGTACAGTGTTCAAGAAACCAGTTTGAGATGATCTGAGCTTTGTGACATGGTGTGTTATCCTGCTGGAAGTAGCCATCAGAAGATGGGTACACTGTGGTCATAAAGGGATGGACACGGTCAGCAACAATACTCAGGTAGGCTGTGGTGTTTAAACCATGCTCAGTTGGTACTAAGGGGCCCAAAGTGTGCCAAGAAAATATCCCCCACACCATTACACCACCACCACCAGCCTGAACCGTTGATACAAGGCAGGATGGATCCATGCTTTCATGTTGTTTACACCAAATTCTGACCCTACCATCTGAATGTGGCAGCAGAAATCCAGACTCATCAGACCAGGCAACATTTTTCCAATTTTCTGTTGTCCAGTTTTGGTGAGCCTGTGTGAACTGTAGCCTCAGTTTCCTGTTGTTAGCTGACAGGAGTGGCACCTGGTGTGGTCTTCTGCTGCTGTAGCCCATCTGCTTCAAGATTTGAGATGGTCTTCTGCAGATCTTGGTTGTAACCAGTGATTATTTGAGTTACTGTTGCCTTTCTATCATTTTGAACCAGTCTGGCCATTCTCCTCTGACCTCTGGCATCAACAAGGCACCTATAAGTATATTTTCTCTTTTTGGGACCATCCTCTGTAAACCCTAGAGATGGTTGTGTGTGAAAATCCCATTAGATCAGCAGTTTCTGAAGTACCCAGACCAGTCTGTCTGGCAGCAACAACCATGCCACGTTCAAAGTCACTTAAATCACCTTTCTTCCCCATTCTGATGCTCAGTTTGAACTTCACTCTTATGGTCTCACTTATTGCGAGAATAAGACCGTAAGATCAATTCCAGTATCTGTCTGATCTGAAGCTTAGCATAGCATCAAGACAGGAAGCTGGGGAGACAGCTAGCCCTGCTCTGATCAAATGTACAAAGGTGCCTACCAGCACATCCGAAGCTGATTATTTTGTGCTTTATATTTTGTTTATCCGTCCAAAAACCAAAGCATAAAAACCACAAGTCACAGCTTTACAGGTTGTTATGTACCAGACCTTTTTTTGGCTTGCCACAGTGACTTCCTGGAGTTTCCGCTAGTTGCCCTAAAACCACCAAACTGACTAAGTTTTGGCAAAAAAGCAAATAAGTGCATCTCCCAAACTACCAAACTATTGCTTTTAATGTTTAGCCAGAAATGTATAATCCCTCTTGAAGGGATTATTTGAGAGTTGCACAAGTTGGAAATACCATTTTATGTTTTCTGGAAATTTTTGATGGTTTTGCTAACCACTTAAAAGCTCAACTTCAAGTGTTCAAACAAATACAGTGAGAGTTTAAGTATGGTGAATAGGGTCAGGTTAGGACAGCAGAGCACTGGGGCAATCTAGGATAACTCAAACAAAGTTACAGTATTTGCAGAAAAAAATAACACTGTCACAGTTCAAGGTTTATGCTGCATTTAAGAGAAAAGAGAACCTCATTTACAGAAAATAAATTAACACTTATATATCTCTAAGATGTGCATTTCTCTATTTTGTCATGACACTTCATGCAGGTGTTAAGCACACGCATTTGTGCAGAACATTTTGGGAGTAAACTCTCATATGCTCATAGGTGTGATCACAGACAGCCTGTCTGCTCTGCAGAAAGCAGTAAGTGACAGAAGCTGTGGTTGCGTCCTGAAGTCACCTACAGCAATCTCCTCGTGCGACCCAGATTACATCGCCCAACATGCCCCCGTGGTCAGAGACACTGCTGATCCTATAGTCCAGACTTTTGCTGGTGCTAGGCAGCATTGTGCATCAGGCACACAAAGACGGCCTTGTGCTGATGCAACAAAAGGCAATAGAGAACATCAAACACATCTGTAGAGGGAACACCCCCACTGGAGGCCAGAGGCAAATCCCCTTCTCTGTGCGTGTGTGCTTGTGTATGTATTTTTTGCATGTCTGCTAATGATGCATCAGTTTGTGTGTGACTTTATCGCGCACATCCCCCCCCCGCGCGCCCCCAGCAGTGCTACACCCAGTGTCCCTGTGTGGGCCCCACGGAGGGGTTGGCTGTGTCCTCTGGATAATCAGCTGGTGAAGGTCTTGATTAGCGGTGGAACAGCTTAAACTTTGCCCAGCTTCAGCTGCTTGGTTATGGCCCTTTTCTGCGTCAGAGAGCAGATACTCTGGACCCAGAACTGGTCCCATTACAAGGCTGTCTGGAGGGAGTCCAGAGCGAGGAGTGGGCCTTGTTCACAGTTGAATGTTCGTAGGGGGTAAGACTGACCCCCCAAGAATGAGAAATAATATCCCCCACACATGCAGGGTTTGTTTGCTTTCAAGGTTCTCACAGTACTGCCAACTCTCTCCTCCTCCTCCTCCTCTTCCTCCTCCTCCTCCTCTTCTTCTTCTTACTAAATCTCCACGCTAAACAAAGGGCCTGTTGAAGAGGATTTTATGAGCATGAATAGCATCGTCCATTAATACCATGTAAACAGTATAGTTGTGTGTGATTCAGAGGACCAGCAGTGTGTGCAGCTTCTTCATCTCCAGCATTGCTGCTGTGTGAGATCAAAAGACTAATAACAGCACAGAGAGTCATGTTGCTCAGTTGTTCTGGATATTGATAGTCACAGGGCTGAGAGGCTGAGCTGTCCTGTGGTACTGACTGTGTGGTTCAGTGGTATGACAGCAGGATGAGGCAGCATGAGGTGGGCAGTGGTCTCAACAAAGGATAAGAGGAGGGCAGTAGGAGGTTTATAGGGGGATGAAGTAGGAGTGGTGGTAGAAGAAAAAGTTTGCTGTTTGTTGGATGGGTAGTTCAAGATATCTGTTTCCTATAATGCATATAACAGAGGATAATGTGGACATTTTAACAGTCTGTTGCTTATTCTAGTTGCAGATTGAGGAGTTTCTGGATATTTTACTAACTAAAGACAAACTCAATGACTACATTTACATGTGAGAAATATTCAAAAAAAGACAATATTCTTACTAAGCTGTTTACATGGCTATTTTGGAGCTGCTTGTCATTTTGTTTCTTTGCATCACGATAGGATTTTTTAAAAGTTTCCTACTGGTGGTGGACTTTTTGGACCTCCTTTTACTTCCTTCAACCACCTCCTTGAAAAGGTTGGTGTTACGATATTTGCACATACCGAAAAAAAAACCCCTGCTGATATCCGAATCTATGATTTAAAGTAGGTATGTTTCTCCTTCTGACCAGAAATGTGGGCTTTTCCTTTGGGCATGCATCTCTTCCCCAGCCTTGCAAACTTGAGTTGAGTCACTTGGTTTCTGTACAACGCATACAAGACAATGCACAGAGCCTAATGTAAACAGGCAAGCTGTCTTGTGTTGCAAAATGTGATAAAAAACAGTTCAATGCATATTCTGAATGCACTGTATACATGCCCAAATTCATTCATTCATTCATTCATTCATTCTCTGTAACCGGTTATCCTGTCAGGGGTCATGGGGTTGCTGGAGCCTATCCCAGCCATTCACAACCATTCACATCTGGGCAACTTAGAGTCATCCATTAACCTAACCTGCATGTCTTTGGACTGTGGGAGGAAGCCGGAGTACCCAGAGAAAACCTGGACACGGGGAGAACTTTAACTCACGTTTCACGTTTCACATGGGACACACACACACACACACACACACACACACACACCAGTGTCCTGATTCAAAGTCCTGTTATGATAGCCTTATTAGTAGTTTAATGAATATCTTGTAGCTGTGGGCGTGGTTTAGGCAGGAGGTAGGAGGTAGGAGTCAGCACTGACGTCACACTTAGGGGCTGGTGGTGTTATCATTAGCTGCAATTAGCCTCGCCTAGAGGGAGAGCTGCGATGGCCTTTGAGCTGACCGGGCATGCCATGAGTGAGACGCCGGAGGTAAGACATTCTGAAGACAAAGGAGACAGCGTTTGACATGCCACCATAAATTATGAATGTAAACATACATTCACTCCGATCAACCACGAAGAAGAGTGAGCTGGCCGAGTGGTCTGACAGAACAACACTCGAGGGGGTGTCCGGTGGAGTTGCCTGGTCTGAGGAGCAAGAGTTGTGGCCTGGCCGTGAGTCAACCACACAGACCCCCCAGATAGGAAAGGTCCCACTCACCCAGGAAAGTCCAGGCACATTTCTCACATCTAATACAACATGTAGGGAGAGGATCTAAGTTACAGGCTTGAGGTTCCACAAGCCAGGTTTAGCATAGCAGTGTAACAGTCTTGTGTTTGTTGACCAATCCAACCCCTGACCTTCCTCCCCTTAGCGGACTTTGTCACTCTTTACATGTCGCCTGACTTTTGAGGTCACCACCTACCAATAACATTTGTAGTTTGTAGAAAAATTAAATATAGCATGCTGCAGACATACTGTTGTTGCTGATACTGCCACAGAGTTAGCTCAAGTTAGAAATTAACTCCATGTTGTGGCTTTGATGAATACAGTTCGGAAGACGTTATGAAACCTCTCAGTGATGCATTACTATGACCTGGGCTGACTTGAAGCCAATTATTAAGCTAAACTAAGATCTCACATACCTTGCACCCATGGCCCAATGTCACAAGTAGGAAAAACAATAAAAGTCCCCTAATTCTTTTATTAGACACATTTATTTCCCCCTGCGGCAAAATCACGGGAAATATCAAGATGCATCACACTCCTACCTTTATTCATAGGCAAAGC
This sequence comes from Epinephelus fuscoguttatus, assembly GCF_011397635.1. Classification (NCBI taxonomy): domain Eukaryota; kingdom Metazoa; phylum Chordata; class Actinopteri; order Perciformes; family Serranidae; genus Epinephelus; species Epinephelus fuscoguttatus. The sequence goes on along the minus strand of NC_064757.1, from coordinate 29,148,076 downwards.
GTTTAAAAATAGGCGCAGTATTTGAGGCTCTGATGACTCAGTGGAATTTTGCATGTACCTGTTAAATGTTCCTGTTTGCTCCCTTTGGAGTGCTATGATAACAAAAAAAAAACAAAAAAACAGCTTCATTCACAAATCTGTTTAAAACAGACGGCTTGCGTTTGCCAGCCTCTTAATTAGATTCACTCTTGTTTCTCAACACCCTTCAGTCAACCTGTTTCTTTCTTTCTGTGACTGGAGAAACACACAAGAGCAACAGCATTGTGTAATGAGAATGAATCATGTGGGCAGTTCATATGGCCTTGGTGCTGTTTCCCCTCCGAATCAACATGAGCAGGTGTTTGTGAATCAGGATTTACCGGCAACAGACTTTCATCTACAAAAGCGGGTGAGATTCCGGAGCGGCTTTTTGCATGCAATTGTCATTTATGAATAACAAGAGCAAAACACCACATTGTTTGAACAGCGCATGCTTTAAAATGTGCTCTATAATCACATAACACCATTAATCTGCTCCATGCAGCTTTTAGTGGACTCATATACAATGTAAAATATTTGGATTGTCAACCTGTTGTGGCAGTTGTACAGAAGAAATAAAGCTTTGAACAACCGTGAACAAATCATAAGTCATGTGGCTGTTGCTCATTTTTCAGTGGTTGCTTATGACAGGATGGGGACAGTTGTTGGCCTGGATCTGCAGAATTTGCTTGGAGACAGATCGTTTTGCCCCACATTTGGTTTCCAGGCCTATCGCAAAGCAACATGACACACAATCGAGCAAACAAATAAACCAGCCAAGGAACACACAAAGCATTTGTCCAAGGGCACATCTAATATGTGAAACAGGGATCTTTTGCAAAGACTGCATGGCACAAAGGCACCATTTTGCTTGCTCTGTAATAATGGAAATGAAAAGTATGTTGTTTCTAAATATTTAGAAGGGGGTGTTGCAATTGCTTACACCCATATAGTAACATAAAGTTGGAGTTATTCTAATCTACAGGGAGGGTTCAGTCAGGTAGAAAAGCTATACTGTATGTTGTCCATTTGTAAAGGCATAGCTGGTGATCTATTAGTCCAGTGTACTTTATAGCCCCAATCAATATACATCATTGTCTGTTTGTGAGGCTATGTCATCAGGGGACATCTGAAAACAAAGTGGTCACATGGACTCTGGTGTGTGTGGCTGTTTCTACAGGAACAATAAAGAATTTCTGAGGAAAAGTAAACAGCTTTTAAGAGGGGAACAGCTGCACAAAGCCAATAAAATGAATGTGTTGTGTAGACACACAAGATAAGCCTCTAATCATATTTTAAATATATGAATATGACAAGGTCAGGGTTAAGGTATCTTTAAGATGAAAACAACAACTCATTCTATGAACAGCTGATGCAGATGCACATCAGCAGGGGATTTTTCTTCACATGTTGCAGGCAGGAGTCAGCAGCAGCAGCAGCACAGGGACTTTTGCTCATTATTCATAGTCTAACTTAATGTCAGAGGACTGTATGACACTGCTTCTAAAAGGTTTCAGATGTAGACAATTCCAAACGTGTGAAAACAATGCTGAGTCTGTTTCAGATGATGATAAAATCAAAACACAAGGCAGAAAGACAAACAACAACTTGCATGTAAACCCCTCTGTATTTCTCCCTGTTTCTTTCCTCCACTTGAGGTGAAAATGTGCACGTCAGGGAAGTTGTTACATGCAACAATGAAGCCCTGTCACCCTGTGCAGATGCCATGTGACAGTTCAGATTTCCTCTCTGTCCCTCTATATCGGAGAGCATGCACAGACAGAGGCTGCAGCACCCTGCCAAACACACAGCATGATGTGTCCCCGTGCTCCCGCAAAGTTACACAACCCTGGATCACACAGTCAAATGGTACACTGTGAACAGGCAACAAGAAAACATGTGCTCTACATTGATGTTGTGGTCATCAGACCTACAGGGCCAGTGCCTTCTTATCCTAGCAGTTAGTTAATTGCATTCACCTGCCACTCCAGGTGTAAATCTGTACATCATTAGACAGCTGGATGACAAGTTAGCTCAGCTCCAATGCACACAGAAAGCAGGGGTGTACTGTGTTTCAATGTGACAAACTGAGGGGAAGCTGTGCGTGTGTTATGTAAGGGTTAATGTGCTTTTACATGTCATGGATGTTATGGAGGCATTTGGTCCACTGCTTCTTAGATAGCGTCCTGAGAGGTGTACACATGCATCCACACATGCACACTAACACTTTCCCTCTCTCAGACTCACATAATAAGCTACCCTAAACCACATGCAAGTGTCACCCTCATCTTCTCCCTGTCTTGTGATTTCGTGCTTCAAACACTTACACATGTGTCACATGTGCAACCTCATGTGCAGTAACTATGACAAAAATCCTTGGTTTGCAGCTTCCTTAAATGGCAACCTTGAACTTAGAGTGAGACTATGTAACTTTTATAGGAAGAAATAAAATGATCTGTCATATTAAAATGTTTCATTTAACAATAAAACACACTCTTGTGCAGCTCAACACACTTGGGGTTGCTGCTACAACCTTAACTAGCCTGGAATGACCTGTGCTGATGGTGGCTAATGTTACCTAATATTAGCACACCTATTATTACTATTAGATACTGTAGGTATACACTGCTGTGTAGCCAACCTTACTAAGCCATTTCACCATCTTGTGCAGTTCCAAAGAAGAAGAAACATTGTCTCTTTATAGATTTTATATTGAGATATCTTGCACATAAAAATGGCTTTCTGAGGCTCTGGGTGACCAGTGACCAATATTAAACCTTGATGGTTTGTATCATCCTCCAGCCAACACCAACAGAAATAAACACGTAAACAGCCTGGAACAAAAAGAGGTTTTGCTCTCTAGCTAGCTTCCCTGTTAATGACAACTGTACATGGAGTGAATTTTTATACAACTAATCTATTTAAATTTCATCAAGGCTTAAGGTTATGCATTATTAAGGATGCGGCAGCTTTGAATGACTGTCTGCAGGGTCACCACAGTCTACAAGTCTTTTATAACATTTTGGTCAAACCAGAGAGCTGCACAGTGAAATTCATTCACACATCTTCATGAAATAGGATGTTTGGTGAAGCTACAAGCAGGGCTAGTTGAGAAACTACTGCGGCTGGCAAGCTAATTGCTAACATACCATGGGGATGCTGGCAATAACCAGACACCGAGAGCTCTCCAACTTTGCTAATTTTTGCTGATGGGACAATTAATTTCACAGAGTTGGTGCCTTATTTCTACCATCAACTACTGTCTCATAGCAAGCAGCAACCGTCAGGGCTGAAAAATGAGGCCAACACAGGAAGTGTCCAAAACTGCAGTTCTTTGAATGGCCACTTGAGGCTGGCTCCAGAAACCAGTCAGTCTCCATAGACCCCCATGATAAAATGCCCCAACTTTACAGCAGAACAATTTTGGTCTCTATAGTTAATTTCCCCCTTTCAGTATAACTGTATAAGGAATTAATTTTTATATAACTCGCCCATTTGCATTTTATTAAGTTATTAAGTTATGCATGATTAAGGACAGGTCCCTTGGACTGTCCTTGGCTTCTCAGTCAGATCCAATCCTTGCTCCTCAACTGCACCAGCCTCTCACCCAAATATGGGGTGTTTCTCAAAGTCAAGGAAGCATCCTTAAATGGCTGAATTTCAAGGACTACGTCATCAAATCCCGTCTAAGGACGGTCCCAATGTCAAGGACCTTTTAAATTCTACAGAGGACAGAGTCCTTCATTCAGAGAAATTTCATGGATGCATGTGTGTATCCTCAGCAGGTATAAAGTTCCAACAAGTCTTTGTGCAGGATTTGCTGGAAGTGAAGGCGGGACCTCTTCAATGAATCCTGCGCCAGTGGAGTTGAGCAGGATTTAGATAGATATGTCATTTATTTGAAGTAATATCTCTAGGAGTTTTTATCATGCAAGCATAAAAAAATGCTGACAGAAACCTCAGAATTGACACTTTCCACTGTGTCCACTGCCAAATAATGAGATTTTTAAAATACAGTGATTTGGATACAACAAAAGTTTTTAAAGTAATCATTTACAGCAGAGATGGAGCGCTATGTGCCACTTAAGTTTCATTTTGCCTACCTGTTGTTGTTGTAATCCAGAAATATATTCTCCCTAAAAGTCATGTGACTTTGAAAATACTGCTACATTTGTTCATAATTGTACAACAACATTACAGAGAATTTATCAGTGTACCCTGAAACCCCCTCAGTCCACTGAGGGTTAATGACGCACACCTGGGGACACTCATTAGCCTGTTCCAATGTGTGTTCACCGAATGCTAGGAATGCTCTTGCTTTGCCTCTGTGGGATCCTTCCTTAGAAAGACCGGTGCTACCAAGAAAGGATCCTTGACTTTGAGAAACACAAATTACACTTTGGTCACTTCTAGCTTAAAAAAACAAAATGAAAATGGCTGAAATGTTAAACTCAAGGCTTCAGTACTGAAGTCCACAAACCAGTGGGTGATGTCACAGTAGCTACGTCTGTTATTTTTCCAGTTTATGTCTCTTTGATGAAGCTGTTTTTTTTTAAGTTAAGCTTGACACAAGATTCACACATTTACTTTCCCTACATTGAAATGAAATGATGCTGCTGTTCCCTTGAGCCATTTAAAATGTTGGTTTTAATAATTGTTTATGCTTTCAGGGGATGTCCACATGGACACACTTGCAGCTAGACCGACTCATTGCACCATATCCAGCTGTCCGTGCACTCCTCCGTCATTCTCCATCAGGTCACCTCATGATAAGGCCCTTGCAGTGAAAGCAGCATGCTTATATCTTGCTATTGTGACTTGAAACTGATAAAGAGTGATGATTTACACCATGGAAACACATGTCATCTTTATGCAACATTCAGAGGATAAAGTCAACCTGTACTTTTTCCCACCGATTCATTTAAAAGGAGTTTCACTCACGTACATCTTGAGGCTCCTCAGATGCTCATCATCATCACAGCAGCCTATGTACATGTGATACATGGCCCAGCAATGTAAATGTTGCTGTGTTTCATCCTTTTTCTAAAAAACTATCCCAGATACAATCATCACTCTTCCTCTTGCAATATCAAAGCGTCAGATAAATGTCAGAGAATAATAATCCAATTTAAAGTGGAAACATGACATCACTTCGTTTGGCAGTATCCGTCATCTCCCTGAGCAGTAAACAGGAGATACTGAGCGTACTGATAGCCCTTCCTCCCGAGATAGGTAGTGCAGTACAGCAGTCAGAGACGGCATCACACGTGAAAGCTGTCCTTACATAAACGCTCGCAGCTCGTCATCTCCCCTTACGAATCAGCCATTATCTCACAACCAGAAGCGTATTGTTAGGCAAAAGGCTACTCTCTATGCGTCTTAGGACTTGCCTGTTGTTAAAGAAACAGGCCAGGCACTCACAGTGTGTGCAGACTGTCTGTCTTGTGGAGCAGAGGAGATTAAGCTGTGTGTGTGTGTGTGTGTGTGTGTGTGTGTGTGTATTGTGTTCATATCAGATGAGAATAAATGAAGAGCTCATGTGCTTGGTATGTTGTCGGCATCATCGGGACCACTCACCTCACTATAATGTGCATAAACCACATCTGAGTGTAACGTGAAAGAGAGTTAAACATAATATAAAAACATTGCAATTATGTTGCACTCTTTTTTGTATTTTTTATCCTGACACCAGAACATGCAAACACTGATTTTCAGTGCCACATTTCTTCTCTCTTAAACCATGTTACTGAGTTCATAGAGGTTAGATAATGCCCCTCCTGTCCCTGACAGTCAAACTGTCCTTTACTCACTAGGAGGGCTGCGGAGGGGGTTAACAATCCCTGCTTTTTGCTGCACATCTATCACCAACTGTACAAAAACCACCAGAAACCAGATCCTTTTTCGGGCAGCTGTCGCGTGCAGCTGGTAACCCGAGACCGGGCTCACCAAGAGGCTTTTAATTCCGCACATGTGGCACTACCTGTCCAGTGTGGATTTGAAGATTTTATGCGCGTGGGGCAGCTGCTGTGGCTTGTAAGACTCGATAAGGACAGGGGGTGAAAAAAAGGAGGGAGAGACTGTAAAAGTGCCCCTCTTAGATCTTAAACGTATATCTCCACTGGTATACTGTGGCTATTCAAGCGTTCAGTCATCCCTCTGTCCATGTGTGGTGATAAGCCACATGTGTCTGGACATGTCAGGAAAAGGGAGAATGAGTAAAGTAGAAATCTGTCACCTCAAGTGTGTCTGTGTTTATGAAACTTTACCACCGACTGCTGCCACACAGTAGGTCCTCCAGAGACACTGCACAGAGGGCTTAGTGAGCTGATAAATAAGAGGGAGGAAGGCAGGGAGGAGTGATAGCACAGCACCGGAGAGAACATGTAAGAGAATACATTGTTCAGTGTGATTATTTCTCCCTGGAATCAGACGGTTTGTTCAGTCTTGTATGCACATGCATGAGATAGATGCACATATAAACGGATGATAGAAAGGTTGCACTCTGCTCACTGACAACTCTCACCTCATGAGGTGCCAGACTCGCTGCAGGGATGTTCTTGCAGTATGATTCAGAGGTGTACTCTGAAGTTTCCTGGAAAGTGCTTGTCTTCTTATACAGTCAGCAGACTCTGCTCTGAATGCTACTGATACTCTCCTTTATCTACACTTATTGTATCTTGCTACTATTAAATGCAGTGTCTTTAAGTATTAGTTTTCTTCGCATGGGTGCAGAAAGTGAGTACCATCCATTTGCACACTGCAGAGTGGTTGAATCCGACCTTTGTCAGCAAAACTCAGCAGCAAATCGCTAAAATGAAGTAAAAATGGAATAAAAATGAACAACAACTCAACTTGTTTTTATTTGACAGGAACATATTGTTTTTGTTTTTCTTCCATACCGGAGGAGGGAGACACGGAGTACTTGGAAATCAAGAGACATAGAGTGCTACTAAGAAAGAAACTGTATCCCCTTGGAGCAGTGCTGGGCTGTGAATTGCCTCCGTTTACAGGAATGAGGACACTGCTGCTCTGGAGTTTTGTTTTCTCTTAGTAACATTAACATTGAGTTCGCCTCCTTTTAACTCTTATTACCTCTGCTTCCGCCGTTTAATTATGCAGTGTGGGAGGGCATGCACAATAAGCTACTCACCCTGTTAATAAGGAGCATAAAGTTTATATGAGGAGGTTGGTTTAGACGCAGGGAGAATTTATGGAATTACTTTGCAGTTTAGACTTCCGACCTCATTTTCCTCAGCAGATTACTCACGCCGCAGCTGGTTGTAGGCTTCACTGTATGTACTCAGCTGGGCTCAACTTCCCCTGTCCTCCTTTTCCGCAGCCCAGTTTACAGCCAGCTCTGGCAGCCACTTCAAATAAACATGCCTGCCCATGTGCCAGTAAGGAGCTACGCGCAGGTGACTATGTGAATATGTGGCGACTTGGGGATGTTTGATGCTGCTCAAGTGGTCCTGAACTTTCTGACCTCCCATCATTTCAACAAACTACCCATATTCAGCTTCTCTAGCCCAACACAATTCTCCATTGTTGCGTCCCCTCCCCTGGTGTTTCCTCTTTGTATGTACCAGACTGTTTTGTGTGACTAACCCTTTCAAGCTAACTGATCCAGGCAGCAGTCCACCAGCAGCTCCTGTGTTCAATAAAGTAAAATGTTTTTGTCAATGGAGTTCGGCTCTGAAGAGAATGTATCTAAGGATGCTTTCACACCTGCCCTGTTTGGTTCGGTTCAATCGAAGTTCGTTTGCCCCCAAAGTGTGGTTCATATGGGCAGGTGTGAACACAGCAATCGCAATCGGATGCGCACCAGAACAACCGGATTGAACGTGTTCCGACCCCGATCTGAACCAACTGCAGTCACATGACATATTGTTTGGGTTAAACATGAGCATGTTACAGTCCTGGAGGATTATTAATGTGCACCTCCTCCTGTACTGCCTTAATATGCACATTCAGCACATCCAATGCATCAAAACATTGTTTTCTAGTTGGAGCCGCGCCTCGTTTTCAATCTGTATGGTTTGACTAAAATGAACAATGACAGCAATATAGTCCACGATGAGCAGCGCTAAAACCAACCTGCGTAGTTGTCCCTCCATTGTGACATTAGAAAGTGTCATATTTATCTTGCAAGTGTACTCTTCTTCAACGTTTTGTTTACTTCCTGGATTTTTCCCACATGGAAATTCTGACCAATCAAAGAGCAGCTTTCTCGCACAAGGCATTTGATCTGGTCCCCTTGTAAATGCTGCCGTGAGAACACGAACCAACTCTAGGCAATTAAGCAAATTATGCAAATCATGCACTGAAAGCAGCCTAAGTTTCACTGTAAGTTCAGTTCCTCATCAGACAGGGCCATCTGTTAGGGAAGTACTGACCACGCGGCTGGTTAAATGAGACTTGGATTACACTGCATGAGTTGTGTAAGAGTTAATAAATGGATGTTTTGATATATTTTTGCTGCTGTTAAACACAGACTCCTATGACTTCAGTTCATCAAGAATTTTCTCCATGATGGTTTCTTTGCTCACCGCAGAGGCATGAGAGAAAACCAAAGTTTTCCTCACAAATTCAGCACATCACGAGGTGACTTATTGATATACAAATGATCATTTGAGGAATGAAGTGTTCCCTTAAGGACATACCTCACATAACTACCCCAAACAATTTAGCCAAATATTTTTCTCAAGAGTATCCCTGAACAGAAACACTCTGTTTAGTTTAAGAAAAATCCAGCTGAAGTACCACTTAGTAGCTTTCTACAGAGTTTTGTACAATGCTCATCTTCATCAGGAATCTGCTCAGTTGTCATCATGTTATATAAGTATAAGAACTAACCAAATGGGTTACCAGAGGATATATACTGCCTGTGGTGAACCCAAACGCAGAACACAGACTCAGAAAGAGAGTGGTAAGAAATTGAGTTTTCTTGCCAGGATAATGAACATGGCTGCAGGGGAAAATCCAGGGGATGGAAGCTGATGGAAGCAAAACAAGGTTGGAGGGGTTTGGCTGGCTGGGAGTGTGGCAGGTAGGTAGGTACGCCGTGATCCTATGACAGACAGGAATGCAGGGTAAGTATCTACGAAAAAATACACAAGCAAAAGTCCAAGGTGAATTCACAACTCAACTGAGGATTTAAGCGTGACTGTAGCATAGCGGCAGACACAGCGATCTGGTGAGGACTGGAGAGGAGAGCTGCAGGGTTGATTATTGGATGGTGTTCAGGTGAGCAGCAGGGAGCAGGTGAGTTGAATGAATGTTATCAGGAACCCAGGAGAGTGAATGGCCGTTTACACGTACACGGTGATTTTGATAAGCAGAGACATCTTCCTTCGTTTGTGCCCTTCGTTTACACGCAAACGGAGATTTCTCCTCTGAAAACGAGTCTTTCTAAAAACTCCGGCCAGAGTGGAGATTTTGGAAAACTCCGGTTGCGCGTTTGCATGTAAACTGAGATAAACGGAGTTATAGGCAGCCGACGTCACAGTATGCGCCAGAATTTGCGCCTGTGTCAAAAGTGCGACCTATGTTGCTATGGTGACAATGGATACATGGAAGGCTTGAGCTTCTAGTTACACTGCCACCTACAGGTTTGGCATGCTCTTGTGTATATATACACGGGTATGTGTAAACGAAGATCTTTTTGAAAACGGAGATGGTGAAATGTCCGTTTATGAAAATAGCTGGCAACGTGTAAACGGCCTCTGAGGAAGTTGCCACGCCAGGGCTGTTTACTGGATTTTGGATTAATATTACTGCTGCATTAATGTGCATGTTGCATTGTACTGCTGTTAATATGTAAGGTTGTGCTCATTTTAACTTCTTCATATACTGTTGGGTAGTTAAATCTACAGCAATGCATCATATTCCATACCATGAGATCATCATATGTTTGTGGCGTCGCTGTCCCGTGAGAACCATGTGTCTCTAAGAAGTTTTCATGGTGTCAGCAGCCTTGTTTTCAGCGTTGTGACGATGCATTTTCCAGCTGATCCAAGAGGGTTTTTAAAGAGTTTATTCAGCTGGAGAAGCACAGAAAGAAACACTTCATCCTTCAGCTTATCAGAAAAATTCGAAATCAATACTTCTGGGGACACATTGTTTTCACTGGAAAGACAGGGAATTGAAAACTGTCATTTTATAAGTAACTAAAGCTGTCAGGCAGATGTGGTAAAGTAAAAACGTACAATATTTACCTCTGAGATGTGGTGGAATAAAAGCTTGAAGTTGCATGATTAAATGCAAAATGGACCTGTACTTGGATAGCGCTTTTCTCATCTTCCAACCACTAAAAGTGCTTTTACACAAGGCTACATGTCACATTCACCCATTCACACACATTCACACAATGGTGGCCAAGGTTACCATACAAGGTGCCACCTGCTACTCAGTTTTTAACACTCACACACCAATGGAACAGCCATTGGGAGCAATTTGGGGTTTGGTATCTTGTCCAAGGATACTTCAGTCTTCCAATTACTTTGTTACTTTCCAACACTGCACAACAGGTATACATTTATGCCTCATTTTTAGCCTTGCCTCATGGTTTTGGAGAGCCATACAGCCCTATTTCTGTGCTGTAAATCCATCTTTCTGTGCCCTGGCTGCAGAAACCCACCCCTCTCTTCACAGAGCTGGCCAGTGGAGGAGAACAGGATGTAGGTAAGTTCTGTGTTGCTAAGAAAAGGGGATGTCTGGCTCACATTAGATGGTGTTTGAGTTCAACGTGTAAACTGCTGACGATCACATCAAAGTGACTTTACATAAAACAAAATCCCACTTCAGTAAGTTGTCTGGTTTTAATATATGTTTATATTAGGACATTGAGTGTTTTAGCTTAAAGCTGAAGCAACATGGGAGAAAAAAAAATCATGAAAAACATAATATACAATGTCTTAAACTCTTTGCCGCTCAAAGGAGGCTCCTAATGTGTGATGATGTTCCAGCAGCAGTGCTTCAAGATTATTTTGCTTTGTGCTGTGGAAGGGTATTTAGGGAGGTTAAGCTTATCTGCCCCTCTAATGTGATTAATCCTCCAGTAAATGTATCATTTGATAAAGGATTACTCGCTATCTCTTTGTTGTCTTTTCACTCAGAGAAGATCTTCCAAAGCTCAAATGCATCAACTAATCTGCATCCAAAAGTGATTCAATGATAGAGCGGCGTGCAGACAAAAGCACTGTATGCTACCGGTGCGGACTAGATGACACTAGATCACTAAAGTTATTTTAACTCACTCATCTCTTTAACAAAGACCAAAACTCCCTGACACATGATCAAAGAACTTGTTCATCTTAAGATCCTTTTTTCTCTCTGTCTTTCAGACTTCAAAGCCCTCAAACATCTTACGCTCTTCTGCTTAACAAAAAAAAAAAGAAAGAAAAAAGGAGGGGGTTGGAAAAACGCGCTGGCTGTGGCTGCTCCCAGCAGCAGACAGGACGGTGAAAGCTGGCAGCAAACATGAACACAACTAATAATACCTCCGCTGGATTGTCAGACTGTGTGCTTGCAGCCTGTCTGCTTTTTTTTTTGTCCGTCTTCCTGTCTGTCTGTCTTTCTTTCTCTTTCCTTTTCCCCCCTCCTGCCGGGTCTCTGCATTCTGTGAAGGTGACAGCGTGGTGAGTCAGTTTGGACTTTCCAGCCTCTCCTCTGATCTCGCTGGAACTCACTTCGCAATGTGTTTTCCTGTCATCTGCTGAGAGAACATGCACACACACACACACACACACACACACACACACACACTCGTGCACACCCTTCAACATTCAGGCTTTTTTTCACTTTTCTGCGAAAGACCATATTTCACACAGGTATTTTACACCTCACCTTCTCTCTTCTCTTCAATGCTCGACTTCTTCCCTGAAGCAGGGCCTGCTAACCCTTCAAAAGGCCACTGGAATCCCCCCTGGGTTGAGGATTAGGGCGCTTGCACGGACAGCCTCGTGTCACAGAGGAGTGTGAGGCTGATCTTTCACCTTTTCTCTCCTCTGTCTCAGTTTCCGCCATGGGGCTCAGGGTCCAGCATGGAGCAGTTGAGTGTACTGTTACCTGGGTGTGAGAGTGTGCCAACGCGGAGTCCAGTTTCACACCCTAGCCTGAACCCCATCTGAGAAATACTGAGTGTTTCTTAGATATGGTAGAGTAAACAAAACACTGCATACCTGAGCCGCAAGAAGCCGGCTCTTGAGGTTAGGGAGATGGTGTTGAATCTTGGGATGCAGTAACATACTACCTGTCACATGTGCATGTGTACTGCAGTGCACATGTGCTAGAATCAAGCAAACAAGAAGATTAAAGGAGAAGAAAGGCTGTAAATAATTAAAGCTTACATCATAAAGCATTTTACTTTGATGACAAATGCTCTCACATTGCATGCAGAAAAGTATTTGCATTTTTCCAGAGAAGTTTTTTTTTTCTCATAGGCTTCCAAAAACCACTGAAGGAATGCATAGTATTTGATATTTCACCATGTCTGATTGTGCAGATGTTAACCAGGTCAGATTGCTACTTGCTATATTCACATTATTGCTCAAATCCGTTTCATGATGAAATCTGAATCCATGTGCTCAGCAAATCAATGTTTCTCTATGCACATTTAAGCTCATGCATACATACTGTATATATGTACACACTGTGGTGGAGCCACAGAAGTTAAACCTGCAGTCAAAAATAGCTAAGGCACTTCTCGTGATCAGTATTGTACAGAGCTGGGACCAAATCATTTCTTTGCATGGCACAAGTAAGCCTCAAATCTATGCACTCAAGTCCCAAGTCAAGATTAACAATCCAAAGTCAAGTCCCAAGTCCTAAACTAAGTAAGTTTGAGTCCTAAACTTTTCATATTCATTTGTTAAAACAAGTGTGATTGAAGTTAATCATAAAAAAGTAGAGCTCACATTGGACTAGCACCACAACTAGCTCGTAGCACTCACACTGCTCACTAACTATGTTAGGCTCAAGTCTTCCTCTGTTCTTTGTGCAACTTCAATTGTTGAAGAAAGTTGGAAGTTGTTGCATCTCCATCTGTAATTCTGGACTTGCTCATTTTGCATCCTGCAGTCCTGTGTAACTCTTTTTTGTTGTCACTGCACTGTGGTGCAGTGGTTAGCATTGTCAAAGGGTTTCTGGTTCAAACCTGGGGTGGGGGAGCCCTTCTGTGTAGAATTTCCATGTTCTCCCCATGTCAGTGTGGGTTTTCTCTGGGTACTCCGGCTTCCTCCCACAGTCCAAAGACATGCAGGTTAATTGGTGACTCTAAATTGTCCGTAGGTGTGAATGTGAGTGTGAATGATTGTTTGTCTCTATGTGTCAGCCCTGGCGACCTGTCCAGGGTGTACCCCACCTCTTGCCCAATGTCAGCTAGGATAGGCTCCAGCCCCCCCTGTGACCCCCAACAGGATAAGTAGTTACTGAAAACGAATGAATGAATATCATTTGGAGCTCAGTAACGTAACGGTAATGGTTTAAACAAAGTGGATGATCTGGGAACCAAAAGCATTAATGATGAGTGACTCAGGAAATGAAAAGAAATTGACTGATCTGTAGCAGACTATTTGAATAACTTTTTAATCCTTGGGCTTGGGGGAAGCTATCAAGCATTTTCCAGTCAAAAGGCTCAGATCCAAGTGAAGTCACGAGTCAGTGGTGTTAAAATCCAAGTTAAGTTGCAAGTATTTTTTCTATTTTGTCGAGTCTAAAGTCATCAAACTGACTTGAGTTCAAGTCATCTGACCTCTAGTCCACACCTTTGATATTTTGTATTTGAGATCATCTCAGTATATTGACACAGGGCTTTTACAAAAAGCCACTGCCCACATCACTCCATATTTGCCCAGTGTATATAAAATGTAGCACTGTATTGATTTTAGGACGGGGTTCAGTATATGCACAGCTGGGTATGCTGTTCAGTGTTTGCACCAAACATTCATACACCCATGACACACACAGACACACACGCACCTGCCTGTGCTGAAGCAATCTTACGGTAAAGAGTTTATTACAAGACTATTGCTGCCTCGAGCCACAGTAAACTTGCTAGCGTGTCAATTTAGTGTTTGCATCTTTATGCTGTCTGTCTACTCCTGCGTTTGTGATGACTGCAAGCTTACGAACACGGCTGAACAAATTAAGAACATCATTAAATGTGCAAAGGTGCCAACTACATCTTAATGCTTGATGATCTTTGTTGCAGATTTTTCAGGATTAGAGGGATTTTGTCAAGGTGCACACACAAACACATAACATGGAGACACCGAGCCACAGGGAGATATCATGAGGGATTTCATAAACAGATCTATTCAAATCTTTTTGAGTGTGTTTTGCTAACTCAGTAAATGTACTTCCCCAGGAAGTGCCATAGTAGTGCAGCCAATAAGTGCCAAATTTGATGGATGGATAGATAAAAATGCCTGTTGTGTGCTCAAGTGCTCTCACAAGCTCATGCACGCCTTTGTTAAAACACTCATAACCTCATAGACTTTTTAGAAAGTGCTCTTCCCCTCATGAGGTCATGAATGGCGTCTTCAAAAGTTAGACAGTTGGCTCATACTGATTAGATCAGCCAGTCAGCGTAGCAAAGAGTAGATGGTGGATTGATGGCTACACAGGCAGAGTTGTGTACAGGAAAGACTGGTTCTCCCTCCAACTGTGAGTGTGTTGCAGTAAATATAAGGATGGGGTCTTACTAACATAGTTAAATCAGGCCTTTAGGAGCTGCAGACAGACAGGCTGATGCTTGGTCGGCAGTAAAGCAGGGGGTTCGACAGGTAGATGCAGGTACGAGGTTAGATAGCGAGGTAGACAGATTGTTATCAGCCACGCAGCAACGTGTGCTGTTTTAAGTGCAAACAGTGGAGATAGGGGAGGAAAATGACTATTGTACTCCTGACAGTATGGACACTGTTTTCGTTTACGCACGCGCAAGACTCTGCATCCATATGTGTATGTTTGCATACACAACAGCAAAAGCGTGCCTTTTATTTGTTGTGAACAGGTGTGTGTGTGTGTATGTGCGTGTCAGTGTGTCTTTCGCAGTATTTTGTCCGCCCAATCTGTCATCTGAGTCAGATACCAATCTGACAAATTGTAGTAGAAACAGACAGTGAAGTGTGTGAAGGAAAACCAGACCCAGGTGCCCGAGTTCCTCTGTGTCAAAGGCCATCACAACCCACTGGCATGGTTCCTCTCTGCTACATAACAATCATTCTGTGGTAAATAGGGGCATCAGTGACGGCTGCAGTGGGGAGCTTTTCGTCAGCATGCTGATGGAAATCTACTGAGGGTGTAAGATAGCAGGGGTTTGTATCTGTGTCAAGAGTGCAAGTGTGTGTTATGTTATTGGTTCTTGACATGTTTTTGCTTGTCATTCCTTAAAATATAGTAATACATACCTGCCATTTGGTAAATGAATAATTACATTTACCTCCACCAAGGAGGTCATGTTTTGGTGCTGTTTGTGCCTTTGTCTGTTTGTCTGCAGGATAACTGAAAGACCACCACTACTGATGGAAGGGTGAAGCATGTGCCAGGGGAGAACTCATTCAATTTTGAAGCAGATCTGAATCACAGGGTGGATACATTTATCATTTTTCAATATAAAATCTCACTTTTGACATCACAGCAAACATGGAGGAGGCTGAGCTGAAATTGCAGTGCAGTGCTAACAGCAGCATCAGTGCTGACAAAGCTAACAGCAGAGCCTTTTCACACAGACACCATGCTGTAAGGTCGCTACAAAGACCCCTCTTGATGCCACCTTTGTGTTTTTGCGCAGAGCCAAATAACTGCAGCATCATGCTACCCCCATGTGTGATTTCAGCATGCCAACATTACGTAATCAAAAGAGGCGTGACTGGTATGATGCCTAACACAACAGCGTCAGCCTCCTATTGTCAGCCTATAACTGTGTGGCATATCCCATACACATCAGAAGCACTTTCTAAACAATAACAATGGCATAACATGACTATAACGATCATTTACCGTCCCTGTTACATGGCAGGTGATCTCATCCTCTGCTCAGAGGGTAAGGAGCTCCCGGACCTCATTCTGTCCCCAGTTTGTGGACATTTTAGGCTGCTGTTCTCCTACGAATTAGCTGCTAACTGCTTTTAGCTAACTGCTACGTTACACATTGTTACAAAATCCAATGTATGGTCCGGTCTCTTTTACACAGATGTCAATTCAGCACTGTTACTACCTGTGCTGCCAAATTAAGGGCAAAACAACTCGGCCCCCCTACTCCATGATGGCACCTTTGATAAAGAACAGTGAGGCAGAATAACACCATGACATCCCCACCTTAAACAAGAAATGTAAAAGGAGCTAATATCAATGTGGGCCTGGGCGTTACACTTCCACAAAGGCACTATCCTGCTACCATGGGTCTGGAAGGCATTACCAGTGGTAACTGCTGTATGAGGACCACCAGTACTTGGCCTTGGTGGAGGCCTGCACTCTCCGTGTGCCCTTGTAGTTGCAGGTTGTTTCATTTGATTATCAGAGGATGACTGAGGGTGAAAAAGTTCAAGGAATTTAGTCATAGTGATACATTTGAAACATATATTGTGGTTTAATGACTGCCAAGTAACTATTCTGAGACATAACATACCAAATTCCATACACATTACATTGTTGCAGTACAAGTATGTGTAAACATGTACATTTCTAAGAACACTTAAATGACTAAGATGCTAATAAAATTGGAAAATATTCATAATTTTTATTTGGGCCACTTTAGATTTGTGTTCATTTCTGCCCCCTTTGCCTCTGATTTGATCTCATGAACCTGCTAATGTAAACACAGCAGAACAGTCACGTTACAGTGAGATCACACAGAGGTATGAATCCAAGTTTCTATTTTAATACCATAAATCATTCAGTCGCAGCAAACAGTCACTCATACATGCTGTAACTTTCATCCACATCCAGGTGTCTGAAGCTGCCACATCTAAACAACTTATTTTCTCTAGTTTGTCCAAATAGTCTGCTTCCTCACCTTTAAATTCAGCTGAGTGCATAAAAGCACAAATAAACACATTAATACACGCTGTGTCCTGTTTGCTTTGTAATTACCTGCTGAACGGTTTCCGATTATATCTGCCAAACACGCAGCAGGCCCCACGAAGCTTCCCCGACAGCTGAGGGTGGAATTAACCTCCACTTACTAATGTGTTTTCTGAGATTAACCGCAATGGATGCAGCTGTTCCAGATCTTGCTCTAGTCAAGATCCAAACTTTTTTACATCTTAAGTGCATGGTAAAGTGTTAGGTGAAGACTCGGCACCAACAGGCTTGTGACCTCGATTTCAACCAGGCGTTTGAGGAAATGTGATCATAGTGTATTTTTGTTATGCAACACACTGTATGATATATTATATGGATAAGAATAATAAATAATATTTGCGAAATCTGTGTCTTCATCATGAGTCAAAATACGATTTGTATTTTTGGATTTGAGGTTTTACTCCCCTGTAAATACAGCCATGCATCTGACCCCGGTTATCTCATTTCTCCCCTGCCTGGAGTTTCCTTCCAGCTGATTGGCTCGCTGCTCACAGGCAGACTCCAGATCTGCTCAGACACCCCAGACAGTTGCTGCTGTTAATATAACTTTGAACACATTCTCTGGCATCCCCTGAATGCGCCATTCACAGGCGGTCATTATCCTGATCTCACTGCCCGTGTGGGATCAAATACCCTCATGTAACACATTTTCAAAAATTCACAAAAAGGAAGCATTGTTCTCTATTTGCTTCTCCTGGCAAAGTTATCTTTTGAGACAAACGACTTTTTCGTTACGGCTAATGGCAACGTGTGTAACAAACAAAGAGCAGACAAAGGCTCCATAATTGAATCAACCGTCGTCCTAATTTCTGGGGCATCCCTCACCCTAATTAAGCATTGGTCGTCGGTTGTCATCGGAGACAATGACAACCTCAATAGAGCTGTCACTCTGGATCAGACTGACGTGTTGCCTTGGCAACAGGGGTCAGTGGGTTTGCAGTGTGTGTGGAGGATGAAGGATGGGAGTGGGGAGGAGGAGGAGGAGGAGGAGGAGGAGGAGGAGGAGGACAGAAGTGTGGAGGGTGTATTGAGAATATAGTTCTAAGAATCAGCTGGGAGTCAGTCTTGCATTAGCATCTGATGAAAGCAGTTAAATAAAGCACGGAGGCAGACTTTGCACAACTCTCGATGAAGGTCAGGACGCCTCCGAGTGCTATTTACGATGTGTCATATACTATCTCTCAGGTTAGACTCCACCTCATTTATCCCTTTTCCATCATTTGTCTCCATTACCTGGATTTTGCAAACAAATGACTCAAGGCTCTTCGAGGCTTTTAACCTTCATGTCTGTGTACCTTTCATGACGTGTCAAGGTAGAGGCTGGATCTCGCCAGAATGGGGCTTTTGATGAACAGATTTGCATGAGTCTTACAAGCCCTCGTTGCTGTGTAAATATCACGTTGTTGTGGAGCTCTGAATGACTCCTCTGTGTCAACAAAGTGTGGCTCTGTCCCGGGGATGCCATTGTGTCTAAATAAATCAACATGGATGAAAACAGGGCTATAAATGGCACTTTAGGTGGTGGAAGTCTGTCCGCTTCCCTCCCTCCTATCAGTCCAGCTAGAATGCTCTTTTTATTTGCAGAGACATTTGGGTGAAGTGTGCCACTCTTTATGTCTTGGCACCAGTCCACACCCATCTATTTCAAAAGCTCTTTATTTTCTTCCTTCTGCACACACACACTGCAGAAAAGTGGCCCCTCTATTCTTCATCACAGCCTTGTATTTTTGAAAGGGCCTGGCTCAGATATCCTATAGGCAGGACTAACAGCTGTCGCTAAGCCACCATAGCTGGCCCCCACTCAGCACCCAGTGGAGACCCAAAACTCTCCATGTCTGTCGCTGTCTCCATCCTGCTGTCTAGCCTTTGGACTGACTGTCGCTGGCTACTTTCACTGTCCTCTTCGTCTTCCTCTTTATCTCTCTGTCTCCTCTTCTTACCCTCTAATTACATTGCATACTAATTTTTCATGAAGGAAAAACATTCTGTCTTTTGTTTTCTGTGGGTTACAAGAAACAGAGAGAGAAGAAGAGAGGCTATGAAAAAGAAAATGACACAGAGGGTGGGACAAAGAAGGGGAGAGGTCCTCTTTTCCATTCATTGGGCCCCAGACTGGGCCACACGTCCCCTTGCCACACACACACACACACACACACTCCACCCCACCCCAGCCGCCTTCTAATCTGCACTGTTCCACCCTGAGGGCCTGAGGCTGGGGCAGCTGCTACTGATGGAGCCAGAGAGCCAGCTGTCCTCACACACATACACACTCACCCACACACACGCACCTCTCCACTCATTCATTTGGGACAATGGAGCCAAGATAGGGGTGTGTATGTCTGTGTGTGTGTGTGTGTGTGTGTGTGTGGCTCATGATTTTGGAGTGTGCCGTGGTCATGGGGAGGGGGGCCCTCACAGTCAGTAAAGTGGTTTTTATGTTCGCTTTGTGTCTCAGCAACAGTTGGCAGCACGTGTGTCAATGACACGCCTCTCTGCTTTATTGTCCATGAAGTCGGAGAGTTTAGGGTGACCCGGGAAAAACGCACTGACACACTTGGAGAAATGCGACAAGATGCACACACACACAAACAAAGCAGCATGTGTGAATAGACACTTATGAAGTACAGTAACTTGCTGCAAAAACAACCTGTCAAACGCAGAGAAAACAGAGACGTACTGTTTGCTCTCCGGATTTCTGTGATTTCATCATCTTGCAACATCTGCAGCAGACCTGAGTCTGTTTGCAGTTTTTCTGGGAAAAAACATGGAAGGATTTGTTCTGTAACACATCAATCTTGTGTAAGTCTGGATTTCCCTCCGCATTAATAGCGATAAAGTTAGGATTACAAAGGAAGGGCATTAAGATGTTGCATGTTTGACTTTAAAAGAAAAGTTTTCAGCAGAGCTTCAAAAACAACACATCAATGGATTCACTCGCCAGGTTCTGATTGGTTTATCTCTATCTCTAACTGCTTCATTTTCTGGCTCCTGCTGCTATTGGCCGCCCCTCTCTCTCAATCCCTGATTGGCTCGGCTGGTGATTGCATTCAGCCTCAGCTGTCTGATTGGTGGAGCACCACCCCAGAAATTGCTGTGATTTGCCCTCGGTTGTGCGCTTTACCAGTCAGGGTGTTTTCTAAATACTGCAGCTGCTTTGGAGACAGGGTGAAAGCGAGTGTGTGTGTGTGTTTGTATGGAGGCTGATTTGCTTGAGTGGGTGCAGGAGGTGGGCTAGGTGTGTAGTTAGCAACTAAAAGGCCATATGGCTGATGACACATATACACAGGCTTGTTCCCGTACACGCACACCTGACGGCTGCCTCACACCTGCTGCACTGTCTCTGGCTGAGTAAGATCCAGATCAAAGGAGGCAAACCCTCGGGGGACTTGTGTGTGCGTGCATTTACGAATGTTTGCGTGTGTTTGAAGAGACATTCACTGCTTCTGTATCTATGCCAACAAAGGGGATTTGTATTTCAATGGAGGACGACTCATGTCTGGCTTTGCTAAGATAGAGAGCTGGAGGAGCTGAAAGGATGTAGTATGGCACAAATGCTGTGTGCTGCAGACAGCACATACACTCAGTACAGACAGAGCACAGTTACCTTGACAGGGGTAGGAGGAGGATGGTGGTATGGGAGGGAGGTGGTGGGGGGAGTGAAACTGCAAACTGCAACTTGTAAGTTGTGTGGGAAAGAAAGAAAGAAAGAAAGACTCAGGGCTCATCATCTTAAATCAGACAGTGAATTTCAGCATTATAACCTCATTAATGAGGCCGGAGACACCCTTTCATTCGCTGTAGGAATTTAAGTTCCCTTACGCTCATACACACACCCACCTCCCCAACCTACTCACAAGCGCACACATACGCAATCAAAGCGGGACGCTCAAAGCCTGGGTTCTTTCGCTTCGCCCACAAAGGCAACAAAGTCTGTCTTTGTCACTTTCCAAGTCAGACGTCAATGAGAGTTTGCCCTGCTCCGGGGCCGTGAATAAAGCTTGCCCACACGGAGCCCCCATGTATATCTGCACATTAGTGACCACCCACACACACACACTTGCACACTGTACAGTACTGTTAAGGAAATTATTATCTAATAAAGACAAACAGCAAATGCAGAACTTCCTAATTCCTCCTCCTCGCATGCAAACAGTAGAGTACATGCAGGCATGTGTACAGAGGGCAGACACACGCTCTGATACACAAAGATCTACACAACCGGCCGCACACATTCATGCAAACCGACAAACCTACGGATCCCCTTTGACTTCGTCTGCGGTTCATGTCTGTGAGCACACGTGCATGCCTGGGTTTGCTTGCAACAGAGACAGACTGGCTTGGAGTCAGTGTACAGTAGTTGCTGGGTAGAGTTAAGGAGTCTGCAGAGGATGTTGTGGTTGGCTCGCCCTGTTCTTTGTTTCCCAAACTGTCTGTCTGACACTCGGCTGTTAGACCGGGACAAAGGAGCCACTTTAGATTCACACTGTACTCAAGAAAGAAGAGGTTTGTCTGAGGAGAAAGACTGTGTGTTCTGACTGCCTGCTTTATGTTGTGTTCTCTTCACTTTATATGACTTTCTCCAACAAACTGGACCTGGGCTCAGTGTCTCTGTCAACCGCCACTCATGTTTCTAAAGTGGCCTCAAGCAAGACACTGAATCTCCAGCTCCACAGGGAGGGACAATTCTAAATCTCATTTCACTTCCCAGTGGAGGTGGACAGAAACTTTTCGTCTAGAGCTCAATCCAGTCGGTCCATGTTGCTGCTACAGATGAACTGTCACTCAATTACCACATCCCAGTTTTCCAATGATTACACAAATGTGATTGCGCTCACATGCCGTGGACAAAAAGAAAAAAAAAGTGGATTACTAATTAGATTACCTCTCTCCTGCCCTGAGGGCACTTTCAGCTGAGGAGCTGCTTTAAGACAGAGGTAACAAAGGATTGATGTCGATAACAGAGATGCCCCTGTTTTAAGGAAATAAACTGTAAAAGACACACTCACACATGCTCATGAAGCTACTGTTTACTCGCTGCAGCTGCTTCCTGTGTGGCAGGTAACACGTGGTCCCGACTGTGTATCAGTTGTTTCTCACACATGCACGAGAAAACACACACAGAAACACAGACCACACTTACACTCCTTTTGGTCTTTACACCTCTGTAAATATATGAACATGTTTGCAGATCACTGATACTGTTAATTAGTTTATCACCTTAACCGCTATAAGGAAATAAAATGAAATACTAAAATATAATTGGCATAAAAATTGTTTGAAACATGAGAGAATATTGTAGGAAGTCCACATATGGCTTGAATTTTGTTTGTGTTCTAGCCTGTATGAGTTTATCATATTATATAATTGGATAGATAGCAGAGCTGCTGTTTTTTCGTGTGTGTCCACATTGATAAAGTGAGTGTTAACTGGAAGACACCAACATCCTGACGGTAAAGGAACCTGAAACAGGGGACAGAGCCAGCAATCAACCCGTCACAACAATGACAGCTGTATAAGGAAAACACACACGACCACACGTACTCTCATGCATGTGCACATACACAAAAACACACACTCAGGATACTTTAAGTGTGACAGTTGCTCATGCGCAAACACACACAGCCTGAAGTCAAGAAATGAAAACAATGAAAATGCTTTTGTCACAACAGCAATAGTGAGAACAAACATATCAGGCACACATACACGAACACACAGACAGATACACACACGTACACTCCTCATAACCCTTCACCGGGAGATTAGACTGTTGATTTTTAATTGGCTTAGCGGCATGTGTTTGTTTGATCCCGGTATTATTGCCCGTGTGTTTTCTTCCTTGAGTGAGCTGATTAAAAAATCTCCCCCCGTCAACACACACTGCCAGATAGATACCACTGCTTGATTAATTTACACACACAAACACACACATGTCATAATCCCCACCCTCCCATTGGCTACTGTGCCTGCACTGTTTCCAAAGCAACATTGGAATGCCGGGTGTGTGGCGCCGCCCCTTTCAGGAAGGAACCGCATGTAAACAAACCCGGCATGTGCAGCACTTTGTGCTCTGTCTGAAACTGTGGTAAACAGAGTGTGACTCTGGGCGCTGGCAGACTGATGCTGGCCTCTAGGATTACATGTTATTACACTGCCTTTAAGGACTTTGAATATTTGTAGTCCTGGACATGTTGTTTGTGTGTGACTTCATGAAACGGAACCATCAAATCTGAGCCAAAATTTCGGTTCAGTCACTGGAGGAAAATGCTGGTATTGTAAGGCACAAATGAGTTACCTTTGTACATTTCATATGTGTCATATCAACATTTCTTAAGTGACCTAGTTGTGATTACATATGAGCTGACTTAGGTGGAGAGGATGGTGGATGGCATGACACCTAGATGGAAAGGCTGCCAACCTGCAGACCACTGCTCAAGATCAACAAACAACAACACTGGTTGTTTTTAGGGAGACATTGGTGGTGTTTCCAGCGACAACTGTCTCACCAAAAGCGAGTGTTTTTTGGTGAGACAGTGGCGACGCTTCCAGCGGTAATTGTGCCTCTACAAGGAGTGTTTTAAGCCAAAACATGATCTTTTCCTAACCACAACTAAGTGTTTGTGCCTAAGGATAACCACACATTAACCACAGTGTTACTGAAATGTAGTTTCAACAAATCCGCCACAAAATACCGTCCAAATTTTACATATCAAATGTGCGATGCCAACATTTATTCTGGAAATACAGTCGAGAAATTACTGACACAAAAAAATGCATTATACTGCTTTTTGTTACAAATGGCAGGGAACCAAAAGCTCTGCTGCAAGACAACAACAGTTTGACATCAGTAACGGAAAGCAGGTGCAGATGCATCATGCACAACAGTAGTGTCAGTGACCTGTCCGCCAGTGTCACAGCTTTCAACTACCCCTGTCATCTTACGGGCTGTCCAGTCTTTGGGTGCGTGTTTACCGCTGCAGCCAAGATAACGCAATATGGCCTTTCCACTGCAGGCCAGCAGCTAAAGGTAACCAAAGTTCAGGAGCTTTAGCACCCGGCAGAACATAACAGCTGGGAACATTTTCCAATGGTATGGCCTCAGTGGCTGGACCTGAAAGTCCTCCTCTGTAAGTGAAAACAGAAGGGGGAGGAATAACAAGGTTATTAAAGAACATAACAGCAGATAAACACATCCATAACAGTGATCAAAATACCCACACACTGAGACACCTATCCCATTGAGCAAGAACTCCCAACAGCCAATCGAATTTCTGTTACCAACAGCAACAACTCCTGTTTATGCCTGCCTGTAGCTGATCCTGCCCTCTGATTGGCTGGTACCCGAGCAGTAGAGCACGGCCCCTCCCCCCTCTCGCGCTCTCCCTCTGCCTGTCCCTCTATCCCTACAGATTAAGTAACACCGGCAAAACAAAAAGAGCTTATTTTTGTTTTTCCATCAATGACAAAGCACCCACACAAACACGGAGCTTGTTTAGATGCGAAGGTATCTGCTTTGTGATGGCACAGAGAAATGTGGAGGTACAGAGGCAGGAGAGTGGGAGAGGAGGCGGGATACATTGAACCACTGTTGCCATGCACCCTCACTGTGTTACTAGGTTAAGTATGGTATGTTGCTATGAAAAAAAGCCAAGTGCAAGGAAGAGGGGCAATTGCATCACTCCCTTGAAAAGTCCTTGAAAAACATGTCTCTCTCCTTTTGTAACCCTGTGCAAAATTCTAATTGCACTTTCAAATTGTCCTCTGGGAGGAAATTCAAATTGAAATGCTGCATGTGGTGCTACGGTGCGCAAACTTATAAATGTTCTCTCATGCATGAAAGGGGCTCTAACCCTCCTCAGTGTTTTTGCTCATGACTGCAGCTCATTGTTTTGATGCATGATTTGTGTTTATGAGTCTTGCCGTTGTTCCTCTTTGCTGCCGGCAGTTAAGGCAAGGAGTGCGAGCACGCAGCCAGCTGCTGTTTGTTTTGATCCGACACTGAGGCTGTTGTTCGAACAGAGGCACCCTTAGATAAGATACATTGCCAAGAACGTGGTCAGTTAGTCCAGGTCTGATGTTATTACGCAATACGTCAGTGGTTCAAGGAGCATGTTTTCAGCTCCTAAGAAATCATGTAAGAAACACATGCGTATAGGAAAACTGAAAACATGTTGTGGTCAAGCCTATCAGCAAGGTTATCACATGCTTTCCTTGCTGTGTGCATGTTTATCAATGTGTGTGTGTGTGTGTGTGTGTGTGCTCAGTTTAAGAGTGTTCACAATCTGCAACAACACATTCACACACCCACAAACAAGAAGACACACCGTTTCAAAGAAAGTCTTCTTGTTTGTGCATGAGCAGGAGGCTGTCATGCTGCATCATCATTCCCCTAATAACCCTGACCTGTAATGGAGTGACGAATGATAGAGCAGAGGCAAACAAGGCCTCTGTCAGGGATCCTCCTCTGCCCTTTCCTTTACTTCTCTATCTGCTTCATCTCTGCTGGTTTCTTCATCTCCTGATATTTTTCCTCTCCTCCCTCTCTTCCCCTCTTTGTCTTTTTTCAAGTCAAGGCAGGCCGTGTCCCTGGCTGCTCTGCCTCACTCGAGGTTTCTAATTAGCATGTGAACTGAAAGCAGAGAGGCAGTCTGGCAGTCACTGTTTACTCTGCGCTCACTCCCTTTCTCCCTCTCTCTCGCTAGCACTCTAAAAAAAATGTCATGCTGCCTTGACACCTTTGCACTGGCTGTCCCCAAGCACAATATGAACTTCCTAACTAAGAACACAGCAGCCAGTGTACCAGAATAAAGCACTGGCATTGCACATTTGAACATTTCATACTTATCATAACATCATTATCAACATCTCCAACTGGCCAGCTAGCATCATGACGGTGTTCCGGTTTCCCTTTCTTAATGACAATTACAGACAACCACTGGTGCTGGTGTGGACAGTTAGTTCCTCCTACCCAGGCGTAGAACGTACATGGAGGTTGGCTGTTGGCTGCAGTGTTTGCAGTGGATTCATGTGCAACTTTTTGGTTGAGACATCGGCCATGTGAGGTGATGCAACCAATGTTGCATTGCTGCTAGTTCTCTGATGTCTGTTTGGTGTGTCTGGGCCTTTAAGTGACATGTTTATGAGCTGACTTTGTCAATAGCAGGTGTAGGGGAAGGTATATGGCATGTCACCAAGGTGAGACACCTGCCAAGCTGCAGACCACAGTGTGAGATGAACAAAGCTGGTTGTGTTGTGTTGTGTTGTAGTGAGTCACTGCTGTGTGTCCAGCAGCATTCTAGGCTCTAGTTGTGAGTGATTTATTGCAACCAGTCAGTGTATTTCCAGCGGCTTTTTAGGCTCCCAATGTGGATGGTTTTGTAGCGGCCCGTTGCTGTTTTCTAGTTGTGGTAGTGGCACGAAAAGTGGTTGTTTTTATGGAGACATTGGTGCATTTCTTGCCAAGATAGTGGCATAGAAAATGTCTGTTTTTGACTGGAATATCGCTGCAATTCCTGCCTAGATAGCGGCATGAAAGGGGATTGTTTTTACTGAGACATCACTGCATTTCCTGTAGTGATAGTGGCATGAAAAGTGTCTTTTGTCTCCGTAAAGTGTTTTTACGGAGATAAGGGCACAAAAAGTGGTTGTTTTTACCAAGAGGCAGCTGCATTTTCTGCAGGGATAGCGGCGTGACAAGCAGTTGTTTTTACTGAGACATTGCTGCATTTCCTGTAGGGATAGTGGCATAAAGAGTGTCTGTTTTTGACTAAAATATCTCTGCATTTCCTGCCTGGATAGCGTCATGAAAAGCAGTTGTTTCTACTGAGACATTATTCCATTTTCTGCTAGGATAGTGGCATTAAAAGCAGTTGTTTTTTACCGAGACATCCCTGCATTTCCTGCAGGGACAGTGGCATTATTTTAAGGCAAAACATATTTTCCTTACTATAACCAAGTGTTTTTTGTGCCTAAACCTAATCACATTTAGTTTTAATGTATCCTCTGCATAATAACATGCAAATGTGCAAATGTTGATATATACAATGCCAACCTGTTTTTCTGGTGATCGGGTTGAACATAGAGCTTTGTTATTTGTTGTTTACTTTCTTCTGCATTGTGCTTTCTTTGTTCCATGCTTGTTCAGAATCTTGATGTGACTAAACAATTCACTAACTCAGTGAAAAATGCCCCTCTGTTTCTTTCTTCTCTACGGTATATGTGTGCATGCTACAACATTGCTCTTGAATTAAACAGTCCCCATCGATGAGTATGAGTGTCGCTATTTCAGATACTACTTTGTTTAGCCTGACATAGTCCTGCACATCAGCATAATGGAATGTGGTATGTACACCATGCATGCAATGTGTCTATCTCTCTCTTTTTTTTTACTATCTTTCTATCTATCCTTGAATCAACCCGGTCATCCAGTCTGCCCTTTCTGTCTGCATGCCAGCACAGATCAGAGACTCTATCATCAGATGAGCAAATAGCTCGCAACTTCCCAACATTTTATTTGTATGTCTGTCTGTCAGCAGTGTTTATCTCTCCTTCTCCAGGCTGCACTTCTATGGCCATGTCTTCCGGGCCTGCTGCTTAATACTTGAGGACTGCGGGCTGTGAGAGGGGATTCCTGGCGTGGATTTGAGTACATGTGCTTCTGGAGGGATAAGCTCAGCTATGTCAGTAATGTGTCAACCCTGCGGAGGTTACAGGCTGCTCCCCATATTTGGCAAATCACTTAGCACTGGCCCACCTCAGCCATACTGGCAGCCGCAGTAAACCAGAAAATATGAACAGAATGCAGAGGCAGACTGGGGATACGGGTGGAAAGCGTGAGTGAGAAGTAAGATACATTCATGAATTCATTACATACCAACATTTTTAGTCAGTGAAAACAAACTTGGGGCTTTATTGTAAGTGTTTCGACACTATGTTTGGCTCATTTTCTATTTTTGATTTCTTCTCTCCTCTGTTTTTTCCTCTGCCAGACCCTGCCCAGTGAGACACTAAGACCCTGAAACTCTCTGCGCTGTTTCAAATATCTTGAAATAGCCTTTGCCTTTTACACTTATCTCATTGCGGCTCATGTTAAGAGGCAAGCCCAAAGCCCCAGCCTCAATTGATCAATGCATCTGGCATGAGATCACTCCTTGTGGACTTGGGTCAAAATCTTGAGGGTTACTTGTTGTTCCTTCTTTTTAATGTTTGTTGTGATGGTGTTTATATCATGTGAAACACCATTAGGCCGGATCAAATAAGAAATCTGGCACTTGGGCCGTGTCATCTAAGTTTAGCTGTTGAGATGTACAGGGTCGCTGTGACCATGCGATCATAGGATCATACGATATATTTTTTTAAACCCAGTGACCTGGCAAAAAGGCAATGAGGGCATACACATAATCTTGTTTATGCTAATAATATAGACATTGCACTCGGAAATCACACATTTCATCCAGTCAATCCATTCACTTGCTACTGAACAAACACCCTGATGCAATCCCAGGGCAATTTTTTCAGACGTACCAATTGGAAAGCAAACATCCAAATGATTATATCCTGCACAAATAGTGGAGTGAATATTTTCCAAATTTAAAACTCTGCCCAGCTGCTATATTTAAGATGATTGTCTCATCGGATTTAACCAGAGGACCAAGAGTAGCATTTCACATTAACAGCAGTTAAGTGTGTGTCATGACCTAATATGCAATGACCTGCTGTGTGTGTGTCACTCTACCCCCCAAGGGGACACGGTGGATTTCTAAGCGTAGGTCAGGTGTTTGTGTGTGTGTGTGTGTGTGTGTGTGTGTGTGTGTGAGAGTGAGTGTGTTTGTAGCCTGGTCACCCTACCCTTGGCTCACACACACAGCTGTTTTACTCTGATTACAGGCTTTCTAGAAAGACAACCGCGATCATTTCTTCTGAACTGAGAGGTTTGGATGATGTGATCTCATCTCTTCGAGTGTGGTGCGGTCATCCCAGGTGTCCAGGTGTGTGTTTATGTGTGCGTATGTGCATACGCTTCAAAATTTACAGCTCTACCTCAACCTAACCGCAACCACAATACTCAAAAACCACCTGCAAAAGGTCATACTGAGAGATTGAGTGATTTCATGCAAACGGCAGTGTGTGTGTACATGTTGCTGTACTGGAATCACCTTGGTCACCACAGCGATGAGAAATTCCCTGCGCTGTGAGTTGAAGACGTTTTGAAAGTTGCATATTGTGCTGGCTCACCACACGGCCTCTGAGGCCTGAGCTCACTGTAAGTTGAGCAACAGCAGGAGCAGAAGCAGCTAGGGTGCAGCTCATCTCTCCAGTGAGTGACACATACTTAGATTAGAGACACCCAACACCAGCCATCCATCTATCTATCTCTCTCCCCTCTGCCTGCCAGAGCCAGCTGGGCCATGAGCTCATGGTACCAATCTGGCCACGCGAGAGAGAAAGATAGAGAGGCTCGGAGCAGGGTGGGGTGAGAGGGGATGCTGCCTGCCAGCTCATCGTGTAATCGCATCTTGCTGTGGTTACTGTAAGTGAGATGGAGAGGGGAATGGGAAGAAAGGACCACAGCTCCCCATGAAAGTAATGGCTCTGGGAAGGGCGGAGTATCACTCTGCTGAAGTCCCTCGGAAGCATTTAGCATTTACAGTTGAACCACAAGTCTGGGAATTATATCCCAATATGGAAACACATACTGTAACATTTCACCAGGGTTAAAATAGGCAAATAGCAAACATTATGTGGCATTATAACACCACAGGAGAAATTATGTTGCTAAAAACGAACATCTAAAACATTGGCATTGTGCATTTGATGTCTTCTCTCAATATGTCCAAGTGCTCTGCCTGCATGTCCAACAGAAGGGGGTTTAAGTGTTTGGGGATTTTGGTGAACTTTTTGCAAACAAACCCAAAAGCATGAGTATGGAGGGAACGAAGACTGAGCTTTCAGATTCAGTCAGCAGAGAGTGAAAGTGAAGCAGCATTCGCTCCACTATCAGACCACAGATGAAAGTATTGCTCAGTCAAACTCAGTGGTCCTTAGTGACTGATTCATTTTGGGACTTTATATTTCAGTCTCTAACTACTTCTGCTCCTAAATCGGCCTACAAATTGTTAAAGGAATAGTTCAATATTTTGGGAAACTAATTCACTTTCTTGCTGAGAGTTAGATGAGATGATTGATACCATCCTTCAGGGGTGGGGCATAAAATTTTGGGCCTTGTGCATGCATAACTGATGTATTCAGTCAATTTTACTGTAGTTAAGGCACTAATTACTTAGAAATAAAAATTCCAAAGACACACAAACTTTTCATTCCAGGCATTTCAAGGTCCCTCCTGCCAACCTGGTCTCACTCTGACGTCAGCGCTTGCAGTGATGAAAAAAGCTGCCCTTTCACATCAGCATGATACATGGCTGGTCTACAATGAAAGTTAAGGCAGCAAAAGTCCAACTAGTGCAGGTGGGAGGGATGGTGCCTGGGTCCAACAACCATAACTTTGACCTGGAAGGCTGTTGTTTGCTTCCTGTGTGTTGTTGAAGGAAGAAAAACTCAATTTGCAGTGTTGTTTGCTGAAGTAGTGCATTTATTTTGAAAGAGACTGTATGCCAACTGTACATTTACTGTGAAAATTCAAGTGTATTTTAAAAACAGACAATGCATGTGACAGGCTGAAGTTGACATGGCGTCCCAGAATGTCAACAACCAACACAGAGTACCTTGAATGTCATATCTAGATGTGGAAAGTCCACCACCAAACGTCAATATATGACGAGGTCGGAGTGAGAATGTGTTGCCCCTCCCATTAGGGCCCTGGGTATTCAGTCCCACTTTCTCCCTATGACACCCTTGCCACTCTCATAACCTGGATCCAGCACCAAGTCTTGTTGTCACTGGGTGGTTGCCAGGTAACCATCACATCCCCCAGGAAGTCCCTGCATTCAGCTAATAAATAGTCCCGCACATAATCTCTTTGAGCACAGCCAGACAGGCTGTTTCCTGGCTTTTATGCTAAGCTAAGATAACTGACTGCAGGCTTCAGCTTCATATTGACAGACATGAGAGTGGTACCAATCCTTTAATCCAACTCTCTGCAAGAGATTGAATAAGCGTAAATCCTGAATTGTCGAACAGTTGGTTTCAAGTGGAAACAGACACCTTTTCACGCCCCTGGCATTTCCAAGTGGTAGTGTTGGCGCTGCTGTTGCAAAGACAACAGGATCGGCCTGGCAACTACCAACAACACAGGATCAACTGCATTTGGTTTTGCACAGTTACTTTGGTTGTTCCACCGTCCTGAACATACACTGATACTCTGGTAACTGGGGATAGCTACCGATAGCTACAGAGGACAACAGCAGTGCTATCCTCTCACTGTTTTGGTTGCATGATGGTTGCTCTTCCTATGCGCTGTAAATCAAGCCCTCATTTTCCTGGAAGATCGTATCCATTGGCAGACAGAGTTGCATAATGAAAGCAAGGCTTATATGGAATCAATCTAAATGTCATTATTATTCTATTGCCATCACACTGTGCAATCAACATGCAAAACACGTGTAAATTCCCACTTTATGAAGGTTGTTCTGAGTTGAATACCCTTTAATCATCTAAGTAAAAGTGACTGTAGCAGGCCGAGATCCATCAGGGATAAACAGAATATTTTGTCTGGGGATATGTCCCATGTGAAAGAGAGGAAACTCGTTATCTGCACTTCATATAGGAGGAAAAAGAAAACAGTCTGGGGATAGTATTCATGAGCAAACTGCAGCTTGATGTTTACCATCTTTCTGTGCCACAGTTGAAAACACTAATGTTTCTAAGTCAGAGCACACATCTGTCTGGTCTCGCTCCCCTCCCTCTCAGTGTATCGTAGCTCTAGATCTCTGGCTCAGACCTCGTGCAGACAGTCGGGCTGCCTCGACAGTCTGGAGTGTTGCTTCAGGCTTTGGCACCACAGCCAGCGCAGGGAGAAGATGTTTATTAACTCCATATAAATAGCAGCAGCAGCGGCAGAGGAATGGAACCTTTTACAGTAGCCTGAGTTTTTTTTGTTCTGTGCTGGCCCACATACACCTGTCGCCAAAAGGACTACAGCACAAAAAATAGGCGTGTTGTTGTTTTTTTAATCTTGCATGAGGCTTGCATGTGTTGCCGCTATAGAAATGAGGGTTGAGATAGCAGATAATGCAGGCTTCAGTGATGCAGATGTGGAGAAATTAGGTTTTATGGAGCACAAAGACCAATCTGATCTATCACTAAGTTCATCAATATAACATTTATCCAAAGTAGGTCAAGGTTTTAGTCGACAATACTCTTTAATTTTAACTACCATGCACTTAGCCAACGCTACTCTGTTTACTCTAAGCACATAATAAAACAGTCAACATTTATATTCTTGAGAAAATGGGTCTTATCTGGGGCATTAAATATTGCTTTATTCCAAATATAGGTCAAGATTAGACACGATTGCCACCGCTATTGTTGCTGGTGGTCCTTTTTCTCCATGGCAACTGAAAAGGCTGCCTGAAGAACACTGACCTGCATAGACAAAAATCCCTGAACATTTTGGGTGCTTTTGGAAACATGTGCTCCTTAAAAAAAAACAAAAAAACTTAGTCCTCTGTTGTTTAATGTAGGAATATTTTTAAATGTGTCCCAACCTTCCCAGTGAGTTGGCTGGGACTTTTGATGGTAATTTTCACAAGATGTTGTGTTTCAACTTTCACTCAGACAAAGGCTTCAGGTTTGATCATAGCGGAGTCTATAGTGGCAACTGCAGACTATTAGTCATGACAAGCCACACTAGTGTTCATATCAGTGTCTCATATGACTGTTATTTCAAATGTAGTTACAGTTTTGACAGCGCATGTAGGAAAATGACTAGTTTTGTAAGCATGTTATAGTAATTTACTTAAGTCTCCCGTGTGCCTACTCCTGCAGATATTAATGCACATGGAAAGCCCCTTTATTTCTTCTCTGCAGCTTGTTTTTTGTAACCCTGTCTAAGTTAGGCTTCCTCTGTTCTAAGAATGCTGAGCAATTACCTGAGATCAGTCTTAGCAGAGGACTGCCTCCTTTGCTTATGTGAGTGCTGTGTGTGTGTGTGTGTGTGTGTGTGTGTGTGTGTGTGTGTGTGTGTGTGTGTGTGTGTGTGTTTCTGAGCATGTATGTGTGTGTCTGTGTCAACGTGCAGATACAGGTGTCTGCCCATGCTTGTGCGCATTTGTGCGCCCATGCGTGCACACATGCAAGGTATGACCAGCGGTTGGCTGAAGTCCGAGGGGCTGCCAAGAAAACGCGAGGAAGTGTCTCTGAAGTCTGCTGAGTCTTTGATGTGGGCCTCTCTTTACTGTCAGCCTCAGCTCAGAGCCGACCACAACACTCACACACTTCCCCTTACCTGCCCCTGTTGATCTCACTGCCCCTCATTCTGCAACAGCTCAGCTCCGATTCCTGTAGATTTTCTGCTGTGTGAATGCATGTGGCTGTACGTGCACGTGTCTACAGGAATACTAAACTTTCCCCACGTGTGTTGCCGAATGGTTTGCATGGATTTGGTGAGGTGTTGCAGGATTTATTAACCACAACTTTTGTGCATGAAAACCAAGTGTATGCAACACTGTAGATTTCCTAACAGTGCATATCTGATATGTAAGGTTCAGCACTCTACAGTAGAGCAAAGGTGAGCTATTAACACCACACAGTCTCAGTTTTCCACTTGGATGCACAGAACTACATCTAAGCACACTACCCACTGACACACAGACCTCTCTAGCCTCGGCTGCCTGTGCACAGGAAACAAAAGAAAGCTCTCTCCTGCAGGCCCCCCAGCCTCGGCCTTGTTTCTGGCTGCAGCGATTGTGCAAGCTGTCGTGTAAGGCAGCTGGTCTGTGAGCAGTATATAAGGTCAGCGCCTGGAAAAAGTCACAAGCGTCATCATGTTGTAACTACTCTTATCTCTCCATTGAATCTCGCAGCCACGAAATTTTCTGTCAGCCACCCACATTTTTACTCTTCATTTCTGTTTTACTGGGTAAATGATGTCGTGCAACATTTCCTGATGCTTCTGTATCTGTGCAATCTGCTGTAACCTCCCACGCTCTGCTGCATCTTAGCTACATTAGGGTTTAATGTAAAGGAGAAATGACATTTCTGACAAGAGAGTGTGATTTCAAATATTTATTCACAAAACATTAGAAAGTAGTACAATTCAATCAATATTGCATTTTTCTCTGCATATTTCAAAGCAGAAATAGTCCGTGATACAGTGTCACAGGTTCAGATGCAGCTCGAATCAGGATTGCAAGCAATGTCTCTGCTTACTCCAAGAACTTCCTGATGGCTGCACTGGAAAAGAAAAGTAAAAGTCCATTCAGACATGTTCAGATACCCTCTCTTGACCAGCATCTTCCTCTTTGCCCTCTCTTGAGATTCAGTCCAGCCTTTGCACTTTCATAAGTCCATTTCTTGCAAAGTCTCTGTGACCTCCTCTGCTCAGTTCCCCATTGCCTTTATATCTAGGGCAGCAACTGGGTCGCCACTTCTCATCTATTCATGCACTCTGCAGTACATTCCAAATCCTTCTCAGTGTCCATCAGGCTCTCTGTCCACTCCACATCCACCTGACCCCAGTCCACACTCGACTTCTGCACTTGACCCCTTCCTCGGGGTAATCCAGAACCAACGTGCTGACCCAGAATGCACTGGAAGGTTGTGCTCTTGCAGGGGGGTTATAGCCACAGCCTCTTAATCCAGACATGTGAGGCAGAAAGGCTTGACACCCCCATAACTGAGGCTCAGCTCCTTACTTTCTTTTCATCATCTTCATCATCATCATGTGAAGCATTGTTAGTGGAATGTCACTTCAGCGCTCTGGGAGTGTGATGGTGGGCACCCAGTCATACACGCTGCGGCTCTCCTCACAGAACAGGCTCAGCTTGTCCAGAGCTGGGTCTTTCCATGGGTTTGCACTGGGGCTCTGGAATATAAAAAGGAGAAACATATTTAGAGTCAGAACACCATAAACAGACATGCAGTAACTTGGCAGCGTGTGCGCAGTGTTCAGACAGAGGCGTGAGGCATGCATGATTCACTGGCTGCCAGCTCCTCGCTGACTGACTGAGTGGGTGCTCCCGGTGAACGTACCGTGACAAGAATGCAGTGCGCGTCCTTGGGCTCGCCGGTCTCATCTGCGCTCACGAGGTCGGCCAGGCGCTCGATGTCATTAACGCGCACCACGTTGATGTCGTTGTCGAAGCAGAAAGCCTGGATGAGGGTGAAGTGGATCTGGAGAGCGATGTCGCACTCGTACTCCTCATCGGTGGCGAGGACGCAGAATGCCACGCTGTCTGGGTCACTGTGGGACAGACAAGAGCGCTATTTAGAGCACATTCTTTCATGCGTATGCGTAAAATCCAGAATAAATGTAAACTGTTGTTAAAAATATCACGAATTGCAATACTTACACATTCATGACTTTAGCAGATTCATAAACTCCAACTGTCAGGTAGTCCTGCTTCTTAGCAGCGACCAGCAGCTCCTCCAGGGCTGCGCCTGCACTTTGCATCCTTGACAAAGAAACACACACATCATCAGCACACTCGGCATATTTGGCTAAACAGGTATACAGCATTTAAATAAAAGATTGTAAAACGTTGTATCCGTGCGTAAAACACTCACCTATCTGCGTTTTCCATTGTGTTCTCTTGTCCGCTGATCTCTTCCAGAGTCATAGTTATAATCCAAAGCGCGATCGGGCTCTTGCAGTAAGCAGAAAAAAGGGCTGTGTGTGTGTCTGAGTAGTCTCATGCGTTATTCTGAGCTCGGAACAGGCTGTGGGTGGATTTATAGCAGCTCAGCGTAGTTTCTCGGCAAGGGGCGGTCTTTTCCGTTCCTGCCTCCTACCATTGGCTCGGAGCAGCCGGGGTGAGGAAAGCAGAAGTCCCCGGGCAGTAACTCGGAGCTTGTTGACAACCCCACGTGGGGGCAAGATTACAACCTTTCAAGAAATTCCCCCCCTCCACCCACCCACCACCGATTCCTGCTTGCCTTGTCAACATCCAGCATCACCACAGTGAGCAAAAAAAAACTTAAAGTCCTGTTTACGGTGGACTTTCAGAGTCATTGCAGACTGTAACCTATGACACAGTAAAGCTTGAACCCATTGGCTTCAACTGAATATCACATAGTAAATAATAATCTGGGGTGTTTATGACTTGAATTGATAATGCAAACATATGAATGAGGTGCTTTCTGAAGAATAAACACAATGTTATTTTTAGTAATGCGATTATTTGGGGGTTGTTTACAACTCCATCACTGAATACCCGGAACCTGCCCTGTGGTTCTCGGTTATATAAATGTTATCCACCAACTCTGCTTTTCCATGACATGTTATAAGGCAGATCCATGTCCGGCCATCCCACAGGTGATAATGTAACCGAATATTCAGATTAGTCAATGGAAAGCTAGTGAGTAAAACATGAGTGGAATCGGTGGTGAAATGAATATATCCCATGATAAGCTCTGGAACAATCTATTAAGGACTGGACTTCCCCAGCTTGGGGAATCACTGCTGCGTTATATATAGCTCATCCGAACTTTCCCTGTAGTCTAGCCTTGCCCTGAATAAACAGGTTGTTGATGGCGCACCTGCAGGCGCGTGCAACAGGTTACCCAACGCACTGCTGCTGCTGCTGCTCTGTGTGTTTACAGTCGACACTACTAAGACCTGCAAGCCTGTCCTGACCCAAATAGATGTCTTGATGGTGTGTTTGGAGGTGTGACCAAAAACAGCTTGTGGCCGGCACACGCCACTTTTTGTTCTCCATGTTGAAAAGGGAGCTTTAATTGCCGGGCTGACTTGACGCGTGTCGTGGAGACTTTGTGGCACAACAATACGCACGTCCTCCACCTGCCCCCCGCTCCTTTCATGAGGCTGGGGGATGTGTATGTGTGTGCGTGCGTCTTTACGCGAGCCCCACACTCCTTATTACCCTACTCCATTCAGTGCCCCGCGGCAGATGCCAGACAGATGCGCGTGGGCCCCCCCCTCCTGCAGCGCCACGTGCCGAGACCAGGACAGTTTATCTTATCAGTGGGTCTGCATGTTTGCATTCAACATGATTGGCTTTATAGACAGATGCAGAAGGCTGTGCATGTTTACACACTGGCCTTAACTTTAAAATTAACTATAAGCAGAGTAGCCTACGTAACAGGCATTAATGCCACACAATAGGAGTCTAAGTGCCACAGCATGGGTCTGATTACAGGAACATTTCACTCTGAATGTTGTTTTCTTCACGACTTTCCTGATAAATGATGACTCAAATAATAAACCACGCTGACATTTACTAAAATGCAACTAAAGATGCCTGACCTTTAACCTAATCTACACCATCTATGGAGCAGCACAACACAACTCAGTGTCACAAATCCGGGCTGACACTGCCACCTGCTGGTCATTCAGAGAGTGATCTTTCCTCCTCTCACTACACAACTAGTCTCAACATGTTGAATAAGCTCATGAGTCATGCTTCCAACATTGTGACTCAGCAGCAGCCAGTCCC
This sequence comes from Epinephelus fuscoguttatus, assembly GCF_011397635.1. Classification (NCBI taxonomy): domain Eukaryota; kingdom Metazoa; phylum Chordata; class Actinopteri; order Perciformes; family Serranidae; genus Epinephelus; species Epinephelus fuscoguttatus. The sequence continues at coordinate 29,110,409 of NC_064757.1, read as the reverse complement.
TTGTAACCCGTGTTGTTATTCCCCGACAGCTGAGGTTACTTGTAAAGTCAGACAAATATTGTTTGCCAGGCAGGGAGCATGACTACAGGGGGAAATGGAGGTAGGAAGAATTAGGATACATAAATAGAAAGAGTGAGTGAAGTTTGTCAGGAGAAAAAGCAACAAAATCTTTGAAAAAACAGTTGCCTTGAATATCTTAAAATGACCCTCTATTATCCATACAAGTCACATAAAATGTAATTTATGTGTGTCAAAAACAAGGCACTCTGCTTGTCAGATAAACAACATTACATAAATCTGTCTTGTATCCCAGAGCTGTTGGAATTTTATGGCTTTTACAGTCATGAATGCAGTAGGCAGTTGAGCTAAGAGGATGGGGGGAAATCCCGGGCTGCCTGCGAAAATCCCAATAGAAGTTAAATTAGAAACAGTCTTCCCACATGACTTCGAGTAAGGTGCCTAACTTCAAAAAACTCTAATGGTCAGAGGCTGTGGTAAACAGTTCCAGACTGTGGTTGTACTTCCGGTAGCTCTAATTCGTCTTTGAAGATATCACAAAAATGCCACCGCAGGACTGTTAGAGGAGAGTTTTGTGGATAACGAAAACGTACGGAAGCTGAGAAGAGCATTTTAAGCAAACTTATAAAGGTGTATAGAGATAACCTGTCAGGTAAATCCTGTTAACCAGGGGGGTCAAACTCATTTTAGTTCATGAGCCACATAAAGACCAAATTCTTCTCAAGTTGGCCAGATCAGTAAAACCACACAATAACTTATAAATGATACTACCTACACATTTACCCTTTCTTTTGTTGTAAAGAAGAGCATGTACATTCTGAAAATACCTATTTACAACCAGATGATAAACAGCCTGAGATATCTTAAGAAAAATAAGTGCAATTTTAACAATTCATTCTCCATAAGCGCTTGTCCTGTGCCGCCTTACACTCAGGCTGTATCATTACATGTGCATTTGTACATATATTTCCACCCCTGTGTAGAAATGATGACATCAACACACCCAACTAGAGTGGAAGCTACTGAAGCTGCTGATTAAATATGACCACAGTAAGTATTAGGGTTACTAACTGTTTAACTTGCCCCTGAAGCCTGGCACCTCTTACCCTTCACAAGTGCATCAATATTAGGTGTGCACAGTCATCCAGAGGGCCTGACTTGACCCTTAGGTGGGCCAGTTCTGGCCCCCAGGCCGTATGTTTGACATGTTTAACAGTTGAAAGTGTATCCACACTAATGTCTAGCCCACTGGTTGCCAACCTGGGGGTCCCGACCCCCCCTAAGGGTCACCTAGGGGGGGTCACTAGTCTAAGGGAAATGAATAAATTCAGTGGGCCTATATCTCAGCATTTCATCCAGTTCTGTGAGGTAAACTAAATGAAACTGTTATTTTTAGTTTATATTGTTATTCAAATATTAAGATCTCACAGCATAAGGGCATAGTGAGGACGTGCAATGTTTGCAGAGCCTTCACTCTCTGCTTAACAGGTTTGTGCTGCTTTGGAAAAGTACACAATTTCTCAAAAAAAAAAGAAGAAGAAAGAGAGTATAAAATGTTCTTCCAAATATCAGGAAAAGTCATCTCTGATGCAATATTTGGAATCACCCGTTTTACACAAACTTTTTTTTTTCAAGCTGGCATCAGTCTGATTTAATGGTGACACACATATTGAGACTTGCACTGATGACGACTTTATAATGATGATTTCATACCTAATATCTATAATTATGATTTTTGTCTAGTCATTTTATTAACTTGTATTGTTTATTACAGCGCTGTTTGATTTAACGATCTATGGATACATTGCTGCTTGTTTTTTTTTTAAAAATTGTGTCTCGTAAGGTGTCTCTTGAGTGCGTTAAATAGCGCCTATGAATAAAATGCACTATTATTATTGCATCCACTATTTGGGTAATTGGTTGTGTTGCATTGTTACTGTTATACATTAAATATAACAAGACATATCCATAAAATATGTCACTTAGTCAGGGGGTGTCATTTTACTCAGTGATGGAAAAGGGGTCCCTTAAGGATAAAAATTTGGGAGCCACTGCTCTAGCAAACTGTCTCCTTTCTAACATTTAATTTTTGCATGTTTTGCATACTCAACAGCTTCCTCAAGTCAAAAAATAAGGTTCACGGTAGACAGGTATCCTTCTATTCCTTCGTCAGTAACAGAGACAATTCTTAGTCATTCTGATATATAAAAAGTTTATTATTATAGATGTCCAGACATGTCTTATACATAAAGAGTTCCAATGTACAGCAGAGCTACAATCATTTAAGCGTATTTACAGTTCATTCTCGGACTATGTCAAATGTCAGTGCATTTGTTCAACATGATCAACACTTAAAATCTCATTGACTGTCGATTATAACAAAAAGCAGTTCCAATACCATTTTGATTCCATGTATTACTGATAGTAACATAAAAAATACACAAATAAAATGACAAAAATGCCTCACTGACAAAACAGGTCATTACATTTTTGAGTATATTTTACTGCAACACCGTTTACTGAGCGAATACATCAAACCCCCTTTACTCTGTGCACGCACGTGCTAACGTATTTCAGACATGTTTAGAAAGGTAAGAACTGTCCCATGAAGTTGAAAAAGAGGTGACTGTGGGGGTAAACTGGGGTTGGCTGACAAAGACAAAGTCAAGGGATCAGTGTCTTGCTTATATTTTGACGTTTTTTTTCCTCGCTTTACTGTACAACATAAAAATGAAGCATTCAAAAAATTAAAATTAAAAGAAGCATGGATACCCTTGTTACAAGGGAAATACTAACAAACTTTACAAGTCTTCTAAATGGCCAAATGTCCTGCAATGGCTTAAGCATTACGATGGTCTAACAACCACTTTGATCAAGCTTTATGAGAATCAAGCAGCCTATGTTCTACTATGCAATGGATGTTTCTGGCTAATTTGGAGTGCACACTGGCAGACTAATTATTTTCACAATAATTTAATACAGGAGAGTCATTTGTGATCAAACAGACGAGTCAAACAAAGCTCCCCCTTGAATTTAGTGATAAATAATGATGCCATCAAGTAATACTTCTCTTGAAGTAATCTACTGCCAGATTATTAAAAGTTTTCCTGCAGTGTTGCCGACAAATTTGAAAATTTTGGTCATCAGCAGTAGCATCAAAGTCAAGTAGTTCGCACTGCTGAAATGTGGAAATCTCTCTGCGGTTCTTTTTGCCCACTGGAGCAATAAAAACAGAACAAAGTGCAAATAAATTAACAGTAGTACATGAAAAGGCTGTTAGAGGGGAAAAGTAGGGACAGACAGACTGATCCTATAGCTCCATAATTACTGTTATGTTCCTTTGATCCCTTTTTAAGTTTAGGCTTCTCTCTGGTACCTAAAATATGAATATGGCTCCCTCTGCTGGTTATACTGATCAACAGCTCCCTACTACATCTCATCTGAGCGATGTTGTTGTAATATGACAGACGGGGGATTTCGGTCTATCCAGTTATCCTTGGATCCTGTGACTTCGTACGCAACAGCAGCTTCTATGGATGCTTCCTGTAAGGCTCCGACTCCACCCGCCGGCCCCGGTTTCATCTCTGCCGCCTGAGCTGGACTGGGGAAGTCTGCCGAGGAGTTGCTGTTGACACCTGTTTCCGAGTCGGGCTGCTCCACCCTTTGAAAGTCGGGGGTGTGATTCTTCTGACCGCCGGAGAAGATGGCTTTGACGTTCTCCACTTCTGCTTGGGGCACTAGGAGAAGCTCCTCTTCTTCGGGCTCAAGGTAGGCTATGGCGTCTGTGCTTTCTGGTGGCAGCGAGCGCAAGGTCCGGGAGATGACTGCAAAAAAAAAAAAAAGCAAAGACTTTCATGGAATCCCACGCCATTTTTACACAAAGATCCCACCATAGTGCCGCAACGCAGACTCTTAAATATGCTTGGTTTGCTTTTTTTAAACAGAACCACACAACAGCAGCATAAAGCCTCCCCCAGTGTGGCGGTGATTGTCAAAACATCACACCCCTGCCAACTCACACTTTTTCCACATACGTTAACTTGGCTCTGTTGCTCTGCACTGTTACTACCACCAGCTTAAAGGTAAGGCAACTCTGCCCCCCCTTCATGTGTTCCTACCACTTATACAAAAAGGCGAGGCACGATAACAACACAATGTTCCCGTCTTGAGCAGGCAGTGTAAAAAGGGCTTCAAAACATTACTACACTGGCGAGCGGTCAAAGAAACTATTCCCTTGATAATCTACTGGGGAGAAGTGGTGCAGTCTGCTAGTACACACTGTGCATCCAAGAAATTCTTGGTATCAAAATAGCATGTCAAGAAAGCTTTTTCATTTTGAGGTAACTTACTGGAGGAGGGAGTGTAGAGTTCCTTCTGTTCTTTGTTTCCGCCAAATGGGTTGACTGACGGGAAGATGATGAGACAGAAAGACAGCAGGAACACCTGGAGGGCAAAGCCAAGGAGAGAGTGAGAAAAAAAGCACTGCAGCATGACAAAGAACAAGACACTTATTATGGGAACATTAATCAGGAGAGAAAGAGGAGTCAACAAATTTACCATGACACAAGTGCTGGTTGTGCTGGCCTTCATGGTCGACATCTTCACCATAGACTGTAGCTTCCTCAGTTGTTCTATCAAGGAGCTGTAAGAGCAAAGAGGACACAGTCAAAACAATTTCTAGATACATGTTATTACTTATTGATGCAGAGGCAATATCTCAAGAGTGCTTACATGTTCTGTTTCTGAAGCAACTGGACTTTCTTCTGCAGTTCCAGGTTGTGTGCAGTACAGATGGCAACCCTGTGGTAGACAGTGACTCAGTGATTAGTATATTTATCCAAGCAGACATAGAGTATATGATCAATGCTAAGACTATTGACTGTCAATTGACCTTTCGCTAAGCCCCACCCCTTTGTGATGGTCCGACAAGCTGTCACAGTAAGCATGGAGCTCACACTGTAACTAACTGCACACCCTGAAGAAATATAATCATATTGTTGGAAAACTGAAAGAGTGATTCCAGAGAGAAGCAGACAGAGGGGTCTACAGTATAGTTAGAAGCTAAAGACCAACTATAGGCTACAGATCACAGTGTAAAAGTGAACCACCACATCACTGCTGATCGCCACACAAGACAATGAATATAAAGGGAAACTTTGCTGATATTGAATCAGCTGTGTAGGGCAGGGATCTCCAGGGGAAGTGAAACAATGGTCATCTGCACACACTGCGATGACACATAGCTGGTTGAATATCAGTAAAGTTTCCCTGCTTCCCTTCACTGGTTCCTGTACAGCAGGGTTGGTCTTTGTTTCACTGTTATAATCATTAAAAAGCAAAAGCAGCATGTGTATACATTCAGTAGGCTATATCTTCAGTAGCTAGCTAGCTAACCCTACACTTTTCAGGGTTTGATTTTGGTTTTGAAACAGGGAAGAAACATATATCTTTTTCCAGCCTCTCCAGGTAATGAGTATCATTACTACATGATGTGTCCCAGGCACAACATTTAGCTCCAAATCCACAAAACCAGCCTGAAAATGAAGGAAATCTGAAACTGTGGGACCCTGATCTGAGCCAGTGTGGTGCTACGTCATGATTGGCCAGTCTGGGTCCTGGGGTGGGATTTAGTGAAGGGTCAATTCATCAATTCATCATTAATCATCAGTTAGCTGATCAACAGACAATGAAGTGGCAACTATGTGGCAGAAATGCAAAACACGACCCAGCTCCAACTTTTTATATCACTCTTATCCTAAGAACAGATGCAAAAATTCTTGTATCTATGTTAAAGTATTTAATAGAGATAATTCATTTCTCATTTATAGTCATTTTACACCCTTCATCTCACCTGTTTTCCAGTCCATCAACATAAACCTTCTTCTTCTTGCGGCTCTCCTGAGCAGACTGCTTGTTGCGGATCTTCCTCCTGACCCTCTTCAAGGTCCTCTCCTCGGCCTGTTACACAGAGAGGAGGCTTTCACCACAATGCTGACATGACAGATGCCGGCGTGTACATAACAGCCTTGAGCAGCTGTGCCGCAGACAAACAAAAAATCCATTTTTAAATAAAAAAAAATAATCATAACAAGATACAACACCAAAAATATTCACATATGGCCGATAAAAAAAGATAAGTTTGTTTTTATTGTATGATCATTGCTACAAAAATGAACAACAATATTATTCTGATGCATCAGCAGCATGTTGTCTGATTATGCTCGTTATTATACAAACATTTACAACATTTGGCAGATGTTCTTATCCAGAGCTGTTCACAAGCTGCCAATCAGCTCAAGTAAATAAACATTTCCCGGCATAAATTACCTTCGTGAGAGGCATGTGTGTGGGAATAGTCACTCCCTCTTTTCCCAAAAGCCGCTTCTCCTCCTCAGTGAGCACAATCTCTTTAAACTGGAACTAAAGGGGGAAAAGACAAAGATTTTTATCGACTGTTCAAGATGGTACCACAGTTGTGGTGTGCAACTTGCGCAACTTGCAAAGAAACAGCTCACCAATCATGTCACAAACATGAGTCAGGTATACCAAACTCAAACTCTCAGTCTTCGTCATGCAAGCTTTAAAAAAAAAATCAGAAATGAGGAAATAGTGGAAAAAACTGACCTGGTCTGTTTTGCTGGCCTGTGTTGAGTCTTCAATTGCCAAAGTGCAGGGCAGCTCGTCTGTGATGTCCTCCTCCATTGCCTCACTCACCAAATCGTCTGACACAAGAGAAATATATTTGACATAAAGTTAATCTGCCATACTGATCAGCGAAGTGCCCCCATCATTGATTATGTATGCAGCAGCCCTCACACAGAACGTTCACTTAATCCATGTGTTTTGTGGGGATTTAAGAGTCTATCAGGCAGCTGAGTGGAAAAGCTATAAAATATTCAAGTACCTAAGACTACAGGACTCACAAGTGACATCAGAATCACAGAGCTCCCGGAGTTAACATACCCAGGTCAATGAAGACATCTGTATCTGGCTTCTCTGCCCTCACACTCTGCAGGACATCCACGTCCCTGCCACTGCTCTGCAGCAGAGAGTAGCTGTGATCCGCCTGGACTGTTAAGACCTCCAGGCTCTCTGTCTGCGGCTCTCCAAAGGCCAGGGCGGGGTCCGAGTGCACCGGGCTGGGCTGGGAGTAGCTGGGACTGGGCACAACGTCGCTATCGCTGCCTTGGGGACTCGGGCATCCCAGAGGGTTGTTGTTTCCAACTCCAGTGCTGCTGTCGTCGGATATGCCGCTGTCGCTGCCCAAGGGAGAGTGAGAGGGACAGATAGCACCCATGTTGTCCTCTCCCTCTAACAAGCTGGACAAAAAGTCCTCTGTATCCATTCCTGTCAGCATCTGAGAGAAAAAAGTGCTGCATTAGCTTTTTACCAAGACTACATAGGGTTTAAAAATACAGTGTTGGACAGCAGTCCTCCCCTAAAGTTATATTTCTTTTCTGTGAATGAAGTCTTACATCTTGCTCTGACAGCCAGGATTCAATGAGCCCATTCTCATCTGGGAAGAGAGGCTCAGTGCATCCATCCTCTCCGCTGTGGAACAGCAGGCCTAACAGGTCTGTTCCATCCATGTCTGGAAGGTCGTCACTGACTGACATCTGTAACGACACAGCAGCATATAGATCACACCCTTTGCATTAAATGTAATATTTGTTAAAAGCATGCTTTGCAGGATTGTCAGTTACTCTTTGTAAACATGCTCGGAGGGGAAAGTGAAAGTAAAAGCAAAAGCTTTTTTGCCTTGCTATATTTTGCTGGTTTGGGGTTTTTTTGTTGGGATTTTTTGGATTTTTTTTTTATAAAGCCCTGAGCTCAGCTGAGTTCTCTGGGGCGACACCAATAAATGTCCCAAGCACAGAAAATAAAAAGAAAATAAGAAAATACAGCACCACACGTTTCTAGTGGGTCATAAGTGATGACTGAGAGGGGTTACTTCTATATGAGTCTATACATTGGTTTTTAGGAGCCTGCATTGCTTCTTTAACCAATTTATTTATGTTCATATCGTAAGAGAATGGTAACACAGGTATTAAGTCAAACTACACACTGTCTGGGATGCTGGGTCACATAGGGCTGCAACTAACAATTATCTTCATTGTTGATTAATAGGTCAATTACTTTAATTAATCTATCCGTTGTGTCTATAAGAAGTCAGAAAATGGCCAAAAATGTTGATCAGTGTTTCCCAAAGCTCAAGATGATGTCCTCAAATGTCTTATTTTATCCACAACCCAAAAATATACAGTTTGCTGTCACAGAGGAGTATAGAAACCTGAAAATATTCTCATATAAGAAGCTGGAATCAGATCATTTTTGACTTTTTTTTTCTCCTTTAAAATAACTCAAACTGATCCACTGATTATAAAATTAATGAGCAATTAACTTAATATATGACAACTAAATAGTTCTACAGAAAAAAAGTCAATTAACCAATTAAAAGAAAAACAACTGTTTTATAAAGACAGTTATCTGGGGAAAAAAACTATTTGCTTAAATGCTTTTCTCTCATCGTGTCACTTTGACTTATTATTCGGACAAAACAGTCAATTTAAAGGCTCTGGGAACCTGTGATTAAACTAAGAAACAAGACGATCAATACTGAAAATAATTGCTAGCTGCAGCCCTGCAGATAAGTGATGCATTTTCCTGAACTAATCTGACAGATCTAGCTGACTGCCTCTACTTTCTCGACTACCACACAATTGCTTATCAGAGATCTTTCACACACCTCAGTTATGTCTCAAAGTCCCATAAGTCATATAAATAAATCATTACATTTTGTTCATTATCACTCTGCTGAAGTATCTGAGATATTATTACCTTGACACTTGAGTCACACGACAACAGAAAGGTATATTAAATGGAGCGATGGCCCACTAAGCTCCCACTTTACTGTAAGCATCTGGTTTTACCCACACACTGAGCTCCATGTGCAGCCTGCAGGTGCATGTGCATGCTATTTTGACTGCAAGTTGTTTAAAGACTTCAGCAGCCACAATATTTAGGGAGGGATCTTAAGTATGACAGATGATACTTCCGTGTCACTGAGTCAATAACACGTATACTTAAGAGCAATGTCAACATCTTACCATATTGCATCATTGCTGAGATCCCATCATGACCTCATCGTATACAGAGCTCCACCCCCCACACGCCTTTGTCACGAGACGTGAATACAATATCAAGTGTCAAAACAAATAAGACGCATTGCCTTTAGTGAATTCAAATAAAGGAGGATTTCTACGCAACAGTGCTTGTAGAGATTAAAATAAAATGAATGTGAGTGCAGTCCGGCTGCATGGGGTCTTTGTTGTCCAGCAGAATAAGAGCATTGTCTTGCAGCACAGCCGTTTAACACAAGCCACACATGAAATGACCTAGTTAACGTAGCAGTGAACACATGAGCAATTACAATAATGCGCTTGTGGTTTTAAAAAGCATAAAAAGCGACTGCATTATAAACTGCAATGGCAGAAAGAAGGACATGTCTGAGGCTAACATCAATTAGCCGGCCGGTGTGTTAGCTTAATATTCCTGTCATTATCTTTATCACTCAGAGGGCGTGGTCCCTCGTGACATTAAATACAAGGAAAAACTTTAAAAATAGTAAATGTCGACACTTGTTTTCTTACCGTTTGATGGCCGTAAACAAAATACCATTCGAGTGAGGTCGTCCGGGTGTCTCTGTGTTTCTCCACTCAGCGTTTCTTCACTGCTACAATCCACCGTCACAGCGCTTCTTCCTGAAACCACCTTCCAACAAGGCAGAAATTGCGTCATCACGTAAAGGCGGACGTTGGTACGTACGCTTCTGGTTGGAAAAGAAGGAAACGTGGTCGTGGTGCTTCTGGGAAATGTAGTCGATCAACTGTGTCTTGTTTTCTACATATAGACCGTTTCAAACTGGACAACATAAACATTCTAAATGGATCCCTTTGTATTTCCTGTTTGAATGTATGTTAATACAGAAGCTGACAGGAAGTAAACAGGGACCAAAGTTGTTGCCCTAGCAACAGAATAGCAATGAAACAGTCCATACACATGGCAGCTACCCTGGAAATCCAGAGTTCTTGCGAGAGCACAATTTGCTATCAGTAATGATGCTCATTCTATGCCCATGAAATCCATAGATATATATACATGCATATCTATGCATGAAACCGAGCTGCACCAATCACATTCGTGCGCATGCGCGTGGGAAGGGGGGCGGGGGCCATAACGTCACGAATAACATCACATTATGAATCTGAAAAGTTCAGAAATACCCCTCATTCTTGACACAGAGACAGGTTTCTCCCGTGCGGGAGGAAAGGATTTACCTGCTGCCATATCAGCATTAACAAGATGTCTCAGGATAAGGTCCACGCTGATCAGTGTTGTCCTGAGGTGGAAACATCACATTGCCGCTACCTGTCAGAGATTGAAAAGTTGAGACAATCACTGCAGGAATATAAGAACAATGAAAGACATCTCAATTACCAGATCACAGACCTGGATACATATGTGCAAGACCTCCAGGAACAACTCCAGACAGCCAGGGCTGAGACAGACAGGGTGCAGGAAACGCTGACGTTAGAAAACAGGTCACTTCAGCTGAAGATAGGCTAAGTGAAATGAGGGACAGAGGTGATACCTATTTCAGAGAGCTAGAGAGGGAGAAACTGATCCTGCTGGACAAACTGAAAAATGCACAGATGCAAATTTGTAGTATGCAAAGCAGGATAACGTGCCTGACAGCAGAACTTAAACCTGCAAGAGCAGACACTGAAAGTCAGTTGTTAGAAAGGCGTGATTTTCAGAGTCACATACTAGAGCTGGAGGAAGTCATTAAGGATAAAAATGTGGTCATTCAGCAGCTGACCCATTTCAAATCTGAGTTAGAGCTGATGACAGAGGAGCTTTTCCTCCAGATAGGAGACTTAAAAAAGACAATCATCAACCTTAGTAACCTGCAATACATGAGGCAGGAGGAAGAGATTTTAGTTGAGGTTGAGAATGTCAGCAACAGATTTAGGATTTTGGCAGAAAATACATGTGAGGAGCAGAGCAAACAGAGCCTACTGGATACCACACCTGAGGCTCAGACAAGTCAGAGCCTCTCAGAGGCTCCTGCTGTTGAGGCTCCAACTGCAGCAGCTCCAGCTGTTGAGGCTGTAGCTCTCGAGGCTCCAACTGCAGAAACTCCAGCTGTTGAGGCTCCAACCGCTGAGGCTCCAACTGCAGAAACTCCAGCTGTTGAGACTGCAGCTGTTGAGGCTCCAACTGCAGAAACTCCAGCTGCTGAGGCTGCAGCTCTCGAGGCTCCAACTGCTGAAGCTCCATCTGCCGAGGCTCCAGCTGCGGAGGCACCTGCAGCTGTAGGTCAGACCAGAAGTTGGTGGCGTAGCTGTGCTAAAGGTCTGCTGATAGCAGGCTTGTATGTCTGCTTCATTGCTTCAGTACTGCTTCCTGTGTGTGTCCAGGTCATCGCTGGCAAACTTGACAGCTGCGACTGCAACCTGCTACCACTAGAAATATACTGAACGGGACAAACAACAATATTCATAGTTTCTATTCGGTGGCACCAACCAGTAGCCCTCTTGTTGTTAGGGCAAGAGGGCTACTGGTTCCAGCCCTACTGTGCACAGCGCTCGAACCAGTAGCCCCCTTGCTGTTAGGCAAGAGTCCTCCTGCTGAGCCCTCTTGCTGTTAGGCAGCTACACGGGGAGAACATGCAAGCTGACATGGGGCTCGAGCTACTGGTTCGAGTGCTGCGCACAGTAGGGCTCCAACCAGTAGCCCTCTCGCTGTTAGGCAAGAGGGCTACTGGTTCCAGACGTACTGTGCGCCGCGCTTGAACCAGTAGCACTCTCACTGTTAGGCGAGAGGGCTACTGGTTCCAGCGCTGCCCACAGTAGGGCTGGAACCAGTAGCCCTCTCACTGTTAGGCAAGAGGGCTACTGGTTCTAGCCCATCTGTGCCCAGCGCTTGAACCAGTAGCCCTCTTGCCTAACAGTGAGAGGGCTACTAGTTCCAGCGCTGCGCACAGTAGGGCTGGAACCAGTAGCAATCTTGCTGTTAGGCAAGAGGGCTACTGGTTCCAGCCCTGCGGTTCAAGCACTGTGCACAGAAGGGTTCTGTGCACAGTGCTTTAACCAGTAGCCCTACTGGTTCCAGTGCTGCACACAGCAGGGCTCGAACCAGTAGCAATCTCGCTATTAGGCAAGAGGGCTACTGGTTCCAGTGTACTGTGCGCAGCTTGCATGTTCTCCCTGTGTCAGCATGGGTTTTCTCCGGGTACTCCGGTTTTCCCAAAATACATTGTACAAAAATACAAGATATTGTATTATATCACCTGTGTTCTGTTTATTTATTATCTATATTATCTATAAATAGTATTATATTATCCCAAAATAGAATATTCAAATAACTATGAAACAAGAAGTTGTGAAATTATTTGACTTGTGTACTGAATGTTTTAGTGGTTGGAAGCCTAGTAAGACACTGTACAACCTCGTATAGTAGTCATACTATATATGTATATATATATATATATATATCATATATCGATTTATCTCAGATAATCAAAAACGACGGTCTCAAAATGAGCCAGTTCTAGCATCAGTCTTTAACTCAAGAAAAATCTTTTATTTGAAATCATTCATCTTTTATGTGACTTGAGATTCTGATGTGAACAGCCAAATCTTTATTTAAGACCTGATCGTGTATCTTTTGAACGTGACTACAATGTAAGAGAGGGTAGGCAAAATCCAAAGTCCTCATTCTGTGCCTAAATTCTGCATTCTTAAGTTCAGCTCAATATAATGCAAGGCTCCAGTGGTCTAATTTGGATTAAATAGTCCATTCGGCATGGTTTAAGAAGGACACACTGGCAAAAAGAGAGGCTTAAAAACTGTAACTGTAAGACACTCACAGGATTTTCTGACTGAATTTTTGGCAGATTCTTTAAATGAGACCCCATATGGCTTGACCACAGGTTTCTTAGGCGCTCACAGGAACCATGTTGCCACCCCTGAAAAGAGATATTTGATAGCCAGCCCAGCAACAACAGTGATTAGTGAAATATGTACTCAGTGTAAGTATTGTGTGGATAGAGTCTGCTGGTTCTAATTTAGTTCTCAGTTTAAGCACTGTTGACTGTTCTGCAATGACAAACAGGCTCATAAAGGTGCAGTGTGTAAGATTTAGGGGGATTTAGTGGCATCTATCGGTGAGGACTGAAGATTGCAACCAGCTGAAACTTCTCCTGATAAAACTTCCTTGAGTGTTCATGGTTCAGGAGGTCTAGACCAGGAGAAATTGTCTGCAGAGGTCCTCTCATCTCCAAAACAAACAGACCAGTTGCCTTAAACAGGTAAAAACACTGAATAACGCAGATTCTGACACTGCTTGTGGCATAGGGGCTGCCGACTACGTTGACCAATGTGAAAACACTAATGCTGGGTTCACAATGGATGCAGAAGCACCACGAAACGTGCTGATTTTCCGTGAAGCGCCCGTCTGCTTTTGGTGCCTGTGTTAACTGATTGGGCCTTTCACACTGGATGCAGCATCGAGCCGAGCACCCTGGCCAGCTCACGATCTGCAGCAATAGTTTCAATCACATACACTCACACACACAGCCACAAGCAGAGGCCAGTGTTTGGTTTGTCCCTTCTGGGCTACTGTAGAAACATGGTAGTGCAACATGGCGATCTCTGTAGATGAGAACCTGCTCCCTGCGTAGATATAATCAGGTAACTGAAAGGTCATGAAAACACATCAGTTCTCTTTTTTTCAGGTGATTATACACTGAAGAAAAACCCATACACGTTGCATTATAGTCCATCTCTGCTGATATATCCCCTAAATCCCACACACTGGCCCTTTCAGTCAAGTTAGGTGGAAGATGATCATTACATTCATACAACTTTGCATTTTTACTTTCACACATGGCAAGATTTATTTTTTTTATCATTTTACCTTGCCTAGCAAACACAACTAAAAAAAATAGAATTTCAAATAGAATAAAATTTGTTAACCAAATACAGCTGATCAAAAACTGTTTTAAAAATGACAAGAATACTGTCTGTGTGCCATAATTCAGATTCAGATTCAGAATACTTTATTAATTCTAAATATGTAATAATAATAATAATAATAATAATAATAATAATATATTTTTCAGTAGCTTTTTTCATTTAATTTCAAAATCTCATTTTTTTTTCTTTTTCCAATTTGTGGGACATTTCTTACCAAGTTGCCCACTTCCTTTTCCCCCATGTTTTCAAAATAAATCGCACCAATTTGCTCAGGGATTTAGGGTTTAAATACTTGTGAATGGCGTCTGAAAGCAGCACAAGAAAAGTGATGTTGCTCCAGGTTTCAAAAGGTTAAAGAATATCTCATTAAAAAAAGAATGATGCATTTAAATTTACATGTATTTTAATCAACACATGAGCATGAACATGGCATCAGATGATTTTAAAAAAAAAATAATTACAGAGACTGTTGAACTGAAAATGGATTTTGCCACATGAACAACTGATAACTTTGGTGGTTGATATGTCTGTATTTGCACTTTAATGATATTTGTTGGCTTTATGGAGCCACAGAAAAAACAGTGAGGTCATTCATGTTAACCGGTCTGACAGCAGGAACATCTCATAGAGATACATCACATAAGAAGGTGAGATGTGAACTCTCTATTCATGTCATCACACACGCTAAGGAGTATAATGAAACCAGTCTGGCTGGTTTCATAACATGATAGAAAACTAAGGCATCGAAGAAAAGTGCATTTAAACAGTAAAGACGCCATATTTCATGTACTGACTGCATGTTTCACCGCTCAGCATAATGTGGTGTATTTCTTTTTTTCCTTAAGGCTGATGCTACATTGATTTCTCATAGGGTTTAGTGGTGATCCTGCACAACAGAGAATGAGTATGGACTATAAATATCTGGTCTGCATGACCCAAATTAAAAGATACGTATGCCACCTCCTCATCATTATGTTAACATAAATAGATCACTTCATAACATTATTATAATTATAGTATTACAGGTCCATGTCCCTGTCAAAAAGGGAGACAATAATGATTCACCTGCAGCAACATTCTCACAGAGACTAATATTACTTACTAGAAGAAAGATACTAAAGTAAGAAATCCCAGATTTCAGAAGCTGAGTGGAGTTATATACCATGGTTTCAAGTTAAACTGCTGGACTGTAGAGCACTTTTTAATTTTTTTATTTCTAATTAAATCCATGCAATCTCATCCCAGGCTATTAGGTCCAGAGCAAAGCAGAGCATTTTGTCACAGAATCACACAGAGCTTAGAAGTGTGCCTTAAACTGCGGTACACTTTTAGCCGTTCCTTTTTGCTGGTTGTAGTTGGCCCGGCAACCTTTTTGACCGCAGGCATGCTCTCAACAGCCCGCTTCTTGTGAGCGCGGTGCAGCAGGATCCTGTAGACGCCTGTGATGGAGCTCCTGCAGTCTTTCCCCTGGTTGTTGAGGATGTGTTCCAGGGTGATTCCCAGTGTCTCCAGCGCTGCTTTTACTTCCATATCTTCCTCCGTAAGTTCAGATGGATCACCCTCTGCTAGGTGGGATGGGTCTAGTTTAAAGGGCTCCATGGCACGCGGGAAGTCCACAGGAAGCAGCCACTCACAGCCCATCATCTGCTCCACTGTAAAGCGGTCAGACGGTATGGGTTGGAGGATTCCCCTGATCAGCCTCTGGCATGCCTCAGGCACCCACGAGGGGATTATGTAGGCCCCCTCCAGGATGCAGCGCTTCAGTTTGGCTACAGTGTCCGCCCTGAACGGCATGGTGCACGTCACCATGAAGAACAGCATCACCCCCAGGGCCCAGATGTCCACAAAGACGCCGACATAGTGCTCATCCCGAAAGAGCTCGGGGGCGGCGTAAGGCGGGGAGCCGCAGAATGTGTTGAGTGTCTCGCTGCGGCGGCTCAGCGTGCTGAAGCCAAAGTCCCCCACCTTGACACAAGAGCTGCTGGTGTAGAAGACATTTTCTGCCTTCAGGTCACGGTGGATGATGTTGTTTTCATGCTGTGAGAGAACAAGGGGAAACTGAATTATGTACGAGCCACCTACTTTCACGTCAAGTGTGATGTGGAAATTTGAAGCCTCCAGTGCACAAACACTGAGAGTTGACTTTACAGTAAAGAAGCAGACATCTTGTGTGCAGCAGGTAAACTTTTGAAATATCTGAAATAAATATAGTATTTACTTTTTTCAATGAAGGAAAAGGAAAAGGTGTAATTTTCTTTCTTTTAATAGATCAGACACAGACTATTACAGAGTATTTTTTTGTCTTAAAACATGTCTGGTGGGAATATTACAGGATTTAAGATGTAACCGTGTGACTGCTTCGTTGATAAGCTGAATCCTGACCAGAAATAAAATCAATGACACATGCACTTTCTTTAGCTGCCACTAAAATTATGCTGATCTAGTAAAGCTGCTACGTGAACAAATTCATAAACATTATTTTCCTAATTCATGAGAGCTCTTTTATACTCAGGGTGACCTGATCCCAACAAACCAAATGTGGGATGACGAGTATTTTTGTGCAGGACAATGTGGGACACATTATCAGTTAGGTTTAGGCCTGTCAATCAATTAAAATATTTAACCGCGATTAACAGCAAGATTGTCCATAGTTAACTCATGATTAATCGCAAATTAAACACACATATGTTTGTTATTAATGCAACAATCCAAACCTATGACAAATACTGTCCAGAATATTCTCCAGAAAAACCTCAAAGGTACTGCACGCTCACAAAATATGCTGAAAGCAAATCATGGCAAACTCAAGCCCAACAAGCAACAACAATGGACATATTGATCTAAATGTAACATTACTTTGTAACACTAACACAATGTCCAACTTCTGGTTATGCCTTGATCGAGGCTGAAGGGCAAAGAGGACCGTGCGTTTGCTGTGGCTGCACCCAAACTTTGGAACAGTCTACCTCTCTCCATTAAGGGTTCCCCATCTGTGGACACTTTTAAGGCTAGACTTAAGACCCACTTTTACTCTAAAGCTTTTGAGTGCTCCTGAACTCTTATCCCTCCAGTTATTTTTTAGTCTTTTGTATTTCCACTCTCCAATTTGTTCCTCTACTTTTGGACTTGTGTACATGGGACTATACATTACATTGCTACATATCTTGATCTCTGCACTTTGTTATTTTGTGATTTTACCTTTACTGTACAGCACTTTGGTCAACCTAGGTTGTTTTTAAATGTGCTTTATAAATAAATTTTAATTTGATTTGAACTTTATACTTGTAAATGTGAACTAATCATCCCCTCTTTATTAAAACAGCTCAACATACTCCGGCGGTGACTCAGTTCACATCGTCAGTAAATGCAAATAACTTCGGTCTTGTGGAGAGAACCATCTGGCTGGGCTTTAAAGCTGATGCCTTTCTCTATCCATTTCTGCTCACAGAGGTTTTTTTCCTGCTTGCCATCTATAATGTTACTGCTGCATCGTATCCTGATTTCCCAAAACTACGGGATGGGCTGAGGGTCATAATTACAGAATGAACTTGTGTTAAGAGTGTATAAAAAAAGAAATTAGTAGCGTTAAAAGGACGCACACGATAACTCTGACAGCCAACATTTTTATATAATGCATATGTAACTTAAAAAAAAAAAAAAATCCTGTGAGAAATCAAAAAATAATTCTCACAAATTTTTCAAAAAATAGTTTCACAGTCTTTGCAGTAGCCGCATTTCCTCTTCCTTGTGGTAGTTTCCGTCATATTCCACCTAAATCTGCAAAGCTTGTGACTTTCTACTGACTCGTAATTTTCCCCATTTGATGTAGCGTAGCAAAGACAGCGACAGGTTCACCTGCACTTGACCCACATGTGCACAGTTTAACACCAAACACAGCCCCCTGATGACAGCTTTCACTGCTTTCTTCATAGCCATTGGATAAAAGCCAGATTTTAGAAGAGCATCTGTCCTGACTCCTGCAGTAGTTTTGCTGCTTATTAAAATGCAGGACACTGTCTTAATATGCAGGATGTGGGACGAGGAATAAGCATGATGTGCAGTCCCACATAACGGGACACCTGATCACCCTTTTTACACTATACACTCACACTGTCCATCATATATATAAATATTCTAGGTATCAGAAAAATATTTTGTTTAGTCTGTACACTGTTCAAGATCTTCTACATCTCACAGTTGGCTTGTTATAATATGGGTGCATCAAAACCTGCAATGTATTAATAGTCTGCAATAACATTAAAAGATTAAATTAGAAGGTTAGATTAATTTTTAATGACCCTCCATGGTCAAACCAGGTCATTGTAGCAGCAGAGAACAGAAGATACTATAGATGAAAATGAATCCTATTACCAACATATAGGAGACAGCATAGGTTGTCATCTTAATGGTTAATAAGAGTTATTTAATAATAAAAATTGTAATTAAATCCTATATATGCTACATTCGGATTGAGATTATGTTTTCTATTATTTTTTTTCAATACAAACGTGTATGTACTAACCATGTGTTTAACAGCAGAGAGGATCTGAGCGAAGACGAGCTTGCTGTCAGTGTCAGAAAGTTTCCCCTCAGTAGTAATTTTGGTGTAGAGCTCCCCTCCTCCTGCGTACTCCATCACCAGGTGTAACCGTGACAACGTCTCCACCACCTATAGTAAAAAAAAAAAAAAAAAAAAAAATGGATGGATGGATGTCAGGCCGGATGTGGCGATCACTGAGGAAGCCTCTGGGGAACAGATAGAGCTCATATAAATCAATATGAGTGTGTGTGTATGAGTCGAACCTCATAGAGGCGTATGATGTTGGGATGGTGCAGTTTCTCCATGCTGGAGATCTCTCTGGACAGCAGCCTCTGGGTCTTCTGATCCAGCTTGGTTTTGTCGAGGATTTTTATGGCCACTTTGTCTGGTGATGCCGAAGGAGAAGATTAAGGTTGGTGATCGGTGAAGTTGTACAGATCATTTAAAAACATGCAGAGATATGCTTTAAAGCAGGAAAAAAAAAAAATTAAAAATTCAAAGTTGATTTTTTTAAATACATGTGTCCTGATAATTTCTATCATCATTAATACCCCTTTTCTGAAGAATAATGTATTACACGTGTTACATGAATCTTATGTACAGTAGATAGAGGATAGAAAATGTGAGCCTGGCTCTTTCCCTGAAGTAACCGCGCCTGATGCTCTCCTCTAGATAATGTGATGGAGGATTAGCTGCCCTCAGAAAACCAATTTTCTTGATTATGTTCTCCCACGGGGTCAATTCTCACTTTTAGCCCTGTCTTAAAAGAGAATTTTCTTTTTCTGCACTTACTGTGACTTCACGTCTGAGCAGATATGAAGGGTCAAGTCAGGGTGAAAATTAAATATGATAGGAACAAACAGTGCTGATGTAGCTACGCTTACCAGCTTTAAAAATGTTTTGAAAGGAAAATATATTGCGCATTTAAAGACGTACACAAACTTACAGCCAATAAAGATCAAAATACATTACATATATCAAGTTCAAACAGCTGATATCTTTACTGTATTCTGTTAAATGATTCATAAAGAGACGTTAAATAGACCTCAGGTAACTGAATACAGAAAAGTTCTTAAGTGGCAAAATGGTGTTGAGATATCTAATTGTGTGTCAGTATGCATTATTCAGGCCGGTATTAGGCTCCCTTTCAGCTGTGACATAGCTTTCAATAGGAGCATTCAAAATGCATTGCAGCTCATATTGTTTTTGGGGGAGCTAAATGATACCACTTACATCCACACGCACACATAGCATGGCACAGACGGACAGGCAGGCAGTAAAGTGCAGATAACCCTAAAAACATAAAGCGCACGCACATGCAGCCACACACTCATTTTCATCCCTCTCTTTTGCCTTTGATGAGGCATGCAGCAATTTTAGCCGTCGCTAAGGAAACTGGAGATCTCTAATCAATCCATCTGTTCAAGGGCAGCAGACAGTCTGTCTCTGTGTGGCTGAATCAGCCCTCTGGCCAGGCACACATTGCCTTGTTAGTGAATTGCTACATAAGGACACACTTGTTAGTATTGCAGCCCATTGATGGAAACAGCTCATCAGCCAAATTATCACTTAAATCCAATAAAAAGGCAGAGCGGAGCGCAAATGGGAGCTTACTTAAGATTCTTATCTTTACAGGTGCATATATTTCTGCCTTTAGTGATGGTCAAAATGTCTAACATTTTCACTATATAATATGTTTATGTCTAATTAGTATGATTGCTACTCCTCTTCAGAAGATGTTTTCCTGTATTGATGTTTTAACAGTTGCATTTCACTGATGTCTTTACCTTTGGTGAGGGCATGAATTCCTAGCTTGACATGGGAGAAATTTCCGCAGCCGATCTCTCCTCGAATTTTGTAGAAGCCGATTCTTCTGCCCACCGTTAACTCACGGACCACCCTGTGACCACATTACAGAAAAAAAATGTAATTTAATCACCTTTTCAATCCAAAAAAACATTTAAATACAACAAATTGTGTTTTCAACATAATGCCGATTACTGCTTTTTTGATTTGATTTGATTTAATTTATTTCGAACATTTAAAAAAAAAAAAGAATATATTGTAGAAAAAAAGCCTACAAAACAGAGACAAACAATAAATCATGAATAGACTTATAGTGAGAAACATAAATTAACATTTCATGTCCAAAAAACATCAGGAAGAAGCAACATGGTTGTCTAGCCCTCGCCCAATCTCAAACTATACTAATCCATCACTAATCAAACTACTACATAAATACACTCCCCTCACCATCAATCAACCACACATTAACGCCACCGCACTTCTTAATACCTGATAACCAACATTAGTGCTTTACATTCCCTCTAACCATTTCTGTACTTGTGAAGATACTGTCTTTGTACCTCTTCTTAAACTGTCTGATATATTTACTTTGATTTCATCTCATGACCCCTTACCTTTCATCCTGGCACATATCCAGGTTCAGCCTCTCCAGCGGAGTGAGGCGGCGGATCGTGGCTCCCTCATCGTCCGTGTTGATGTCTGAGCTGTCCTGGCGGCTCCAGCGGGCGTACCTATGGCCACCGGGGACCACGGCTGTGCCTCCGACTGATCCACAGATAGACTCTCCATTAGAGTCCCCGGTCTCTGTGCCAGAGACTGAGATGCTCCCGGCGGTGCCTGCTGCCCCCGGCCCCCTACAGCCTGCTGTCCCAGCCCCGGCTTCAGCCCCTTCTGGGCTGTTCTCGGAGGGGCAGACAGCAGTCATCCTGCAAGGGACGCCCAGGGTGGCGGGTGCTTAGCTCATGGTTGGGGGTGGAGAAGGACTGGATGCACAATATGGAAGAAAAACATTACTTTTGTGGCTCATTGCACAGTGATTGATGTTCCTACATTGTGCGAGTGGCTTTTAAAATCTACCCCTTTAAGCTAAAACTAAACAACATGATAACAAGATTTGAAAGTGCCTCAGTAAATATTTGCTGCTCCTTGTATTTAACAGCATACATATATTTAAAGATATATTTTCTATTTTTTCTTGCCTTATTATATCAAATTAACAATACAAGAAAAAGTACATAGCTATCGGCAACACAAGATTAATAAAACATCATGGATCACATAAAATAGCTTCAATGTAAAAGCTGATTTAAAGCATGGGACATAAAACCTGACTTACCTTCAGATGTGTGAGCCATTTACAAGGTAATGTCTTTCAGTTGCCTTGCCCAAATGTCATTATTTAGTCAACTGAGTCCATAAACAAATGTTATTAATAAGTGTATTTCAGCTAAATAGGACCCAAATTCCAGTCTGTAGACCCGAGCACATGCTGCATCCACAGTTTCCCAAATCTGCTGCAGCTGCAATCTGTCCCCTCCACAATGAAATAACAGTTTGTCAGCTCATGCAGCTTTAGTCTTGTTGTATTTCAAGAATTTTCTGTAGTTAAAGCCTTAGTTTCCTTATTTGCAGCTGTCAAGGAAAGCGTGATGAGGCTAGAGATCACACCGGCCACATGGACTCATGCTCACTTATGTCTCTTGCTGGAGAGGTCTGCGGAGCTTTAATGGGCTCTTCTGAGTCTCCAGGGTATAAATAGGCCACAGGTTGAGGAGGAGGGAAGAGGAGCTGGATGGGTGGGTTGGAGGACGGAGGCTGAACAGAAGATAGTGTCAGGGTGCAGCCTTGGGTCGTTCAGTGAGACCACCTGGAATGAAGCACAAGAGAGATACAAAGAAATGTCATTAATGGTAACTGTGGTGCTCATGGTAGCCTCCTCTGTCCTTTACATTGTCTAAATATTGTGTTTAAATCTGTTCCCTTTCATCAGCTAGTACATTTGTGAGAATATTTATCATATGCCAATTTTATAGATCCCTTTCTCACCCTCCATGTAAAGAGTCTGTATGCACATGACACAAGTGCACCTGTTCAGTATCTGCTTGAGTGTCTGTTACGCTGTATTGTAATCCTCACTTAATTCCGTGCTTGAGTCCTGCTCCAAGGGCGGTGCGGGCTTAGGTTGCCATGAGAGCCGGAGTAAACAAATCAGAGATCCTCATCCCTCGCTGCCACCAAGAAGATACTTACAGCCTGACTGACTTATTCCACCTCTAATGGAGAGTATGAGTGATGACCGGTGCTCCCTTGTGTGCGTGGTACAGAAAGTACAGCTAATAGTTTGTAAATGGGTGATAATTGCACGTTGTTCAGAAAACAAAGCTCTAACAATGCCCCACGAGAGGAAAAAGAAAAGGTGAACCTGAGGTTGAGGTGAACCCTGATTTTGCAGACATATATTTTCTAAAATGAAATTCAAATCAGCCAAATAAAATGATCTCAACACAACTGGATTGGCCTAAACTACCTCAAATGATCTAAAATAAGCTGATTCTCCACTATGTCTTGGTGTTTAACAGAATAACAATGTGCTCATTTCATACTCTCAACCAGCCAACCAAGTCAATTGTTCAACATTACACCTGACACCTGAATTGAAAATACCGCAACTATACAAACAAACAATATACTTAACCTGTACTAGAGTCAACAGCGCTCCAGTATTTAATCTGCAGACTGTTGCCACAGTCACAGTTTGAACACGTGGCAAATGAGCTATCTCATGCTGCATACAGCCCATGAAAAGCGCAGAACCAATGACATATCGATTCAACCAACAAGAACGGCCTCTGTTACCGTAACCTGATTCACATTCACACCTACGGACAATTTAGGGTTATCAGTTAACCTAATCCCCAATCTGCATGTCTTTGGACTGAAGCCGCTGACACGGGGAGAACACGCAAACTCCGCACAGAAGGGTTCCCCTTCTGATCGAACCGGGAAACCCTCTTGCTGTGAGGCGACAGGGCTAACCACCACACCACTGTGCCGCCCCATGAACATGGTCACTGTGGTTAATTTTCCATCCCACACACAACAGTCCAGGTGTCATAGGCCTTTACCTCCTGGCACACCAAATATGTTCTCATCCATAGTCACTGATAAAAAGAAAAACATGGAGTGCTGCACTGGGTTAAGGCTCTATGTAGTCAGATGTAAAAAAAATCGGGTGCTCTTTAAGGATGGAGGCAAAGAGTCCAAGGCACTCTGACTGTACTTAAAAATCCTTTATTAATGCATGAATAAACCAACGCGTTTTGACTAGAAAGTCTTCATCAGGGTGTAAAATGGCAAGAATCAGGCGATTCGATACATATCACGATACTGGGGTTACCATTCAATATTGTTGCTGTATATTGCAATACTGTAAACAAAGCCATACATTGCAATTTTTAAAATGTAATTTTAGGAAGCTGTCATAGTGTAAAGAAAAATATGCAAAAAAATTTTAATTTTTATGCAATCATAACAGTACGATCTGCATTTGTCACAGTCACAGTTCTTGTAACATTCAACATCATAGCCCTACTTTTTTTTGCAATCTGAGCAAAGGAATTAACATCAAAAAATAAAAAATAAAAGTGTTTGCAGGGTTCTTTAGGTAAACAAAATAAGAAAATAAAAAATTGTAAACAATCAAAAATTGATAGTGCTTTTTTGAGAACAGTATCACAAAACATAAAATCGCAATACTAAGTGTATTAATATTTTCTTACACCCCTATGCACTAATTACTCCTGTTTACTCCAGTAATGTTTGAAAAAAACTACAGCGCCCTGCTGTGTTATCTAAAATAAAACTTTATCTCCACAGGAATGTGCTGAGTCCTGAGCATGACTGACAGGATAGGGAAGTTGGAGTAAGTCGGAGAAAGACTAATTTTACTTACATTTTTTGATTAGGTGGTAACCTCTCACACATCCACACTATAGCAAAGATGACACAGCATTATTGCATCTTATTGGTATGGAACAAAAAATGATGTAGATAAATAGAAATGGTGATGTCAGCTGACAGTCATCAATATGGATATCAGTTACAGCTACTGTGGGGAAATCTTTTCTCCCGCAGTATTACACTGCAAAATGTAATGAAACAGGATTTTCAGTTAGGCTGTTCAGAAGAAGACATTATTACGACATAACAGTGTGTATAGGGCAGGAACAGAAATGGTTAACCTAGTGTAACCTGGTGCTTCTGAAGGCGTTCTCTCTCTCATCCGTCTCTATATTAAGATGAATGAATCTATATTAAAGCCTCGCTAGGAAATCAAAGCAGTTGTCTTTTGTGAGGCGTACAGTCTCCCAGCCTTCAAACACCTTCCTGCTATCGCACCATGAATATCTAAGCATTGATCTCAGGCGGCCTAAAAGGACTTGGTAAGAGAGGAGAGGCCTCCACTTTACAGCACAAAGCAACACGCCCTGAATACCAGCCTTTTATATATGTAAATAAAAAGACTACAAGGACAAGCATGCATGAGATAAAATAATTATTGGTCTTGGAATATAGCTAGTACAATGTCAGACAGCTTCATAAATATATTTCTAAAATCTCTTCCTAACAGAGAGTGAGACACCTGAAATTACTAATGGGATCTACAGATGATTACTTTGTGTCAAGAGTATCTCCACAGAGGGTCTGTAGACGAGCTACCCAGATTGCTTTGTGCTTTGCTTCCACTGAATAACAGAACTACCTGGTTGCTTGGTGACGCTGACCGAGCGTGTTTGTTTGTCTTTTTTCGTGCTGAGGATTAGGCATTAACTGGCACTGGGTATCAAGAAAGAGAGCACTCAGCTCCATGTTTATTGTTACACAGCGCTGCATTGGGTCTCCGAGTACTCATGTGAATTACGTGCGTGAGCAAACTGATGGATTTATAGCCTACACACACACACACACTCACACACACACACGGAGCACAAGAGAACACCAGTGGAAGAATTAGAAACCTCATAAATAGATGGCATGTTGTCTGATTGTGAATTAAAGTTGAAATCACTGATGAAGCACCTTAAAGGGGACCTATAATGCTCATCTACATGTTCATATGTGTAGTTTGGGTTTCTGCTAGAACATGTTTTCATGCTTTAATAGTCAAAAAACACTATAATTTCCTCATACTGTCTGTGCTGGAGCACCTGTATTCACCCTCCATCTGAGACGCTCTGTTTTGGCGCCTGTCTCTTTAAGCCCCCCTCCAAAAACTAAAGAAATGAGTACCAGCCAGTCAGAGAGAGAAAGGGGAGGGTCATGCCCTCTCCATCCTACGACAAAAAAAATTGCCGCACCTGTAGCTAGGGAATGACTATAACGGAGAATAGTACTTTGTATTGTAAAAAAACCCCACAAAAATAAGCTTCTAAACCAAATTCTTCACAATCAGCAGGAAAATGATTCAAAAACATGGAGAAATTTACAACGACAGCAACTAAGCCCAGTTCAGACCAAAGATTTGCAACGAGATAAAACCATTTTAGAACGCTGCAGCGGTGTGAACTGGCTGTCTGTGCCCAACTCAAGCCGGCTAATGGTGTCACCTGCAACTCCGCTGGTAAAATCACCGGTGGCTGGTTTTAGAATGTAAAGCACGTCACCTGTTTCTATAGCCAATCAGCTTGTCCTGAAGTCCGCTGGTCAAGGTAAAACGACCACAGACGACATGTTGACCTGCTGTGGCAGGTGCTCCGTCCCGCCGAGTCCTCTGTTTCCGTTATGTGCCGATGTCAGACGGTTGGTTGCTGCTGCTGCTCACTGTATGTGTCATGTATTATGACCCCTCACACACACACATTCTCACTGACTAACTAAGTGCGCTGCTTACTTATATTATTGTAGCGTATTTATTTAAAACAGTCCATCTGAGGCTCGTTTTGTTTCTGTTTTTCGCCATTTCATCACTTCTACAAATGCAACTGTAGCCAGTATCTCACTATCACTATCCTCATTCATATTTTAAGAGGCTACAAATTATATTCAGCCACAAAATAAGCCTGAAAAGCTGCGATGATACACCACTTCATCTCGTTGCACTGGTGTGAAATGGCAGGTTTTTAGAATGTTGTAGAACAGTGCATTGCAAGTAGTCGCCTGTTTCAGCTCGTCTCGTCACAAATCTTTGGTCTGAACTGGGTTTAAGATTACATGTAACCCTGACGTTAGCGCGTAGCTTCATGTAGCAGTGTAGGCTAAGTAATGTAAACACTAATAGCGTGCCTGGAGTGGATGACCATATAAGGAAATCTCTCACAAGCTGACATTAGTTTATTGCAAAAGTAGCAAAAAAATCATTGGAAACGGAGTATTCAACCGTCTGAGGCTCACAGGGATTACCTTTACATACATTTACCTCATTACTTTGAAACTTTGGCCACATTTAATATGAACATCCAACATGGTAACATATGACAGTATACACGGAAAACCATAATAGGTCCAATTTAAGTAATTCAATAACACTGTATGTCAAGAAAAAATACCAAACATTAGCTGGTTACAGCTTCATAAAATAGCTTCATTTGCTTTGTTCTCTGTTTCAAATCATTTTAAAACGATTTTTGGCTCCTGGCCAGATCAAGTAAGCAAGTTTAATTTTTCAAGAGTATGAGCAAGTTTATATTGAAGTGGTGTTTGTGGTACAAATTTGAAATTTAAATAAGGCATCTATGGTCATGAGGTCTGGGTATATCACCCGAAAGAATGAGATGAGAATGAGTTTCCTGGCTGGGCTCACCCTTAGAGATAAGCTTCCTGTGGAGGTTTCCCTAGCACATCCAACTTGGAGGAGACCTTGGGGTATACTCAGAACACGTTGGAGAGGTTATATATGTTATCTGGCTTGGGATTGCCCTGCGATCCCCAAGGAGGAGCTGGAAACGTTGCCAGGGAGAAGGGACCTTAGTTAGCCTGATGCTACCGTGACCTGGCCGTGGATAAGCACCGGAAAACTGATGGATGTATCAGTACTCCCAACTTTGCTCTTTCAAGTTTAAATTACAGACATATGGACATTCAGAAATTCACTCAATTAATACAGCACAGTGGGTACCACAAACAGGTTTATGAGCCTGCAAACAGCCGACCCTTCATCAGCAAACACTACCAGCTTTGCCAAGTACTTTGCCATACTCACCAGACAGTCAATCATTTGTCTGAGGATCCCTAAAGAGACGGAGGAGGGTTCGCCTGAAGCACTCTGCTGCTGACCACACTGCTAGCATCAGCAGCCTCTTCACACACTCCAACAACGGAAAATACAAGAGCCCTTCCACAGCAGCTGTGGACCAAGAATAAGACACTTTTTCCTAAACGTCTGTCTGTGCCTGTAGAGAACAGAGGAGCTGCTCCTCACATCACAAGCCATGAAACGTCTATCTGTAAAAAGGGTTCCTCCTCTCTGTTGTGTCCCCTTCCTTTGCCTCCCATTCATTTTACACCCAGTCCCTCATTCGGCCTGCGCTTGTATCACATTCTCTCGTTTTCACTGCCGTTATGCATTCAGGCACAAAGACGACTCACGCGCCAACGCACACGCATTCACACACACTCCCTGTGCACAAGCACTGGTGCGCTCATGTAAATGCATACACACGACTGAGTGCACACACACAGACAGCGGGCTCTCTCCGCACAAAGCTCCCCAGTGTGTTAATTGAGACGCACGGCTGACAAGAATAAAGAGCTCAACAGTGAAAGAGCTGCGACAATGAAGACTACGGGCCCTAGGAACGGAGAGGCAGCCCTCTCTGGAATCTATGGGGCAAATATTTCACATTTACCTAAAAACAGAGTGACCTCTAAATCCCTTCCTTCTGACACACACACAAGTCCAAACCGAAGCTGCACAGGCCTCTATGGATGCACTGAAACTAAAGCTTATACCTGGCTTTACATGAGTAGGACTTTTCTCACCACTAGATTTACACAGTTTATACATTGTTTTACGTTTATCAGGTACAGTTCACACAAGAGAGAGCGAGCACTGTCTCTGAGGCCTTAACAAAGTTACCATGCCACTGTATGCAGGCAGCACAACAACACGATGTAGTACACACTGTAAATCCTGCATTTAAATCCAAATCTGTTGGGTCGATCGCTTCTTCCTGTTTTAAATAGCCATCTGAGTTTGCATTTTATTCACTGTCAGCGCTTCAAAGAGGCTTGCATCAAAGAAAGAACACATGAAGCGCAATGTTTCATGTGCTCTGACTGATTGACCATCAAAAGAATAAAAACCAAGAACAGATTTCATTCAGGCCGGAGTAAACAGACTCTAAAAAGAAGCTATTTTTGCTTCAGAATTATGGAAATATATGCAGTTTCTAATCCTAGACTGAGAAAAATAAGTGGAAAACACTGTAGTTTTAATGGTATACGTTCAAGATTACCTGCTTTATTCTGTAGTGGGCCAAAAGACACATAAATTGTGTAGCTGGAGACACAACACATCCAAATCTGGCTGCTGAGTCATTCAAATCTGTCCTCTGTCTCTGCAAACAGCAAACACGGAACAGATGCAAATACATCAGTCAATGTGTATAATCAATTCAGATTCTAGGGTTACTTTCCTTTCCTTTCCTCTCCTGTCCTTTCCTTTCCTTATATCTTAAAGCAAGTAGCCTAGCCCAGGGGTTCCCAGCTGGTCCAACCACAGGGTCCAGATTTCACCTTAGTCATTAGTGTATGTCAGAATCATACTTGAATTGAGCTAGTTTGCTATCTCTGTTAAGGAGCTATCCATTATTCACTCACTCTACAGCGGGAAACAGCACTTCAAAATAAAAGCTCTGTACCGGAATTTCATTGTACTTAAAAAGAAAGTGTGCTTTTAAAAACTTGACACGTTCACAAGTCACTTGCGGTCCATTCAGAACTGCTGGACCTCGACCTACCAGCTGGGAACCACTGGCCTAGCCTATTGGAATAATTTGACATACAGTGTCTTGTAAATCTAATCTGTTTGTGTAACTCTTTGCTGAGTCTGTGTATATCAGTTATTGTGCTGTGTTACCTTTAATTCTTGAAGAAAACTGTTTTTCTCGCCTGCCTTCTCAATGAATGAAGAATATAGGAAATTGATAAAATTCCTTAGGAGATGGAGTAAAAGGGGTATGCATTTAACAACAGGGTCCTGGGTCTATTCTGAATTGTCGCAAGTGACTCCCTAACGAGTTAAGTTTGTAAAAAACACACATTATTTTAATAATGTATAAGTACAGTGAATTTCCGGCACAGAGCTTTCATTTTGAAGTGCCATTTCCTGCTGTAGAGTGAGTGAATAACTGACAGCTACTTCACAGAGACAGCAAACCAGCTCGATGACATGGCCAAACGCAAGTATGACACCGAATATATATATAACTGTGTGGACCTCAAACTAATGACAAAGGAGAAATCTGAACCCTGTGGCTGGACTGGATGGGAACCACTGCTTTAATGCATAGATGGATTAATGAAAGGGCCTACCTGGGCACAGTGTGAGGGTGTCTTCACCTGCAAAATGTCACTCTAATTAACACATACTGACCAGGAAGAGACTCAAAATGACCAGAAAAAGGCGCAAAAAGAACACAAAGATGGAAAGGAACTGCAAAGAAACACAAAATAACTACGAAAACAGGCAAAACAGCTACACAGAGACATAAAGTGACTACAAGGTGACACGAAAAAGGTACAAAATGACCCCATAGAGACACTAAACAACAAGGCAGAGACACAAAACCGCAAAAAAATTGCGTAACAACCACAGAGAGATGCAAAACAACAAACAGAGGCATTTGTAGGACAGGCATTGGGGCCTTTTGCATAACTGTGCCCAGGGGCCCATTGTTGCACGCTTTAATCGGACAAAAACTGACCTATGATGTATACTGCATGAAGACAGATAAACCTCCATCTCCGTGCAACAGGTGCTGGAGCTTAACTCTCTCATCCTTTACCAGATCATTCCCTATACACTGTGTGTCCAACACACTGAAGGAGCTTAATCAGTGAGTCACGGTGGTTCCCCGAAGTTAATATATTAAATTGCGCGTATCACGTGCGTGCGTAACTGCCAGGTGGTGCACTGTCATCCCCTCTCCAGAAATGATGCATTGCTTTTAATAACAACGACACCAAAACATGACTTAAAATCAATTCAAAGGGAGATTATGGAGAGATAAATTGCTCTCGGTT
Organism: Epinephelus fuscoguttatus; assembly: GCF_011397635.1. Classification (NCBI taxonomy): domain Eukaryota; kingdom Metazoa; phylum Chordata; class Actinopteri; order Perciformes; family Serranidae; genus Epinephelus; species Epinephelus fuscoguttatus. The sequence goes on along the minus strand of NC_064757.1, from coordinate 29,079,764 downwards.
CCTATGATGTGCGCTCTGCCACCTTCACAGATTCATGTTCAAGGTGAGTCGCGTCATGTTTCATGTCTGTGATGTCTTACGGTTTAAATGTATATTTATATAAGAGAACTTTCCAAACACAACCCTGCCGTCGCGTAGATGATCTTGCAGCAGTGCATTAATGAAGTGTCTGTGCTCAATGACAGTCAACAGTTAACGCCTCCTCGCAGCAGCAGCAGCAGCAGCAGGCCATTCCCTATGAGCCGGCGCATTGCTCTCTGTAATCCAACATCACAGCAAGAGAGATGTGTCATGTGTGAATCAGTCTTACCTGTCTGGATGTCCTCACGGGCCCGCGGCGACACGCGTTATCGACCTCGCTGTGAAATCATCTTTCTCCGGTGCCCGGTGACACTGAGCGCACTGCTCCTGCAGCAGCTGCTCCGCGGGTCGGTCTGTTGTGAAGGAAATCCGCTTGTCTGGCAGGTGAAGCAGCCAATCAGCGACGGACTGAGGAGTCCACTGTGTATGTCTCAACCAATCAGAGGGAAAGAATTACAGCGAGCCGCAGGATCACTTCAGTTCAGGACCACAGGAGCTGTCCAGACTCTGGTAACCTAACCTGTGTGTGTCACGCACCATGCTCACCTGCCAGGCTATTAGCACAGCAGAGGTTCAAGGTGGGGTCAGGGGACCAGCAGGAGGCCTCAGACTCACTATTCATGTGTGTGTGTGTGTGTGTGTGACTGGTTGTTGTAATATTGTAATATATACTTTGAGGTTATTGTGCCAAAACCTTATAAATTTCACTTACCATATGGAAGTCCACTCTCAAGCTTTTTCCAGGTCTTTCAGCTGCATTTCATGGTCTTCTTCATCAGCTGGCTCCTTGCTAGAAGCTTTATTCATCAGACTGCCATTTCCAAGGTCAAGACTGAATTACTTTCATTTTAAATTTGGATCATAACCGATTTATGACAATTAAAAGCTTGAGACTATATGCACATATGCTGTGCACATTGCAGTTGGACAACCTACCAAGCAAGTGGGCCCTTTATCCACTTGGGGGCAGTGGAAACCACCTGCAAACACAACACTCACATGCACCAATCAGCCACAACAATACAATCACTGATGGGTAAAGAGAATAACATTTATCATTTCATAACAATGCAATGTTCTGCCAGGAAACCAACTTAACATGCACCATCCCCAATCCTGCAAAACAACACTCCCCAGTGGTAGTGGTCTCCGAAGCAGGATAATGCACCATGACACACCACAAAAACTGCTCAGGAGTGGCTTGAAGAACATGACAAACAGCCCTTGGACTCGACCAGGCCTCCAAATTCCCCAGATCCAAATCTGATCGAGCATCTGTGGGACAGGCCAGTAACCCAGAGGTCCTGTGTCCATGCCTTGACAGATCAGAGTCAATCCAATCCACAGTGGGGATCCTAACCTGCCAAGGCATGGACACAGGACCTCTGAGGGTGTTCTGTGGTGTCTGGCACCAGGGCGTTGGCAGCAAATCCTTTGAGTGCGGTTGGTTATGAAGTGAGGTACCGGTGCATCCCACAGATGCACAATCAGATTGAGATCTGGGGGGTTTGGAGGGCCAGGTCGACACCTTGAGCTCTGTGTCACATTCCTCAGGCCATACGTGAGCAGCCTGCTGTGGGGCCACTGCTATCTGGGAATGTCGTTGCCATGGGGGGGTCTGCAACAGTGTTTGGTTGTGTAGTGTGTTCACAAGGCAAGAAACCAAGGCTTCCCAACAGAAAACTGCATTGTAACAAAGTGATCTATGTTCACCTGTCAGTGGTTTTAGTGTTGTGGCTGACTAGTCTTGCTTATGAAATGACAGGGGCAAAAGCCAAGGCTCAGCAAAACACTTGTCTATTTACACATCCAACAGATACAGAGCAGGTTTAATGTCAACAGCATTCATACATCTATATACCCTGAGATGCTCTAAAGATAATCAAGAACTCAGTAGATTAATGTAAGACCTGTAGCCCAGTCTGGAAACCAGTTTATTCCGTATCAGTTTTTCCTACAAAAACACCAAAAGTCAATATGAAAAATGAGCTTGAATAAAACTGTAGCATTAGCACTGAGGATCATCAGCACCACACATACGCTGTCTAATGAGCTGCAACAAAACCATTTCATTCATCGTCAAATTGTCTTGGCAAGTGACTCAAACGCAGAGAACATAATAGAAATCTGAAGTAAAATAAGGACACAAATAAAAAAAGAAAGCATAAAAATTGATTGATGAAGCACTGTAGAGTCATTAAGAGTACACGATGTGATGGCAAACGGCTCTGAAATAAATACAGGATCATTAATGATATGTCTCTGTCACTCTCCATATCTCAGAGTTCAAAGAGTGAGAGGTGGTGGAAACAAAGTCGTTCAATGCGATGGCAGCCAGCAGGACATTTTTAGGCTACATGCTCTATCCCACATGCAGTGTTCTTTATTGAAAATACGTCAGCTACATGACCATGCAGCTGCTCGTGACTCAAAGTGTCCAGCAAGTCCTTTACGAGTCCTTTTCACATTCTCATACGACGGCTTGTTCCGTCTCCTCAACACTCACCATTTCCCCCTCCATCTCTACCTCCACCTGAGAGTTCACCACCTGCTGCCCGTCAACTTCAGTCGTGGTCACGTGCACCACCTGGATCTGCACCCCGGCCTGCTTTAATCTCTCCACGTCCTCTTCGCACATCTCCGTCACCCCTCCGTCCTCCATCACGACTGTTGCGGTCTCCCCCATCTCCATCACATCCACAGGCTCCACTGTGACGTGTTCCACCTGGATTCCATCATCCAGCAGGACCGTGTCGGAGCCTTCTATGCTCTGCGTTGCAATGGCAAGGGCGGCAGTGGCGGCAGAGTCGGTGATGACCAGCTCTTCGGTTGACTTGGTGTCCTCAATGGAATGGACTTGTTTGAGGTGGGCCTTTAGTTCTTTAGGGTGGGTGAACCACATGTCACACATTGTGCAGTGGTTGGGCTTGTCGCCTGTGTGGCTCACAAGATGGTCTTTGAACTGGTCCCAACTGTTGAAGACACTGCTGCAGACCTGATGGAGGAGGTGTGGGAGAAAACAGTAGGTCACATAGGAATCATGGGGTCTATGAAACCTCAGAAATCAGAGACAAATGTCCTTCACAATATCCTGGACCCAAAAGTGAGGTCATCAGTTGTCTACTTTTGTCAGACCAGCAGTAATAAACCAAAAAATATTCTATTTAAAAATGTATAACCCAAAAAAGCATCAAATTTTCAAATGTATTAAACTGAAACCAATTAATTATTTGACCTTTCTGCCTGAAATTTTTTTAAATTAAAGGAATAATTCATCTACAAAATAATAATTTGTACATCAATTAATCACTCCATATTACACTGAATTCAGAAAGAGATCTTTGTTCTTTTCACATGCCTCAACAGTACATGAAATCACCAAAAATGGAGAAAATTCTTGAGGGGCAGTACACATGCCGCATTTTTTGCACCTTCAAATTCATTGTTTCCAATGTAGACGCATGTCAGGCACGCTCAAACACCAAAGAGATGCTGTCACGGTGTGCAAGCATCCCCAAGCGCCTATTTTTCTGGGCATGATGGTTGCGATATGCCCACACACTTACAAACAGCACCTGGAAGAAGATCAGCTCTGCACTAAGGATTTCAGGTAAATAGGCTATGATACGATGCTTGTTAAGGTTGCTTGGCAACGTCATATGCAACCTGCCACCATACTTTTTGAAGCTGGCACAAAAGTAGCACCCAGCACCCAACCTTGCATTTTCCAGGCGGTTAGAGATGCAGCATGTGTGCGGCCCCTACTAAATAAACATCATAGGTTACTGAGTTTAAGAACAGCAAAACTGTATCAAAACATCCATTTAAAAACTCTTGAAGAACGAGTGCGGTATAATTCAAGTGTCACTTATCCAGTCATATGCTTAGCACTTCCCAAACATGTATTTTCACTAAAACCATAGTATTCAAAACAATTCTGCAAACAAGCAGCACAACTAGGCAAGCTTGTTGGAGTTCAAACGCACACACTTGTCCAGGCACAATACTCGTCTGTAAATGAGACCATTAATGCGGAAATGTTTTTAGAAGCAAGGTTTTAGCAAAAATGCATCTGTTAAATGAGACTTGGATGATACTGCACAAACTGCATGACAGTTTGTAAGGAGCTGATTAGATATTAAAAAGCTGTTGTAAAGGCGGCCCTCTTTTACTGCAAGTCATTTCAAATTTCTCTTTTTTTTTTTTCGGTCACAGTGGAGGCATGCCAGAAAACAAAAGCTTTCTTCACAAATTCAACGTAACATAGAGCGAGTAACTGACATACAAATGATCACTTTGTGGGTGAAGTAATTACCTACACTAGGAGGAAACACTTCACTAAGATAAATAGATTTCTCAAGGTAAAACACCACAATCTAAGCTGTATGACAATCTATCAGTACATACAGTGTTAGTAGATTATTTAATACATCTGTCTGTGCACTAAATGAGGCACATCAGAATGTCTGGTCTTTCTGCATTAAGTGAATGAAAACATTCATGTAATGTGAAACAAAAAGCATTTGGAAACTCATTTCTCTACTGTAGATGCTGCGCTGGCAGAGGAGCGTTTGACGGCCCTGATTGTGCACAAACTGTACCTGGCATTCATAGAGTTTCTTGCGTCCCTTCTTGGCTCCAGCCCCATTCTGACAGGCTGCCATATGGCACTTCAGTGTGCTGTTCCTTGCAAATCGCTCATGGCAATCTGGACACTCATACGGTTTTTCACCTACAGATAACACATATAAAGCCAAGCATGTATGTCAGTGCTAGATATGAAATAAGAAGTCAACAATATATAAGAAAAATTCATAGTTTGCATATTAAGAATCTGAACACAACCAGCTTTGTTTTTCACTCTCACCTGTGTGCTTCCGCAAATGCTCCTTAAAGTGGCCAAAGTGGTCAAAGTGCTTTTTACAGTATTCACAGACATGCACTTTCTTTTGGGGTTTCTGGTTTCGAGACAGCTCTTCTGCATCAAAATGAAATGTGTTGATGTGCTGCTTCAAGGCGCCCTCCCGCGTGTAGGCTCTCCCGCAGTGGCTGCACACGTGGGGTTTTTCCAGCAAGCCCAGGTGCGTTTTCAAGTGCTGTTTGAGGTGGTAGTACAACTTGAAGCTGCGCTCACACTTGTTGCAGCGGAACATGTTGTCTACTTGGGAAATCTGGACCTCTACAACCTCGACGTTCTCCAGCACCTTGGAGGCAGTGACGGTCTCCTCCTGATACACCACCTCCTGCCAAAGACAAACAGGCAAGGCAGGGTTAATCCTTTCACATCTACAACTCTTACTGTAAATATAAAGTTTTAAACCAAAAGAGCATTAACGTCCGCACAAATACAAGTAAATATACCTCTTCTATTCCTTCCTTCTTAACGACCTGTAGCGTAGGTTCTCCTTGCTGGTATTTGCTGGTTATGTCAGCAAGAAGAGCCAAAGCAGAGTCATCCGACGACTCCTGAGCATTCTTTGCTGCATCGACCACCTCCTCCAGTCCGGTCTCCTCCACCTCAATGGCCCCTTCTCCAATCACCTCAATCTCCACCTGGAGGACATTGAACACAGTCAGTCCCAACAATACAATGTCTGGTTTAAGTAAGGGTCACCTGAAAAACACACTTCCAGTTCCACAACACACCGCCACGCACATACTGACCTGTTCCCCTTCTACTGAGGGTAGGCTCTCTGTGATCACATTAGACGTCTCAGCAATCTTCCTCTTTTTGCCTTTGCTCTTTGCTGTCAGTGAGGAATTCTCATTTATCCTACAAAAGAAGACAAGCTCTTTTGTTAATTTAAATTCCCATTTAAATGACCATTGCACAATTTAGCTTCAACAGCAGTGATACGCGGCAGGTAAGCTGCATGTGAGACTCACTTATTGCTGAGCGCTTTGATGGCTTCCTGCATCTGGAGATATTCAGCCGCCTTCCAGACATCAAAGGCCTCCTCTTCTCCGACTATGACCAGTGTTGCTGTGTAAGTGAACTCCATCAGCTGGCGGAAGGCCGTGTTACTCACTCCTGTCGGAGGATGACAGAGCATCAGTCATGCGTAAAAGCTCTTTTACGCAACACAGTAACAAAGACTGCATAGTAAAGTATGACTGTTTGTTTTTCTTCAAAAAATAATTAAAACACAGAATACCTTCTATCTCCACCAGTGGCTCCTGGGTAAAATCCTGGAAGAACTTGTGGAAAAACTGACTGCATGCTGCCAACACTGCTTTATGGGCTCTGAACTGATGTCCTGCAAGAGACAACAGACACGAACATATTAAGCATTGCTGAGGACTTTCACTAAGACACCATAAATCCTTAATATTTACTACTTACCATCCACAATCAAGGTAATGTCTGTGAACTGGTCCAGCTGCCGTTGTTCATTAAGTTTGTCCATCATGACTTTGTAATGCGCTGGGTACTCATTGCCTCCCTCCAGCTCCACCTCCACCTCAGCCGCCATTATCGACTTTATCCCTTTCTGCACAGAATTTAGGTAGACATAATATTCTTAACATTGAGAAAGTTACACAGCTATTAGCTCAACTGACATCACCAATGTCACTTTGATTGACCTGGATTCCTGGAAACAATTTTCTCCATGGTTCTGATGCACAGTTATAAGAATAGAACACACTAAAACAACAGCGAACAGCAAAAAGGTGCCCAGTATTTAATGTTTCAACACATAAGTTCACAGATGCAGTCATTTAGTGTTGATTAAAAAAATGAAAATAAAATGAACCAAACACTTCGGGCACTCTGTTAACCACTTCAGTTCATAGATTTTCATCTACATCCTAGATTTTTATCTACACTATCTATCTTATCAGACCCCCTTTGATAAAATACTTTGTATGACAAATGTAGCCTTGTCTTGACAGCCATGGCAAAGTCCATGACTTCAGTTAGTGCCACCTGACATGAGATTTGTGGAGGGACTCCTCTGTTTCATACATATTCCCACTTTGCATTTGCACTTTTGTAAACAGCAGGTCACCAACCAAAAATGTAGATGACTCTGGAATGATTTATGGACTGTTTCATTGCTATTCTGTTGCTAGGGCAACAACTTTGGTCCCTGTTTACTTCCTGTCAGCTTCTGCATTAACATACATTCAAACAGGAAATACAAAGGGACCCATTTAGAATGTTTATGTTGTCCAGTTTGAAACGGTCTATAGAAACTTTTTGTTGCTACTCTGTTGCTAGGGCAACAGCTTTGGCCCCTGTTAACTTCCTGTCAGCCTCTGCATTAACAAACAATCCAATAGGAAATACAAAGGTTGAAAAGTTTGAAAAGGTCCATAGAGTTTTGTAGCTCTGCATATTATTACACAGAGAAGAAAGTGACACAGATTAGGCAACTTCCTCATCTTGGGGACACATTTGTGGCTATTGTCAATGGCTGAAATGTGCAGTAGGTGTCTGCATTTGTGTTACATGCTCTATAAACCATGCTTAAGTGATAGTTAAGTCAAAAATGAAAGAATAATGTTTAGAGAACCACATTTTACTGCATGTCAAGTACATGCATTTCAAAGTTTGGTCACTGTGCAGTTTTAGAGCACAGCTGGCAGACCTGCATCTAAATAACAAAGCAAGACTGTGATTAAATTGTACTGGGCTGGAGAAGGTTATATCTAAGGTGACGAATGGCTTTACAGGACAACAACACTGCACAGAACAAGGAAGTCAAGGTGAGGGCCCATAAGAACAGCATCACAGCTGAGCATGGTAAAGCGTTGTGCTTTGCCTTTAACTCCAAAATAAAAGTGTACATACGTAACAGTTTCACCCTGCTACATTTTAAGACCCTGGCGTGCCACACGAGGGGACGGGCGTGTAATAGAGGCAATGATCCCACACATGGATGTTCATTTAACTAACGTTGATCGCTTTGCTAGCCCAGCTAGATGTTAGCTAGATGTTAGCTTGACTAGCAAACATGCAAACCTGCCCCCAGCAGAAGAAAAGAATAAGTGATTTAACATACCCGAGACATAAATGTAACCACAGCCCAACTTACCAGGGCTGGATATACCTATATAAGCGTTTCGATACTGGAACATGAAGGAAATGAACATAGCACAACCCCAGAGTGTCGCAGGTAACGGGCCTCCTAGCACGCTCGCCATTTCGCGTTTGACAATCAACATTACGTCATCAAACCGCGCATTAAAATACACTTTTCCCAGACTAATTTCCTAATTATAACCGCCGTGGATCAAAATACACGTCACAAACCATCGGTATACATACCTCGAGTTTGGTTACGCTGCTTCAGAAAGTTGTTTTGCGATAGTATTTCCCTCGACGCATGTAGCGCTGTTCTACTCTCGCTGATCCAAAAAGGGCGGTCGCTCAAGCCTCGGGCCTCGGATTCCCAGAAGCCCTTGCGAAGGCAGGGACGCCGAGGAGCGTTGCTTAGTGACAGCGGTGTGTGACGACCTTTTACATCATCCTCTGAATCAACTACTAAGTATGAGGCAATCTAATTACATCCGAAACGAATAAAAGTGTATTCTGAATAAATCAACATCACATTAAAATCAATTTATTTGATAGTAATAAGAGTAACAAAGCATCCTCCCTATCAAAATAACACAGGAAGTTACAAGTAGCTAGTATAATGTAGCCTATAATGTTGTATTTATGCTCAACTACAGACTCTGTGGCCTTATTCCAGCTGGGTTTTCCTCCCATATGAGACTAGAAAAAGCATCTTATAAAAGGTAGAAACCTTAAACTCAAAGGTATGGAATGAGACTTATAACACTGCAGTGTCTTTATCATTGTCTGATTAAACACATTTTTTCCTCATGTCTGGACCCCTGTCCTTAGGCTTTCCAGCCTATAGCTTATCAGGGTGTTACATTTCACAGTTTCATTATTTCTTATGAATTGTACTTGCATTTTTTAATATGTGTCTGTGAATAAAATTCTGAATTGAAATGAGGTGCAGCATACGGGTAGATGATTTTATATAATAATAAATAAAAAAAGCAGAGGGAGCATGAGGCATACAGTACGGTGCATGATTATGATTCTTATCAGTGCAACTGCACCAAACTGTGGGGACAACAACACCCAAGAGTGAAGTAGGCCTATCTCTGAGAATGTTTTGCTGACCCAGGTTTCTAAGATACTGCGCCACAGAGATGGGTCCAAGTCATTGTTTTTGCAAGTCACAAGTAAGTCTCAAGTCTTTGCTCTTGAGTCTTAAGTTTAACCCCAAGTCAAGACTGACAAGCAAGTCCTAAGCTTTCAGTTTCGAGTCCTAGTAATAAGTAGGACTAAGTAATAAAGCGCTCTTTGCCAGATGTAATGCCATTTTAACAACAGAGTAATACATCAAATTAAAAAAAAATCATAAATACTTTTTAAAATTTGTATCAGGGCCACACAATATATCACTTTTTTATCGTTATTGCAATACCAACTTGCACAATGAACATATTGTGAAAGAATGCAATATCGCATTCAGGAACTGAATTCATTGAAAGAGAATATCAGTAGAAAACTGCAATTGGTGCCTCTTGGAGTCAGTTGTTCAATATATTTGATAAAAGAATGTTGTAAATAGTTTCCCTTCATTTTTTTTTAAAATTCAACAAGCAATTTGTTGTATGTTAGGAGTTTACTGAAGCAAGCAGAGAGACAACACTGAGTGCACTTTAATATCTTTTTGTTTGTCGCCTGTGATGTCGTTACTGCAATATTCAGCAATGTTATCACATGTTGCATATTTTCCTCATATCATTACGTTAAAACAAGTTTGATGAAAGTTGTTGCATCTCCGTCTGTAATTTTCAACCTGCAAGTTTTGAATACTACAATTTGTTTTTTGTTGACTATGTATGTGAACGAAATTATCTTTTGTATCATTTACTATTTTCAACTCAAAAGGCTCAAGTCCAAGTGAAGTCCCAAGTCCCTGGTGCTAAAGTCCACATTGGGTTGCAAGTCTTTTTTTCTTTGTCAATCAAGTCTGAAGTCATCAAATTTGTGATTCAAGTCCAGATCTCTGCTGTTCCACCTGTTTAACTGTTGGTTATTCAGTAATGTTTAGTGTGGAGTTTCATCATCAGTTCAGATTTCTTAAAGCAAACTGATTTGCATTTTTATATGCAGGTCAGTGTGCCCTGATAAAGAGCGTATGTCACAGTGCCAGACACTGTAAATGAGTAACACTGGGTCATAGACGACCTGGCAGGTCAAATGTTATGCTCTGCTGTATCAGTTGACACTACACCACAGTGGAGGCATCTCACTGCACTGATCAGGTGATGTTTATAGTCACTGATACCTGCATTTACTCTGCACACTGATACATGTTGTCTGCTGGACCACAGCCGTCATGTGTTATTGCTCCACTCTGTTTGTATGTGTCCTTTTAGATCTTCAATTTTAACTTCTACTCGGGGGATTATTTACTGTGCATCCTCCATGTTGGTATGCATGTAATGTATGCAAGATAGGTACATCCCACATGTTAAGCATACCACCAAGTCAGCTGCAGAACTTTTGTAATCAGCACAAGCAGCTGGAAATTAACTGTTCAACTTGTCTTAATGATGATCTCTAATATTTAACTGTGAGAACTAAAGTGGTAAATCTTGTAGAGATATATAGTGGGCGTGGGAACACCCATGACACTAGGAAACCTGACCTGACAGCAGTGCTAAATACGTCCTCAAAATCACCATGGAGAAAAACAAACACTTCTTTCACACAGTTGTAACAACAAGCTTGAATTAGATTGTCTGATACTGTGCGGGTGTTACTGTTAACGTGTCCATCCCTCCATGCTGTACTGCTCACCATAGTTTTTGAGGTAATAGCTTATATTCACACTTAATCTTAACCACAGTGACATCGACTGGCCTAGTTAAAACTGGCCTTTGACCTCAGTAATCTTGTAACAATGCTCTCACAGCTCCAAACTAGAGGGCCTATATCTGCAGCAGGATAACCTCACCTGCCCGACTGGACTTTGAGACTATTTACAGCTCTCTTTTTTTATTAAACTCTGGGACTGTTTACAGCTCTTTTTTTTTTTTTATTAAACTCTGGATGTCATATAGGTCTCTGTCCCTGCAGTGTTGCACAATAATTGCTCCCTCACCTAAAACTGGGTAACAAGTTTCAACAAAAATAAGAATGTGTCAGTATTTCGAACATGTGCATTTATTTCCCCTAATGAAAAAACATAAAAGTCAAGGGCTTTTATTTTGACAAAATTAAAGACACATTTCCTCCTCAGACCTGATCTTTTGTTTGGCATGCAATTTTGATTTCTCCTAGCTATTTGAGTTCAGAAGGACCGGATAAATATAAAAAACTCAACACTGTCAACAATAATAAATCCCAATGTCCTCAAACGAGACAACAATTAGCCTAAGTCCCAATGTCTTCAAAAAAGTACTTCCGAATTAACAGCGTCTTAGCTTGTTACTGTTGCTAAAATTGGTTAAATTTGTTGCCATATCAAACTACAAACATTATTAATCATAAATAAACAAGTTTCAACCATAAATTTTGATCAGGTTTTGGACCTTGTCCACTTCAGCATCGTCTGCAGACTGACTTGGCAGAGATGGCTGCCATCTTGTTTTTACATGGATTAATGTACTGTGTTCTTACTACCAAAAAAAAAGTGTCCAAAAATGAGGACAACAGGTCTAAGTTAAGCAGAATGAAGTGTAACGTCAAGTAACCCCAAAGTTTTATGTCCTCATGAGTACACAGGGTCTCAGGGGGATATAATGGATGCAGAGAAGGCACAAAATGGTGCATAAAAATTCACCAGAATGCAGCATATTTGATGATTTGAGTTTGATGCTCAAAATCTTTCTTGCAGGGGACACTATAACCCTGTGTTTCATGCATCCTCCCTCCAGTGTTGCCTACACTTGCAGTATATGCTCAATTTAGTTCAGCACTACACAATACCCTGTAAATATTATCCTCCCTTTCTGTCTGTGTGTATTAAACCGCAGGATAACTTCTCAGGAATGCTCAATCATGTCACATGTGCATGTTGTTTAGCTGTGTAGATGGGGACTCTGCAGCGACGTGCTGGAAACTGACCAGAGTCCCACCCTCTGTCCTTTCTCGCTTCCCCTCTCTTCGCTGAAAGTGAAAAACAGAATTGCACAATGGTCTTGCACCATCGCGAAGGCTCATAACACACCTCTACGATATACTGAACACAGTGTCAAAGCATTTAATTTAATTTACAAGGCAAATGCATGCACTATCTGCAGGGCTGACATATCTTCACCGCCCGTGTGAGACAGGCAGCTCTTTCTCCTTACACTATTCCCCCGAAGGAATTTGTCGAGCTGCCAGCTGCAGAGAAACATACCCCATCAGATAAAGTGATTGTATCCTGTCAACAAGGGGATTTTGTGCACTGTGACTTTTTTAACTTGAGGAAAGTGTAGGCATCAGCAAACAGCTGGGGTTGAACTTTGTCCTACCTCCACATAGAAAAACAACAGGCAGAGTATAAAAGGGGGGAGCAGCGGAGGAAGAGAGTTGTTTTTGTTCAAGGAGTTGCAGCAACGCAGAGCTGAGCTGAGAGAAAGAAACTTTTTACACAAGGGGTAAGTGACAGAATTCACCTAATTTCACTGAGTTACTTCAAAATGCAGCAATGCACAGAAAGCAAAATGTATTTATTTATTTTTATATATGATTCTTTTACAGCTACAATAAAAAAAATGTTTATTTTTTCATAGCTGTGGCTTTATTACTCATAAACGCCACTGAACTGTTTTCTACATTATATAACTTCTCTGCCTTTATACATGTTGTAATATATCAGAAATGTAACATGTTATGCTTCAACACTTGCTGCTTCCTGTTCAACTACATGCTGTTTCTTTGATTTTACTACGTATCCACAAGCTTAAATTTGTATAGAAACAGCAAGAGCACAAATTTGGGAAGCTCAAATAAACTGCGTTGGCATACCTATGCCGATTTGGAGAATGTACAAATGATAACCCCTTCTCTGACCTTTTGTACAATCCTACCACTTCTGTTTGCTGAGTTTGACCAAATCTCGTACTCACTCCCCCTCGTCTCCTCTTTCACCCCTTCCCTAACTTCTCCCTCTCCCCACCCACTATCCCTCCCCTCTCTGTGCTCAGCAGATTGGGGCAGCAAGGAGGCACCACAGGGATGTGGGCGTGCCTCAGCCTGCTCATCACTCTCTGCCTGCTCCATGGGGGCGGTGCAGAGAGTGACGGGGGCGGGCCTCGCTGTCAGCTGCCACCAGCCTGGAAGATAGGGGAGGTGGAGCCGATGAAGGGGGCCATGGGTCATGTGACGGTGGTGGCTCTTCTGCAGGCCAGCTGATTGTTCTGCTTGGTGCAGGCCTCCAGGTATGGGCCCCTCATGTGTAAGCTAATGTCCACCTTGAAAAAAGCGTGGCATTACATCATCACAGGAACTCTGAATCTGTGGCAAAGCATGACGCTCACACTGCTTTGTTAATGGTATTAGATATTAAACAGTGCCATTGAATGCTATGGCCCATTCTGCAAGGCTTGCCAAGTTGGCAGCGAGGTACAGCAGGCTCAGACTGGCCCTGCTTGTGCAACTAATACAAAGTTCACTGTCAAAGTAGTGCATCCTGTTCATACTTGTTTGTTAAGCAAACTATCCGGTAAAACTTAATTAACGATTTTATCTTGGCAACTGATTTTTAAACCCTGATCTCCTTCACCTGAACAGAATGGACGGCCTGCGCCAGAAGCTTGAGAATCAGGGCCTGAAGGACGTGGTCTACATGGTCGTTAACCAGCAGGGGGAGCAAGCACAGCGCCTGCACCCCATGCTGGCCCTGAAACTGTCAGAGAACATCACACTCTACAAGCAGGACGAGCAACAGCCTGACATCTGGCAGGCACTGGGCGGAGAGAAAGATGACTTCCTCGTCTATGACAGGTGTGTTACCTGTAGTGCATAGTTTTCACATTGTGTGAGGCAAATCCAGAGCAAATATTCTTCTTTTTTTCTGATCCTCACCATGTTTTTCTATCCCTTGGCCATCAGGTGTGGTCGTCTCACCTACCACATTTCTCTTCCGTACTCCATCATCGGACAAGGTCATATTGAGGGTGCGATCAAAGATACCTACTGCAAACGTGTCTGTGGGGACTGCACACATGAGGTACACACCACACACAACTCCAAGAACATACAATTTAAACAAGCATAAGCCCACTGTTAATACTTTGGTAACACATTTTATAAAGATAAGCTCATACGCTGCAGTGTCTTTTGGCTCTGTTTCCATTTATCTTCTCAAATTTTTCCACAGAGCACTGAGACCCCAGAGGAGTGCACGAGAACACCAGATGCACAGCCTGATGCAGACGCCGCCCCACCTGTGGAGGATGGTCATGGTCACCACCACGGCCATGGGCACCACCACGGCCATGGGCACCACCACGGCCATGGCCATCATGGTGTTGATCATGGCGTTCATCCCCGTGGGCATGATCACAACCATGGCCAGCAGGGTGTTAGTCAGCAGGGACAGGAGCAAGTTGGAGGAGATCATTTAGATTTAGGCCAGATGCAGCAAGTAGTGCACATGCACCAGATGCCACAGGACGCCCAAGGGGCCCCTGTGAGGCCTTGAGTAGCAGAGAAGGCTAGCTGAAAGTCAAAGTACAGCTGACAGTGGGCAGCAGGCTCTGAAAACGAAGTCGCTCCCAAGGCCAGCTGATGCTGACACTGACGCAGGCTGTTTGGCGACGCAGGGAGCGAGCAGCCGGTCGGTTTGTGACACTGTAATGAGGCGCTTCCCGCCTCCTGACAGTGACACGGGCTGATGGGCGATGCAGCCAATAATGTCAGGGAGAACTGACAGTGACGCTCGCCTCCTGCTGAATGACAGCAGCCTCAGCCAACTCCATGAGCCTGACCCGCAGGTGTGAGCTGAGGATGAGAGCAGCTGTAAGCTGCCTCTGATATCAGCTTCATACTAATACCAGCCAGAAACACCGGGGTCAAGTGCTCTTTTTACCAACTAGTATTACCCTGGGAGAGGGCAGAGCAACTCCTGACAGCGTGCATGTAGGATAGATGAACATGAGTCCAACATCACACTGATGAAGACACAATAAACACATCAAGCAAAGCATGCACTGGCTGCTTGTTAACTCTACATTTGGCAAAAGATATGCAAATAATTTGTGCCTTGAAGAACATACACCATGTTTCACCTGTCTCTGCGTGTCTGTCAGTGGGTTGCTCTCACCCTTGCTCAGGAGTGTATGTGGTTGTCATGTTCATAAATGACCTCCTCCATTTTGCTATCTCCATCCTTAATGAATCCAGGCGCAGAAACTACGCTCTAGTGGCGTCTGTATGAAATCCGGCAGGAGACAGAGGAGAGGGTAGTTCAGGAACATGATAAACACTTTAAACAAGTTCAGGATTTAAGGATATTTGAGGGAACAGAAAAAGATATGATCTTCAAATATGGGAAAAATTACATTCGATTATTATGAGAAATCTTTGAAGATAGTTTTACTGGGAATACCTGAAAGCATTGACTTGTTACTGAGAAAAAAATAAGTCTAAAAAACATTTCAAAGCAGACTTTAAAAAGTTTATACCAGTGATGTTTTTGTCTGTAACACAAGCTATTGATTGATTGTTCTTGGGCACATATAAGAGCAGTAACTACCATGAATGTCTTTTTTTATGTTTGTCCTTAAAAGTGCTGTATGTAACTCTGGAGAAAGACAGATGATTTTTTGCGTCTCATTCCCAGGCCGTCAAATACCGACGCTCTGAGTTGGTGGTTCAGTCAGACTACCTACCCAAAGCGTTGGTATTTGACAACCTGGGAATGAGACTCAACGATCCTCTATGTTTCTCCAGAGTTTCACGCAGCACTTTGAAAGTCTGTAAGCTAAAACACCTATCAGGAGTAGCATTTTAAATGCTAAGTACACGGTATTTCCTGTGTATGTTTTCTTAACATTTTCTAGATTTGCTATGTAGGTTGCAAAATCGCACAAATTTATACACGGCTTGCTTAAAGAAAAAAAAAATACATGACTCTACAGTTTGGAAAAGGGAAGAGGGAAAACGATTGTGAAGCAGTAACGACTGTTGGAATACACTCTGTAATTAATGATGGTTTCTGCGGGAAGATAACCGTCACCCTGAAAACCTGATGCTTTTACAGAGAGTTGTATTGTGTTAAGGCTGTCTAACATGGAAACTGAGAGTTGAATAAAGATAGTGGAGTCACTTTTGGAGTGTGTGTGTGTTCTTGTTAAAGTTTAAACATAAAAATATGATTGTGAATGTCTATATTTAAGCATGCTGACTTGAAAATTTGCTGTGTAAGCAGAATTGATGGGTCAGGGTGGGAGTGACTCTTGGTGGTACTTGGCAACTATCCCACACCTGCCGGAGAAGTTGGAGGCATGTGACCTCAACAAAGCAGAGGGATCATATTACCCACATGTGCAAGTGTACATTTATATAAAGTTTAAAGCATGCCGTTAAAGTCCAGTTATACACAGATCTTATGGTTTTATGGTGTTGAGTTCATAAAACTGTTTTATTAACACATTTTGGAGATTTACAGAAGGGTTCTATTAAACTGCTGTGGCCAGTATTCACCAGCAGATGGCGATAAAGGCCCACACAATAAACCACCACCATACTCCAAACAGCTGACTGCTGAGTTTACTTACTGGCCTCTTATAGGCTTACCACATTCTTTGACAACTCCACCCGAATGAGCTTTTAACAGAGTCCCTCCTCACAACAAGGCATTAACTAAAGTGACTTTAATTCTGACTGACTATTGCAGCATTTATATAAAAGCCGTCTTTCTCTAATTTCCACTGCACAGATGTACAAACATGCGATTTCAATTCCAGCAGCGCAAACTCTCCTGATTTAGCACACACATGAGCAGCACATGTGAAGTGCCAGCTTGTAATGTTTACACAAGTCGTCTGTAGGGGATGATGATTATTTCAAATGTTTTCACTGAAGCAGAACACATTTAAATGTTACATGGAAAACAAAAACACATCTTGTTTAGTCAGAGGTGGTTATACATACTTTGGCTCCTCAACTACTGTGTTCTATTTAAATGAAACAGTTTATCTGGTTTGTTAGTGTGGTATATTTGTGTTTGTACTTCACGTAGTATTAAAGGGACATTTTTCCCCCAAATTAAAAAATCTACTGTGCTATTTATCAGTCTAGGTTGTCATGGTGTGAGCTGCCAAGTGTTGGAGATATTGGCCGTAGAGATGTCTGCCTTCTCGCCAATATTATAAAACTAGATGGCGTTTGGCTTGTGGTGCTCAGAACACAAAAAATACTTGTGAAAAACTCAACAGCAATGTCTCTTTCCAGAAATCCTAACCCTGTTAATCAAGATAATCCACAGACGTTGCAAACAGTTCCATGTAGGAGCTAGGGCTGTCAAATAACGTGTTAATTCCAATTGATTTATTTCAGATAAAATAAAAATTAATGCCGATTGGTCGCGTTCCATAGTGCCATTGACTCGGTGCTTCATTGAAGGCCACAGTGGCTTCGTCACATGATGGACGCAGATGAGACAACATTGCTTGGGCCCTTGAACATGACATTTATATATTAAAAAAGGCCCAGATGGAACTGTTGATAGGAGCGCTGCAATTTCTGCAGTGAGGAATTTTTGTACCATTGGAGTACTTAAAACCTGAAATATCACCTCAACACACGGCACTTAGGTCTGAGCTAGCACAGCCTCTGATGCTAGCGCTAGCAGCCAGCCCCCGCTAGTCTCACTCGACCAGGCGTTCAGACAACTGCAGTCCAGTTTTGGTGGTAGAGGACAGGGAGACAACTGTGTCCAAGCAAGTCAAGCAGCTTAACTACAACATATCTGCCAAAATTAATTTGAATTTAATCTTTAAATACTTTCACAGCTCTTGTAGGAACTATTTTGTTTCTACTTAACTACACCCACCAACCGAATCACAACTCTTGTGGGAAGTTTCAAGTTTGTATCTACTCATGGATGAGAGGCTCGTGCTCGAGACTGCGTGAGGTGTAAAAATTAATGGTGTCCTCCTCAGCTGAGCTGTAACGTTCACTAGCTCAGTGATGCTAGGTGAGCTAGCAGTAGATGCACACTTCCTTCGGTGCAGTGATACAGTTGGTGGGCGTAGTCTGGTAGAAAGAAAATAGCTCCCACATAAAGCTGCTCACAACAATGTCTGTGGATTATCTTAAGTAATCAGGTCATGATTTCTGCAAAGAGACATTGCTGTTGAGTTTTTCAAATGCATTTTTTAGCGCTTTGAGCACCACAAGCAGAGTGCCATGTAGTTTCATTATATCCGAGAGAGGGAAGACACCTTAAAGACCGTTATCTCCAACACTCTGCAACTCGAAAATGATCTAGACTGATAAATAACACTATTTATTTTTTATTTGGGGGAGACCTGTCACTTTGACAAATGTGCCATCAACTAAAGAAGCATCTTAGGCTCGTTTTCCATACTATCACTTATATACCGACGTCAACATACGGCTCAAAACCTGTGAAATTGTCTTCAGGACTTAAGGTGCAACACCCTCTGCTCAGTGTAATGTATCTGAATTGCCTGTCTGACTGTGTCTCTGAAAAGGTCAACAAGCAACCGGAGGTAATAAATGAGGCCGAGGTGGACTGCCTGTGTGGGCGTAATTGGGCCGAAGATCCAATACAGGGGAGCAGTGACTTATGGGTAATTACCTGCAATGTCCTGAGACGAAGAGCTGTGAGTGGCTGTCTCTCTGATTCAATCAGCCCCACACAGAGCAGTGCAACACACAGCCTCTGTCTTAATTGTCCGATATGCTTTCCCCCCGATGCACAACTGTTTCTGCAGCCGTTTCTACTCCAGCAGCAAGAGAGAGAGAGGGAGAGAGAGAATCACACACTTGTGAACTCATTCACAGACACAAAGTGTCCCTGTGTTGCTCACAAACAAGTACGCATTCTCCACCCTGCAGCCGCCACACATACGTACATACACACACACACACACACACACACACACACACACACACACACACACACACACACAATCCCTATTTTCCTCTCTCTCTCTCTCTCTCTCTCAGACACACAAATCTATTTGCATTTGAACTCTCAGACTGCAGTGGGCTGTACATGTTCTTCATTAACATCCTTTTCTGTCTCTGAGTGCTGATCTGAGCTGACCTTTCCTGTGCAGTGCACCGCTCGTGTACTTTTAATGACACAGTTGGCGGTGAGCTAAGGAGCTCTTTTGAACAGAGTTGAACGAGTTACATTTTAAATTGAATCCATGTGAGAATACTGCTCCAAATTATTATCAGTAACATGATCTTGATAACCTTGGTGAAATCTAATTTGTTTTATTTACTTTTGCTTCTCCAACACTAACATCAGATTATTGGATTAATTAAATACTGGGTCCAATTTAAGGAGGAATGTTTAGAAAGGCATGACATTTCTTTGGAAAGCATAACAAACTAGTGTTGTCAGAAATATCAATTTGTTGATACATATCAATTTATTTATGTATTTATTTTAAGAAAAGTTATGTTCTTTTGTTGGAACTGGGGTGGTTGGTCTTGAAAAACCTGGAATAAAAGTTTATTTTTTTTGTTTTCAATGTTTAATTTCTAAGTGAGTAGTGCTAAAGCCTGATTGAAATTGCCTGAATGGACTGATTAAACTTTGTATAAAAAAATTTGTGGAAGCTCTCTGAGGCCCCTGTCACCCCTTAAACATGCAAAATGGTTTAGTCCACCCCTGCACCACGATTCCTCTCTAGACTCAGCTAGAGCCGATACTGCATACATCGTTCCAGTTGAAAATTGTGACTGGGAACTCGGAAATTGTGACTTTCCAGTACAAATGGAACGCACTGTGAGTGAGCGCTGCTGGGGCACCAATGTGCACTGTCCTGTCTTTCCCCAAGAAAAGAAAACTGGGCTTCCAAAACAAGAAAAACATGAGGAAACTAAAGTAAAGAAAGCCAACTGGCATTGAAATAAAAATTTCAAAAGTTGCGCAGCAGAAATGTGGATCAAGACAGGAAGGTTGAGAACCCACAAAGACTGATTTTGCATGCCCGGAATTTGTTGCTAAGCCCCTGCTTGCAGCTAAGGGCCCTGGGCCAGATTCAAACCAAGGCTGCTGTGCTGTACCCAGTGTGCTACCAGGACATCCTGATATATATAGATTCTGAATATTTGAAATGATTTTAATACTCATTATCAAAAGAAACATACTCAGCATGGATACACTGACTCCAGTCAGTCCCGCTCTCTCTTATTGTTAATGTTGACAACAGTCATTCTGTTGCACTCTACCCCTAACCAAATAGTCATTGTCATCGTTCTACCCTTGTTATTAAACCCTGGTTATATTTATCTTTAACCTACTGAGACCCTGTGTCTCACATGGGGACATTACATTTGAGTTTCCTGCACCTTATACTTCATTCTGCTTAACTTCCTTCCTCATTGCGGACACTTTTATGCTCAGTCTACAGATGATCCCGACACAAATATGGACAAGGTACAAAACCTGATCAGATTTTATGGTCGACACTTGTTTATTTGTGCTAAATAACGTCTGTAGTTTGATATGGCATACAACATTTGACCAATTTTAGCAATAGCAACAAGCTAAAATGCTGTTAATTAGGAAGTATTTATGACACTGGGACTTAATAATTGTATTGTGCCGGCATTACACACAGGCCAATTAGGTGTGACAGGCTGTTCCTACAGAATTTTTTTTTTTTTTTTTGTAGACTGGAGTATGGAGATATGTTGCATTCTTTGCAAATTTGTTTTTGCACAGCCACGTTCAAACATTGAAAACTATACTTACGAGGTCGTACATTCCCACATAGCTTGGAGAAATTAAACTGCATACCAAACAAAAGCTGCAATCTAAGAGGGTTAATAAATCTCTGTCAATTTTTCAGTAGCATTGAAAATGATACATTGATATTTTTCAAAGTATTGTAGTGAAGTCAGAAATTTGAGTTTTGTGATAACACTAAAACCTAAAAAGTTAAAATAAGTTCTTTTATTTTTGAGGACACTGACAAAAAAAAACATGCACAAGATGGTTAAGATGCTGTATATACATTTATTGTGTAACTTGTCGAAAGCTTATTGATCACACATACAACACCAGAAAGGCTCAACTGGTAAGAGAACAATATCAAATCACCAAAGATCAACACAGTTCTTGGCCTTGAATAAAGCAGCAGCCAACGGGCAAGGACAGCGGCACTGAGGTCAACGGGATCTGAAAACATGGAGCAAAGTCGTATCGATTAACGTAGCCAATGCAAACTGATAAATTACGGTGGTGAGTCTCCCCACACTTGCGACCGCAATGCAGCTGTTTCCAATTCTGACATGTAGAATATTTACAGTTTTATGAGCCCGGATGACACATGTCAGACAGCACACATTACTCATGCTGGCCCATCCACTGTGGTCACACGAGGTGGTGGGGTGATCTGAGGGCTCTGAGCAGACAAATAAATAACACATGGATAGAAAAACAGAGTGGAGCCACTGTCATAAAAAAGCCAGCTGCTGTACTCAGTCCAAGAATAAAACTATTTCCCCAACAACCTGAAAAATGTCTGGCAGAACGCACTTTGATGGAGTTACAACCAGCGCAGATTCCAGCACTCCAGATTACTTCCAGGCTTAACAGAGCGACAAAAGCCACCCTTGAACCGACACAAAACCAAGAAGCTGGAGGCCAAAAACACATAATTATAAAACACTGTAGCCCCTTCAAATCCACTTTTCAATAATGAAATCACATAGTGGGAGAACTGTAAGAGTGTCGAGTTACAGTATAACCTTTTCACTCTGCCTATATTTTGATATGACTTCGTAAAAGTCTATAAATCTTATAGCAAACATTAAATACTCCATTACAGTACATCATTCTATCAATCTGGTAGTGTAAAATATGTCCCCATAAACATAAAACTCTGCAGGACAAAACTAAAGCTTACTGATATTGGTGGTTCCTCATTGTCTGATTATTGTGCTGAATAAAAAAAAATAATGCTGTCTTATAATAACAAGTAATTCATAGACTTGATTTAGTCCAAAATACAAAATCTGAATACTATCTTAAACATCAGATATATGTGTACAAAGTGCTTGCTCTAAAGTGTCTGTAACATTTACAAGCTTGAAATAACAGATGCAAACTCTTACACTACGTTAAGAATGAGCTCATTGTGTACTGGCAAAATAAACAAAATGCAGACACAATGTAGTAAACACCTGTACAGTAAGCTTCAACAAAAAAAAAAAAAAAAGCACCTCCTGATCCATCATTCTCACTGTAACCTTTAAAAAAAACACTTTCAGTGATTTAACTTTCTCTGTTTTTTTTTTTTTTTTTAACATATTTTTCCTCAATATCGTAATTGCATTGCATATTCCAGTTTGCATGCATTCACAATCATCACGGTACAACTGAAACAGAACCTTAGCCGTGCTTCGCCCTCCCCTTGTATCTGATCTTCCTTCATGTACACAGAGAGCCTCGTGGGGATCTTTGGATGCATGGGAACACTTAAAGTTGGCTGAACATCATTAGGTGACTGTGTTACGTCTTGACTTGAGGGCAACACTGTCCTATTGTTGCTCCTGATAACAGCCCATTTTCAGATATCAGTATCATCCCCGAACATTCACAGAGATCTGTGCGCTCTCTTTTAAATGACCCCTTTCCACCACAGTAAGGCTGAATGCAGGAAAAAAAAAATACATGTACCGAGCAGCAATATAGTGTGATTAGTAACATTAATGACATAAAAATATATACTTGTAATCTTACAGCACTAAATATATTAAGACATTTCTGCAACAGCATTGACTTGCTGGTATCATCAGCACGAGGCAGCGACAACAGAACACTGAGCTCTGAGAGGCAGACGGAGGGACAGAGAAAGAGAAAGAGAAATGGCACGTATCTATCGTATTCACAGTTTTTTTTAAAAATGGTCATTTTATGGCTCTCGCTTTGTCTCTCTTCATTATGGGATTGTCTGATACAAAAGACCCATTGTGACGGCTCGGCCCACCTTTCTCAAGGATGATTCCGACGACGCTATTCAGAGGCAGGATGTGTTTCCTTTCCACGGTGAAGTATGTTTTGTTTATGGTGAGATGTCCTCATTTGGAGGCCGCCTTGATGTTAGACAATAACAATGCTCCTGCCTCATTCACGGAGTTGTTGTAATGAAAGTTCATTGTGTTGCATCACAAAACCATGCATGCCGCGCAAACTCTTAAGCCTAGGCTTCGATAGCTTATTGTGTCCATTATGCTATGCTGCTGTTTGTCGTAGGTGTATTGTTAAAGTCTAATGAGATTCATACACTGAATGCTTAAAACCTTTACAAAAGGTTGCCTCTGCTATCCTCCTACACACACGGGCTGTTACAAAAAAAGATTACATTGTCAGTAAACCAAGGACAAGCTTACACAATCAGACTAAATGATTCTGCCTACGTTTTTGTCCTAAATTTACTTATTATAAGAGAATTATGGGGGCAAAGTAACAATTACACAATTACACTCACTTCTATGTGTATTTATTACTCTATCAAAGTTGGAACTCAAAGCCTTTTGAGCCCTTATCAACATTTTTGGTTTGGGAATTGTGGTCAGTTTTACGAGCACGATCAGAAATGTGCAAATTACGGTTAAGTGGCCTCAAAATATGTTCGCCCTTGCAGCCATTTTCTTCCACAATTTGCAGCTCATCATTTTTTTTACGACTGTGACACAAAGGCAAAATTAAAAATCAATTAAGGCAAATATTTATGTTGCAGTGTGTGTGTTAGTGCATGCTTTTAGTTGTGAATCTCTGCACCACTTCACCCATCACATAGCAGTACCCGCCTGTACAAAGCAATACATAAATGCACAAATCCTAATTCCGTAAGCACAATTTAGCACAGAAACGGCAAGCCAATAACACTATTGTAGGCACAGGTTGTTAACACGTGTACTTGGCAGATTATAAGTATAAAAGGTTAGCTAATTACAGCTATTACATACTTTCACAGTCGTCCAACTTGTTCCAGTTGCTGTCCCTGCAGTAACAATGCAACATGAGAAGAGTACAACTCCCAAGCAGAAAACTCGCTCCTAACGTTTCGGTTTACATAATTATGAGTGAGTGCTGGTTGTATAGGTGAGGCTCGGCTGCTGTCACAGGATGAAATGCAATGACAGGTGTGTGTGTGTGTGTGTGTGCGTGTGTACGTGTCTTCCCTTTAGCTCAATAACTATATCATTGTGCCCTTCAGCAAGGCACTTGGTGGTGCTCAGTGTACCAAAGCACAGTCTGTACTGAGTGGCTCCCAGCTGTAGGTGAAACTGAATAAATCCCTCCTCCTTGCTACAAGAACGGCTGTTTGGTGCTGTAAGCGATACGTTATCAGCACACATGTCAGAGTTAAACGGAATAATAACAATTCCATGCTGGGACATGTAAAATCAGGCTGCAATATTCAATGCATTCCAGGGAATTTGTGATGAAATTTTCCTTTCATTCATCCCTTCTACTTCGACTTAAGTTAGGGATTACCTTCATTTCCCAAAATGCCTTATAAATCCCCTAAGGGAGGAAAGAGATAAAATAGTCTTGTCCCAATGACTCACGTCTGTGTTTGTGCATTTGTACTGTAAAGAGGTTGAAAGTATGTCTTCTATTAAACTCTGTTGTGGCTGTAGAAAAATAGAGAACATCTTGACATCATATAACTTTTGGCCACGTAGTCTGAGAATATGAACAGCATACCATGAAACAAAATGAAGCCAGAAATGCAAGGTAAAACTGCATAGTAGTGTTTTTGACTGTATTTTAGGGTGGATTTTTTTTCTTTAGGTGCTATAGGATAGTATGAAATATAAATGTAATAATACAAAATAAGCCACGATTGAGCGGCAAAACATCTCTGCCAGCAAAAGGTATCAACGACTTTTTCCTGGTGTGGTGTGAAAAGCATGACTAGAATCTGCTCGTCTTCTCTCGGTCAATCAAACACTGACATCTTTTTGTTAGATTAAGACTTCAACAATGCCACTGCTCTACACACACTTAGCCAGAGATGTCAGTTAAGCAGTGAGCTGGTGCTTTTTTGACTCATTACAATCGCAGTCTCAGCCTTATATCTGCGTGTATCTTGTGCATTGATGTCGACATATAAAGCAGAACTGTGCATTTGGTTTGCGATGTTTAATTCTGGCTGCCTTTGCATCAAATTAACTGATGTAGCACATGTAAAAGAGTCAAGAATACAGCTCGGTAGCTTTCCACGTCTCCCTTTCGGCACCCTCTGAAAACAAACACCTGTACACTCTCATCCGCACTGTGCGCTGTGGGTTATTTGGTTTCCAGCAGGAATCAGGTAGAAACAGGCTTTTGTGACTGCAGGGGACTTCCTGGTCGATCAACCTTACTCTTTAAAGGCCTGATGGCATTGTCATTTCATGGTGAGAGGTTCCCCAGGAGGTCTGGGGTGATGTACCCCACTGGCATAGCAGGTAGGGCCTTGAGTGGGTGCTGTGGCACGCAGGGAGGAGGAGACTGGCGGGGAGGCGGGTTGAGGAGCAGACTGTGTTGACTGTCCACCTCCTGTACCACTGTGTAGTCTGCAACAGGGGCAAAGAACTGGGATTGGGGAGAGTCAGGAAGAATGTAAGGGGATTGATTATCCTCTGCTGTGGGGGCAGGTTTGGTCTCCACTGGCTGAGGGTGTATGGTTTGATAACCCTCGCCAGGCATGGGGGAGCTGGGGGGAGTGCTGATCTGCCGGGCGTTGCTCTCTGTGGTGTAGCCGCTGCCTTCAGGATCCACGACCAGCAGCTGAAACTGCAGCTCTTTCTGCTTGTTCTCCTCAGTGTCCTCGCTGCCTTTGTGCTCTTTTCCCTTCTTTTGTGTCTCCTCCTCTGTGGCTAATGTATTCTCCTGGATTCTGAGTTGCTGGCCAGGAGATAGTACCACACCCCCAGAAGGCATCACATTGCTGACCTGGGCATAGAAGTCTGTGTTGACCCAAGTCTGGGGCCCTCCAGTTTGGGTTTGGACGAGGGGCCTCTCGCCTCTCTCTGGGGCTGGGGCTCTTTCAACAACATCGAAGGACGCTTCTCCGTCCTCGGGTTGGCCTGGCAGCAGGGTGGCCATCAGCATTAGGGTGTCTTGGTCAGGCAGGTCTGGGTCGTAACAGCTGGCCCGGCCTGAGTCATCATCAGGGAAGCTGGGAGAGAGGGAAACAGGTGAAATTCGTATTTGTAAAGCATGGAAACACAGCCTTTAGGGCCCTGACACACCAAGCCAACATTTGACCATTGGTTACCTTAGTTTTTGCGGTATGTCCCACATCCTTGGCGCTACTCGGCCCGATTCAGCATGTTCAATCAGTGTAGCGGAAACGGTTCATAATTGTTTGTGTCGGTGTTCGCTAGCACACGGTAAAGACAATTTCTTCTTTCAGCATCAGGTGGTGTTGCTAATGTGCGGAGTAATGTGCTAACTGGCTAACTAACGTCTTGACCTCTATATGAATGATGAATACAGACTACTGCCACCTGCTGGTATGATGCGTTGTTTTCTCTCACATACGCGCAGAATGTACATGCTAGTTGGACGTTAGCTGTCTGTGCTGTGTGTTTAAGTGCAACATTTTGGCCGAGATACAGGCTACATGAGGCAATGCAACAGTCGGCATTCGTCGCCACTACTTCTTTGATGTTGGTTTGGGATGTCTGGGCCTTGACCTGACAATCTGTGCAGTACCTGACAGCATTGGAGCAGCCTATGTTCATATGGTGGCTGACGGGCTGGGACAGACTGAGGAGCCTCTGGGTGTCTGAGCCCTGGTTGTCCTCCTTCTCTCCGGTATCTGCATCCTCAGCATCCACCTCGATGAATTCCACCCATGGCTCGTCTTGGTAGAAATCTGGGGTGTATGTGGGCAGGCCACCCATACCTCCACCACTCAGGATAAAATTCAGCTCATCCAGCTTCCCCTTCTGCATGTGCACAAATTTGCATGTAAGTGTTTGTCAGTCAGGATACAGGAGGTCATGTTATGATAAAAGTATTCTCTGAACAACATCGACATGTGTTATTGTGCAAATTTTTTAAAGGTACTGCTGCAAACCCAACACATTGTGTGTTTCCCCTTTGTCTGAGCATAAAATAGCAGCATTATTATTGTATTTATTCCTATCAGTACTTCTTCTCTGAGGTCTAAGGCTGTTTTGTAAAGAGTAAACAGGCTGCCTGCTAAATGCATCGCACATCATCTGGCAATAATACACCCACAACACAATGCTGAACCAAGACCCTCTTCACATCGTATCATCCCGCGGTGGTGCTCCTGTCATTGTTTACGTACACAAAACAACATTGCCTGTTTGCTTGCATTATTTAGGGACATTTTTTTTTTGCTTTTGTTTGATAGTTGAAAAAAGATGATAGCAGGCTGGGAGCCAACTGAGCCTAATAGACGCCCAGCTGTATCTGTCTTTAATCGAAATTACAATGGAAATGTGATTAAAAAAAAACTGTGATTACACAACACATTATATAATCACTTCACTGAATAAACAATGCCCAATTCAGTGTGTTTGCTGTGAACGGCACTGGCGCATGTGCAGAGCATTTCACTCTTTGTACATATCTATTGGTAGTGTGTAAATTAAATGGCCACTTAAATGATAAATATTTTTTCAAACGTCTTAAATCTAATATTTTTTCTACTATTTAGTTTCTGATTATGTGTTTTGATGATCCGTGTCAGCTGGTTGATAATCACAAGCAGGTCCCTGGCTGCTGCTTAAATGGGATCACACCCATGTTTCACTGTCAGTGAGGAAAGCCTGGGACTGAAATGCATCCTTTGTCTTCTTCTGCCATGCATCATTAAAACGACTATTGCAACAGCACCTATTGTACTTGCAAGACAACTGAGCTGAGGACATCAGTTCTTTTGCACGTACGATAGAATACAGTATGTACGCATTAGTCTGCTCTATATTGGAGTCAAAACATTTTTGACACAAATATATAAGCCAATATTTGTTTTGTAAAATAAACATATAACATAAATCTAATAAAAGTGACTTATCAAAGAATATCTCTCTATATCTGATATGTACGAGAGGGTGGAGCAGTGGAGGAGCGAGGGGTAGAGCTGATTCACAAACTGTAGTGAGGCCTCACAGACAGCATGTTACTCATAGCAGCCACGCCACGCCCTTAATATTGCATAACTTTAAGACTTAATAAAATGTAAATGGAAGAGTTATATAAAAATTCACCCCCTCTACAGTTGCCATGAATGTTGAAATTGATTATTGTAATTCTGTCCTCTTTGGTCTCCCTCTTGAGTGACTTCATAAAACTCCAGTTGGTCCAGAATTCAGCCGCCTGTATCATTATCATTATCATTACTCCTGTTCTCCAGCACCTTCACTGGCTTCCTGTTAGATATCGCATTGATTTCAAGATTCTGCTTCTCACCTTCAAGACCCTTCCTACCTGTCTGAACTCCTTCATATCTACACACCCTCCCGTACTCTTAGATCCTCCTCTGTGATCCAGCTCGCACCACCATCTGCCTGCTTGACTATCATGGGATCTAGAGCCTTCAGCCGTTCTGCCCCCTGCCTTTGGATCTCTCTCCCCCTCGCCATTTGCAATATTGACTCCCTTTACACTTTCAAATCCCATCTGAAAACACACCTTTTCAAGCTGGCATATTCAGTCTGATTTTTTATAATGATGATTTTATACTTAATATTTATAATTATTAGGGTCCGGGCAGCTAAGCTGCCAGGACACTATTGTAATCCTAGGTATTGTTCTTCTTTCTTCTTCCGAGGAAATCATACTTCCCATGGGTGAAAACTCACCAAACTTTGTACAAAGGTCCAGTCTCATGCCAGATATCCTCAGCTGTAAACTCAAGCCAATAGTCCTGATGGTGGCGCTACAGCAAGCGTCTAAATTTCAAAACTTTGAAAATTCATAACAAATCATACGTGCTACAACTTCACAACTTTCATCAAACTGTAGCCCCAATACTGAAGAAACTTTTATACATTTAAACCTATTAAAAATTATGAAGTTCATCACTTTCAAAAAATGTAAAACTTCTTAAACCTATCTCCTCCCACAATTTTTGCTCAATTGACACCAAACTTGCTACAAAGCATCTTCAGACTGTCCAAAAAAAACTACATTTCTCAGATTTTTGATTTATCAAAAATTGAGCCTACAGTGCATCAAAATGTTTGACTGTAAACGGTACTGTAAACATATACATGCAAATTCTTGCTAAATAAATCTTCAGTGTTCATGAAAAAAGACAAAATTCTAGAGTCATGGTAGATGATGTGTGGCAAATTTCAGACTTTTATCTCAAAAACTGAATTTTTGACAGTATTTTGAATTTTTCTCTTATGTGAACAATGTAAAAATGGTAATTTTAAACATCAGTTTTTCACTCATGGAGCAAATCAATCATTATTACAAACAAATTACCAACATCTCCATGCTGTCTAGATGCAATATGTTTATTTTCAGATTTTTGTTTCAATAACTGAATTTTTTTTTTTTTTTTTTACAGTGGTTTGAAATCTGCTTTTCCATGCATGGACGGCTGCTAAACCTGCATGTCTGGCTTAGTCAATTTGTGAGGCTACACATGAATTGTCACTGACTAATTAGCTCAGTGAAATAGAAATTGATTCTTAGTCTCAGAGGTTGAGAGTTCAAGCCTCAGCTGATGCAAAAGGCAGATTGTGTTGTTAAATTCCTAAATGTCTTCCAATTCTTCTGCTTGTTGCTTAGAATTGCCTAAAATGCCCGGACCCGACCCATCGTCCATATAATTTTTGTCTTGTAATTCTTTAACTTTAATTGTACATTACTGAATTGTTTGATTTTATGATTTATAGATACAATGCTGCTTGTTTTTAACTGTGTCTTGTAAGGTGTCCTTGAGTGCTCTGAAAGGCACAGGCTATAATTAAAATGCATTATTATTATAATTGTCATAATCATTACATTAGCTATAGAAATCAAAGCTGTTTTTATCAAGCTGTAAACATGTTAATTTCTGATGTAAATTTGGGCATGTAACATGGAGGTTTATGGAGACTGACTCGCTTTTGGAGCCAGCCTCAAGTGGCCATTTGAGGAACTGCAGTTTTTGGCACTCCTGCATTGGCTTTATTTTTCAGCCACTTGGTAACAACATATCTGTGACAAGCTAGAATCAGGTATATTTATGTGTAGGTCCGGATCCAGTATGTTCACATGAGACAAATCACAAATCAGGTAGAATAACAGCACACACATAAATTTACCTTTAACAGCTCTGGATCGATGCCCTTAATTTTGGGTGCGGGAACCGGTGGCAACAGAATCATCATCACTCTGCAGCGACAGGGAGAGGAGGAGGAGAGGATGAAGGTAATCTGTTCCCAGTTGTCAGTAGCTTTGTGTGTGTATGTGTGGCACAGTCAAGAGCTGCGCTGCACAGTCTGCTGCTGCTTTTACAAACATCTCGCCTGCTGTAACTGCCATCGTTAATGCAGCAGAGGCTGAATATGTTTTGGATGCTATTTGTGTACGTTGCATGAAAGAATGCGAGAGTCTGTTCCTACCTGTGCTGCTGAGAGACGACGATTAGCATGATGAGTATGAGGATGCCCACAATCCCGAAAACAAGAATCAAAGTGAGCGGGAAGGTAGACTCTGAAAGACAACATGAAACCCATCATCATTATCAGCGTTCCTGGTGGTACAGGGGCGTGCACCCTGTGTGTTTGACTTGAACGACACAGTACCAAACGACTGATTGCTCATCTTACCTTTGCTGGGAATCTCAGTCACTTGAATGAAGATGGAGTCGCTGAACTCTCCAAACTTAGTGAAGGCCTGCATCCTACAGCGGATGTGCACCTCATACTCTTTTCCTATGTGCAGACCGTAGATTGTCCGCAGGGTGTGTGGCTGCATTTCCAACTGCAATACAGAAACACATAGGAAGAGATACAGAGAAAGAAAAAAAACACAGAGAGGGAATTATGAAAAAGTGTTTTTGCTGTTTTAAAAGACGAGAAAATGATTCAGGTTTTACTTAACCTGACAAAAACAACTGCAGCAGACTGGAGCTGAACAAGATGTCAAGTGGTCTATGTTTACTTATGGTAAATATAACAGTGACCTTTCCAAAGGTGCAATTGTTGAGGCATTTCAGATACATTAGATGGAGGACATACTGTTATAATGGAGGGCTTTAAAACAGTTTCCAAGGCTGCATTTGTCAGACCGGCTGGCCGGGTGGTAATGAATATGAGTCTGTACAAGGTCCCATGGCCTCTGACCTACAGATCCCTCCCTTCACTTCCTTCAGAGAGGCAGTGTTTTCCCAGAGGGCCTTGCTCCGACTTCCACTGCCTTGCCAACAAAGCTACATTGCATTTTAGCCACAAGAGTTCAGGGGGGGAGGGGGAAGGAAACACGACACTGTGGCTGTATGACCTACCTACAATTTACTTTAAAGAGGGTGCATAAGTGTTTGCGTTTGTGTCAGCCTGTGCACATGCACAGAGGCCTTTTGTTAACTTTTAAGGTGTGTGTTTACATGTGTCAGTACATGCAACGGTGCGTGTGCATAAAGGCAAAGGAGGAAGAGAGAGACTTTAAGAGCAAGTAAGGAGAAGACTTACTGCTTCCCAGTTTGTGGTGTTTCTCTCTCTGTACTGGATCTCGTATTCAATGCGCATCCAGCCCGCCCCGACGTCTGCAGAGGGTGGGGGCTCCCAGTTGACCATGACATCATAGTTGAGCCCGGAGGGACTTATATTCAGCAGAGTCCAGTTTAGAGACACTGGTGGGTCAGGCCGTACTGCAAGGAAAAGAGCAAAAGTTTAGTTTGAGCAGAATGGAAACATTTAAAGTTATTTATATCATGTTTATAAACATGGTAAATTAATGGGTGGCTGTGAATGCACTTGATCATATTTATAAGAACAAATCAAGAATACATCAAAGAAGCTGCTGCGTATGATCTTTAAGTCAATCAACTTTAAAAGTCAACAGTAGACCTATATAGCAGAGGTGACTCATACAGTACCATGAGCAGGTTTATGTGCTAGAATGTTGTGCCGTATATGAACCTGCAGAGCGACTGCAAGTTACACTTGTCTCTTCTGAGTTAAAGGTACAGTAGGTAATGTTTATAAACTATAACTTCTTGTCATATTTGCTGGAACTGTCACTATATTCACACAGCACTGAGTGAGGCAGATAATCTTCATCATACTTTTCTGCCTACTCTGTTGCCTACTCTGTTGCTACAAGGCAACAGAGTAGGCAGATAATCTTCATCGTACTTTTCTGCCTACTCTGTTGCCTTGTAGCATTTCTAATGGCCTTACTGCAAATGAACGAAAACAATCACAGTCAAGCGGGATTTATACTTCTGCCTCAAACTGACGCTGTACCTGACATGCACCCACCAGAAATGTAACTACACATCACGGCAACTCAGACCTTCTATTTTCATAAGCTGAAACCATTTCCCTCAGTGGAAACAAAGCTTTTATTAAATTTAATTTCACAGATAAAAAACAATAAATTGTGAAGACAATAAAGCCTCCACAAAATAGCATTTTAAGTCTTGTGTGTGATTTATCCTGGCTTCATATAAGCAGAGGAAATCTCCACTCATCGCTAGGCTAATTTATACAATGTGAAAAGCAACAGGCTTGCGCTAATGATGTTAGCATATATTTGTTTGGAAAACGTGTTTAGTATAAGACAGTTGTTTTGTCAGTTGTAAAATAGTTGAATTTTGTCACGTTACCTTTGTTATATGAAAAAGTACGCTAGCTGCTGGGCTAATTTATACAATGTAAAATGCCATAGGCATGTGCTAATAATGTTAGCATGTTGTATTTGTGGGGAAAATGTGGCCAGATACAGACAAGTGCTTTGTCTATGAATGCGGGGAGTTATAGTGAAGCTGCTGTGTGTACTTGTATTTAAAATTGTCTCTATTAAGCCATGTTTAATGTGTGTTTTGGGTGTGTTTTGAATAAACTAAACTTTACAACACTTCACGGAAACCTGCCACCAACTAGTGTTTTGGAGGTGTAACTGCACAACAGCATAGGCAGCGTGTGTAGGCTACAGTGTAGACTCTGCACAGAGCTGATGCACAAGTATAAATTCTTTATTTATTTCTTTATTTATTCTTTATTTCAAGGATAGTCCCTTGAGATGTGCCATCTCATTTTCGAGGGGGTCCTTACAAATAATGACAGACATAAACACTACAAACATAATAAAAAGTAAATACAAAACATAATACCAAACATATAAACACAAGGACACACACACTCACACACACATGCACACTCCAACAATGCTTCCCAGACCTAGCCACCCTCCCCCACCAGCCAGTATTACACAATCAAAATACAATCAGAAAACCCTCTGCAAAAGTACATAGGTAGAGGTGGGCCTGTGTACACATAAGCATACATTTACACACCCATATGAATACATTTGCATGCATGCACAAGTACAGTATACACATTTATATACACAAATACACTCATAGTGTATGTAAGGTGAATGCATAAGGCATGTACAGTACAGTACGTGAACAAAAGGAAAGCAAGTATGAACAGAATGAGTCCTAGAAAGAAAAGGAAAGATAAATCAGAAACAAGAGCAGGATGTTTGAAAATGTGTAATTAAAGATGATTTGAAGATATGAAAAGAACTGATAGACCTAAGTGAACAAGGAAGGTTGTTCCAATCTGATGGAGCTTTGAATTTGAATGCACGACGACCGATGTCTTTGCTGAAGACTAGTCTGATGAAGAGCCTGACGCTCGAAACGTTACTTCTATTCGAATAAATTTGACTGAGCATTGGAGCCCTGCAGTGTGCGAACTGTTCTTTTGTATGCACTGTTTTTGGCTCAGCACCTGCCCGTTTTTGGTTTGGATGTGCGTGTGGACTTCTTTGTATGTGATACAGTTAGATTGAGCAATAAGCACCGCCCACCAGCCAGGCCAAACTTCTCATTTTATGGCTAAACAGTACACTAAAATATGACTCTGAAAACATTTGAGGGGAGGGCTAGGC
Organism: Epinephelus fuscoguttatus; assembly: GCF_011397635.1. Lineage (NCBI taxonomy): Eukaryota > Metazoa > Chordata > Actinopteri > Perciformes > Serranidae > Epinephelus > Epinephelus fuscoguttatus. The sequence continues at coordinate 29,045,409 of NC_064757.1, read as the reverse complement.
AATGAAGTAACAAAACAATTCAGATTTATGATCTGGGGATTCTGAATAGTCACTGCAAATTTCTTCGGACACGTAGTATTGCATTCTGAAAATGGACAGACCGACCATCAGCAGTTCAGTGGAAGACAACATCCAAATGTTATCTATAAAAACATGCAGATGATCAATTTGAACACATGAGGAAAGCTAATAAACAAAAGTTTCTCCATGGAAGAGGTCAGCAAACACATGACGTTACCATGTGATAATACAGTGTTTGTCAGCATCTTGTACAGTCCCAGTGAGATAAAGACATCAAAACATTTACTGTGAACACTGTGTATCTGACACTTGCTGTGAAATTGATAAGCATGTGACATTTGCTGGTTTAGTTTATATGCAGCAGCGAGAAAACAGTCTGTGCAGGTCATCTGTCATACTAACAATGCCCATTTTCTGCTGTCCCACAGTGTATAACTCTCACTTAATAATTTATATTTAATGATCATTGCTGCTATGCCTGCATGTGGAGGAAAGAAATTGTGCTGGAACTTGTTTCAATGCAGTGTAGAATTCCCCTTACTCATCCGACATATTGCAAAAATCTGGATATATGCACAAATGTTTTTTTACTAACCAATATTCTCCACAGTGAAACAGTCGTCCTCGTTGAAATATGTGATGTTGTTTTGGCCGCGGAGCTGCATGCAGTAGGGGACCCAAACCGATGTATGGTTTCCATCGAAGAAGCACTCCCTATTTGAATGAAGGTACTCTGGACACTCTTTCCATTCACTGGTGGGCAAGCTGAAGTAGGGAGACAATGATGAGAGAAACAGAAGAGGGAGCAAAGGAAGAAATGATGCTTGCAGCCTTTTTAAAAGTGACTCACATAACATGCACACACAGATACAAAAAGAGTGCTCCACATTATAAACAATTACTTGAGCGCCTCCCGAGGTACTGTGGCTATCACACTCACTTTTTCTTAAGGTAGAAGACTCTGAGTGCTCCAGGGGAGGACAGGTTGTGGAAGTCACCTGGACTCCACCAACACCGGAATGTCTCTAGGTCCCTCGATATGCACTCTGTGATGTGAGGTTCCACGGGAGCTGGAAGACAACGAGAGGTAAGGATCAGAGAGGAAACAACCAGAAGAACTCAGACTGCCTTTATTAACATTTGTCAACTCTATGGGTTCTTTTGATTTATTAACTCAACATAACCCAACACCCTTTCTCCCCACTCCTCCTTAAAACCATGACAGCAGTCACTTTTTCACAGTGGATACAAGCCTGCTAGCTGCAAGCCAAGGTAATAGTGCAAATAAATAACACTGCAATATAATAGCAACACTTCTCGTTTACCATGCTTGAAGCACTGACGGATTGTCTGACTGTCAATAAAATGCTCTAGTTGAGTTTGTCAGACATCTCAAGTGTGACATTCGAAGTATTTTACTACCACAAGCTGGGAAATGTGTCAACATTCCTTATTCCTGTCTTTTAACATACTACATTGCATGAGCATCACATATTTTCAGTGTAGCAGCCAGCTGCGATGAAAGCTGTATAATGTGCAGCAGGGATAACACTTTTGCTGGTGGGAGCTGAGGCTAACTTGCAGTCTGCAGCCAATGTTATTCTAAATTTGAGTATGCTACCATAAATCCATGACATAAGGCAATAATTAAAATATATCTGGACACCTCCAGCAGATTTGGTTCCCCCAATGTGGAGCCCATGGCTACAGGAAAACAATGTGTCGAAGGATGGAGTTACGTTGCATCGAATTTCAGTCACCGTGCCTTTATAACCTTTAGATCCGCCTGCACACATTTCATACCGTTTCCCCTCTGCCCCACCCTGAGGCACTGACTCAGCCCTTTCCACCTCTCCCTCGGCACCCTGTCACTCCTCATCACTAATCCCTCCCTACCTCCCTCTCCAGTCGGAGGCCAGTTTCTCATCCAGCTGAGAGTCCCAGAGTTTGGTGCAACCATAAATAAGCAGCTGAAGGTATCATTGATTTCTGCCCTACCCGCTCTCCTCCGGAGCTGTCTGCAGCGTAAATCACACCAGACCCAGAACATAAACATGCTTCACAACACAAGGCGAGGAATTAAAGACAGACTGAGGCATTACTGCAGCAGGATAGTTTTTTGAGATCATAAACGAGTCTCTGAATGCTGCTAAATCTTACGTAGAAAAGATGACACATTATCTCACCAGCATGAACATGCATACAACACTTGCACACAGACATATAACCAGCCAGCATGCATCACAAGCTAACATAAACCACAGACACCACAACAAACCACCCTTACAAACAAGCCCAACCCAGAGGCAGGCCAGACTGCTATACTCATCATTTATTCACACAGAATATGCACCATTACTTTGATTACTTTGATTACATTGCTGACTTTCTATTCGATGCCAGCACAACCTCATAATTCATCGCATTCCGACGCTGTTGTGCCTCCAGCTCTGAACCCCTCCCTCCCCCCACCCCCTTCCCACCTTCCCTCCCTTCATCTTCTGCACACTGTCGTGGTTCCCAGAGCTTTGCTATTTCAACTCGGCCTCCCTCCCCCATCCAACGAATTCCAGCTGCCACCATCAAAGAGCTTTCTGCCGGCGCTGGATGCAAAGACGAGCTTAGACAGATTACATAAAAAGTAAAACTGGAAATGTGTGTTTGTTTTTTGTTTGTGACTCCAGGTCAGACAACATTTCAGGCAACTCAAGCAAACATTTTTCATGTAATTTAATTCCTCATAAACAATATTATTCATTCATTTCCTACTTCTGTTGCTCATATGTGTAATTATTTGCTTAAAGGAGCTATATGTAAGAAATCTAAAGCAAATAGTCGTAAAATCATCCTAATATGTCACAGAGACTAAGAAATAATGTTCATATAACATACTGATCTCACCGACAACAATAGTACAGCCAGAATATTCACATTTAAAAAACATTTTTACAGTCCGCAAATCATGTTTATGTTTTGAATTTGTGTTTTGGCCTGTTGCGCCACCCACCGCCGTCTACCAGTCACACAGTCACTAGAGTCTCAGCATCAGTTACAGTTACGACTGAGCTACAGCAGCACGGCAAGCAGCATTAGCATTAGCGGTACATAGCATTAGCAGTCTCCTCAGCTGTATCCCGGCAGCAGCGTTAGCAGCAGAGAAGCCGGACTTGCTCAAACGGTCTGCTGGAAAACCTAAGATCAAGGACGGCAGCCACCCGTGGGCAAACAAATCAGTCTCCAGCGTGCCGCTGTCCAGCAACCTCAAATCTGTAGGGGAGGGGGGGGGGGGCAGACACGACTCGCAGCAGTATTTTGAATTTGAGTGCAGTAACCGTTTTGGCCACATTCTTACATACAGTGCCTTTAATATCAATGTCGTCTCATGGCTGCTTTTTTACTTTGGGTGGAGCAGACTCTAAAGCACACAGTGTTCGAAAGTTAACCTGTCTGTAAAGAATTAGGCTCTGCTGAGAGAGGTCAGAAGGTGGTGACATTTTTTTTCAAAAATTGTTTGCATTTTTGAACAAGGCTGTGGATGGTAGATGGACCTGATGAGTGTTAGAGGTGAAAGGTTGTGCAGCAACACCTGGAGAGATTCAAATTCTCACCATAACCTTAAAGACCCCCCTCCAGTTTTTGACTTTTTTAACTTTGTAAACTTGCCCATATGGTGTCAATGCCATGGCTGAGCTTTTCCACCTTGGAACTGCAGTGTGCCAAAGACAGTCTCAAGATTGGGAATTCAAACTGCCCAGGTTTGTTATGTCACAGACCTAAGGAACCAATCCTGTCAACTTGCAAGATGAGGCTCTCCATAACGTTACAGAAACGAGTAGAAGCCAGGTGTAGTCATACAGTACAGTTCAGTTCAGTACGCTTTTTTTTTCCACTGCGAAATGTTGTGGATGGTTCCAATGGAACCGTTCCATACTGTCCCCATTTTTGGTCCCCCCTCTGTTGGGGTACCTAGCACACAGATCTGGTACTAAAAGGTGAAGCTGTGAACACTGCAGTCTGTTAATTGGTCAATAGCGGACGGTCACTCTGCTCAGGGCTGAGTTGTGACTGGTTTTGAGGCTCATGTAACCACTGTTCATTCTGTGGAGAGTTTTACATATAAACTATGAAATGTGAAAAATTGAATTTCCCCTCTGGGATTAATAAAGTATATATATAAAAAAAATGAAAAGATGTTTTGTTGCCTTTTGCAGCAGCTATAGTCTGAAAGTAATTCACTGGGCCGAGTGCCTGCAACTTTTAAGGTGGAAGGTTTACTTGTTATGTTACTCAATGTATGAGTTGACGACATGAATCCATCAGAACGCCTTAAATTTAAATTTGACACCTCTGACCATTAGTTTTTATTGTCTCTCTTGGATGACATACACTTTTCAGTCCCTCCAGGATCTCGTGGCAAAAAAACCTTGAATTTGCAGCCAATTTTGTTAAAAATTGCGATAAAAATTGCAGCATTTTAATGTGATTTTTTTGTGGGAAATTGCAGCAAATGACAAAAATTGCAGACATGACAAGAGGAGAAAAAAAATGTGATCTTTTTTAAACTACCTCCAAAAAAATAAGTCATGTAATCACTTGGTATGATAATCATACTGAATATTACAAAAATAGCTGCAAATGTTTTTTTATAGTTCTCTTCTTTAGTTTTATTTAATTAGTTTCAAAACATGGACTCGCATGTCTGGTTTGAGACTGTAGCTCTCAAACCAGACAATGTGACTGTAAAACAACATGTAAACTACATCTTCTGTAGACATAACATTTTAAGAAATTTAACACATACTGTATGCATTTAAACAATGCAAATTCTTATGTCAATACAGTGCATTTTTCCATGCTGCAATGTCATTAGCGCAATTTGAGGACGCATCTGATGACGTTTCAAATGACGTCACATGCACGACGACTTCCAGTCAGCTGGAAAACGCGGAGAAACGCTGAAAAATCGCAGGACTTTTGAAAAATTGCAAGCCCCACAAATATTGCAGACTCATGTTGAATTTGCGTTAATTATTGCGATCCCAAGATCGAGATTTTCTGGAGGGACTCACTTTTAGTAATGAATGGGTCTTCGAGCGTTTAAAAATATATATTAATTTTCACTGGATTATGTGAACTGCATATTGTCCAGTCCTCACTTGGAGAATAAACAACGTCGTGGAGTGTTGTTCCTGTTGACTCCGGCAACACCAAACCCCTGAGCTTGCCTTAAAAGGACGAAATGCACAAACCCGCAATTTTTAAAAATCCCACTGAGAGGGACTCTCACTGCAGCCTGTTCATTTTTGTTCTGAAAATGTTGGAATAAACAATATGCAGACTGATAAAGGAGGAAATACAGTGAGTGCTGAATGGAGCAGTGAGTGACAACAACCCTGCCCACATGAAAGAACACTGGTTGCTGTGGAAACACTAGGGTCTAGGTACCATGTCTGATGGGTTACTTTTGGCTCAGAAGGTACCATACTGAAAGTGTTTGGTGGAAACAGGCCTTAACTTTTCCTGTAGCTCAGAGCTGGCAAGATTTATCTCACAACAGCAACACATTATGAGCTGTTTGATAACTTATTCAAGCCAAAGGCTCATGTCATCCATTACTGTTTATAAGCAGAAGTTTGTGGGTTTGATGAGCAGAGTAAATGAGCAAGTATGCTCAAGCTGGAGATGAGCAGCTGAAGGGGCAGGGTCATTTGCATATTTATAGTTCTGTGCATACTGAATGAGGCATAAGTGTAAAGTTACATCGAAGAAATTTTAAATTCAGTAATTTTGATGAGCACAGATGAGATTTTAGGGGTTTATTCCACCCAGAGAGGAACTTTACCTCTCAGTTTCTCTTTTTCTCACTCATTTGCTGACCAGTCATACTTCTTCTCTTTCTCTTTTTATCTGATATGATATGGCTTAAACCTTTACATTACTGTAAGGAGAAAAAAAAAGAAACTGGAACTGTTCAAGCTGTAACAGGCTCACATGCCACAGGGCAATGTCATCCTGACAGCGTCATATTGAATAAGTGCCATGCATAGGCTGGTAATTTTGTTGCAGGGCTTTACACCACGTTTTCTACACGTACTAATACATAACCAGTTTTAGTCATGGGAATCTAAATCTTGCCTGTACCTGTCAGCTGCCATTAAATTATCAGCAGTTGAAAGCCTTCGGCTGGAAGAAGAAACCTAATTTTGAGCGTGTGTGTGTGTGCTCATCCTGGCTACCCATATGTATCTGTCGGTCCTTGCGGGCTGTGTGCGCAGCTGAGACTGATAAACAGCTCTTAACTTCACATCCTGTCTTCATCAGTCCATACAGAGGAGCTAGGAAACCACTTATCTACCTCGATGTCAGCTTTAGCCATTTAGGTTTAAAATCCACTAAAAAGCTGAAATAAAGCACAGTTCTTCCGGATCTTGTGCCAGCTGCAAACAGCACTATAAAGGCGGTGAGAAAGGTGCGACCAAGCTTTATCAGTTACCGCAATGTGAAATGCTCGACTGTTATGAGGATGGGAACAGAAATGAGGTTATGACGCTATAAATTGTGACCTTTTCCAGCTCATTTGCAGATTTAAGTCAATGTTCATGTTAATAACGCTTCAAAAGGCTGCTGAAAGGGGACATGTGGAAAGGAAGAGGAAGGAAGAGAGCGAGACAGATAGATGGCAACATTCAGAGACAGTAAATCTGTATATAATGTTGTAACACCAGCAAAACCTGGCTGCAAAACATAAATGATGTTGAAAATAAAATGTATGTAATTGTATAAACAGACAAATATTGGATGATATATTTCCCTTGATGAAAACAAGATGTTTTTTTGAGACATGCAAATCTATTTCTTTTATTGTGGGGTATATGTAGACAGGCTGCAGTTGCCTAAAACTGGTTATGCTTGAGAAATTTCACAGTCTATGGAGGTGGTTAATTATCTGTCCCAGCTATCACTCAGTGTGGTGTCCCTCAGGGCTCAAGTCTGGATCCGTTGCTGTTCTCTTTATATATGTTACCAATATATAAACACAACTTTAATTTGGTTTCATCTTTATTTAGCAGCCAGGCTGAGCTGAACACGTTGACAGTAAAACTTCAGGATAATTGCTGGATGACACGCAGCTTTGTTAATCTTAATGAAAACGTCCATCTTCCACAGTCATAACAACTCTAGATAATACCACAGACTAGGAATCTGAATGTGATTATTTGAAGGTGCATTCAATTACAACAGACATAAACTCAGTTGTAGATTATTTTTTTAATAATTGCATCTTTGTGCCCCTCTCCGACATAAGAAAAGTTCTTTGTGGACTAATATCCTTCACAAATGCACCTCACTGCATTTAATAATGTCCCAGACTAGTATTTCCCGCATACAATGAGTGCAGAATGCTGCCGCTCATGTGCTGTCTGAACATGGGGAAAATATTTAACACGTTCACTTGTGGTTGGTTCTCCTAAGTGTAAAGCACTTTGGCACAAATTAGGTTTATTTTTAAAGTATTAAATGCAGCAGCTTTAATATAACCTGATCAGCCATTACTTTGGGACAACATGTGCAGTTTGTACGCAGGCTTTAGAGAGTATTTTTATCCCTTTCTTAATTATGTTACCATACAGTCAAAAATAACACAAAACCAACACACAAATAGGCAGAAACATAAACACTATGAACTCTGAGTGTCTCTTCATTGTGGTATTAGCATGTAATTGCTTTGAATTGCCCTATGCTTGAAGAGAACACACGCATGGCTGCTGAACAGTAGAACCTGTTGTCCCCAGTCACTTCACTCACAACTCGTACTCTGCTCTCTGCTGACAGCGTAAACACAATTACAAGACACTCAGAGCTGAATTGTCACTGCAAGTCTAAATTGAGCCATAACAGGAAGGGTATAATGTAACCTTTTCTTTGGGTAAAGCTATCGCATAAAGTCACAAACACTGTGTATTTAGAGATGCTATTTTTTTAACCGTCAATATACGTTTGCTTATTTGGTAAACTAATTTGGTACTACTGACTGCCATCTCCGCACTCATGCTAGATGATCCATATCGCTTCCTATTGCACCATCAGACTGTCTCTCTCTCTGTTAACCAGATGGCAAAATTGGCAGCACAAACTGACACCGTGCTAAGAGTAAAAGTGCCTGTCAGTCTGCACATGCCGAGTTCTACTTTATATCCCTGCGCCACAATTAATACACACACCCGCATGCACTTTCCTGCAGCGCACACACACTAGTAGATGTGTTAATTTGTGCTGCAGTCCGATGGCATCATTTGTCTTCCACAGGGAATGCGTCTTGGATGACGAGAAAAAGAAAGAATGAGGACACGAGAAGAAAAATGGGATCAAATCTGGAATTTCCTCCATTTCATAAATTCACCCATACTGACTCCAAATTTAAACATATGTATTTTATTTTCTGTGGGAAAGAGAATATTAAAACCTTAAAAACTGAGCGTCAGAATGGAGGTTAAATGTTAAGTCAGAAGGCTATGTGGCATTTGAGACAGCCAGAAAGGGCGAGAAGTGGGCCAGAAGAGAGGGGGAGAAAGGTGAGAGGCTGCAACAAGATACAAACAAGGGAATGAAAACAGGTGATATAAATAACTGGCAACATGCACACGCAGTTTCACACATAAGTGCACAGACGCACACAAACACACACACTGAACTTACACCTTCAAAACAAAAACCAACAAAGAATATCAAAGCGCCATTGTCCGATTCTTTGAATGTGTTGTGCCTTTCCTCCCAGTTTCACAACAGGACCTACGGGTTTTTCCTCCCTCTTACAGTTTGGGACCGCAGAGTGACGACGAGTGCTCGCTCCATGTGATCCGCATAATTCTCATCAGCGCTCATAGCTTTGAAGTCTAACAGAAACAATCTGGTGTGTTTGACCATGCGGTGATCCAGCCAGCTTTGTCTTGTCTTGGCGATTTATTAGCCTGAACTAATGATGTTAATCTCCTCTAATGCCATTACAGCCCACAGTATTGGCTTAGTTATGTCATATTACATCCAAGTGAGAGTAAATATAGATGAGCGGGGGTGTCTGTCTTGCAGCATGGACACCTGCACATACTGAGCGCACACATTTTCTCTCCCCACCTTTCTCTCTGTCTTTTTTGTCCTGGTGTACGTAGCTCTACAAGCCTCGGCGCTTCGGCAAGGTGTCAGACGTTTTCACATGGGACAAAGCAACATGTTACATTCAGCTGGCGACTGTGCGGCCTCACACTGAGGTGGGAGATCCCTGTTTCAGAAGTGAGTCAAAATGGCTGCGTAGCTTTTGTTATAAATGGGAAACACACATCTGCTCCACTCGCTTCTGTCACTCATTGCAATCAACCACCTATTAAGGGCTTCTTTTATTTATTTTGTCTGTCTGAAAGAGTTAAATTTGTTCCCAGTGATATGTGATTGTATTTTGCTAATATTGGAAGAAAGTACTGCAGCTGGAACGCAGGTCTTTTACACATAAATTAACGTTACATTCAAGCACTTGCCAAATGAGTTCACACAATGCGTATCAAGCCTACTGCCGCCAGGGAAAGATTTTGCAGTATACCAGTGTTGAGGTGTCTGGTGTCTGTGGCAACTTCCCTGCACTGGCACACTGGAAGTGATACATCTTATGTCAACCAGCCAGAGCTAAAGGGAGCAGGAAGAGGGGTGAGACCATAGTGACAGAGCTGCAGCTAGGAGAATAGTGGAAAATCCTAAGAGGCATCTGAGAAAAGTTTCTGGAATGAAGGCTCAAGAAAATGAAAACACGTGCTTCTAAAACTAAGCACACGTCCACAGCGTTTTAATTATACTTAGTGCATGTTACCCAATATTTTACCCATAAAAAAGGTATTAAATAAAACATTTTCATGCATCTCCAGTTTTACTTTGGCTCTCTACAGCTTTTCATGCTACTCTACAGTCTCCCCTGCTGATAGTAAACTTCTGCCTTTAATCTCACTTGTGGATATTTTATCTACATGCATCTGCTTCTTATTGCAGCTATCCTCCTACAACAGAGCATTTCACCACCATGCATGCTCTTTGTATTTAACTTCAGACACCATATCCCAAACGAGGCCCCAACTTCGCTGCTCAGAGCAAACACACCCACTGCTTGTCTTTGAAGCAGATGTAACTGTAGATTGTGTGTACAAGCCAGGCGGGCCAAACCTCTGCACTTTTACCACTGGTTACTACATCTGTGGCCAAGAGCATGGCCTCGCTCAACAGGATCGATCTACGGGGCCTGAGAAGCAAGTCCTCCTAAGACACAGAGACAGACACGCTCAGGGAAAGAAAAAAGAAAGTGTGCATGTGAGGACAGATCAAGACAAACGACTACCACTGGTTATAATCACTTTGGTAAGCCTTTAAATACAGAGTGAGCATCTCCAAATGTCTACTCTTGGCTTGTAATGTGGCTGGTTCTACAACAGACATAAAAATGCAGCAGAAACAGTGTAACCCTCAGAATTTCAAGAAGGCTTTATTAGGTCCCTGACCTCAACAGCAAAATGGTTTCAAACAAATGATTTCTGCAACCAACTAGATGTGTCTGAGAGAAAGAGTGGAGGATAAAAGGTCAAATATAGACTGTTCTAAGTGTCGAGAGCAGGTGTCAGCGTTGGAGTTTATGCAGCGGTGAGCTTGAGAAAGGCACAGGCTGTGTGTGTTTGCTCATGCTATCAGCGGCTGCTTTGTGTTTACAGATGTTTTAACGGCTGTTGAGGAAGACGTGGTGGAGACCATTTTAACGATTGAAGGAGGTGGACCAGTCAAAACCTCACCTGGCTATCAGCGGTTTGTCTGAGAGCTTATCAGAAAGCTGATGTAAACTCCGCTGAGATAAAGACATTTGCTACAGTTTGTGGACATATATACAGTCAAAGGGCCCAAGGGCAAAGACGTGGAGCTAAAAACTCTGTGTGATATCACTAATTGATTTACAGCACAGTATGAACAGACCCATCTGTTTCTCATTCGTGATTTAAATGGCATCTTAAGATGTAACCAGGGGTCGCTGTGTTGAAATCAGCCTTTTTTTGTGTCAATAATTTCTATAATATAACTAAGATATAACTGTCTGCCCCCATTTTATACACATCATGCCTAAAATGATGGAGCTGCTCTAGTTTTCGCATGTCATTACACGCCTGTGGGAGTATCTCATCAGGATACTCTGATCCTGTGATTTTCACTCAGCTGCGCCAAACTAGATACCCACCCTGCCTTTCACAACCAATGGCCAAAAGGCATAGCAATAACCGAGAATTTATGACACGTGTCCAAAAAAACAATTATAGTCATTAATTTCAACTCAGAAAGCCAAAATGGCCTATAACCATGGCCACTTAATCCAAAAGGGAATGCTTACACTCATGCAGATGTGCTTTAGGCAATAGTTTAGCAGGCTCTCCAACAGAAAAAGGAGAGGAGTTGATTTACTACCAAAATCTGTAAAACTGAAAATGTTTGGCTGCTCTGGTACCAACACTGGCACCAGAAATATTTTTGCATGGAAAAACACTAAAACAGCACAGCAGAAAGAACAATATGTTCACAGATCATGATAATTGATCCAATGTTCTCAAACTTCAGCCACGTTGGTCCACTGAGTTGTTTATATTTCCCGGATTGCACTACGGACCACAAAAAGAGGAAAAAAAAGCCATCTGAGTGTGACGCTACAATATACATAAAACATATAGCATAATAATGTCAGCATTTTCCCCCTTAAAAAAGCCCCCCAAAAATCAGAGAAGAAGATTGGTGTGGACTTGGTCTGCTTGGCAGAAGAAGAGAGAATTAGTTGGCATTCTCCAGTGGATGCCAGTGGTAATGTTTCCAGCTGGTTTTCACTAAACCAGCATAAAAAACGAAGAGCCCTGTTGAAGTCCCAAACTTTTTGTCTAACATAGATAGTGATTCACCGTCCTGCTCAAGGATGCCATAGAAATATGGCAAAATAACTTATGAAAAAATGACCCCTTGCTTGCTTCCACGCCCCTGCTGGGGTGTTATTAGTAGAAATGTGAACTGATGAATACGTGTCTTCCTTTGCATTATGATTTACACAGTCAATTTGTACATCTCTGTGTACAAATGCACACACTCCTCAGGTCAAACGAAGCAGCAACCTCCAGGGCTGAGAAATGGACCCAAGTGCGAAAAGCTGCAGTTCATCGAATGGCCACTTGAGGCTAGTTCTGACCAGAGTCAATCCCCACAGATGCCCATGTTAAACTTTACAGCAGAAATAAACATATTTACAGCCTGGTAAAGAAAAACGGTTTGGGTCTCTGTAGTTAATTTCCCCGCTCATGACAACCAGTGCCACACCTAGCACATTCAGCACCCTAGGCAAGCTTCCCCCATTAGCCCTAGATCTTTGAATCATTTCCCCTTTATGTTCGGGTTGGATTTTGGTACCCAAATGTGATCATTCTGTCCACAGAAATCCAAGATGAAAATGACCAAAATGCCAAACCTCAGGCTTAACGCCTCGTTTCCACTTACGTATGTGACTGGTGTCTGTAGATCTGTGAAATTATGTGGATGATGCCTCTAGTGTCCAACGCAAGGAAGTGCATTTCTTTACAGATGGATAAACACCTGATAGAATCAACCTGTAGTCATGGGGAAGAGACTAAGTTTGTCAATTTTTCGCCATCCAGTAGTTTGGAATATATTCTTGGAACATTATTTGGGACAAAAATAGGACAATTATGGCATGGCAACGATTAACAGACGACATTGGCCTGCCAGGTACATGGTATTTTTTGTGAAATATTTCATTAAAAAGTAGTATGAATGGCTGAACGACCCATAATAACAATCTGAATATATATGATTTATAACCATATTTTAGCAGAACAACATTACTCAGATTTACAATGTGTTAAAAGATAAACAAGTTTTTTTAATCATTCAAACTGACTTGACAATCAACACAGGCAACTGAATCGAAGGAAATTAGCTAGTTAGCAGCCTGTTAGCTAAGCTAGCACACTGCCATGCGGTTTCTCCAAAATCCACAGCACAAGTTTAATATTTCTGAACGTACTGGAGGGGAGAAGTTTCGCAGGCACATTGGATATCATGGAGATTCCCATAGGAATGAATGGACTTCCGGTTGACTTGTCTTTGTACACATATGTAAGTGACAACCAGGCGTTATAATGGGCATCTACAAAGCAATGGGTGATGTCACAGTGGCAATGTCCATTATTTTCATACAGTCTATAGATCAAACCAGAAAAACCAACCCTGAATGTTAGCGACCTATCAATAACTTAATACAACATCTATAAGCAACATGTCTTTTTAGACAGGATCATTGGGACAGAAAAGCAGTACCAGTGCAAATGGAGGGTAAAGGGAAATCATTTAGCACATGTCCAGGTAAATCCAAGTGGATAGGACATCGCACACAGCCAATATCACACAGCCAAAATTCCCCCAGTGTTTCTCCAGGTAACGTGCATGCTCTCCATTTTGGCAACAGGTGATTCAGTGGCGAGACAGGTGGGAATGGTCTAGAGATCTCTCAGGTCTCTGTGTTTAATGCCGACCGGTTCACTTCTTAATGGCAGTGAGCACATGCACCTAAGAATACACTTGAAAGACAGCGACATGCCAAAATATATATTCAAGGATGACATTTATTGTGTTGCCAAATGTTTTCGGTACCAATGTACTGTATGCAAAGTTAACAATCCTTTCACTGGAACTGAATGAAGCTTAGCCAAGTGCAAAGACAATCAACAGCAACAGAAAGGTAAAGTAGAATAAAGAATCTTCTGCCAGTCAAATATTAGATGAATTGTTTCAGCTCTTTTTTATGTGTGATTTTATACAGGCAATGTCCCAAAGGCATGTGGATTAGCTCTTTTTACTATAATCCTTAAAGAAACAAACAAAGTGTCAACTTAAAGGCAGGAAGGAAAAAAAGTCCATTGCCTGATTTTCCAACATTTGAATTTGAAGGAAAGAAAGTTTTCAAGTCAGGGTATGTACAAGTAAAACGATTTTGAATAAGTACCAATTTCCAAATAACTTTATGCAAACTGGACCAGACTCATGAACATGAAAGGCTTTTATAGAAAACGGTTTCTCATCCAGCTTTCACAAATGAATTCCCTCATGACATAAAATCCAGGAATTCAGATACAGCACAACCAAACGGCCAGACAGCAACGTTTTCTTTTTTTTAAGGTCAGAGACACATTTTGACAAAGTCAACAGCAGAATTGATCCATTCCTAGGAGTGACTGTATCTAAGCTGTGACGATCTCTCTAAATCATGAGCTGTTCTAGCATAGGTAGACTTTGAATAAACACGTATTACAGCTTGGCTAGTTCTTGGCTAAGGTCTGCAGGGCTGCACACTTTCACCTGATTTCAGCTGTGTGGCTTCGACCATTAAAGGAAGATGCCAAATCACCACACGACTATTACTAGTCTCACTAGTTAGTTTTGTAATTGGGACTCTGAGCGTCAGTTGCGGAAATTATGTGGTAGAAGACAGCATGGTTGATTTTAAAAACCTATCTTGACCACCTCATGCTTTAGGGAGTAAATCATATCAAAATCTAAGTTTGGCCTCTTTCCATAGCCGCAGCATTCTTTCACCTAATTATTTCAAATGGTTCAGTGACAGCAGGATTAGCTGGCTGAACATCCTGAATCGTCCTGTCCCTGGACTTTGACAGAGAAGCCCCGACCACGTATTTACCCTGGCTCTATTGATCACCAGCCTGTTTGACAAGCCAAACCAGGAAAGTGCGGCGTTTGCTCAACAGTGAACCTTTCCTCATGTATCTGAGCAAACACAGCATTCTGCAACTGATGTCTGACATAAGACGTGATAACAAGTGCCAACAGCGTGTCGAGCGCAAAACCCTGAATCAATGTTAATGTTTGATGAGCTGTGTGTGGAGAGCTTAATGAACGAAAGAATGATTTGCCTCGCATCAATTTATTTCACCTGCGTATTTGTCCTCACACAAAGCAGATTCAACATTCGTAACCTACCTGGTGACGTCACGTGGTCCCGGCCCATGAGAAACGCTGATCCAGGAGTGGACAGCCAATCCAGGGAGGAAATTAGGAGAAGGACTACGACATTGGAGGAGGAGGACGAGACAGTCATGATGCTGCGGAGAGAGACAGAGGGGAGAATGACAGAGGGACGGAGACACAGTGATTATAATTATCAGTTGGACTCCATGATGACATGCTCATGTGAAAACCCTCCTTCCCTCACTTCTCTCTCCCTTGCTCTTTTTCCCCCTTCCTTTCTCTCTGGCCTGTGAGCACAAATTGTGGGTGCCATTTATTTTCAGCCGGTGTATGTGAAACCCAACACGGGGCAGGGTATAATTAATTATCATGCCAGGTTGCTGCCGCAGCACTTGTCAGTTGAATGTACGAAGCATGTTCTACTGTATGTGTATGTTTGAAACATTTTCACTCTATTGGACAAAGGGACAATTTTAATAAATCACTTTCTAAATTAAACCCATTTGAAATGATTTTGTCATTAGCCATGATTCCCTAGAGACATACCACACATCTACTGTAGGTTTAGAAATGACAGCAGGGAGAATCATGTGAAACATAAGCAAAAAGTCACTCACTGTAACCCCTCATGACGCTGACTAATAGTGGATGAAATATCAGGGTAATTAAACCTTTCATCATTGTGTCTGCTACTCATGGAAGCTAGTCAGAAACGCCAGGCCGAACCTTTTAAAGGAACAGTGTGTAAGATATCAGGGGATTTACTGGCATCTTGTGGTGGTGATGGTACACTGCAACCAGCTGAAACTTCTCCCGGTTAATATTCCTTTAGTATTCATGGTTCAGGAGGTTTTTACTGAGAGCTGGATTATTCACAGAGATCTCTACCTCTCCAAAACAAACAGACACGTTGATTTAAGATGGTAAAAACAACGAATAAAGCAGTTTCACGATACAATTTTTTTAAATTTAATTTAATTCGGTTCGGTGCCTTGCTCAGGGGCACCTCGGCAGTGCCCAGGAGGTGAACTGGCACCTCTCCAGCTACCAGTCCACGCTCCATATTGTGGTACGGACGGGGACTTGAACAGACGACCCTCCGGTTCCCAACCCAAGTCCCTATGGACTGAGCTACTGCCGCCCCCAATGAAGTGTTTGCCTGATGCCGTTCAGCTTGTCGCAGATGAATCGCTAGCCCAGCACCTGCTAATGTATGCTCAGCTTTTTTTCTCTGATACCTTAAGGTTCAGACGTTCAGGAGGTTTTTACCAGGAGCCAAATTATCCAGAGGTCTGTTCCTCTTCAAAACAAACAAATCTTGGGATTTCAAATCGGTATAAACACTAAATAAAACAATTCCACATTAAAAAAATCTGGGTTTTTCCTGTCCTGTCATCGCAAAGGGGCTTCTAACCAAGGTAGATGATGCAAAAATGTGTAAATTTGAATGGCCATTTGTAGAGTGAGTGTTGGTTTGTTCATTCTGTAGAAACATGGCAGTACAACATGGCGATCTGTATAGTTGAGGACCCGCTCCCAGTGTAGATATAAACTTCTCATTTTAAGGTAAGGAAAACACAAGGATTTCTAGTTTAAGGTGGTTTTCTAATATATCCCCCTAAATCCTGCACACTTGACATTTAAAACATTTCTCTTGTTCCCTTTTGAAGTACAGTTCATTTCTGGCCTGAAGCTTTTATTTTGAAGTGCTGTTTCTTGCTGTAGAGTGAGTGACTGTTGGACAGCTACTTGACAGAGACAGCAAACTAGCTCAATGGCATGGCCAAATGAAAGTATGACGCTGAATGTATTAGACTCTGGGACCTTGAAGTAATGACGAAGGAGAAATCTGGCATTGATTTTTATAACCAGCAGAAGCAAGCCATAAACACAACACTGACACAAGCACATTTTAGCTTGATATAGAGAAATCATTTGCAAACAGCTTCTTATCTACACATCCTGAAGACAGGAAGCAACATGGTCATTAATTTGGTGTAGTGTTCCTGAACACCTGATAAGTCCTATCTCCTTTTAGCTCTGTTTTGGTGACTGCTGCATCCAAAAATGAGAAGGATGAAAGCCGTGAGAGTGAACCAAAACAATAAAGTTGCAGCTACAACCAAAACAATGTAACTAATGTACACTTAACTACTCCAGGCAGCTGAGGGACTGCAGAGTTATGTGATCACCATCTGTGCGTTGTTAAATAGCTGCACTTATCACATTACAGATAATCACTTGATCGACTCTTGATACAAAAATATTGATTCCAGCAGCTTTCAGCTTTTCAAACCCCGAACTAAATCAATGCCATGAACAAAAGCAGTAGTGAGTGTGACTTTTGGCTTTCGAATCACGCTGCGGCAAAACACACAAGAATGTAGAAAGACTTGCTGGCAAAATTTATACCACACCAACACAGTAACATTTCCCCTGAGCCCGACTTGAATTTCCCAACAAAACCTTTAACACAGAAATGTGGTGACTGCCTCTCTCATCCAGGCCATCTACCTACAGCTAAAATAAGACTGTGTTTAAACAGTATGTGGCCTGTGATATAGAAAAACAGTGAAAAACTGTTCTCGGTCAATAAGTTGGTGTTAGCGGACAAGTTCTACCAGTCAAGACCCGACCTCTAAATATAGGCCAAACTTTCTGTCCGCACCCTTGGCTATTTACAGCTGTGTCTCCACAACTTCGCTGGGCAGCCAGCAACCCCAAAATGTACAGGCTATGTTTCTCAGGGCAACGCTGCCAGTATTTTCCTCAGTTCTGGTGGAGTCTGATGACAGAGAGTCTTAAAGCCATATAACTACAGTCAGCTATAAAGCATTTAAATTATTCTCTAGGTTTTTATGGGAAAAACAGTTTGGCCTATGTGCAGAGGAATGGTAACATTTTTTTTTCCATATGTAGAGTGACAACTACTGAGCAACACTGTGGTGTCCTCAGACACATTTTTAAGACCGACAAGGTTGGATAGAGCTCTGTGAGACCAAGTGGCGAGGAATGCCTGGGCAAAGTTTATACAAGTGTTCGTATCACAGGACACATCAAACACTGGCACCCATTTACAGCAAGAATGCAATCCATTCATTTCTGCATTAGATTTAGAGAGAAGCAGATTAGGAGAAATCTATATAATGTGCAGCTACAGCAGAAACAAAAATTAACGGTGCAGCAAGGACATAAAGATAAACTCAACAACCTTTACACACAGTTTGTCAAACTGCACAAATTAAAAGTGTAATCATGTTGATTTGTCACTATGTAACAAATTTCTCTAACAGTCAGTGCATCAACGTCAGCATAAACGCTCAGTTATATATATGTGTGTGTGTGTGTGTGTGTGTGTGTGTGTGTGTGTGAGCGTGTGTGGCTAAAATCCAAACTCAGAGGCCGCACAAGGCCAAATTATACAATGCAAGAATTCATGGCAGGCAGCTGTCAAACAGCGAGCTCATCTGGCCTGGCTAAAATGCTCCATTTATAATCAATTAGTGCTCATTTTCTACATTTGACATCTTGCTCAATTTTGTCCTCAGATTCTCCCAGACCCTCCCTCTCCCCTCCATTTTGATAATTTATTATTCGAAAATCACGATTACAAACGTGTCATATTTCTCCCCTCATGAGAAGCCAAAGCTCCATCCAATCAGCACGTTTAAACAAGTTTTCTTTACTATTTTTTGTAGGTTTAAGTTTTCTTCCCCTTTTTTCACATCGTCTTTTCTTTCAAGTCAAACATTCCTTAATCAGTCGAGTAACCAAAGCACTATAAAGGAGGGCCAAAGCATCCCTCCTCTCCAACATGTGGCCTCATGTTAATCCTAACATTAGTCTCCCCCTTTCTCATGTGAGAGCGTCTGTGAGAGCCCTGGCAAGGCCGGGGCTTCATCTCCATCTCATGCACGTTTCTCCCCCATTCCTCTCCTTCTCTCAGCCAATTACAGCCTCTCACACTCGCGGGAAGGCTGTCTAGTCCAATCGGAAAAGAGGGAGGCTCAGCCCAGGCCTCCTGGGGTCCCTTGGTAAACATTTAAGGCCTCTGTGGTCAACCTTCCTCCCACTACCTCTGCCCTAAAACACACACACACACACACACACACACACACACACACAGACACGCACGCATGGAACATGAGCACAACACACACACAGATGCACATCTTGACTCGGCACCCCACTGCCAGCACCATGCCTCTCCCATGTTTCCTTAAATCTCTATTGATCATCTGTGTTTGTTCGAAAAGGAGCTGTCAAGAGAGGGAGGAGGAGGTTAGGAGGAGATGGGGCGATGGTGTGAGGGTGAAGCCAAAGAAAATGAAAGGTTAGGGGGTGAGAGGTCACATCATCTCTGCGTCTCTTTTTCAGCTGCAGAGGAAAAGCACATGCACACAGAGAAATGTTGCAAGTCTGAGTTTGAGGTGAATGGTGAATGTACTCTGGAGGACACTTCTCATCGTCAATTTACTTATTTACGTTCTTCCTTTTTTTATATGCATTTCTAAAGTTACGTTTCAGAATTCAAGTACATAAAAGTTTGGACATTATTATTTTGTGCTACCGTTGGAACTCAGATACATAATGGATGCATTAGGAGTACGGCTGAGGATCACAGCTTTCGACACCATGTTTGGAAACACTGCAGATTTTCATGGTTTCATGGAGTTTTATTTTATGAGTATTATGATACAATCGGTCCTTGTTTTGGATCCCTTAGGACATATAATCCAGTGCCTGAATGCATTTATTGTGCAAGGAGACAGTATTTTACTAGTCCACTATTTCAGAAATCATTTCGATTACCTAATAAGGGTGTCACAACTCTCCAGATCCAAAAGTTGATTTCAATTTTGAGGTCAAAATTTAGTTTAATTTTTGATTTAAACATTTTTTTCTGCACTGATGGCTGTGCCATTGTTAGACTATTGAGTCCTGACTCAACAGATTATAGGTTTAATGCTCTGACAACTGACATCAGTGTTTTCCCTTTAATATTCCTACAGAGCTGCACCACAAATTTTAATATTTGAGATGAAAACACATAGAAACATACTGCTACAGCTACTGACTCAATATCTAGAAAAACTTGAAAAACAAAATGGAAATTACCATCTATGTATGTAAACACTGATGTCATACATTCATTAACATGATTATACAAAAGCATACATTCTTGCACAAACATACATGGAGAAAATTAGGTCACCCTTAAATGGGATTAGGACCCCATGCTGAGATGGATCCCTTCTACACTTCCAACTCTCAATGAGTTGTCATCCTCAATCTGTGAGACACACTCGTGTTTAACAGGTGCACACACACTCATGTTAAGCAATACGCCATGAGAGGCAGCAGTTTACAGTGATGCCAGAAAAGCTAAGGGGCACTGTTAGGCACAACACAGATACGTAACGGTAACTATACAGACCTGGCATTGTTTCATTAAAAAAAATACGCAGCAACATAATATGCCATCATTTACTGATAATCGTTCTTCTGCCAGGCAATGTAGCTCTGTAGCAACATTTAGCAGAATGATTGAATAGCCACACAAACGCAGTGTAAAGTGCCGGCTGATTTACAAATTCATGATATGGAGCCAAAGAAGTTCATCACTGTGGCTCAAGTATACATAACATTAGGAGACAGAAAGTTCTCATCATGGTGAAGTTACATTATAACCACATATATGTCTACTATCAAGAACAGTGATGCTCACTTTCCCCAAGCTGTTGTCACTTTGCAGCAGAGGTGTGGACTCAACTGACTTGGACTTGGAGTCAGATTTGAGTCACAAACGTGATGACTTAAGACTGGACAAAATCAAGAGATGTTCCCGTACAAAAATGCGACATTTAACAAAAAAAATGAATTGCAGTGTGCAAAACATGCAGACAAAAATGCAACAACGTCCAACTTTGTTCGACACGTTACACAGAAAACAGTATGTCAGTGTAAGGTTAGCAAGCTAATGCTAAGCTAACATTGGCCTGACAGTTAAGTAAGTTTTTAAAAAGCTTGTTTCAACAAATAAACACAAATTTTGAAAAGCATTCACAATTTTTGAAAAAAAATATATTGATACTCAGTTTACATTTGGTAAAGAGCACATTATGACTTTTTAGGACATGAAACAAAGTTTAGGAGTTTGGACTTGGACGTTGTCATCCATGACTTGGGACTTGAGTGCAAAGACTTGAGATTACTTGAGTCTTGCAAAACAATGATTTTGTCCCACTCCTGCTTGCGATATCATTTTTGTTACTTGCTGAGTTATCAAGCTGCACCGTTAGGAAAACAACATTGCTAGCAATTAACAACAGAGCTAGAGAAAAGTGAGCATAAGCAGCTACAATTAAAACATGCAAGCTAGCTGAAGTTAACTTGTTATCTTATCGTATTGTTAACTTACATAGATGGGTGGTTTAGTTTGTCCACTGGACTGGGACGACCGATATTTCTCCAACGAAGCTACAGGACACAATGGGTTCCCTAGCTGCTAAAACATCAATCCCTATAGGTCCTCTTGTTTCTTTGGCCGACAACTTTGTGGGTCTTTTGGGCGTCCATTGAAAGACAGTGCTGTTTACTTCTGACCGTTCTCGTCTTGGCGGATGATAAATGTTTCAGGTCTCAGTTGATGGTTGCCCTCTTTAGCTCTGCATCCCTTACGACAGTAGGTGACTCATGCCATACAGTAATGCTGTTGAGATGTGGTCACAGCCTTGAGCCTATAGAGTATGTTAAAACGGCTTTATACCCTACTCAGCCAATCATAATCAAGGACTTATTCTATAAGGGGTGTGTAGCGTAGGGGAAAGGCTAATTAACATCAGCCTTCACCCTTTCTTTCATTTTTTCGACATTCCAGTAATATAAGACGTTTATGGTTGATGACTGAGTGGAGTCAAGTGCTTCAGTCCAGAGGAAATGAAGTGTAAGGCAGACAGAATGCTGGTTGAGGTGAGTAGTAACATGTCACTGGAGGTAAAAACAACATGGGCAAAGCTCCTCAGAGGGAGTCGGACACTCAAAAAAGAGTCAAACCAAGACACTAAAATTGCCCTAGAGTAAAGGCTTATATCCACCGTGCCATTTTGGGCTGTCCAAGATGAAAATAAGGAATCAAGAGTGTAACGTTGTTTAATGTATGGTCATCAATTCAGAAAGATAGTCCTACGTTGCACTGAGAGACACATCAACCAACTATCAGCTAAAGCTTAGGGAACCAAAGACAACCTGTGACAACGGTTTAAGATTCAAATTGTCACAATGTTGCTGCTGTTACAACCCATGTGCAAGCGATGAGCAACCAAAAAGGGCCGCACATTCACCAGAGAAAACCGGCAATATACATATCTGCAAACCACAGATATGTTACATTTGTCTGTTATCATGTATGCTACTTCATAAATTTTCAACAAAATCATGGTAAGGTTTAGGCACAAAGACAACTTGGTTATAGTTAGGAAAATATCTTGTTTGGGCTTCAAAATAAAAAACCTTTCCATGGCGTAATCATGGCTGGAAACACAGCAATGTCTCGGAAAAAAACGACCACTTTCTGTTGCACTATCCTCTGTAGAAAACAACCGCTTTTTGTGGTGCTATTCCCGCAGGAAATGCAGCAATGTCTCAGTAAAAATATCTGTTTTTGGTGGCATTATTTCGAATGGAGAAAAAGGGACAGGTCCCTGAAAAACACCTACGTTTGGTGTCTAAAAAGCCACTGGAAACACACCGTCTCGTCTCGTCTAGGTGTCACGCCATCCACCATCCATCATCCACCATCCCTCCACTCCCTATACAAAGTTAGCCCATAAACTAAGTCACTTAGAAATGTCTATATAATAGGTTAGCAATATACAGACGAAATATAGTCATGGTTTGCAGAAACCTACAATGCCAACATTTTCTTCTGGTGACTATGCCGAAATGGAATACAGCATTAGATGAGAGCAGCCAACATGGAATTGTAAGCACCCTTTTTCAAAGTGTTTTTTCTTTTAAAGTCTTTTTATTTTGTTGCATTTTCAATGGATGACAAGCAGATGACATGCCTGCTTGAATATACGGTATATATGTAGTACATGCTTTATTTATTTATTTGTTTTACTTTACATTGTAGCACTTGGATTCATCAGACAACCTCATGACCTCAAGAATTTATTAGACCGATCTCACACAATGTGACATGTAATAAACTTGCAAGGCCACTGTTGCGGCACAGTATACTTTCAAGGCTTTAAAACAAAGAACCCCCACATGCTCATTTATGAGTCATGTTTTGTGAGTGAGGCTGCCAGCTAAATGTATTAGATGTAAATATATCTAGAATAGTTTTAGGCAGTGTAAGGAAGGAAAAGGATGTCTGCACTTACATGAAACTGTGTTTTTAGTGCATCAGTGTTAGAAATAGCACACAGCATAACAATTTGCAAGACTACTTTTGCCCTTCAGTGGCTTTAGATGTTTTAGGGACCCCTCAAGTCTTTAAATTGGTTAGTGTGAATGTAATGCCGCCTATTAGTGCATCCTCAATGTTTAGCTCACTCACTATCAACTCTTCATTATGTATGTCTTCTTTACTCCTTCCTTCAGCCCTTGCTCATTCATCGCAGTCTACCTTTCACTACAAATGCCCTGATGATCCAACCTCACTGGTATATTTGAGGGCCAAAGAAGAAATAAAGGAAGGTATGCATCAATTTAGTATGATGTTGTTAATTACTTTGGAACCAGCCACTGAATTTCATGCCAAGCCAATACAACAAAACCATTTCAGGGTCTGATTTCTCAAGGAAAGCCAGACAACAATTCAGCCAAAGGCAATCAACTACAACCATAGAGCTCATATGAATAAAATACGAGGGTAAAAGTAGCAGGAACAGCAGGAAACCTGCAGAGAGGAACAAGTACTTTGGGTAAATGATCTAACATTAGCTAGCCTACAGTGTAGCCAGCAGTGCGCTCCCACAGGATAACACGCAAACATAAAAGATACACACAAAAATCTTACCAAGAAGACTTGATGTCCCGCCACTGTGCTTCCTTACATCAGCCAACTTTCATCTGCTCCCTCCTCTGCTTTCATAAACTGCACGTTACATCACTTGAAAATGGCCACATAAAAATAAAAGGCTGAGAGTCCTGAAAACGTTGGGCGCCTAACGCAGTGGATCCCAACCTTTATCCTTAAGAGACCCCTTTTCTATCATTAAGTCAACAGACAACACCTGACCAAGTGACATATTTCATGGATATTTCATATTATATTCAGTAAATGACAATAAGAGTACAGGATAAACTGATAAGCGGTACAATTAACCCAAATAATGAAGGCAATAACTGCAGGAAGTTTGCGTAAAATCAGCTTTTTGGATGCAATTTTGAGCCGATTATTTCCTGTGAATATTGAAGGATGAGTTTTCCTGATATTTTTAACAATCATACATAGGCTACATAAGAGGCTTCTTTTGCGATTTTTTTAATAAATAAAATGCTGAGATATTGGTCTACTGTATATTTTTTAAAAAAAAGGTTGGAAACCAGTAGGAATGAGAATCCCCAGAGGATCCACGATACAATATTGTCACGATACTTAAGTCACGATATTATTGCGATTTTAAATATGTTGCGATATCCTGAGTATTGCGATAAAATATATTGCGATATATTGCAATTTATTACCTCTTTTCAACTGTAATTTATGCTCCCAAAAGAGAAGTCCGTTTTATCTAATGAGATGAAGTTTTCAGTTCTTCACTTCAGCCGTTTTTGCAGCAGCAGCAGCAGCAGCAGCAGCAGCAGTGAAATGTATCTAGTGGACTGAAAAATCAATTGTTTTTATTATTCTAGTAGGCTATCTAAAGTTTAGTTTGTATTTGTATTATTAATAATTTATATAATAAAAAAATCAATACTTGGCACTGTGTGATGATATGATATTGCCACACAGATATATCCCGATACTATACTATATCAACTTTTCCTCCACCCCTATACTGGAAACCAGTGGCCATTCCACACTTTTAACGCACCACATACATTCACTCTTCGAGGTGCAGACCACTGATGGATTGGGGGGCTTCACGTTGGGGCAGGCTATGGGACAGTGGTGTCCTGTAGCCCTCCATGCTGCACCCCCAACCCATCCTTATCTGTCCTCCAATTTTAAAGTACCACACACACACCTACATTTTGGGGGACAGATGGGAACAGGTTACAGGTGCCTTATGGCTGCACAGGCCATGGGGGGGTGGGCGGGGGAGTCTGCGTTGGGCGGTGGGTGGGCGGGCCCTCCTGCCCCCCCCCCATCTGGGGTGTGTCTCTGGCTCTCTGGGGGTGCTGGCCATTGCCGCCCCGGGTCCTTGGGCCTGCGTGGTGTCCTGCGGCCTCTGCGGCTCCCTGGCCGTGGGGTCTGGATGCCCCTGCGGCCTTGGAGTGCCTTACCGCCCGCCTTCCCCTGTGGGGCTGGGACATTGGCCCTGGAACTTGGTGATGGTTTTCATAAACACACTGGGAGGGTTCAAGTACACGCATGCATGTTCGATACTTCAGCTCCGTGACGCATCGCAAAGAACTGATGGAATCACTCAAAAGGGGCTCAGTTGCTTCTCAAACCTACCACACCGCGCTGGCAACTCTTCTCCACAATCGGACTTTCCTCCTCCACCAAGACTCTCGCATTTCTGGTGTTCAGTATGGAATTATCTTTTGTTTTTGTTTTGTTTTTTTCTTTATTATACATTTATTTGTTTATTTTTGGTAATCTGTATGGAGCACAACAAGGTTTCTCCTGTTTTTTTTGTTTGTTTGTTTGTTTTCTCCTTCTTCTCTGCATGCACTGTCGCTATATATCTCAGGACTTAAGCACCTGTCCTTCAATCCCCCCTGCTCGTCCCTTACTTTCCCCTTGACACACTTTGGTGTATCACGGCCCTCTCTGGCTCATATTAGGAAGTTTTTCCAATAAAGGCTGATAGGCTAGTCTCCAGGAAGGGTGGGTGACGGTCACAACCACGCACAGTATGGGTATAAAATTCTTGAATGCAAGATTAACAGTGCATCAATCTTCATAAAAAGCTTACACCCTTTTGTGGCGCTAAGCTACGAAGACTAATGCAGACAGGTTGAAAAAAAAAAAAAACAAAAGAAAAAGAGAAAGATGCCTGCTGGACACTCTGTTCATTTTTATATTCCTTATTGGTTTAAAAAGAAGCAATTATCGCTGAATTCAGTTTGAAAAACACTTTGAAAAACTACAAAATGACACTAATATTAATAAAACATCATGGCATGTGCCATTTGAGTTAACAATATGGAGAATTTAAGTAGCCCAAAATGTAAGCAGTTAATTATTAACTTCTTTACAGCCACAACACGTCACTCACTTACTGGAAATTCATACACGAGCAACTGACAATTTAATGTCATGGAGCATCTTTAATCACTACGTCTCAATAATATTATACTCCAGGGCTCCATGACAACAACCGCACATGACTTCACAAATATTGTGGCAAAAAATAATTATATACTTCAACATCATCATCATCATCATTAAATAATCATGTTTGTGAGTATGAGTACACAAACTTGTCCAAAGTCCACCGTTCGGTCTCTCAATAATTACACAAGAATCATGCAAATAGATTTTATGCCCTCGACTTTCGCCTTCACCACTAACCTCTTTCTTTAAAATAAACAAAATTAAAGTAAACACACCGCAGACTTCAACATGAGCCTGCATAGACCAGACACTGGCGAGGAAGAGTCCACACAGACAAGAGGCGGAGCCCTGCCGAACTGCAGCTCATCCAGCTGCTCCTAATAGGCCTTCAACTGTTGGGTGTATTTAAATTCATTAGCCTGTGGTGACAGTGTGTGTTTGTGGAGAGGATATGTGCAGGTATACACACAGGATGCATTTTCAACCTGTGTGCACGTGTGTCTTGTGTGCGCTCTCAGGCAGCCAGATCTGGCTACTGGATGGCTCTAATGTCTCCTGCTCTTATTTCATAAGAGAGAGTGGAAAACTCAGAGTCAGCACACTGGCACGAAGAGAGCCTGTGCTGGAAGCAGATCAGGACACACATCTGCAAACCCCGCTACACTCTGTGTGTACGTGGGAGGCGAGTGAGCGACAGAGCGGGTGTTTATGTGCATGCGTGCACGTGTGTATGTACAAAATCAAGTGTGTGTATCCGAGCGAGGATAAGAAAAGGTAAAGAGTGCAAGCAGGAGACGGAATCCAGCAGAAACAGAGAAAGTCTGTGCTGCACAGATCTGAAAATTGATCTTTGTGGAAAACGTCTGCTTTGCAGCATTCCACGCTGTGTGTGTGCATGCATGGGCCTGCAACGGTTTGTCAAAGATATTAAAACTAATAGCTGTCAAGTCACATTTTGGCCTCAAATCTAACCCTACATTTCTTGCAGCTGCTTGACATCAGTAGAATAACTGGTTGCTACGTTTGCTCATTTCAGAGACAATGAATTCAAACTAATCAGGATCACGAGTAGACTAATCTGGATTTTGGGTTTAATGAATGCTACACATTCAGTGCTTAAGGTTGTAAGGTTCAGTCCTATGCAGAGGAAAAAAGAAAAGTCTATCAACCCACATGCTGCTTTGGAGGACTAAGTATAGATGAACGGCACGTACCTCTCTAATTTGCACTAAATCCTGCTGTTTCTCCCACTTTGTCAAACACACACACACACACACACACACACACACACACACACACATCCTGACAATCATGCACATCAGTGAAGAAAAAGTGCACACGGCTGCGTGTAAAACCTAATGGTTTTCCAGAGTGCTGTGGAGCTGTCAAAGGGTATAGAACATAACAGCTGTACTTAATGTTGCACGTGGGAGTGTAGCGAACACTGAGACAGAACCTGATGGAACTAACGTCTCTTAAAACTCCTCGCCTCATCTATTAAAAAATCTCGTACCTTGGCTACCAGGTAGATGCTATAATGGCTGCCATTATGCACACCCCTCATCATGCTTTTTCTCTGCATTTGTATACTCGCTGAGCTGCTGTTGCAACAATAAATCCCATTAAATGTGCTTCAGCTACATTCAGGCTAATATTATCAAACAGTGCGGCCTTATAGGAAAAGGGTTTGTGATATGCAGTGATATGCATTAGATCCTACAGTGTCAAGAGGTTGCTGATTATTTCTTAAATTGGTCTCTAAACTAACACCATAACATGCAGGATTAGATAGATAGATAGATAGATAGATAGATAGATAGATAGATAGATAGATTTTTTTTTAAATCACAACTGAACACTTTTCTTTTGGAATTACAGTACAAACGAAATTGCTAAAAATGCAGACAGCCAGAAATTGAAACAGATGCAGATCAAAAGCCATTTTTAAAATGTCCTCTGACAGGCAGAGTGCGTAGGCCTGCAGTCGGGGTTACAGTTTGCACACTGCATCTCATCAAAGTGTGGCATGCTTTCTAATTACAACAGCAGAGGAGCAAAGGTGTTCTCCTGTGGTCAGTGCAACAGTCTGCCAATCACTAATGAAGGGCAAACATACTGAGAGCAGACTGTGACATAAAAACTGATAAAGACATGCAACACAGAGACAGAAAAAAACAACCTGTTGAATTACTGTTACTGCCAATTAGTGATGCACTAAATTAATCAACATTTTTAGTATATATTTAATAGTTTGAAGTCAATTTACCAGTAAGAATCCACAGATTTGCAGGTCCCAGTTCCTCCAAATTAAAATAAAACCTGCTGCTTTTCTCTGTTTTATACCAATATTTGGGTTTTGGGCAGTAGATGAGACCATATACGCAGTTATAAATTATGACAACTTCTCATTAACACATAGCATCCTGTTATTTGTGGATCAATAGATTAAAACAGTCAAACATAAAACCTATAATCTCTACAGAAAACTATCACTCCTTATGCCCTGTATATAAAGTCATATAAATATGCATATCATGGTCATTAAAGCCATTATGGGCCAAGCTGATCTCCATCTGTGCAAAGATCACTGTGTCAACAGTGAAGCAACACGTCAAGAATAATTCAGGCTTTATCTTTACGCTTTATAATTTCAGGGTTTGAGGCTGATTTTTCAATAAGCGAGCATTTCTAAGTCATTTTCAACAGATGTTTCTATTCCCTCCCTCAGGAGTTGATATTTATCAGTGCTCTGGTTAGGCTACATCCGTCAAGACCCACCATGGCTGTCACTTCAGGAGCAGTTGGGTGTTGCACTGGGATTTGAGACAAGTTTCTGTCATGTTAATTTAGGCTTTACTTGCACATTACAACAAACAGTAGGCTCCACACAGAGTGCTAAAAGTTCACGATTGCTCAGAAAGATTTTGCAGCGAGACTGAGATGTAAAGGGAAAGTATTGCAATTTCAGGAAAGTTTCCCGACTCGTGCGCAAGCTGCCTAACACATGGCGTTTTGGAGACAAGGATCAACAGTGAAAAAACAGACGCGCTGCACACTTTAAAGCAAACACAAACGCACTTACTTGTTTCGAAGTCTCAAGCTGGGGAGAAAAACTGCAAAGACAGCGCAGATCGACTTTTCACAACTTGGTCATCTGATGGCCAGCGTGAGCACCAACAGGCACGACAAAAAGTCCTGCTTCTCCACTTCAGCCTGCTCGGCCGAGTAAGATCTCCTCCGATCGGGATCTTTCACATCACCCGATCATTGATCTCGGATCTGTGTCGCTGTCGTGGTGAAGATTTTCCTTGTCTTATCAGCTGCTCAGTTCATCATCTACTCTACTTTCAGGGATACACACGCTACGTAGCTCGGACAGAGCCACTGAGCGTGAGTGTGTGTGTGTGAGTTTCAAATGGCGGTGAAGCGCCCTCATCCGCCAACAATCCAATCTGCTCCATTATGACCACAGAGAGAGGACAGCCAGGGAGAAAAACTGCCGGGGCCAGACTTCCAAAATAAAGCCTTTTAGTGAGGGGCTGCCTGCTGCCACGCTTTCTGGCATGAGCCAAAGTCACCAATAAACATTTTATTAGTTTATTTCTTATTAAGAGAGAACCACAGCCCCACCGTGCAAAACAATCTCGTTAGAACATACTTTTATAGTGACGCTCTGGGGATAGGCATACAATGACTTTTTTTTTTTTTAAATTTTAGTTTGTATTTATTCCATTATTATTAATACTAAAAAGAAAGGCAGAAAACATCACGAGGTGTCTCTGCCTGGACATGACTAGGCTCCATGCCCTCGGGAATATCTTTATAATTAGCACCTATTAACTTTGGAGTGTTAATAGACGCATGAAAATGGCGCTTTTTGAGTAATTATGATTACACATTTTCACAGGTTCAATCTTTTATTGCATTTGGGGGAAGTAGAAGGCACGTGCATGCGCGCCACATCATAGGAGCGCGTGCATATTAAAGTTTGCAGTAAATAATTTTGCTTGGAAATGATATAACAGCAGGATACACGTGTTTAATGAATGGGTTTTGCTCTGCTGGTAAGCGTTTTGGGGTGTTTTACGCAATCAGCCCCTGTCACTGCGCACAATGGTTGTTTTGATCACCATACCTCCATAAAGTGGGTTAATATGGTGTACAAATAAATAAGTTTTGTCTCTGCGAACATCATCATGAAATTGAACCCGACAAATCTCCATCACATATGTTTCACATGGCAGCCACCGTCTGATTTGTAGCTCCAGGAGGTATGCCACTGTGGTCAGACTAGGAGGATGACGCGCTGATGGTAATAGACAACCTTTCATGGAATTGTGTCAATCTTCAACACGCCTATTGATTTACATAACAAACCTTGTAGAATAATTAACCATAAGCGACCTGTTTCATGTGCACATGAGCACGGAGGTTTCTGCGGTTATTTTTGTACCACTCTGGTGCATGATGCGTATAGGCCTAATTTAACCCGCGCATCTGCCGTGCGTAATTGCGCTTTGACAGTGCGCAACATCACTCCAATTAGAGACTGCGGATGGATCACATACCTGCTGCTTTCAGAGAGTCACCAGAGAGATTACTGTTATTCTGTCTGACTGGCATTGATGAAAATAAAACTTTTGTGTGCATGTCAGCTGCTTCAGGATTGTAAAATGGAGACTGTCTTTAGAAAATCTGCCGTCACTGAACAACTTCCCGCGCTGATGCCGAGAACTCCAAGCAGCTTGAATGGCTGCGTCTGTCTATAAACTATAGCCTGCTTTGGCTCACGTGGAGGGCCCACTGGAGAAGTGACGCCATGAGAGGCTCGCCTAGAATTTCAGCTGTCAGTGGATATACACCCCCCGACCCAAGAGCCATCAATTAGTATGGACGGCCCGCCCCGACACGTGAGAGAAAAACACACCCAGCTGTTGCTGCTGCTGCTAAAATGTATGAACGTATCTGCCTGCGTGGAGCTTGTGGTAGTTTGTCTTTTCAGGATTTGCCTTCCAATCGATGATCATCCCAAGGCAAACATCCATCAGTGTAAACAACATCAATTGCAGTAATAAAGCCAAAGCATCAGGGTTTCATTTTGCATGGCAACATCTTGCTATAACTCACCCCACTTTACATGCAGTGCTCACTTACAATTGATGAAGTTATATGAGTAAGTCAAGCCTGTATGCTCCAATAGCAGTGAGTAGTAGTAAGAAAACAGGATGTACTGGAACCTATAGCGTCTAGCGTGGTCAGCTGTAAATAGAAACAAAGTCAGAGTGACAAACATACTGACAGAGAGACAGATGAGGCCTGAAAGGGGTGTATTTTCCTTTCCACCAATGCACAGATGCATTGTTGACATAATTTGTGATGCCAGGGGAAAGAAATGGAATTGGCCTGTCCGTATTGAGCAGAGCCATCCTTGTATTTTTATAGCTATCCCTGTCTCCTTCTCATCTACGAGGCCCACAAGTTATGGCTCGGCTTTTCCAAGTCCTACAGCTGCAGCGTGCATAAAAACACTCAGCGAGACACAGAGGCTGCTCTCAGGCAACATGGATACTGCAGCTAGAACTTGTACTTGTTGTAATGAGGTTAGGAAGTTTTGTGCATGATGACTTTCTCCACCTCACTGAGATTAAACAAATAAATTCAAGCAACATTAGGGTTAATGCAAGTAGCTGTGACCTCTTACTAGACTTGAGGCCCTTTGTGACAATAATGACCTAATAGAAAAAACACTGCCAAACAATTTGTATGTATTAAATGACCCCTGAACACGTCCGTGTAATGGTCAGTTGTTGGACAGAGAGCCCTGATTGGAGGAGACTGAGGGCGTCCTTTGAATTAGTTCCTTTGTTATTGAGTACTCATTCCTGTGATTGTCTGCTCCGAGTGATCATGTGGACTTATGCTGTATTGAATGTGACAACAGAACAATGCATCTGGCCCACAGACTGATGCCACTGGGCCTGCACTGGAGGCCTGGAACTGGGTCCTCATTCCCCAAGCTATCCCCCTCAGCTACGCCCTCTGTGGGATATTAGGTGAACAATCGGGTGTTAGTTGTTAAACCAGCCATTAAAATGCTTTTAAATGAAGTATTCTATTATCTGTGATCCTAGCATGTGTCATTAGGGCCAGGGGCAGACTAGGGGTTGGCTCTTGGAGCTCCAGCCTTGCTACTCCCTGAAGATAGCAAATATTCATGTCAGAGTATTGAAGACCACATTTACTTGGCGTTGTTAGGGATCCTTGATTTGCAATTAGCTCAACCAAGGTTATTATGGCATTGATTCAAATGTAGCAGATTTATGAGATAAACATTAATTCAGTGAACTCTACTTTTTTGTCTCTTTTTAGATGGCAGGAGGGAAAATCAGTCATCATTTCGTCAACATTTATTTTGTTATGGCTTCAGAATGATGAACACAGTTGGAGATCAAAAATAGGATGTAAGCTCTACAGGATGATTTTGTTTCCCTTGGCAACTATCCTGTTTTTCACAAATGATGTATAAATTTTAGGCACTCTATTATCTTGAATGGCTTGAATAAGAGTGCATATAGCTGCTGCAAACAGGTGAGCGTGCCCTCGGACCCCCTAGGTTTGGGCTGAGCACTGAATGTTTAAACGTCTGGCTCTGCCCCTGATTAGGGCTTGATTTAAATGATGAAATCACTGTCTTGCAGATCTGCCTTTAGCCTCTAGAAAATGACCTGCACCATGTCTTTTTTTGCCACATTCAGTGATTTTATTGAAAGTGAAACAGTGCAAGTGCTATTGTTGATGACTCTGCTTTGTCAGTCTGCTGTAATCCATATTCATCCATATCCTATAATCCATGTTAAAGACTAAGGGTAGTGATATTCTATATGTTTTTTTTTTTTAAATTAAAGGCAAGAACCAACAATGCATTAGTCTTTCCCTAATTACTTTCCACTTTCCCCAGCCTGTCTGTGACTCTCATGGGTTCCTACTGAAGATATAAATCTGTATACATATATATATATATATATATATATATATATATATATATATATATATATATATATATATGACCAAGTCATTTCTAAAACATGGTAATTTTTGGCAAACACCAGTTACACTGAAGTAAACAGTGGATTTGTTGGGGACTATTTTCAGCGGCGGATTTACTGCGCCTGGACCAACATTGCAATCAACCAATCACAGATCTCTGACATTATCAGTGTACTGCTCCTGAGCGTCTTCAAAATTCGTCTTCGGAGCTAAACTAGTTCTCCACAATGAAGTTAGTTTAACTAAACGAAATCCTTGGTAACATTAAACAAAAACCTTACAAGCTACTGCAGGTTAGCTTGCTAAGTAGGTTGGCTTTGCTAATGAGGAAGCTTGCCAATAGACTACAATATTAGCAAGTTAGCTTGCTAACTAGGAAGGCTATGCTAACGAATATGCTTGCCAATAGGCTAGAATATGAGTGAGTTAGCTTGCTAACTAACTAGGAAGGCTAATGAATAAGCTTGACAATAGGCTAGAATATTAGCGAGTTAGCTTTCTAACTAGGAAGACTATGCTAAGGAATAAGCTTGACAATAGGCTAGAATATTAGCGAGTTAGCTTGCTAACTAGGAAGGCTATGCTAACAAATATGCTTGACAATAGGCTAGCTAGACTATTAGCAAGTTAGCTTGCTAACTAGGAAGGCTATGCTAACAAATAAGTTTGCCAATAGGCTAGAATATTAGCAAGTTAGTCAGCTAACTAGGAACGCTATGCTACCAAATAAGCTTGCCAATAGGCTAGAATATTAGCGAGTTAGCTTTCTAACTAGGAAGACTATGCTAATGAATAAGATTGACAATAGGCTAGAATATTAGCGAGTTAGCTTGCTAACTAGGAAGGCTATGCTAACAAATAAGCTTGACAATAGGCCAGCTAGACTATTAGCAAGTTAGCTTGCTAACTAGGAAGGCTATGCTAACAAATAAGTTTGCCAATAGGGTAGCTAGACTATTAGCAAGTTAGCTTGCTAACTAGGAAGGCTATGCTACCAAATAAGCTTGCCAATAGGCTAGATTATTGTTCACTAATTAAGAGTAAGGATAATATAAATTTTCAGTTGCAAATACCTGCGATTAAGACATCCCACCTCCTTTTTTATAGTCTATTAAAAACGTTTTTTTTTTGGTGTTGATCCAGGACCACACGGTCAAAAAATGTAACGTAATGTTAGTGAACTGTATTTTAACCTACAAGCAAGCTTACTTGTTAGCATAGCTAACTTGCTAAATCTATTGGTCAGTTTACTTGTTCGCATAGCCAATCTACTTAGCAAGCTAATTCGCTAACCCTGCAGTAGCTTATGAGTTGTTTTTTTTTTTTTTAAATGTTAGAGGATTTTGTTTAGTTTTACTAACTTCATTTTGGAAAACTAGCTTAGCTCTGAAGAAGCACAAAGCAATTTTGAAAGACACACAGTACAATGTAATAAAG
Source organism: Epinephelus fuscoguttatus (assembly GCF_011397635.1). Lineage (NCBI taxonomy): Eukaryota > Metazoa > Chordata > Actinopteri > Perciformes > Serranidae > Epinephelus > Epinephelus fuscoguttatus. The sequence continues at coordinate 29,010,389 of NC_064757.1, read as the reverse complement.
CAACATCAATCAATCAATTCAATCAATTTTATTTATAAAGCCCAATATCACAAATCACAATTTGCCTCACAGGGCTTTACAGCATACAACATCCCTCAACATCCCTCTGACCCTCACAGCGGATAAGGAAAAACTCCCCCCAAAAAAACCTTTAACGGGGGAAAAAAACGGTAGAAACCTCAGGAAGAGCAACTGAGGAGGGATCCCTCTTCCAGGACGGACAGACGTGCAATAGATGTCGTACAGAACAGATCAGCATAATAAATTAACAGTAACGTTAATCCCTATGACACAATGAGATAGAAAGAAAGAGAGAGAGAGAGATGCAGGACAGACGGTAATGACAGTAGCTTACAACAACATTAATGAAAGTAATAATATTATAGTTATAGTTCTGGTTACTGCGGTACAATATGTTGAAAGTATATATTAATATCTGGCAGTATACATGTGTGACAATAATCATATGTGTATAATAACAGTAGAAGTATGACTAATGACTAATGATGGCAGCAGCAGCAGGAGACATCTGGCAGGACCACGGCAGCAGCACAACCACACATGCCACCCGGTGTAGCAATGTGGTTACCATGTGTTTTTAATAGGTGCAGGACATGGAGGTCTGTGGCCCAGAGGAATAAGCTATATCAGGATTTTGTTACACAAGCAATAGCATCAGTTTATTGTTGCTGTTGGCATTTGTTGAAAATAAAAAAAATACAGACATCACTTTTTTTTTTTTTTTTTTTTTTTAAATCTTTGCAGGGAACATTTGTTTTAATCAGAATTGAGTCACGGACAACAAAATAACGTTTAATGGTTGTTTTCAGAGATTGTTTGGTTTTCTGTTTCTGAGCCGTCTGACTGAGTAACTCATAATTGGTTTTCTGCAATAGCATGCCTTTCAATAGCCGTATAGGATCTATTCGTGCTTGGCTGTCTGTCTGTATTTTCCACTTAATGAAAGAGTGGCCTTTGTGTCATCCCTTTCAAGTCACCTGTAATGCATTTAGTGCAGTTTCACATCACAAGTGTGGCCATTCACAACTATGTCAGCACCCTGCTGCCCATTGGATTAGGATAAAAAAGAGAGGGGATGGCTACAGGGGGAACACACAAACACACACACACACACACACACACACACACACACACACACACACACACACACACACAGAAAACAACAGCAGCAAATATAAGGGCAGATCACTGTGCTCCGCGTTCCATATCTTCTTTATTACAGAGCTGCTGATGGACTCAAAGGGATTCACATATAATCCACTATTAACACTTCTGAACCCTAATTCAGTGTTACGAGTCCCTAACCTGCCATATATATAGCAGCAGGAGGTAGGTGGGATAGACGCAGTGAAGTGGGGAGGAAATTGAAGTGAATTGATGAGATTGCATGGGATGAGTAAGATCCACAGAGTATCAGCATGAGAGCCCCACCATGTGCAAAACAACACAATTAAGAGGTACGCTTAGCCTAATCACTGAATGCATCATGCAAATGATGTTTTTTTTTCCCAATGCCTACTTTAATCTTGGCTGTCATTGTAGAATACAAATCAGGGACTTAACTCTAATGAAAGGAGGAGAGAGTGAAAGGAGTGGGATGCGACAAAGGTGAAGAAGAGGCACGGCGGAAGATGGAGAGGGTGATGTAAAAAGCAGAAGTTTGAGGGAGACAGTGAGACAGAGCCGGCTTAATTATTGATGGGGTAGCACATGTATAGATTTATAGCAGTTACTTTGCACTTAACCTCGTATATAATTTTACTCATAGTGTTGTATTGACTCTTCTTCTGCAATATATTTGCATTAATGGTGCTTGATTATTATAAGTCTACACCACCACGCACTACAGGCTCAGAATACAGTTTCAACTTAATATTATAAGCAGGGGTAATAGTTGCTTGGTGTGTCCACAACATTTATTATTTATCTAGGTGCACTAAAATAATGTTTGCAATAATATGTACTCAACAGAGAGCATATTTAGCTTTAATTTCTGTGCAAATTTGTGCAAAAATAACCACTTATTTTGCAATTATACTACCCAAATTCAATATTTGACTTGTTCTGCAAATGCTGAAAAGCTGCATGTAAGCTGACTTAAATAAGGTCATTGCTGGCATAAAATGAGATACTATACGTATCCACCAGCAAGAAAACTTAAACTTCATTGAGCAGTGGAAACCGCTGGGAATATATAGGAAATACCTCTGCCATAACATCCTTCAGATTACATAAGTAAACAGACTGTGTGCAATTTTGCTGATTATTTTTTCATATTGCTTCAGGCTGTAAAAAAAACCCACCATAAACTGAACTGCATTAAACTCTGTTTCACACACAGGCACACCTCTCAAACACTTGGCATCACACCAGTCACAGCTGTTGTAAAGCACAGACGAAGAGCCTTTTCATCCGTCCTTGACTTTTTTTTCTCTTTAATACACACATTATTTACAATACACTGGTGTCTCCAGACACATGTTACATGCATGCTATGCTTTAGCTGTTGCAGACTTCTGTAAACTGTCTTGGGTCAGTAAACAGGGGTTTCTTCCTCGTGACATCATATCCCAGAGGCCCCCTTTGATTGTGGAAGACGAGGCAGCTGGAGGTCTGGTACTCATTCACCCTCCCAAAACACTGCCAGGGAACCTCCCCCACCGAACCCCAGCCACCATTATGTAGGGGCGTGCGCTTATGGTCCACAGTCTGTTCTCTAAATAAACAGACCTTGAAAATATCCTATCCAAGCAAGTCCAGCAGTGGATCCAACACACCCTGGCTGCGAACTCTCAATAACTTTATTGCTGTTTATTTTTCTTTAGTCTGCATTCACATTAAAGCAGCTCATCTTCATTCATTTCATTCATTCATTCAAACATCGTACATATTCATACACGCTGACAGAGGCAGCAATCCTTGTTCAGCAAATCTTTTTGGCTCCGGCAGGATCATAGAGTAATAACAAAGGATTAAGCAGTATTCCCTGCATATCTGCCCTAAAAACAGGTTCCCATGGTTTACATGCTATTTTTTTCTAATATGGTCAACCGTGTGAACATGAGCATGCATGCACATATACACACAAACTTACAGTATAGGTAAATAACTGTGGACTGATGACCGAAGAGATAGACATCCTGTTTACAGAGAGCAGAGATGAGCAGAGATAAAAGTCAGATTCTCTCTCTCTCAAACACACACACACACACACACACACACACACACACACACACACACACACACACACACACACACACACACACCGCAGCCAGCTCCTCCATCATTTCCCTGTAAATTTCAATGGGGAAAAAAAAAGAATCAATCTCCGCTTCACCAGTATTCAGCTCAGCTTAATGCACCTTAATTGCACCAATCATGGTCCTATTCTAAATCTGTATGTCTATGAAAATGATTGTTGAGACAAAAGAGCCTTTTGATGGAAGGACTACTGTGGGGGGTGGGGGTGGGGGGGAGTGGAACATACTTTTACCAAAGACTTGAGGTTACCTAGGGGAGCAGAACAAAAGAGCAGCAGCGAGGCACATTATCTTGTCAGGCCCCACATCCTGCCATTAGTAGCATGTGAACACTGCTGCCGGGGACACTGAATATGAAACAGGTGGTCATTTTCAGTGGATAAACACAACTTAAACACATTAAAGGGAGATATGGGATCATTTAAGTGCTGTAATTGCACTGGAATTCTGTTTTAGAAAATCATCACAAGCAAACGCAGAAATGAAGCCACAACTAACCGGGAGTGTTTGCGTGTGGGGTTGTACCTCCATTATTATATTACAGAAGGTATTTTTGATTTTTCATGCCTGCCTGACAGACAGGTCAGCTTAGGTCCTGAATTATCTACAGTAGGCAGCTTTAAATAAAACCTGTACTCCTGCTGGGATGATTTGAAAACTGCGTCTATATACTTGGCTTCCAGAAGGTTGCTGTGGATTAAATATATTCTTATGTGTCAGGATTTTCCTATTCAGCTTCTTCACAGTGTAAAAGTGGTCACTGCTAGATACAGGTGCTGCTGTTAACCATCAAACACATGATTAAATGTTGCTATGTTTCGAATGCACCGTATTATGTAATGCATTTTTTGCTGTACCTACTGTTGCTACTGTGATTTGATGTTCTTGTCCTGCTGCATGTTTGACCCTGTCTGAGCTAGGTCTCCCTTGTTAAAGAGGTTTTAACCTAAATGTAACTTCCTAGTTGAATATATAAAATCAAATAAAATAAAAAAATCAAAGGCAGAGCTCTCTGCAGCCAAGCACTAACTCACACAGCTACTGGCAGCGCTCCCTGGTTGTCGAAGCAGGCTGTTCTTCCATGCTTGCCGTCATGTCATACAGATGTGGATTCAGCTTTTCATGCCAGGATCGACCTCAGAGGAAAGGAACGGAAGGTAAAGGAAATACCATCCGCTGCTCGCAAGATTTTAAACTTGTGCGTATGTGCGTGCGATGCAAAGAAGAAGAAGAAAGGAGGAAAAGGTGAAGACAGAAATCGTGACTCACACATACATAGAGTCGTTTTTACGTGATTACTTAACAGTGATTTGCTGGTAATTTAACAGACATTTAGTAGTGAGTCGTCAGTGTTCTTCGAGCCTGAGAGTGTGACTCATCCAACACAAGAAAAACCTGTCGCTCTGAAACCACTTGTAGAACAAAGTCATTGAGCAGCAAATAAAAGATGTCAGCGTTTGAAATCAGAGGACCATCCAGCACTTCTGAAAAGGCAGCATTTCTTAACTGCCAGAGCATAAAAGTAAAATAATACATTCATTTGCTTGTATTATAATGTTGCTGGTTTAGTCATATCTTTGCAGTTTAAAGTTCTGATCAGGAGGCTGTTGTTTTTTTATCTGAAAGTTATATAAGCTGACTTTTGCAGAGGTTAATCCCTTAATAAAACATTTAAATATGTCTCCATCCCATTTTAAACCACACAGCGGGACACCTGATTAGTTAGCAGCTCACCACTTGTAAACATGTGTCATCATACGGCATATAAATCAAAGCAGCATATACTCATTACATATAAAAAGCATTTAAGATCAGTAAGTTGGCAATAAATTGAGTCACTGATTGTTTTCACGTGTGGCTTTTACCACTTTTCTCATTTTGTTTTTCTACATCTGCACCCGAGTCTGTTTATCTGCGTGTTCCTTCATTCACAACTGTTGCGAGAAACCCATCAATGCTGCAGCTGATCCAAGTCATTAAATCCCAAAGGCTTTGCTCCAACGGTGAGACATTGCACACATGTGGTATACATTACGCAGGAAATGCCGTAGTGTGTCTTGGTGTCAGGATGACGCAGCAGTGAGGTCTGCGGTTTTCATTCATCTGGCAGCAGCGGCAGAAGTTAGATAACTAGCTGCCGTGGAGTTTGACTCCAGAACATTTCAGCAACCAAGAAATGCCATCCAGAAGACCTGACAGAGATTCTGCTACTGTATCCTGCACCTGAATGAAAGAGAGGGAAACACAAACGCAGGCTGGAAATGATCTCAAACAGACACCAGGTGGATATAACTGCAGAGGAAGCCTTTCAGTTGATTAAATGTCAGAAATTACCATCCAGGGGTTAGCCAGCTGGGGTAGGCCAAGTCTCTTTGCCATGTAGACACAGGGAGTTCGACACCTGGCTCTAATTCTGCTGCTAACAGTTTGCAGCCTGGTTGTTGTGACCTCTTCTGGTTCTTCTCTGGAGACACAGGAGAGCACCAGCAGAGGCCTGGATGCCAAACCGCCCGCAGAGCTCAGCACAGCCCGAATCTGAGCCACCTCAGATTCCCCTTCACCTATTGAAGACATGGTTTTTCATGCATTTGTTATATTAAACCAATGAGCATGACAAAATGCTTGCTAATAAAGGAGCAGAAGAGAAACAGAGTAAAATTATCCTCTTATCTCACCTCTTCCAGGCTCTGCATTGGCTACATAGATGAAACCATCCACCACCTGGCACACCTGCTGGACCTGAGGAGCAGGGCTGTAGATCGGACAGCCTGACTCATCTGTTCCTTCAATGGTAAAAAGTTTATTACTGATGCTCTGCTGCTGCGCCCTGGCTCTTTCCCTCTCTGCCCTGCACACACAAACACACAAAGCTGCAGGAAAATACAGAAAAAGATCATGACTGCAACTCATGTGGTAATTTAAAATAAAAAGTTCTTACCTATTGGTCGAATACAGAGTGAGAATATTAAATTTGTGTTGGTTGTTGAACATGTAACTGATCCCTGAGCCGATACCTGGGGAAAAAAAAGACTGATGTTGGTGGGGTTCTTGGGGCGGTTTAGGGGATAGTAACTGGTGAGACTAAGTTGTGGGCCAATGTTGCCATCTAGTGGACAAAAGAAAGACCTACAAGTAATGATTTTTTTCAAGAGCGTTTCCCTTGGTTGAGGAGAAAGCGTCTCATAAGAAAGCTAATCCTTCATCATCAGCATTTAAGATCAATGTTATCTCACCATTTATCTGTCTGTGCGGAGTGCCCGCCACAGGAAGCACATCTGGGGCATGCATGAGCCTCGTGACTAAAGACACATCCAGCTGCTCCATGCCAGGGCCGAACATGGCATACCGTGGTTCAGATGCGAGCACAAGAGACTGAAGAAACGAGGTCACGACCTCATATGCTGGCCGTGAAGGAAGCCACTGCTGTCTGCAGGACGGGCAGCCTTTCAGGTATCTGTCAAGACAAAATCAGTGGTTAAAAAAAAAAAATTGTTTCTGTATGACAAACTGTTACATTGATAGAGGATGACAGTGAAAGATACCTACTCTGACATGTAGTCGCATTTCGATTCCACCCCTTTGTCATCCCCTTCTTCTCTATCATCCAGGCTTTCGTCTTCATTGATTAATGGTGCATCCAACAGCTCAAGTTGGGGCATGCTGACGTGATCGATGGAGGGCCAGTATGGCATGTCCCTGAGCAGGAAGTACTTCCACAGTAACGGGTCTCTGACCATGGCCCTCCAGTAGCGACTGGTGGCTCCCAGGCAGCAGATATCGGCAGGAGACAAAAAGGTCATGATCAGGAACTGTATGTCCACCTTAAGGAGGGAAGATAAGATTTATGATGATGATTTCAACAAAACAGAAGAGTATCAAGAACTAGGTAAGAAATGGAGATGACAGACAATCACTAACACCAGCAAATCTATTATTAATAATAAGCCATGCCTGGGAAATATAATACGAATATTATAATATTATGGATATCGTAATATTGTAAGAGTTGTCTTTTTCTGGTTTTAAAGGCTGTAATACAATAAAGAAATGTATTTTCCTGAATGTACCAGACTGTTCTAGCTGCATTCATACACTGTAATGAACTTCATGCGTGGTAAAAATATTCTTTCCCACACACGTGAATATACAGTATGATGTAATGCTTGGTCTGATATTACAATAATGGAGCATCATCAGGTAATCAGAGCAAAATTTCGCCCATAATTGGCGATTGGCATACTTACCAAATGAAATCATGAAAAAGCATATATCTTCATTGTTGTCTTGTTTTTCTGTGTCTGTGTTTTAGTCTAGTCTATTTTTGTTATACTGTAGAACTTCAAATAAAAGCCCAAATAAACACCCAGTCCCTTTCACTAGCCCGGTGTAGCTACGCATTTTGACAAATAAATGCCTGTCTCAATTAGACGTCTGGTCTGGTTGCCATGTAGTTATTTTTATAGAAACCAAGCTGTTGGCTACCCACTGGAGCTAACGTTAGTTTAGCTGGTTATATTGTGCATACAAATATAAATGTTTAAACTTTTGTCAATATGGACATGCAACATATTGTGTTAGCTTGGTAAGATTCTCTACAATTCAAACCGTTCAGTTCATTTTACTGAAACCATGAGCACCAAAGAATTATTGAGTCAGATTTACACTGGATTGTGTAATATCAGAATTTTTGTGTGTGGTGTCTGCCAAATACACTCACTAGCCACTTTATTAGGTACATCTTGCTAGTAGCATGTTGGATCCCTTTTGCCTTCAGAACTGTCTTTGTGGCACAGATTCAACAAGGTGCTGGAAACATTCCTCAGAGAGTTTGGTCCATATTGACATGATAGCATCACACAGTTGCTGCTGATTTGTCAGCTGCACATTCATGATGAGAATCTCCCGTTCCACCACATCCCGAAGGTGCTCTATTGGATTGAGATCTGGTGACTGTGGAGGCCATTGGAGTACAGTGTTCAAGAAACCAGTTTGAGATGATCTGAGCTTTGTGACATGGTGCGTTATCCTGCTGGAAGTAGCCATCAGAAGATGGGTACACTGTGGTCATAAAGGGATGGACACGGTCAGCAACAATACTCAGGTAGGCTATGGTGTTTAAACCGTGCTCAGTTGGTACTAAGGGGCTCAAAGTGTGCCAAGAAAATATCCCCCACATCTGTTGTTTACACCAATTTCTGACCCTACCATCTGAATGTTGCAGCAGAAATCATGAGACCAGGCAACGTTTTTCCAATTTTCTGTTGTCCAGTTTTGGTGAGCCTGTGTGAACTGTAGCCTCAGTTTCCTGTTGTTAGCTGACAGGAGTGGCACCTGGTGTGGTCTTCTGCTGCTGTAGCCCATCTACTTTAAGGTTCAACGTGCTGTTGGTCTGAGATGGTCTTCTGCAGACCTTGGTTGTAACAAGTGGTTATTTGAGTTACTGTTGCCTTCCTATCATCTTGAACCAGTCTGGCTATTCTCCCCTGACCTCTGGCATCAACAAGACATTTTGGGACCATCCTCTGTAAACCCTAGAGATGGTTGTGTGTGAAAATCCCAGTAGATCAGCAGTTTCTGACAGACCAGCCCGTCTGGCACCAACAACCATGCCACGCTCAACGTCACTTCTCTTCCCCATTCTGTTTGAACTTCAGCAGGTCATCTTTACCATGTCCACATGCTTAAATACATTGAGATGCTGTTTGTGTTAAGGAGCAGTTGGACAGGTGTACCTACTAAAGTGGGCGGTGGGTGTATAGTGGGAAGTAGTGGGGTAGAAACAGGAAGTGCCATGACTTACCCAGTAGGCACATGACAGTACAAATTCTGTTTTTGAGTACACTGCTTGTACAAAATGTTGTTTTTTTTTCTTCACAATATCAGCAGCTATTGGGGACACATAGCCCGTGTTTCACCCTGTGTAATGTGACACGTCCATTTTAGTTTAGTGCCAAGTTTTTGGTATTTGTACGGCAACTTGGAAGTCGAACTTGTGCATTACACAAGTGCTGAATTTCAACCTGACGTTACCCTAACTCGGTATATGACATGAATATACTGACATTTAAAAAACGACTTTTATACTTTAAGACAGTTTAAAAATGTAAACCATTCACATAAATGATTTAACTCACTGGTAATATATCCAGAAATCCCGGCTGCCTCTCTTCTCCAGTGTTTTCAACAGGCGTCAAATCGTCTTTAACTTTACCAGTATTCGGGAAGTATCTGTCTCTGAACCTTCTGAGGCTCCGTATCACCACTGACTCATTAACCTGCTGCATTGTTCCTGCCATGACTTCTTATGTGGGTGCTAATATGCCAACAGCTAGTTAAACACAGTGACATAGACCCCGAGACATGGCAACAGATTTGACGTTTCACCTTTCACATTTCCTCGTTGCTGGCGACAGCGGGGCATCATGGGTATTGTAGTTCTAAGACGTGTGACTACTTCTGGAGCTAGAAATTTGAGTTGGAATGCAAAATAAGCGTCTTTTCTTAAAACAACGCGCGTGTTTATTGTCAACGAGGACATAAAAAACAGAAAATGATTTTTGTCCAAACAACACAGATTCTCTATTAATAGTTATACTATCAACATTACTCAAGTGGCAGAAAAAAATGGAACTTGCAATTGATGGGAATACAAGTGGCGCATTACAAAGCTGGTATGAACAAATCTGAACATACTTGAAAATAGTCATGAGTACATCATTGTCAAACACTTCTTTAACACCTTTCTTTGCCTTTAGTATGCATGGTTTCATACACACATACATATATAATGTATATGCAATTATAATATATTAAAAGCATAACAAAATGGCAACAAAACAATAAATAAAATGTTACTGTGCAATGTCTCGTTTCCAGCTGGATTATCTTCAAACTTGTAACAATCTTTAAAAAAATGAAAGGGAGGGGGAAAAAAGGTCAATTTTATTAATAACCTTTTTTTTATATTCATATTAATGTTATTATAACACATTCTCAGAGCAAAATAAGTGCCCCAGTCAACAGTCTGGAATCGGGATGATAACTGCTTTTTCAGCAGGACAGGGCAAAAAATTATTCAACAGGCTCCTCTGCAACCCCTGCCAGTTTTACACCACCTATCTCATCCTTTCTGACCTCTCCTTCACCTGCTTTGGCCTGGGCCGTTTGGCATGGGATGAGGTTGCCTGTAGACACTGATCCAAAGACTCTCTTCTCCACTTACACTTTCTCCCCCGTGCCTTCCCCTTAACCTTCCACAACATTACACCCCAGCAGATGGGATCCATTTTTATTTGGGGTCTGACACACATTTGAATACTGAACTTAGATCTGTGCCTGAGGGCAACTTCAACACAGGTGCAACTTGGTTCACTGTAAAATACTAAGGATTTCCTTGGCATTCTCTGTGTTCCAGCCCTGGCCCTGCAGAGGGCCCTCGCAGGCAAGCACATATTTGTTGAGGATCTGTGTGCCAATGTCCCGAAACTGGAGGCGATCTTCTTTGCGATCCATAGTGTCAGCGCTGCAGTCCTCGTACTTGACTGCCCAGAAGCACATTTCCCCAATGTACATCATTGTCAGCAGGTGTGTGTCTGAGAAGATGCCTGGCCAAAAACATAAGCAGGTAGTGAGCCTAATCAATTTTCTACAGGCAGACAGAGGCAGCAAAAGTTAATTGATGACATACTTACCTTCAGATAGGAAGCTTGCTGTAGCAGTGTCATGAAGCACCACCCCATCGTTGAGCTTCACAGAGTTTCTCACCTGCAGCATCCGCATTAGGTAGCGCACCCCTTCCTGAATACACTGGATTAAAATATCATCAGTCAGATGAGCAGTGGACCTAATCTTAGCATACACCAATAACAAATCTTCAATACTAAACAAAACAAAAGCACGTAAAATCAGACAAGCCCAAATTTCTGTTCACAAATGCAATCTACTGAATCCACTTAGATATTTTCACAGAGTGGTACCTTTAGGAATGTGTCCTTGTTTTTCTTAATCCACTGTTTTCGTTGATGAAGGGTGTGGCAGTACATGTACAGCAGGGCTCCACGTCTCCAATAGAGGCATTCTAGCAGCTCTAGGCCCAACACAGACTGCACCTAATTTAGATCAAAGGACATGAATTGTGCTGTTAGACAATGACACGGAAGTAAATGTGAGCAAGGGTTTTTTGCAAAACTATAAACAACATCGCCAACATAAAAGTGGAACAGACCTCTCACTGAGAATACCTAATAATCAGCAAGAAAATAAAAACACAGACCATGTACACAAAATTATCTTAAGAAACAGATATACACACTTCTTGTGCTGGTGCTAGCCTCCCCACCAAAACTTCTGGCTCAGTCAGGTCTTGCAGCAGCTGCTGGATTTTAAAAGGTGAACAGTCCTCAGGGAACTCCTGGTCCACCAGTTTATTCTCTTCATAAAATGTGATGTCTAGGATTACCTAAATGATGAAAAACAAATATATACCCACACCAAACATTGAATGCAACCTGCAAGAAAACTATGCAACATTTAAAAAATACAACAATCTGTTTAAATCATCAGAAACAATTACCCCCCCTTATTACTTAATGACTTAATTGAATTATTTACTAATATGGTAGATCAAATCAGAAGTAAAACTGACAATATACCTGCCAGGACATGGTAGCCACAGTTGCAGTCTCTTCTTTAAAACTGTCATTAAACCCCTTCTCAAAAGCAAACTTGACATCCAAATGTCATTGACTTCTCTACTTTCTTTGAGTGTTCAGTAGCAAGAGGTCGCTTGATTACTGGCAACTTGATACTGAAACCTTATTGAGTCTTTTTGGTTGCAGTTTAGACCACTGCACAACATCAAAACCAACACCAGATACTGTCTACAACGTCCTGCTGACTTCCCATATGCCATTGGTTTTAATTTCGTCAATCTAAGCAATTCTTAAGGCTTGGTACCAAGTTAGGTAACTTGTTTTGCAGCTTGGGCATACGTTTTCACTCCTTCATTCTTAAAGCCATGGTGTCAGTTTTCAAAAAGTAAACATAACCTCTATTGGTAAATGTGCTCACATGGTTCTGAACTGAAAAGCAAAACTGAGGGTCCTGTTTTATGAAAAAAAAAACAAAAAAAAAAAAAACAAAGAAAGAAAAAATATCCGGCACTTTTGGTTGATTTATTGTCAATGTCATTCATCATGCAGCATTTGCAGGATCTGCCCTTTCAAATTTGAGGAAGTTTCTCCCTGTTATATAATGAAACATGATCAGATAGCCTTGTGTTCTGGACTCTTGGACAGATGCCTCATGCGATTTGAAGATCAACTTGAGCTCAGGGAAACTGAGAAGGACATTTTTCACAGTTATCTGATGTTTCATGAGTCAACTGGTTGACTGAAAACAGAGTCAGCTTTTTAACCCTAATGCATACATTCAATTATTGCACCCCTATACAATCAATGAAGTTTAATGTAATGAAGTACCTGTGTGTAATCCTGAAGCACCTTGGAAAGGTTGCTACTTTCTCCTCCTTGCCTGTAATAGCTTTTCAACTTGTCTAGTATGGCGGACGCATTCTGTAAATAGTCATCATCTATGGAAGAACGATACGTTAACATGTTACCAACTGCAGATCTGAAGTCAAGAAAAATGGTCTCCAACGTTACACGTCATAAAACTGTTGCTGATGAATGGCGCTTTAGATTTAGACATGTTTACGCATTACAAATCAACCGATGCTAAAATGGTTAAAGTTATAACGGTGCAAAGTTAACGGCAATGTGACTATAGGATGACATAGGGTATACAACTATACAATATGAAGGGTTTGACAAGATTTGAATGCATAAGTAATATAACAAGGTACAATTCAACACAAAATAATGCCAACTTTGCTTCGACAATTACCTCTTACGCAGCATCGTGTATGATGGCCAGTTTAACGGTTGACAACATTAAGCTAACGTTAGCAAACTTACGCTAGCCCTTAACACAAACACCCAAATCTTTAAAACAACCGTCATTTCGTGAGTAAATGTAACTATAACGTTGCTAATCTTCACTTCCGCCGCCTGTTAGCTAACTGCATTGCGAGCATTATTTGTAAACATGCAACATTTCATCGGGCAGCAGCTGTTGTTACAGTTGCAAGCTAGACACCGTTAGCTAGCTTGCTAGTTGGCTAATAAACTGAACCAAGATGTTAGCCTAGCGCGCGGAGTTGCCAAGCGTGGCCCCGGGGCAGAAAATAAATAACAGCGTCTTATCGATACCTTGCTTTTCAGCTCTGAGACTGGAACACTTGATGTCTAACTCAAATATCCTTCTCTCCAACTCGAAACCTTGTCGCCTGTAGTCGTCGGCCATGACTAAAAGTATGCGTCACGTGAGCCAGGGATTACTCACGTGCTCATAGAATGTCATGACGGTTTCCAAGACAGCAGTGTGTCTGTATGCGTGCGCGCGCACGCCTGGAGTAGCTATAAAAACAACACGCACCACATAACCATTACCAGTAATACATAACTTATTGCCTCATTTAGTTTTGAAATAACGTTAACATTTAAGCACCTTGACCGTAATGAACGCAGAGTACTTTATGGCGGCGGTGAAAGGGTTATATTTAAATGAGCGTGCCGAGCCTCTCTGTATCCCCTCGTGCTAGTCCAGCCCATTGAGGAACCAGCCAATGTCATCGTGGCGCTGACTTTTTGGTGTGTGTGTGAGCTAGCACTGCATTTAGCTACGCTTTGCTACACTTCAGTCTGCATCATCAGTCGTTCAGCGGCTGGGGCTTTCACGCTGCTCCTCGACTCATATCCTCTGTGTGTGTGTGTGTGTGTGTGTGTAGCTCCAAAAACATGGCGGCCCTCAGAGCTTTGTGCACAGCGGAGAATATATTCTTCAAAAACCTCTCAGGTCCCTGCAGAACCAAATTAACCTTCGCCAAGGTTGGTATCAAACCGTTAACTTTAATTAGCTGTAGGAATATGCTGGAATGAGAGAGTTGCATATGGCTGGGCTAGACTTAAAGGTCATAATATTGTGAAGATGTTGTTCCCTTAATCCTCCAACATTTCGGAGTGGATACAGTATAGTTGTATAATTTACCAATATTCACATAGTGTTTTTGTTTTATTGAAGTTTACTTTGGATGATATGACCTCAAGCTGCAGGCAATCAGCCACTTAACCAGGCGGGGAGTCTCCATATTGTCAACACAGCTGCTAACTTTCAGTAGTGCACAATATGATTTTGCATTTGGACTTAAAACACATGATTTACATGATTTAAACCAGCAGCTTCACATGCAGCATAGTTAATACACCCAATGTCAAGGTGTGCTTGTGTGTTGTGGGTGAAATGATCATAGCTGCTTGCATAATCCACCCCTACCAGCATGGATTTACACACAAACTCATATCAGTATTTCCATCATGGTGCTTTTATGTCAGTGCCCATGGTCTGGATATTGTACAAGATAGTTTAAAAATAGTGTGGTTTCAGAAAGCTGTCTCTGTCTGGATTTAGAGCTAATGAGGACATGGGAGCACATGGCCACTCTAGCATTTCTTGTCATAGGAATTAATTAAGTTTTGATGAAGTGGCAACATGCACAAGGGGTGAAAAAATCTGAGCAGTGATCTCTATGACACGAATCAATAGTGCAATGCTGACAATGATAAAATAATTCAGTGATATATAAAGTTCATGTGAAGACAAAGACATATTGTGTGTGATGATGGACAATCACAGGAACTTCCCAATCAAGATCGTTGTCATAATTGTCCTCCGCAACCTCAACGTTACTGCCGTTGATGTGGTAACTTGAACCTTTTGACCAGTTGTAAACCATCTGGATTACAGTGTCAAGTGGCTTTTCATAAAGTGATCACGACCTGATGCTTTTGTTCTTGTAGTTCATACAGAACAGATAATAAAATGGAACGTACATGCTTCATTTCATGTTCACTTTATGTATAGATAAAGATAAATGATGATGAAGGAGGAGGTGGCGAGGAACTGCCTGGCGAAAGTACTTGATGCAAAATTATTTTTCAAATATTGATCTTAGCACCTCAGGTGGTTGATCAGTGTTGACCCAGAGGACTTCAAATTTGAGTCCCCAGCTAATGTTGGCGCTGGGACCCTTGCCTGTGGGCTGCCCTAAAGCTCTGCTCCTTTTGTTGCAGGATTTGCTCAGCAGTTTTGCTTATCTTTGCCTTTCTCAACTGAATAAACCGGATCAGCCATTTATTATACTGTCCAAACACATCAGCTGCCCTCGGGCATCTGTTAGTTTTGTTTCATCTAGCAATGTTTTACAATTTTAGCATTATACTGAATCACTGAGAGTTATGATCTGTTGCTGTTTGGAGCTCCTTAATTCAAGGGTTTTGTAAAGTTTTATGCGCCTCCTGCTCTGCTCTCTACAGGCATCCAGCTGTTACTTTTCCACCTCCAGCCAGAAAAGCTCAAAGTTCTACTCAGATCCCACAGAGGCAGTGAGAGATATCCCAAATGGTGCTACCCTTCTTGTAGGAGGTAAGATATACAGCACTTTCACCTTCAGATTATAAAAGCATTGCACGTCAGTGACCGTGCCGACCTCAGTTTTTAACCGCACAGTCACATAATAGCGAAGTGATCTCTGTGTGCCATGCTGGTTGATCACCACCCGCACACACACAGAGCACACACAAATTCCACAGCTCTTATTTATAGTCAAGTTCAGCGTGACTTTGTTAGAGATTTTCCATTGTGTCACACCTCTGTCTGAGGGAAAACACAGACAAACACAAATCTGCCTCAGTCAGTGTAATATTAAAGATATCCTATACACGCATGACTAGAATTACCTGAGGCTTGAGCCAAGGTTGACCATCTTTCATGTGTGGCCTCAAACAGCTGGAGACATCACGCTATTTACCTAATCTACTAGGTTAAAGTTCAAGCTTGAATCGGCACAGTTAGTCATGATGTTTGCACTGATTCTCTGGTTGTTTCCATTTGTTTTTGTTTATTATGCATCACTTTCTTTTTATGTGTTCCAACACAGGCTTTGGATTATGTGGCATCCCAGAGAATCTTATCAACAGTTTGCTGAAGAGCGGCGTTAAGGGTCTCACTGCAGTCAGCAACAATGCAGGGTAAGGGTGTGTGTGGAGGGGGGGGAGCAAGCGTAAGCAAACTCTAAAGCAAACTCCAAAACTCAAACCTGTTACATGAGAGTAGATGTATTGACAGAAATGAGTATGTTTGTGTGTTTACTTGTGAGCACATTTGGATTCACATTTAAATCTAGAAGTGTTTGCAGTGTTGTGTCATTTCTGTTTCTGTAGAAGGTGTGTGTTAAAACTGCATTCGTTGCATGTGTTTGATCTGACTCCGGTTGCAAATCTTTAATATTAATTATTATTAATAAGGAAGTCACCAGTGCAAGTGACAATTTGTGAAGACAAAGGTTCATAAGGTCAGTGAGGGAGAATCTCCCACAGACCCCATTGCTCTGCCCTGTGTACTTTGATTGAAGTCACGAAGGTGTCTGTTGTGGCCTCATCTCTTTACAAATTTAAAACTTATATTGGAGAGGTACATGTATTGGTGAC
Organism: Epinephelus fuscoguttatus; assembly: GCF_011397635.1. Taxonomy (NCBI): domain Eukaryota; kingdom Metazoa; phylum Chordata; class Actinopteri; order Perciformes; family Serranidae; genus Epinephelus; species Epinephelus fuscoguttatus. The sequence goes on along the minus strand of NC_064757.1, from coordinate 28,993,504 downwards.
CTTGTTGCTGTATCCTTAAACTTGCAGTGTTTACCTGGAGACATGCCCAGAAGTTAGCTTCTGATAAGTTATCCGAAATGCAGACAGGAGGAGGAAGTGTGTTACAGTGACTGCCACACCTTCAGTGGTCAGGTGATACTGTGTGTGTGTCATGTGTGTCTTTCTGCTCAGTGGGATTGGCTCCAGATATTCTTCTAGAGGTTTCCCTCCTGGCACTTGGCAGTCAGCTGCTGATCTCAGTTAACCTCTAGTATGTGTTCTGTCATTTTCGGATACCTTGATATGCAGCAGAGATATAATAATTAATTCTGCTAGACACTGGCTTCGTGGCTTAATATTTTAGGAAAAATATGATATTACTTCAAAGGAAATAATGTGATTTTTAAGGGAATACAAATTGCAAAAACAAAAGAGGGAGGCAGCATTCATTTAAAGTTAAATGCTACAAAGAAAGTTTTTTTTAATACCAGTTCAGCACCAGTGCAAGTATTATTTTCACCTATGTGACATAAGATTAAGCCAACTTGCATTCCTATGACAGACTGAAGAGCAAATCGTTTAATAGAAAGTAAAAAAAATAAATCAAAGGTCTCCGAAACCACGTTCACGTCTTAAAAGCGCGATACAACTGGCAACTGAGCTCTTCGCTATAATTTCTTCGGATAGTATTCAGCACGGTGTCGACATCTCTCTGACGAACAAGAGTCCATGTCTTGTCAGTCGTCATGTCGCAGCCTGTTTCTGTAATTGAATCTCAGCGTGCTCCTGCCACACAGTAGCTGACACATAGCGGTATCTGCACTGTTTACAGATTAACACTGAAATTTGACACTGTGAGCAAACCCTGATGTTATCGACTTAAATATGAAGCGCATTCTGCAAAAATAATCTTCCTCTGACTGCAGTTTGAAACCATACATTTTCAACACCACACATACATTGAAAGCACTTGCTTACAAAAATATTAAACCTACAAATCCATTTTTGTGTGCAGGTGCAAACTCTAATTATTGAGCTGTTTGAATTTTGTGCATTTTGTTATTTTTTTTTTTTATCAATAAAACAAGCTTAAAAACACACTGTGGTCAACTCTGAAATCAGTTACAACATGGTCTGATATTCTCATTAAGGTTAATTTCGGAGAACCTTTGTTGCATCTGTACCTATTATCATCTAAACACTTATTTGCAGTGTCAACACAACACAACTTACAGGAACAAATCTCTCTTTTATCGTTATTATTTAGCCCAGGCTAACAGTAGGGATCAGCCACTGTAATTACAGTATACAGTACCTGCAGTAAACTTAAGCCTCAGCTTTGGAAGTGGCTCGTCTGTGCTGACAACACTGCAAAATGAAGGTTTAAAACCACAGTGGTGAAACAGTGATTCTCACTGTAGTTGTGCAGTGAGAAGACAAAATGGGTTAAAAGTCTCAGACTGCACAGACTGTCTGAATACATCTCTCTGTGCCGAAAGTTTTAGCCAGAAAAAACAATGTCCTTCTATGAAGCGTGTTGTTGGCTTCACAGAAGTTGTACTTCACCAGACTTTTCTCTTGGACTTTGATTTTTGGTGAATATTGATTCCTGGAAGAGGTACTCAAAATATTTGCTTGAGCCATTGCATCCCTCTGAACAACCATTGCTCCCCTCAATGTTTTACCACTGGGGAAGATTGTGACCACTTGCAAATAGTGGCCATATTGTCTCCTTTGTGTAGCTTCTGAGCATTAAATTTCCGAGCCAGTTCCAGCACAGTACAGCTTCTTGACATGTCTATAATGAGCGGATCATGCAGTGCCCTGGAGTACATACCTTCCCTCCTCTTTCTCGTGAAAACTGGTTTGACTGAGGCTCAGAGACAGAGACAGGCAAGCATCTGGCCTACATTACGAAAAAGTGGGAAGGTGGCTGGAAAATTGACGCGGGCAAGAATGTGTTACACATGACTGCTATTGATCACTCTCGTTTCATAAACACCAAGCGGCCTGTGTAGCGTATATTACTCTTGCACAGCTGAGTTTAAATTTCCTTGCTGTGTAAGGACGACGGCTGCAAGTGGAAAGAATTAGCCTAGTTATGTAACATGTAATTTTAGAGTGAAGATTCCTTAAGCTGAAACTCCCCTTCCTCTGCTTGCTTCTTCATGGATGCCAGAACGGGTTGTTAATCTTCCTCAAGTCTCAGGGACTTTATTATGTGAAACTTGTATTATCTCAGAAATAAGGAACAATGCAGACATGATAACGGAGAGGGCGTTCTTGATTGCTCTGAGCACTTGGAGATGAACACAGTTTCTCTCAACACAGACTGATAATCTAAATCCTTGTGCAGGTATGTCATACTGCACAGAAGTAAAATGAATGTCAATATAAGAGATTATGATGGATGAAGTTTTCCCTTAATTGCCTCTCATGAATCTCTATAAACTAGTCCATACCCATTGGTAGCTTTGTCACCTTCTACCTATGCCAATCCTCAATGCCTATGTGCAGTTTCACATAGATTGACCATGTCAGTGAGTAGAAAAACATGGGACAGACAGAATGACACACTGACAGTTTTCATGATTATATACAGCATACCATACCATGACTTAGTCATACCAAAAATTTGAAAAAAAAAACCCCAAACATTGGGCCATAGTGATTGGTCACATTTTAGCCATTTTTAAGCATTTTTCTGTTGTTATAGCGCCACCCAGTTGCCAATTACAGTTAAATTTCTCCAGTCACCTTGAGGTGTCCTGTTCTACATATCTACCAAGTTTAGTAAAAATCAATGTGGCGGTTAGGCCTAGATAAAAAAAAATTAGTTCTCTAGCGCCCCTGTTTTGTTTGATGGGGTCAATAATGGAGGGGTCCCCTCAGATTATGTGTGGTCATATGCCTACAAAGTTGCGTGGTGATCAGTGAAACCCTTGAGATGTTATACACCTTTATGTGGTGAGCCACGCCCTCTGCAATATTCATTGCCTTATAGAAGCTCAGTCTTGGTAAGTTTTCCAACTTCTGCCGAGAGGGAACTTTAGATATTGGTCCCTAGATTATGTTCACAGAGTTTCATACAGATCGGTCAAACTTCCTAGGAAGAGATCAATTTTAAGTGTTTTTCAAAAAATTCAAAATGGTGGAAAATCTATACAACCGGAAGTTATGGGTTCTTGAGGCAAATTTGTTCCTCATGAGGAGAGGCATCTCTGTGCAAAGTTTCATGTCTCTACGACATACAGGGCATGAGATATGCCCATTCAAAGTTTGCAATTTCAATCGGTTGCTATAGCACCCCCCTTTGGCCAATTGATGTAATATTGCTTCATTTGCATCCTCCCATGACCCTCTACCACTGTGCCAAAGTTCACATGGATTGACCAAGTCAGTGAGGAGAAAAACGTGGAACGGAACAGACACACACACACACAGAGTTTTCATCATTATATAGTATGACAGTAAGTGGAGTGTGTTTGATATTTTTGGCACACTGGGGAGATTCCGGTATGAATAAAGGGGAGTGAATGGAGATTGTATACACTGTTTGTTGACCTATTTTTGTTAGCAGCGAGGGAAGCAAGTGTAATTTTAGTTTTGAGAGTAGCTGCCTAGTTGCAGTGTCATTTACCCATGTTGTAGTTTAGAGGGTTAAATGTGGCTTTCATTTGGATGATGATATCTTAAACTGGTTTGTGTCTCTTTGTCTCTGTTATTAAAAATACCCCAGAGTACCTAAGAAGTTCTTCTCTCTTTGAAACTCAGCAGAACAGAGGCACAGTGGGCCTTTTATGCACTGTAATCTTAGATGAGAGTGATCCAGTGCTACATAAGAGGACGTTATTGAGCTGTGACAGAGCTGCAACCCCTGCAGCTTTATTTCACTGTTTAATCAGCTGCTTCAGTAGAGGTACTCAAACTGCATAGACTCCGAACAAAAGGCCAAATTGTGCTCAGTGCTGGATGCTGCTCTGATCAGCGAGCATTTAGTTTGAAAAGCTGCATATTGATTCTATATTGTGTATCCCTGGTAGGAGAGTCCACTCACTCGATGTTAACAAGGTTTCTGTCCTCAAATGCACACCAGTTCCAAACACAAGATCATAAACAAGTAGGCAGAACTGGCAAAAGCCTTTCACACAGATGACCTATGATGTGTTGTAACACTTGTGGTGTGTCTGACACAGTCATCTGTTTTAGTATTCTGAGTGCAGATGGCCTAGATATGTTGTTAGCAGACCTGGGATCAGAGTTTAGGACAAAGCAATTGTTCCTGATTCTCTCTGGGAACAGAGAGCCTGCTTTTTGCAAAGGTCTTAGTCTTGCCTCTGATTAGTATGAGCAGTGACGAAAGGAGACTATTTTATGGATACATGTTTTTAGAGTAAACATTTTTAAGATTTTGATTATGTTGGTCATTTGATTTGACTTGATTTGACTGCTGCATTGCCTGCAGTCAAACAGGGTGTGAATATAAGATAAGATGTTTGATTGTATTTATCCTTTTTCTCTATCTATTATCAAAAGACAATGCCCTGTTTAAAACGTCCTTTATAAAGTTTTATGAAGACAATTCCTTTATAGGTCAATGACTGGCCACATAAAATCAGTCCTCTCATACCTGCAGGCCAATTTCATGAAGATTTCAATAACCTTAGTAACACAGTAACTCTCTTTGGTCACAGAGAGTTAGACGAGTACTCACAGTACTGTGTTTAAGAATAAGTTTTATATTGCTCTTAAATAATGATGGTTTGTCCAGGTTTCATGGTCTAAATGTGTGACATCCTACATGGAACAGGTGTAACCCAGACTTGAGACCAACATGAGTGTTTCTTAAAAGAGCAGTCACCCCTCTGATGACAGCTTGTAGTGATTGAAAAATAATAATAATTCTGTGTACTCTTCCCAGATACTAAACAAAGATGTCTCAGTGGCTGCTCCAGGCCCCACAGATGTCTTTGGTCTCATGATCTGTCATTATGGCTGCGGATAGGCTGCGCCCATCTTTAACATCCCAAAAATGATCCTTATCACTTGGTTTGGCCCAGTTACAACCTTGAATAACCCCTCTGGAGATTTATGGCAATGTGAGCTGTGTTTTAAACTGCAGAAAGCCAGGATTTACCCAGCCAAAGAGTAGGGACAAATGAGTGAAGGGAAATGCATTGATTAACAGTGAATGTAATTAGGATTTTTTTTTTAGCACAGATGAACAAAAAATATTCTAGTGTAAAAGTCAGAATAAATCTCTAGAAATTACCTAAATTAATCACATATATGAAACACAAAATAATTGATTGCATACCTGTTTGTACCCTCTAAAACATGATGTGTAGGATTAAGAGCAGTGGTTTGCAACAGGTGGTTTGCGATCCAGAAGTGGGTCGTGGATCCATTTTGAATGGGCCCCAAATGACTTGTGAATGTGTCAAATTTGTAAAAACTCAGTGCTTTAGAGGGATATATTGGCAGACATTGTATATAATATTCATAAGCATGTTTTCATTAGTTTTTAATCTCCAGAAAGAAGAATTGTAGCTTTTTTTGTTACTTAAGAATGAGCCGTTTATATCTACATATGTAGCGGGTTTTCTATCATGGAGTCCGCCATGTTGTTCTCCAGTAGTCCAGGACGAACAAGCCAAACACTGGCTGTAGATGGGGCCAGTCACATTTTTGCGTCGGCCACGGTTGTTCTCTCCTACACGCTTGGCAAACTGGGGGAATTTCAGTTCTGCAATCTCACCACTAGATGCCACTAAATCCTACACACAAGACCTTTTAGACAGTTTGTGTTGGAGGCACCTTTAGCATCCTTTAGTAGATATATCAGCTTTGCACATCTTAACACTACAGTTTTCCCCTCATTCTTCCTTGTAAAACTGCTGAGGCTTTCACAAGTTGCATGGAAATTATGCGTGAAGAGAGGAATCTACTCAATATAGACTCAGATGTTGAACTACTTTATTAAACTTTTGGAATCTGTGTGTAACCAAGGCTGCTGAATGTTCTTCTTTTTTCATTTTCTTTAAAACTTTTAATCTGTGAAGCATGTGTTTCTGAGTAAATATTAAGTCAAGTAGAAAGCCACACAATATCAGTTTCATGATATTATGTGTATGTTTTCTGCAGAGTGGATAACTTTGGCCTGGGCCTGCTGCTCAAGACCAAGCAGATCAAGAGGATGATCTCTTCATACGTCGGGGAGAATGCGGAGTTTGAGAGACAGTATCTGTCCGGGGAGTTGGAAGTGGAACTGACGCCACAGGTTGGTCAGAAAATGCATGGAAAGGCTTATACATACCTTTTCCCACAAGGAAAAAATGATGCAGCATATAAAACATACATCCACTCAGTCAAGAAGTCTTGATTTCATGTTAAATTCCAAGGTCTAATCGACCAGAGAGACAACAAAGGCATGCAGTGGACATTTATATGTTGTAATCATCTTGTAATGTGACGCCCTCTCCCTACAGGGAACTCTAGCAGAGAGGATCAGGGCTGGTGGTGCTGGGGTCCCAGCCTTCTTCACAGCCACTGGCTACGGCACACTGATCCAAGAGGGAGGCTCTCCTATTAAGTACAACAAAGATGGCAGCATTGCAATTGCCAGTGAGAAGAGAGAGGTGAGAGTGCTGTGGTTGTGCTCTCAAGTCCGTCATTAAGTCAAACTTTCTTTTGCTTGAGATGACTGCAGATGGCCCCTTTCCCTGAGAGTTTCTTTATTGGGTTAAAAGCTGTGGTCAAACTTGGATGCGGTGTATATAAAAGTGGTCTTGAACCCGCCTCATAATGACCTTACCATTATTTGCTGTACTAGGAATTCACAGTGTGTGGTAGTTCTCTCCAGAAGTGAAAGCAAAGTTCTCCACAGGGGAAGCTGCATAAAGGCAGGGGCTGAACAAATCATCAGTATTTGCTTTACATTATAGAAACCCACTTAAAGAAATACTTCACCCTCTAAATAATCATTTGGATCTCAGTTACTCACCTCATGTTGTGCTGAATTCATGAAGAAAACTTTCTTTTTCTTGCATGTCTCTACAATGAATGAAGAATCCAAAAAAGCAAATATTCCTCTTGAACGTAAAGGGGGTCTGCGTTTAATAACAGCAAAACTATGTCAAAACATCCGTTCAGAAAAGTCACACAACTAGTGCCTTATTTATCCAGCTGTATGAATACTTCTTCCCAAACACTAAAACTGTAGTATTTAAAACACCTCTGCATTAACAGCACTGGCGCACTACTTGTCCGTGCGTGATACTGTTAAAAGAGAAGTGTTACAAATATTTCAGTTTCAGCTAAAATGCATGTTTTTAGGGAAATACTGAGCATACGACTGGATAAATGAGACTTGGATTATACTGCATGTGTTGAGCAAGAGTTTTTACACAATGTTTTGATATAGTTTTGCTGTTATAATTTCATCAAGAATGTTCACCTTTTTTGGATTCTCCGTTCACTGTGGAGGTATGTGCGAAAAACAAAGTTCTCTCTCTGAATTTTACGTTAACACAGGGTCAGTAACTAAGATACAGATGATAATATATTCCCCTCAGAAGACCTGGCTACTGCAAGAAGTAGGGATGCACCGAATATTGCAAAAAAACACACATTCGGTATTCGGTAGAATAAGTTAAAAGCAAGGCCGAATAATAGCGGCGTGTTTTGATAATGTAAATAAATAGCGTGCCTGTGACGGGCTGAGTAAAATGTCGGCAGTGTGGCGATCCGCCCGTCACGGCACTCGCACTTGCGACTAAAGACCTCAGAACGAGCAAGTTTTGAGCGAGCAAAATAGGCTTAAATCATTCAGCACGCTGTGCGAGCAGCCTACAGATTTCAACCAACAGCAGAAACAAAAGGCGAATCCCATCGGTTGTGGGTTGAACGGGGGTCACAGACACAGACAGTAATGTATTCCTGTCAAATACGGCGGCCATTGGCTTACCGGCGACGGGAAGTCGGCTCCAATATTATCCTCTTCTTGGCGTCATGACTGCCCAAAAGTACCTGAACAGCTGAGCCAGCCGAACACAGACCGTACGTGACGTGTCAGAGGAGAAACGAGCCGTTCACGGCCCACAAACCTCACCGCACTTTAGGGACTGTTCTTTACGTATGAAGGGACTTGTCAGGGGAGGAGGGTGGGTGGTTGATTCTTATTTTATTTATTTATTTTATTTTGGTCCCCCCTATGTTCATCACTGATTGATGCTGTTTTTGAAGTATGAATAAGTCAAAGTAATTTATTCCATTGAAATATCATTGGTGTATTATAGAAAAGTGATTTATCTTTTTATAAATGACAAAAGGCACATCGGCCTCATTTTTGCTGTGGTATCGTGATATTACTCAGAACCATGATATTTTCATTAGTATCGTACCGTGGGATCCAATTTTGGTACCCTGACAACACTAATCTGGAGGGGGTTCATCTGCAAAAACTAATGAAAAACTAAACAGCCGTATTCGGTATTTGGCCAAGCGTTTAATGTTATTCGGCTTCAGCTTCGGCCACAAATTTTCATTTCGGTGCATCCCTAGCAAGAAGTTCATGTGCAAAATGTGAGTGTTTCAGTTTGGAGCACAGCGCAAAAGTCATGTCTAGGGAAAGCCTGCATTGTTTTATTTATTTATTTAAAGACTGTTTTGGGCTTTTTGCCTTTGTTACAGGACAGCTCAGAAATAACAGTTAAGGGAGCAGAGAAAGGGGGATGACACACAGCAAAGGGCCACAGGTTGGAATTGAATCCAGGTCACTGCAAGGACTCGGCCTACCTGGCCCGCTCACTCTGCCAAGTGAGCTAAAGGTTGCCTCGAAAACCTGCGTTGTTTGAACCTTTGCCAACTTGTGTGTTTTGATTCTAGTATTGTAGCAGGCCCAAGGATACTGCATTCAAATAAAGAGAGAGACATCTGCAGTTGTTCATGTGTGCAAAAAAACGCTTATCACAGATGGCGTAATGCGTTGCTGAAAATGTCCCATCGCGCTATTGATTTTCTCGTGTAAGAATAATTTGCAGTAATGACTAATGTGTATCTGGACTCAACTAACCGGGCAAAGTCTGAAAATGCTGTGAAACAGATCACCATGTTCATCCTCAACTGCATCCAGCGCCGCTCACTCTTTGAACTGTGTTGTCATTGTATAGGTGAGGGAGTTCAATGGCAGGCACTACGTCATGGAAAAGGCCATCACCGGAGACTTTGCATTGGTCAAAGCGTGGAAAGCTGACAGAGCTGGAAACATTATTTTCAGGTAAATTATGAAATGTAATAAAAACAGTTTAGCCCCGTTTCCACCTTTCGGTATGGTACCTTTGGAACCAGAAGTAACCCTTCAGACATGGTACCTAGACCCTAGTATTTCCACCGTAAACAGTGGGGTTAAGTGTTGCACAGTGTTTTGGATCATGTTGCACCAAATAGTAATATCTATTGGTCACACATTAGTAGCACAGACCTGTTGTGTTATGGCGATACTAGTATTTATCTAGTAATGAAAAAATGTGATTCAGGTTCTTCCTGCCTCATGGCACACTAGACTAGTCTTAATCACTCGGGGTTTCTTCTGTTTGTTTACATTAGTTTATACGTCTTGACTTATTTAGACAGCACACTAATTTGAGGATAGGGTCAGGATCATGACTGGTGATTACAGATTTAGTTCCAGTTCAATCACCAATTAGACCTGTTGATGGATGCCCTCATTAGCTATAACACAATCTAAGCAAGTGTTGACCCTCCATCTAGCATCAAGGTAATTTGCACCAACCTGGTGAATGTGAATGATGGAAATTAGTAGTTGTAGGACAGTCTTTCTCCACAAGAGGGCAGCGTCGTCCAGTAGACCAACAAGCTATACTCAGTAATAGATATTGGATGTTACACAGACATTTCTGGAGTTTACTTGCATATCCCTGATTTTGGAAGAAATATTATTTCATATTTGTTTTCATATCACTCCTCTCTGTCAGGAAAACAGCCAGGAACTTCAACCAGCCCATGTGCAAGGCAGCCAAGACCACCATAGTCGAGGTATGCATTTCCAAGAACACAACAATTTGCTTGTAAATCTGGTGTCCGCTTGGAACACGTCTGCTGACACATATCCATCAGTGAGGTCGCCGTCTCTGAACCTCGACTTTAGCTTTCCTTTTAAAGGTTTTCATGCATTTTGTAGACTTTCATTTTCAAGGAATTTAGTCATTCTGGGCCCCCCAAAGCTGAAAAGGTCCTCGAGTAAATAATGTACAAATAACAAGTGTGAAACACATCTACATATACTCCACATATCATGGTATAAAAGTCCTAAATTAGACTCCAGCGCCTCCTGGAGCATGAATGTGTGATTTTGTCTTTGAACTGACTACAATCGCCACACCACCTACATCTACAAATAACCTTAATTATGTTTAACCATAGACTATGAAATAGGCTAAATAAAACTGCCATTTGACATTTAAATAGCAATAGAGCAGCAGAACACAGCCATCATCAAATAGATGCGGTCTAACCACCCTCAAAGGACGTGGCAGAGAAAAAAGCTATTCGTTTCTTTTATACTCAAGGTCGGAAGCAGAAATGTGAGATGGGCATCTCGCAGGTGGAAGGCCAGGTGTTTGATGCTTGTGGACTAAAAAGGTCACCTTGAACTGAGGATAGTTCATTCATCTGAATATAGCCGCCAGACCTCAAATGGTATTAATAGACTTGAAGTTTAAAGATCTCAGCCTCAATCTGTGCAGCCAAAAATGAATTGAGAACGTCCCGCTATCTGATACATGTAGTGTCATTCTATCTGTCTGGTTGCCCACCTGTCTGGCATCGGATTGTCTAGAAATGTGATCACTCTTCTCTCTCTCTCTCTCTCTCTCTCTCTGTGTATACAGTGTGTGTGCGTCTCCTTCTCCACCCCTCCAACACACAAACAGCTTCACACCTCCCATATAGGCACCATTTGATTCAGAGAGCAGCGGGGAGAGAAAAACTGCATGTGTCCGTGAAAAACCATAAAATGCCGGAGCTTTTGTGAAAATAAATCGGTGGAGAAGGATCTCTCGTAAATCTAACCGGGCTCCACAAAGCACATTTTCAATTATTCCACGGTCGCTGGACCTGAGATTTAGTCTTCTGTTGATTAGAAATGTCTGGGAACAAATAGGGGGAGTAAATTTTCTCACTTTAGAGCCATTGTGAAGGCTGTAGTCGATCGATCGCTTAAAATTTGTTTATAGTGGTAAATGGCAGAGTTATTTAATGAGTTTAAGATGGTATTCTGCGCTGTTTTGCGTGTGTGGTGACAACACCCATGATGCCAGTGATGGATATCAGTAAATTATGCAGTGATATATGCTGTATAGCTGTATGGTATAACAGAAACTGTCCAGTTCCCTTCTAAAGGCATCATGAGACTCGTCGCTCTGACAGCAGTGACGCCACCAAGAAATGTGCCTGTGTGACGTCCGCTGGAGTTGTGATGTAGACTGTAGTGACATGAATGATAATGCAGCTTTGCTTAGAGGGCTGCTTTATGAGATGCAAGCATAATTGGTTGGATTTAGTATTGAACGCCTGCTGCCACCTTTGTGCACCCAGAATCATCTGCTCAGGGTATTTCTGGTGAGTGGAGAGGATGAAACAATTGTTTAATGGGTTTACAGACCCAAGCTGCATTTGGACTGAGCAACAGAAGTGGGTTTTTTTTTCCCCTCTTCCAATTCCCAGGTGCATTTCTAAGATTGTTTTTGTGGCATTTCTACTTGCATACAGTGGAGAGTGGCAGGAATGATAGGGAGGAGAGAGAGGGGGAATGACATGACAAGTTGAAAGCAAGATTTAGATCCCGCAGTATCACAAGCTTCCAGGATGCACCTGACTTATTTCAGTTAACTAGGACTGAGGAAAGTTAGAAACACAAACAGCCTCTGCAGACTCTTTTGTATTCTGAAATAATTGCTTTATTTTTCAAGCAAGGACACAGCATATTCAGCCTTATAACGGAGGTGTGGAGCCAAAAGAAATGTTAGTATAAATTGCCTGTTCATGAAAAGAATTAATGCCTGAATCACTTACCCAAAACACATTGCAGACCCTGACACAGATCATCTTATTTTGGAGAAGGAAAGCTCCGAATTTGCATCTAAAGTAAAATGAATCCATTTTGGATGTAATTTAATGTTCCTTGCTGGCACTAAAACCAGACTGTTTTAGCCTAGTGTTGGAAGATTTTGCATTTCATTCCTTTTTCACGTCACAATGTTCCAATAACAAGTAGACCTTTCAGACAGATGTCAAACCACAAATCAACTAAATGCTTCTATCTGTCGGGGCATTCATTGTAAACTGTGCTGCAATCTGACAAATGACATCAAGCAGGATTTTTCAAATGTTAAATCAGACTTCAGCACATTTAAAAACTGAGTGTATTTACATGGCATTTACAAGGCTTATCCCGGTTATGATATTTGGGATACGGCATTTACATGTGCAGAGAGAAATCCATCCATCCATTTTCATCCGCTTATCCGGGTCCAGGTCGCAGGGGCAGCAGACCAAGCAAAGCACCCCAGACGTCCCTCACCCCAACAACACTTTCCAGCTCCTCCTGGGGGGGATCCCAACACGCACTTCATACTGAGCTAACGTTATTTGTGACAGCAGCTACTCTGCTCTCGTAACCCTGTCCTCCACACTGGAGTCAGCCTGTCACTGTCACTATTGCTACCACTGTGTAGGACAGGGGTGCAGTGGATGAAGATACGCAGCCTTTTTTTTTTGTTACCAAAAGTAAACCTGGTTTCGTCGTCACTCCAGAAGTGAGATGCCTCCGTTGCTGCCGCCATTGTTTGTGTTTCTGTTACACCACTTGGCTAAGGTCTCACCAGCGCAGATAGTCAGTGGCTCTCGATAACCGTGATAACACGCTACAGGCAATAGTATCCCGGTTTCTTTTGGAGTGCTCCAGGGAGCATTTTCGGGTCTCTCACTAATGTGTTACAGTTTTATCTGGTATGATGTTTACCTGCTCAAACATGTCAACAAGTTACGCCACAAACCCACTTATACATGGGTTATGCATGTGAGTGTAAACGCACTCACTGTCTTCTTCACATTCTGTGGTTATTAATGTTACCTGCTTTTTGAAAATATAACGTCAAAAAACGGAAACAGGATTTCTGATAAACTTCCAATTCCTAGTACAAAATAATAAACATGTATCCGAATGTAAAATACATACAAGAAAACACCACATTCAAAATGAAATGAAATTCATTAGGCATCTTAAAGTAGTTGATATCCCATTATATCTGACTGAACACTCTTATCGTACCATCAGGTGATTTGTCAGATTGTATCCGCCATGTTTTTTATGGTGCCTCTTTTATGGCAGTGCGGGTAACATGAACATTATCTATGACAAGACTCCTTATTGGTGACAATAAAATGATAGGCTTGTATTGCACTACCCATTAAGATCCTTTTATCTCTGATACCGGAGCAATTACCATCCCTCTGAAAATAAATTTATCTTTAGGATACAGCCTGTGCTCGGTCATAAATCTGGTGATACGCTGTCAATATTGACCCTGCTGTCTTGGTGCACTGCTTAAGACGGGGAGAGGAACCAACAGACAGAGTCAGGTGTTTTTGAAGCTATTCATCGAACTCGCTGCTCAGCATGCCAGCTCAGGCCACTGTGCGGCGAGCTCTCTGACAATCGTGTCACACAGTAAGCGTCTCGTCTGCTCGACCAGATTTCTCTCTCTGTGGCTTACACGCAGCCAGCTAAGATCAAGCTGTTCAGGGGCTGAGCAATTAATTGTTATCAAAGGGCAAAAAAATGTCAGGACATTGTGGCAGGAGACTGACCAGGGCCTGGGAAAATTGGGTAGAATAACATGCACTTGTCAGTTTCAAACAAAGAGCAGCAACTTAGATGGCCACAACAGCTAGGTGGATTTTATAAAGTTCAGTCAATGAAGCCCTCAGATCTCCTTATCACTGTGATATCTGGTCATGGATTATCACCACATTGAAGTGTGTCAAAATGAGTTACATAAACACTGATGAGTTTCCCCTTGACACATGGCAGGAGCTGGTGCCCATTAGCCTCTTGAATCAAATTTTGTTTAGCCAACCCCCTCCTCTCTGATGGTTGTTTGTACTGCAGGTGCTTGAACTCATAACTTGCAGAGTGAGTGACAGTTTCCAGTCAAAGTATTTCAGTAAATCTGCAAGTTCCTCACTCACACTGAGTGTGTGCAGCAGTATTGTAACTATTTGACATACATGCTTAATATTGGGGATGTAGTTCCAATACCAATAAGATACCTTGGATATGGATATCAGCTGATACTGAGTACTGATCTGATAGCAGTGTTTAATTAATAAGCTGTATGCATCACTGTGTGGAGTGGAGGTGACTGTGTTTAAGGCAACATCAGGATTGACATAAACATTGCTTTCTCTAACTTTGTAAAACACAATGTAAGTAGAATAGGTAGAAAAAGATTTCTGTGCAGTGTTTCACTTCATTGTTGAGCTTTTGGTCTATTCGACCTTCATCAGAGCATACAAAGTGTAAAACAAAATGTAATAAATATAATACATACAGTATAATACATACTGGTAGATATAATTTACTTAATTATTTATTATTAAAATAATAAATTGTGCACCAGCAACTTGGTCAAAAATCTTCAGAATTAACGGGAAGTGCACTTTAAGTGTAAACCTTTTTAAATGCAGCAACAGGTTGCTCAAAATGTGTACAGGAATTGAAAATATAAAATAATGCAACTGCATAAAATGTGAACAGAAAAACGTGTGTCCAGCATTTTTCTTTGACAGAAAAGTGGGGGCAGGGCGCTGAGGCGCAATTCATCCCGGCGCTTCATAATTTATTTATTTATTTATAAAGAGCTCCTTAGGCATTTTTTTTTTTAATGACGCACTAAATGTGTGTTTTGTTTCTACAGCTTACATAACGCTATGACAGGGGGTTAACTACACAGTTAACAAGCTTACAACACGCATAAACGTGATAAAAGCACAACACTCACCAGCAACATTCAGTGTCCAGCTGATCTGCCCTCACAAATAGGCTTTTCTGTCTTTGCTGTGATAGTTTGTGAAAGTTGTATATAGCTTTGCAAAGTCAGTAGCTAAACTAGCGGCAGTGGCAACACCAGAGCCCCTTTGAGAAGTTTAGAGATTTTCAACTTCAAGCGCTTTGGAGCGGCTACACAAAAAGCTGAAGCACTCTGGAAAAAGACAGGCGCTACACTTTTTCTCTAGGTGGCTGCATACAGCCTCAAACGCTCTCTCCTCATTGGGAACAAATGAAAACAGAAGGACTCCGAAAAAAATGCTATGTGGACACACCTACCGATGTGATCTACTGGCACGCTGCTGTGCTGACGAATGATGTATTACACACACATGTAATCAGACATAAACATAATTGAATTAAATACATGGGCCACATCATTACCAATGCCCAGTTCAGTTATCTGATGTCAGTACTAGTGCACCCCAGCTTTATATATCCATTTTAATTTGAATTCTGAGCAGCTACTCCTTCTCATGCTGTGTTCACACTATGAGTGACCAGCTACATTACCTATCACCAAGTTGCCAGTAAAATGTTGCTTCAACACCCCATAATGTAGTTAACTCGTCACAGGCTTGTATGTGTCTGCTACTTTTACACAAAGCACCTGTGATTTGATCCAAAAAATATCTGTTTTTGATCAATATCTGAGCCCTGTTTTAATATCATATTTCACAGCCCCATTGCATCCCTGTGTGCACTGCAATGTACATAAAGCTAGCAAGGCATTAGCTAACTAAGCTAAATAACACAGTGCCACAGCTAGAAACAAAAACATATGATCAGTTAATGCTTCACCATGTCATTGGAGCGACAAGTGTCTGGCATCAGCCTGTTGCTGTGTTGCTTGTAGTGTAAACACAGCATAAGGCTTAGGGAATTTAGAAAAATGTAATGCACTAAAGCCTCATCAGACATGTTTATATGCAACCTAGTGACTCCTCTTCTGTAGGCCATTAATGGCAAATTCTGGGGAAAAAGATGCATTTTAATAGACATTACATCATGCTAAGCCCTTCTTATACAAGAGCCATTAATAACAGATTAAACTTTGACGGTACCCTTCACTACGGCCTCATCCCCTCAGGTCAAGGGCCACTGGCGCAACATAGTAGTCTCCGTCCAAATCCTGAAACATGAGTCTACTATTTTTGCACTGAATCTAAACTCCAAGAGGCAGGAAGGGTGTCGAGATAACACAAAAGCACTTTGAAAATTACCAGATCATCACCAGCTCCTGCCATGGTTACTAGGCAACCAAACCCTGCTATTCAATTGTTGAATGTTCCACGGTATCCAGCTGGTCCAGTTATTCCCTTATCGCAGTTACAGTGAAAGGCCCCTATTGCATTGTGGGATACAATACACCAGAGACTGAATCAAAGCAGTGGTTTTTTGCTGTTGTTCAACCATCAGTCACAGTAAATGACTCAACTGTATTCTGTTACTGCGGCAATGCGATGTAGCGGCGTGGGTGTCGGTGTGCACGAACCAGTCATGCATGCATGAATTGATTGGATGTATTTGTCAGTGCGTTTTGTTCTTTTAACCAAGCTAGAGGTCTAATTAGATATAAATGACCTCCTTCCCCCGGGGTTTCAGCCTCACCCTTCCACTGTACATTTGTGTGAAAACAAAAATAGCAACAAAAGACCTACACATTAGCAACAAACCAAACAAAAAGCAATCTCAGTTTCATGAATTGGGAGCCTAAACTCTGTGGAGGTAGATCATGTTTTTAGGTGTTCTTTTACTTCAGTGTTTGGCCTTGGAATGATAGTTGTTATCACCATGGCACGTAATGCCTTGTTTGCTCCCTGCTGGAATTTTAATTATTTATCACAGCCCACATTTTCATGCCATTTTGCAGCACTTACTATGCCTTGCTGAGTTTTTCTTGCCTTATTCTTGACTTGTGCCCTTGACTAATTCCATTACTCAAGCTACTGTTGGCAAATAATTATGAATCCACTCATTTTCCCCATCATTTCCTGCCTAAAGAGGTTTGCGAATTAGCTTTTGTGTCCGTAAGATGTGCAATGAATGTCATCATTTGTGTCTGTATTTTGCTCACGTTATCGGGAAGGGTGTTGTGATCCTGGTTCTGGTCTTCTTTGGATCACCACTACAGTGTAGTTTTTACTTAATATAATTCATATGTGCTTTGAATCCAAATTCATGTAAAAATCCTTATTGCACATTATAGTAACAAGTCCTCATTACTCATACTGGTCCTCATTTGTGACATACTATATGTGACAGCAAGAAAGTTGTCCCCAGTGTAGTGTCACTTTTTTGACTTTGAGCTGGCAGTGCTGGCCAGGCTACAACCACGGCAAATTGCTGTAATAACAATGGACAGATGGGTATAAAAGCCTTTGACACCCCCAGCATGCTCATTTGTATGCATGTAAGGAAATAAAATGCATCACAATGACACTGGTAGCATCGATACTGTTACCTACATATCCATTTAACAGAGACTATCTTGAAATGCGGGACTACACATCAGTCTATGAATCAGCAAACTTGATAGTGATGGAGGACAATGAAATTCATTTAGAGTAGCCTTGAAACAAGTGCACATGCCTAAGAGGTGCGCTCATGAATGAACTCCAGGAAGCCAAAGACTTGATAATGTTAGCAGAGTTACAAAACCAGATAACATGAATTCACTTGTCAATTCTCTGAAACAAAATCTAGGTCGTCTATTTGTCTGTGCATTTCTGTTTTGGCATTGGTGCATAAATTTGTGCAGGTAGAGTAAATTCAATTAAATCCATATTGGCGACTGATTAAAGCAGTCGACTGAGTGTAGTCTGTGGGTTTGCAGCTGCTCAGGTCAAGCCTCTTCTGCATTAATTTGAGCTTTTTGAAGATGTAGTCCTATGTTGAGCTGAACAAAAAAGCTAATTGATATTTTGTAAGTAGTGTATCTTAGAGCTTACCTTTTTATGGAGATCACTGGCGGTGTTTGCCCATCTGCATCGCCAAAAGAAATGTTCCCAAATGAATTGCTCCAATTCATGAAACCATACTGAGCATTTTTGGTGATGGCACTGACTTGTGTAAGAGTAGGTTGTGTTTTGAAAACGCTTATTCATGTGCATGCTGACATTTACTGATGGCTAACACTAAAGCCGGTGACAGACTGTAAGGCTATGGTTTAATAATCAACTGTACTGTAGGTCTCTGTATGGGTGGGTGAACAGAGAGGCAGAAAGGGGGAGAGTAGAGATAAAAAGAGATGATGGGAGCCAGTAGAAGGGGATGACAGATTTGCCAAACATATGCAAAAACTGAATGTTTGAAATGGCAAATTTGCATGTGATACGCTCTGACGATAAGTTCAAAGTTCCCTGATGACTGCCTATCATCTGAATCTGAAGCCCATTACACAGAGGCTTGTGTGTCCTTTGAAATGTAAACATCACTATTTCAGCAGGGACTGGAGTTTGAAATCCTTATGATACAATGTCCTTTGGTGTGCAGTATGTGTCATTTGAAAAAAATGTATTTTTAGTTCCTCTAATGTTGTCAGGGTTTGCATTGGCTGGCTGTCTCTCATTTTCTGGATACCATAAAGGCTGTCATAGGCGAGGCAAGTTTCCACTGAGAGGAAACAGATTGCTCATGTTGTCAGTATTCTGGGTTAGAGGATAGAGCCGGAGCTGAGCCCCGAAAGTGGCAGCAGAGCGTGGCCAAGTGCCCACATACACAAACACACACGTACGCACACTGGGAGGAAGATGGAGAGGCTATAAATACACAGGGTAATGAGAGTGTGGTGTCGCTGTCATCCTCATGCTCTGTCGCCCGTAGCCACACCATCTCTCTCTCCTGATTGTCGCATCTCGGTACGCGCACGGACGCGCACACAAACAAAACACAGACATGATGGATAATGTGCTCAGGTAGCTCTGCAATTAAAGTATTAGCCAGTGAAGCTTTTACAGGCTGTAACATCTGAGTGTGTCAAGGTGTTATATGAATCAGATTTAAGATTTGAAAAATGGCACTTGAAATTGACAATACTCAGAAATTATGCAGATTTATTATTTTTTTGTGATTTTTGTCAGTTAAATAAATGTATTAACTCCCTCTAAGTAAAATTTGTGCCCTAGTAGTGGTAGAGCCCAAAGACCCTGACACACCAAGCCAGGGGTAGGCTGTTGGTTATTGTTGGGCTGTCAGTGAGCTTCTGTCACCCTAGTTTTAGCAGCGTGTCCCGCACCATTGGCACTAGTCATCTCTTATCTGCTTTTAAATGGCTGACATAGCACGTTGAATTGGTGCTGGAGATGGCAGAGCCCGTCTGTGGATGATATCACTCTGATTGGCAGTTCTGCTTAATAAGCTCTGTGCACCAGCTCCACTACTTCCTGGAGTGATTTATCAGGTGTGCGGCACACCCAGCACACACCTGATTAATCACCTAATCCAATAGTATAGGACAGGAAATACTCATGCCTGCTTCTTTTCAGGAAGTAGTGGAGCTGGTGCACAGAGCCTATCGCACAAGAAGAGAAACGAAAGTGAGGCAAGTAAACAAATGGCTAAAGTCAGATGGTGTGAGATAAAAACAAACTTGTTATATTTTATATTAGGTAAGATTATTTCTTAGACATTGAGCTTGTTAGCAGAAACAATTTGTCATTGTTTATTGTTCACGAGCACATGGTAAATATACTTTGTTATTTCAACATTAGCTTGTGTTGTTAATGTGCTAACTGGCTAACTAGCATCTTGAATCCGTCCTGCTGGTCTTCCACTTTCCCTTTTTGAATGACGAATACAGACTACCAACGCTTACTAGTATGGAGAGTTGTTTCCTCTTTCGCAGGTGCCAAATGTACCTACATGGCCGTTGGCCATGGCTGTGGTCTTTGTGGTGTGTTCAGGTGCAACGTTTTGGCCGAGACACAGGCGACACAAGACATCGCAACAATCGGCCTTTGTCACTACTAGTTCTTTGATGTTTGTTTGGCGTGAATGGGCCTGGAGTAGTGATGTCAGTCCCCCCAGTGAAATAGCCAAAAATCCACTGGCTAGATTGAAATAAAATTTTATGTAAATATTCATAGTCCTTTTAGAAAATAAATATTTATGACTTTTGTGACACTCAGACATCACCGTTGCTACCACCAGCAGGCCAGATCTCCACTTGCACACAAATTTGAAGAGCTTACAATGTGTTCAATTAGAAAATGAAAAAAAAAGTTCTAGGGAGCAAAAATTTGCTTGGTAAATATAATGTCATTACATGTCCTGGATATTGAAGTTGTTTGTGCACAAGACGCCGATAATAAATGATCTCATTTTAATTGTGTAATGTGGGTATCAGTGATCACCTGAGTAAAAAATTTAAATGTTTTTGGTGAAACAACAAAATTCTCCTTCGGCACCACTTTTTTTTTTTTTTTATCTAGGAATGCTCTTAAAAGTGTGAAATTACCAATGTTCCTCATTCATTCAGCCCATTGCCTTTGTAATCAGGGATGTAATGAAAACAGTAGCCTCTAGAAGCTGTAAGCTTACTAACAATTTGCTTAAATTAATAGGATTATAATGTGCATACAATCTTAAGACACAAACACTTGGTCCTGTTTGTTCATTTGAAGATTGTCACGTAGGCCAGATGGTCACTGTGAGTGTGATCAGCTCAAATTAATACCTCAGACCACTCAGTGTGTTTGGTACTGAAAGGTTGTGCATCTGAATTCCTGCCCGAAAGCATGCTGGTGTTTTTCCATCTACTGATCATAATTGGTTTTAGTTCCATGTACTTAGAAATGTGGTCTAACTGTAAATGTAGCACTGTTTGTTTTTATTTTGGCTGAGCAAACATCAGTGATAAGCGTGGCGCATTTCCAGCATTGTTTAATAACTGTAGAGAAAACACTGTGTGCAGCACCACTGCCGGTGGTTTATTCTAGGAATCTGGTAGCATTGTGATTTAATCAGTTTGAGATTAACAAGATTTGACAAAGCTCACAGCCTAAAAAAGCACAAACCCTCGAAAAAAGGCTTGTTGTGTCCCCCGAGGGCACTTTGATTCCCTCTATCCTCCTGCCAGCTCACTTCATGCCTTGCTCAGCTCTCATTGATGTGAAAATCGTTTTACAGATACAGGAATATCAATGTGTGTGTCTATGCATGCACCAGTCTACTCGCTCCACACACCTGCTCGTTTGTGCATGCGCCTGTGTGCTAATTCTTGTGTGTTTTATATTATTTTATTTTAATGCTTTATCCGTCCCCGTCCGTTGAACCTCCCGTCTGAACTGCATCTGAGCACCGGGCAGGCGGGACATATCACCTAGATGAAAGGAACGGGAGGCTTTTTTATGTACACAGCACATTTAAATTGTATGAGCTTGTTATTGTGCTATGACTTAGCTTTGGAAGGCTAATTGAAAACCCAGCTGAATATGTGGTTTGGTTGCATTTGTGTAAGAGACCAGCAACGGACATGGAGAAAGCTATCCCGGGAGTGTGATTTTGTTGTTGTTGTTGTTGTTGTTGTTGTTGTTGTTGTTGTTAGTTTTTGATGGACACATTGTTTGACATTTTATGATAGAGGGGACAAAATTGGGCACTGATACTGTTAATTAAATGAATTCAGCTGCAGTCTTGAAATTCATGCCACCAAATATTTGCAGTGACTCCCTAACCCCCCGCCAGTCTTGCCTGTTTCATTACTGTAACTGTTTTTTAATGTGATGAGCTCAGTCTTGCTTGATGAAGACGTCTATGGAAATCATCACTCTCACAAAAGACAGATCGAGCCCCCAGAGAAAGATGTGGGTGGATGTGTGGGACTGCTGTATCAATTCTCTCGCGCTACCAATCTCATCTCGCACAGCCTCGTTTTCACTGCGGAGCATCAGAGAATCACCATAACCTGACCAATGGTGCCAGAAAAAGAGTCTAAAATCACTCCACAGCCCTGAGTGGCCCGAGCTCGCCACAGACCAAAGCCTGCGTATCCATGACAACGCTAAGATGGGATCCACTCTTAGCCATTGACTCCTCTCAGTCAGCGCTGAGTGCTGAGGGAGGAAGTGGAGATAAGGAGAGATTCAATTCAATTTGCTCTGAACGGCTGCTTGCCCCTCATGTAAATGGAATAAGTAGGTTACACTCTGAGCCATGCAGGAGTGAAGCACGGAAACGTAAAAAGGGAGGGTGAGGGTAAGAATGATGTTGTCATGGTTAAGTCCCCTTTTGCTCCCTAAAGATGTGATGATAACTCCGGTGCTTGGGTTGCACTCTTTTTTTTTTTCTTTCCCTTTTTAATTTGTGTCGTTTCAAGTGCTTTCCCCTCTTGGATACTCAGGATAAAAGAAATTGCGCCTCCTCCCTCTTGAGTCTCTCTTATTTGATAAAGAAAACTCAGTCCGCTAAAAAAAATGCCCACTATCCCTTCCCAGATTAGTTTGAGTTTCATATTGGCTTGAAATCTCAGGGGCTACTATGTTTATGTAAATACGAACATGACATATGAGTTTTAGGAGCGAGAGGAGGCTAAACTGGGCAGAAAAACTGCGCCGAGCCCACATATGCTGTACACCCGACCCTGGGCACCTGTTTAAGTGGAAGCTGTAGGCTCAGTTTATAGCAGTTCCTAATGTTACCTAAGGAGGAGGGAGCAGGTGTGTTCGTTCTGGGATTTGTATCCCAGTCATGTTGACCCAACTCTGCTTAAATCAATAGCCATTTCCATTTGTGTCTTGTTAGTCAGAAAGAAATAACCCCTTATGTACACTCTTTTTCTCTTGCTATGTAAAGGTGGTGCACTTCTGCCGCAAAGTCAGGAATATATTGTTTGGTAGATATCCAAGACACATACCTTTCATAATATGCTGCCATATTAAATGTGATTTAAGTGTTATGAGGGTAGACTATATAAGTGGCCAATGTTATAGCAGCTCTACTGAGATTCAAAAACCAAGCTGAGCTGTGTAAAAGAGTCTTGTGAAATACCTAAAAATAAAGATATGAAGATAAACATTGTTTTCCGCATAGAGGAGTAAAAACTGTTTCTTTTGACCTCTGTGTTTGGTTAGACCTTTGATCCCAGGATCAAGCTATGTTCCCTGGGCATGGTTTGTCAGATGATCCTCTTCTGTTTTTAGTCCGCCAAGCTGGCTTTGGGCACACAGACAGCTTTCAGTGGACTCGGCGGGGAGTTGCTTAAATGAATAAACGCAACACATTCTCCCACAAATATATTCCCCTGTCTTCCCCGTGAAAGACATGACGGTAGCAGAATTTTTAAACCTGCGAGAACATATTTACTCGTGCGTCACCCTCACTGCTGATTGCAGCTCAATTTAGGATTTAATCAACCAAATGGTGAGCCAAACGTCTGCTGTAAGTAATGGTTAAGCTTTCCCAGTCCTTTTTTCGCCTTTTAAAATTTACCCAAAAAGTTATTTCTTCAGACTAAATGGCAAAACCTTTTCTGGTCTTTATCAGGTAATCTGTTAAATTTCATAGCTGGGTGGGCAGAGGTTATTTTCTGGTAGCGCAGTTCCATCAGTGCGTGGTTTCCTTATCTGAACTTTAATCTCAGCGATGGTGAGACATTGCTCAGGTGAAGGTGGAGCTCATCACTCTGTGTCTCTGTGTAGGTGGAGGAGGTGGTGGATGTCGGGACCTTTGCCGAAGAGGACATCCACATACCCAGCATCTATGTCCACAGGGTCGTCAAGGGAGACAGCTACGAAAAAAGGATCGAGGTACAAAACGAGGCCTTTGAGAGCCTAAAATGAATGAAGAGATTATACATACATATCCATTCTCTGTATAGTTTGTGGATTATGTCATTATGTGAGAGTCACTTTATTGAAAATCGTGCTCCAGTCCACAATTGGCTAAATTAATACCAGAATGATTAATCTTGTAACAATACAGTAGAGTGAAAGCCTTTCTGAGCAAGCCATTGTAGCAGGGCTTTGCATTTCCATCATTGTTCAGAAACACACATGCAAGCTCGTATCCATGTGTGTCCTTGTACTCGTCCAGAAATAGCCTCTCAACATGCTGTCTCCCTGCTCCTCATATATCTCTGTATGGTTCCAGAAACGCACGGTAAAAAAAAACCAAGAAGAGAAGCCCAAACCAAAGAAGGACTCTGATATTGTTCGGGAACGGATCATTCGCCGGGCTGCTCTGGAGTTTGAGGATGGGATGTATGGTATCCTTTTTAAGTGAATACAAGCAGTGAGCAAAAGGCAAAATCACATTTTTTTGCTTTGGTTTTACCACAAGTAAAACCAAAGCAAATGTTGGTCAATAGCCACAGAAAATGAGAAAGCTGTGCCTTCCTGTCTTTTCACCACACATAATGAACAGTTGCAGCCCTTGCAGCAGCTGATTGCACCGGCAAATTAAGTACATACTTTTTTTGTCAGCATTTCCATTTTGCATGTTATTGTGATGGCGTTTGTCCTGCCCCATGAAAGCAGCCCTCGGTTTTTGAGTGGCTGATCTGTGATTAAGCACTCAGTGATTTGTGGACTTATTCACAGTGCCCTATAATTCAGCATGACATATTTGGTGTCTTGGAAATATTAAGACTTCATAAATCTGTGTGTATGAGCATTTTTCACACAACAAATCTTTCTAACTTTTTCACACAACACAACTGTTGATGATGAGTGCACAAAAATGTTCAGTGTGGTTGAGCAGTGTATGGTTGTTTCTGTAAAAGCAGCTTTCATCATAATACTGTATGTTTCTCTTCATCTTAAAGGGACAGTTCACCCCAAAATAAGAAATAAAATTCTTCCTCTTACCTGTAGTGCTATTTATCAGTCTAGATTGTTTTTGTTTGAGTTGCTGAGTGTTGGAGATATCGGCCGTAAAGATGTCTGCCTTCTCTTAAATATAATGGAATTAGATGGCACTCCGCTTGTGATGCTCAAAGTGCCAAAGAAACACCTTTGAGAAACTCAACAGCAATGTGTCTTTCCAGAAGTCATGACCTGATTATTCAAGATCATCCACAGACCTTGTTGTGTGCAGTTTCATGTAGGAACTACTTTCTGTCTATTGAACTACACCCGCTAACCGTATCCCTGCGCAAAAGGAGTCATACATCTACTGCTAGCTCATCTGGCACCACTGAATTAGCTAACGTTACAGCTCAGCTGATAAGGATGTCATTAATGTGTATATTTTGCACTGTCACATGCATGGTGATTCGGTTGATGGGTGTAGTTCAGTAGAATGAAAATAGTTCCTACATGAAATTAATTTCAAAAACTCAACAGCAATGTCTCTTTCCAGGAATCGCAACCTGGTTACTGAAAATAATCCATAGACCTTATTGTGAGCAGTTTCATGTAGGAACTATTTTCTTTCTACTGAACTACACCCAGCAACCGTCTCACCGCGCAGAAGGAAACAGTTGTGCTGTACTGTTAGCTTGCTCAGTGGTGCTATGTGAGCTAGCAGTAGATGCACGCCTCCTTCTGTGCAGGGATATGGTAGGCGGATGTTGCACAAACAGAAAGTAGTTCCTACATGAAACTGCTCACAACAAGGTCTGTGGATTATCTTGAGTAACCAGGTCATGATTTCTGGAAAGAGACATTGCTGCTGAGTTTTTCAAATGTATTTTTTTTTTTTTTAAGCTCTGAGCATCACAAGCCGAGCACCATCTAGTTACATTAAATTCAAGAGAAGGCAGACATCTCTACGGCCGATATCACTCTGCAACTCACACCAAAACAATCTAAACTGATAAACAGCACTACAGGTAAGAGTAAAAATATGTTTTTTTAATTTGGGGGCAACTGTCCCTTTAATATCTGAACTCCACTGCAGGATTTAAAATGTAATAGTCACCATCCCTAACAAAGAACCATTCAGCCAACCTCGGTATTGGTATTCCCATGCTGGCCAGCAACTTCATAAAGCCAGACATCACAGTACACCTCCAAAGTGAAAATGGAATTCTGGGACTGGTAAGACTCCTACAAAGAGCTTTCTTCCCACTCATGCTTCAGCACTTTTATTCTCAACGAAACAAGATAATGAGTAGCAGCATATTTTCTGTCCTGTGTGTAGACGCTCATTTAAAGCAGCAGTAAACGTTTTTTTAAAAATGAATTGTGCTCTGAGCACGTAACAAGATGAATAGCCACTCATTTGAGCAGTATCACTCCTAGTTTGGGCCCTCAGTTAAAATGTGCTGGGTTTTGTTATGTAACAGATTGTGGCAGTTTGACACTTTCTCATACATTTTTCTTTCTCACAATCATTATTTGCTGGCTGAGCCTTTCAACAAAGGCTGCTGCTGCTGCTGCTGCTATGGAGTGACTTTCCAATCAGCTGTGTTGACAGGAGAATGTAGGCGCCTATGCTAATGCCTTATTTGTCAATGTTTCTTTTAATTACGAGTGCCGGGTTTAAGAGATACCTCTCCTCTCCTCTCCTCTCCTCTCCTCTCCTCTCCTCAAAAGGACTGCTCCCTTTGTTGAGCACAGAGAAAATCAATGTCTCATCAAATCACAGAAATGTGATTGTGTCTGTCCCTCCCTTGAAAGATCATGGCTGATGAGGCATGTGTGAGTGTATGTGTGGCTGCCCGCCTGTGCGCCTGTGTTCATGTGTATCTCTCTGTGCATAGGGCCCGTACCCCACTGAGGATGAAGTGGATGCAGACCTGATTAACGCTGGTGAGGGTCATCCTCCTAATCAATATCCCCAATGATAAATTCATGTTCTTAATAGATAAAAAGATGTGAAAACATAAGCCTGATAAAATTAAGAGTGGATTAAGAGAGCTTTTCAGCTAAAACAGGACTTCTCTTTTCCTGATTTCCTTAATTATACACACACTAAAAATGCTAAATAAAATGGATTCTCTTTAAAAATCATTTAATATTTTATTCAAATGCATTTTTAAAGTGATATTAACTTCTGACACCCCTGGTTTCAATCCATACTTAATTGATGTACATTTTTTTTTCAGTCATCCATTCATTGATTTTGTGTATTTCTTTAAATTATCTCTGTAAACTGTGTTGCTTTTAGATAAATGTGTTGTTAACTTAGCTTTGACAAATGAATCCCAGTGTTTTGTTTGGTTCAAAAGAAAGAGTGATGTCATCTGTGTGTTCTGCAGGGAAGGAGACTGTCACTGTGCTCCCAGGGGCCGCCTATTTCTCCAGCGATGAGTCATTCGCCATGATCCGGGGGTAAGGCTATAACACATAAGCTTTGAGAATGTATTTGCTGACTCAAAGTTAGATGTGTCTGACTTTTCTGGGTTTGCACAGTTCATTAATCCTACAAGTCACTTCTTTGAACTTTGCAGTTCAGTTTGTGTGAAAAACAAAACAACAACACACCTGTTAATATTTTTTCAGCAAATTTCCCCTTAATTCAGTAGTTTTTCACCTGCACCATAAGCCAGGTAGAATCATTGGATTTGACCACAGGACATCGACACTGGATATTAACAAACAGCCACTGTCACCAGCACAACTAGACAGCAGCCTTGCCAATATTCCCAAGGTCCCTGGTTCTTATTGATTTGCCAGCTGTCTGAGATTGCCCACCCGCACACCCTGCAGCATCACTTCTGTTTGTCCACCCAGTGGAAATCCAATAGTGCTCATAAATAGCGCTGTCCAGCCACATTGGCAGAGACCAAACGGAACCAGGTGTGTGTGTGTGCATTGGTGTCTGTGTCTGTGTCTGCTGGTGTGTGACCACAGTTAAGAGTCCAGAGATGCTGAGAAAGAATAACGCAACATATGGTGGATTGTGAGCCATCTTGCCTCAAATACCACCCCAGCTACATCTTGTACTGGGATTACATTTAGACTTGTATGTCTTTATCACAGACCTTAATCACTGCTTAGTCTTCTTAAGTGTTGTGTTTGGCCTCACACCTGTTAAGTGTTGCCACATTCAATGGAGAAATAATAAGGAAATTAAAGGAATGCTTCACCCAAAGAATGATCATTTGTATATCAGTTTCTCACCACATGTTACCTTGAATTGATTCATGAGTTGTGTTTGAGTTTATGGAAGGTTTACATATAGGTTTGCTTTATGGGCCCCTTTTATTCCAATTCATCAGGCCTTTTACCATTTTTGGATTCGCCATTTACTATGAAGTTTTCTTCATGAATACAAGAGGTGAGTGATTAATACTAGGGCTGCCCCCTAATAGTCGACCAAATGTTAGTCAACCAGAAAGGTCATTAGTCGGCAAGATTTCATTGGTCGCTTAGTCACAGAAAAAACAAACAAACGTGAAACTCTATTAGGAGCTGCGCCTTGTCAAAATAAATCAAAACCTATATGACTGGACCATGTGGGAATTTAATTTGAAAGGACAGACACAGGAAGTGACCACGCTCAGCAATCAGACAGGAGTCACATTAATTTCCAGGGCTGGTACCTGCAGTTATTCCACAGGCTAGTTAATAACATGTCGGGCAGGAAATCCAAAGTGTGGGATCATTTTGAGAAGGTGAAGGACGAACCCAAGGTGATATGTAAACTCATCTTCATTGGTCGACTACAAACATGACGTATCATCTGACACATGGAAGCAGCTACATGCCCATTAGCCACTTAGCACAATCATTACTGCTTTGCCGACTGCGTCATTAACAGGCGGCTCACTCAGTGTGTGACGTGCACTTGTAGATAAAATATAGGCCTATATTAATGAAGGTTCATTAGTACGGTTTTGTATTTCTCTGTAATGTAGCACAGTGTTAACAACTTTACTGATACTATTCTTTCTCACTCCTTCAACTCAAACCATCGTGTTGCCCCGCCCAAAATATATCATTTAATAATTAAATTAACATCATAAACATGCAGTGACGACTACTGGTTGACTCAGAAAATTCTTAGTCGGGGGCAGGCCCTAATTATTATGCAAACTATGGTATTGTTGGGAAGTATTCCTTTAGGATACTTACAATTTTACTGTAGACAGCAGTGCCATAGGTCCTGGTTTAAATCGTTGCAACTTAAGCATCATAACAATGCTCCTACCTGCTCTATATGGACTGTGGAATTCCTCACTTTGGATTCCTTTTTTAGGAGAAACAGGAAAAAAAGGAAATAAATAACTTGTCCACAGAATCAGGCTTTAATTTATTCTGATAATACAGTGCATTTATATGTAACAGGCATTTAATGTGGCGGCTGGAGCAGATAAGATCTTAAAACCAGCAGAAACAAATTATGCAAAATACAAATTATATTATAGAAACAGATTAGTCCTAAGAAGATACAGTTGTTAGAAAATACATGAAAATACCAGCGTTTTACTGATAACAAATTCTGCTATAGTGAAGACATTTGTTTGTGAGAATCCATCCTATTGTCAAGTATTTGTGTTTGCATTGTTTGTCTTGTCACAAACAAATAGGGTAAATGTAGCAAAAATATATGCTTTTTCTGTTGGTGAGTGGACTTCACGAGTGAGTTCATAAGATGAAGTGACTCTGAAGTTGACAGCTGTCTTCTTCTATTGTGTCATTCTCTTCAGGGGTCACATCAACCTGACAATGCTGGGAGCCATGCAGGTGTCAAAACATGGAGACCTAGCCAACTGGATGATCCCAGTAAGTTTGGTTTTGATGACACACATCTATTACCTTTGTTCCAAATTCATTCATTCATTCATTCATTCATTCATTCATTCATTCATTCATTTCTGCCCTGTCTGCTGGGGGTCAACACACTAACATCGGTACAATAGGCATGCTTCAACTGCTGCTTCGTGAAGCTTATAATCGTCTGTTTTTGAGTTCATGTCAGAGGGTTGTGTAATATTTTACTGGTAAACATGTTGTGTCCTTGTGTCTACATAGTTCTGCTTTTTTGTACTCAGTCTTTATCTCACAGGTCAGAAACTCTGAATGTTTCAGTAGTGTTAAATACTTGAGTTTTTTTTATTTTTATTTTATCACCCAGAACATTTTAATATTTATGTGACTGTCAGCCAATAATGCACTTGACTTAAGGCTTTACAGTCGTGAAGATCAAGTTTTTAAACTCGTTGATACATCCATATGTTCTTTTTATATGCTATGAGACATACCGAGTAAAATAAGTGGTCAACACCATGGCTGAGTAGTTCTGCCTTGGAACTGCAGCTTACCAACGATAGGAAGGTTTACATTAGCAGCACATCATTAGCTGCTTGATAATGTAGTCAAGCTGAAGGCTAATGATATCAATCCAGTAAGGCTGCCCCCTGACTCAGAATTTTCCTTGTCGACCAATGGTCATCATTTAGGGCCATTAGTCGACTAGTCGCCCACATGTTTACGATATTGATCTAATTATTAAATGATATATTTTGGGCGGGGCAACACAATGGTTTGAGTTGAAGGTGTGAGAAAGAATAGTATCAGTAACATTGTTAACACTGTGCTACATTACAGAGAAATACAAAACCGTACTAATGAACCTTCATTAATATAGGCCTATATTTTATCTACAAGTGCACGTCACACACTGAGTGAGCCGCCTGTTAATGACGCTGTCTGCAAAGCAGTAATGATTGTGCTAAGTGGCTAATGGGCATGTAGCTACTCCATGTTTCAGATGACACGTCATGTTTGTAGTCGACCAATGAAGATGAGTTTACATATCACCTTGGGTTCGTTCTTCACCTTCTCAAAATGATCCCACACTTTGGATTTCCTGCCTGACATGTTATTAACTAGCCTGTGGAATAACCACAAGTACCAGCCCTGGAAATTAACCTGACTCCTGTCTGACTGCTGAGCGTGACCACTTCCTGTGTCTGTCCTTTCAAATTAAATTCTCACATGGTCCAGTCATATAAGTTTGATTTATTTTGACAAGGCGCAGCTCCTAATAGAGTTTCACGTTTGTTTGTGTTTTGTTTTTCTGCGATGAAGTGACCAATGAAATCTTGCCAACTAATGACCTTTCTGGATAGAGATAGAGATGGGGACTAATTTTCATATTAATTGATCCACCCAAACTAAATGAAGCAAAGGTATACACTTGCATCTAGGCCATTTTAAGGCATTTTTTTGATTGAAAGAAAACTTTAAATATGTAATTTTAATGAACACCCGTGAATTTTTAGGAGTTAATGCCCGGACAGGAACTTTTAGGAGAATTCTGTTCATTATTTCTGATTTGTCTGTCATATAAAATTGGTCAAAATTCTTCCCTAAAGTGGAAAGTTACATCTTTAAATTGCTTGTTTGGTTCGACCATCAGCCCAAAACCCAGAGATATTTAGTTTGGTGGTATATTATCCAGCCTTAGACAGTTTAGACTGATGTTTATTTTATGCACGGTGACCTTCAGCATTACTCATAAAGAGAGATGTCTTGGCTGAAACCAGTGCTGCCTTCAAATGGGGTTGTGTTTACTGCGTTCTGGAGAAGAGTCCATATGACTGCTTCCCTCTTGTGGTATTCACAATCTCTTTGCTGACATTTTAAGAAATTGTGGATGACATGGAAGTTCATTTTCTGGTGGATGATAAGTTGATATTTTGTAATTCAGTCATATAGGGTTGTTCTTAGTAATCTCATGTCTGAGGAATGAATTCAAATTTGAATGAATTCGTAATTGGAATTCGTAGTCATATGTCTGTTCATATTTCCCACAGCTTTGTGTTTTTCCTCTGTCCTTTGCATTTCCTGAATTATGTTACCCACTCGGGTACTAAATTGTTAGCCTCGGTGGCTTCTTTTGGCATCCATGTTGCCGTTGCCTAGCAGCGGTCTCCTCACAACTTAACCATTTGAACAACAAGTATATATTGTGTACACTACTTCCCATGCTGTAACCGCCAGCTTATGAGTACCATTAGAAGGCAGCACGATTCACAAAGGTGCACCCTCGGTTGTTGTTATTCAAGAGCACAGAGATATGCTCGTCACGGGACAGAGGGGAAAAGGGTTGTTTGTGAGCGCCGCAGATTAATTGGTGGTCGACATTATTGCCGGATTTTGCATCAGGTCAATTGGTCTTAAGTCCACATCGGCCACAGTCATCCTCTGTGATTACTAAGGTCAAGAACCCATTAAAAGACTGCTCACAATGTGGGAGGGCTCAGCCAGAAATGCCCCCTGGCAAGCAGCTGTTTCTGCTCGACTGAAGTGTACATGCAAGGTTGCTTCAGCCAGAGCAACATTTTATAGATGCGTCTCCTCTGAGCAGCCAAGTGGATGCAGAGTGTTGAAGATGTTTACAAGTGGAGACCTTAAGAATAAAACACTTAAAGTTAAAAGTGATATTTTTAAAGCAGCACTGTGCAGAAGAATACTGTTGTTGTTGATGACCGCTAAATTTCACAGTGTTATTTATTTTCTGTTTACCTCTCCAGTTGTACTTGTTTGTCCATGGTAATTGCTAATTAACTGGTGCTTGATTAAACACGTGCAGATATTGAAGGCCTGCAGTGGAGCTGTTATTTAGAAGCAGGGAGTTTATCTTGTTTGGCCATTCTAGTGTCGGACAGTTTGAACAGCAGAATAATGCAGCAGCACAGACACAAATACTGCTGTCCTCACCTACACATTCAATCTTCATTATCCCCTCTTTTGAAAGGATTGATGAAGAGAATTACATTTCCCACCTTCTAGGATAATGAAAATTATTCACTATCCAAAGATGGGTACATAGCGTGAAATTGGAAATGTTTTACGTAGGAGTCGGGGACGCAGTACTCTCAACGTGATTATGTTGATTTTGAACGCTTTAAATATGCAAAATGCAGATGAACATTTTCCAGTTGAGGGCTTTGAAATGCTTTTACATCTCTACCCAGCCTGAAACATCTGGGAAAACAATAGATGGAGAGAATGGGGTAATAGAATAAAGGATGGCATTTTGGATTTAGTGTGCTATTTTATCATTTCGCTGCTGGAGCTTTATCAAGCTGTCTTAAAGGTAGGGGTCTCGCAGACCCTGATGTTTCCTGTCATGAGTACCTCCTCGCAGATTTCTCAGCCACATGCTGTTTTTTAAAATGAGAACCAAATTTGACTTTTACTGATTTTGACTGCCTGAGCAGCGCTACTTGAGTCTTCACTCAGGGAATCTACAGATTCAGGGAATCTACAGGTCAGCTCAAATACAGCTGTGAATTTTATAAAACACAGTTCATTTTGATGGGTGTTGACTTTAAAGCAAGAAAACAAGCGCTACGTCAGAAATATATTCCAAAACCCTGGAGGCTCAGTATAACTGCAGCTCAAGTGCTGCAATAGCTCGAGCTACTGACTATTAAAATGCCGTTCCTCGCTCAAGTGCTCATGATAAAGCCTGATGGCAGTTTTAATGAAGGAGCTGCTCGAGAGCATAGTGTCTTTTTTTTTTTTTTTTTCTCTCCAAACGTCAGTCTCTTTCCTGCTGTATTAGAAACAAATGTACCTGGACACAGCGGCTCATCATTATACACGTCATATTTGGTATTCATAGTAGCACAAACTGTTAGTGGCTGTTTGTGTAAAATTTTAAATGTTTAGTTTTTGCTCTCCCATGTATGTGACGAGTGTAGATTACACCATATTCACAAGTTACACACTGTAAATAGTTATGTTTCCCAGTTACTTCGTGACCATTGTCCTCCTGTCAGTCCCGTCTCTCCCTCTGATTCTTGTCATTAGTTGTCTGGGTAACGAAGGCCTGTAGCAGGCAGTCGCTATGTTATTAAATAGAGAGCCATTTGTATCAGACAGCGGAGATTGTCAGAGAATTTGTGGGGGAGAGAAAGGAAGCCAGTTGGTAAGTGGGAACACTTGGATTGTGAAGGGGGTCATTTTCTGTGGTGTTTCTGTCACTGACTGGAAAGTGAACACTTGCGCATCAAATGAGGAAATTGTATTCTGTTGTCATGGCAACACACAAAAAAATATCAAGCAAACCCCCAAGCCTAGTAAGACAAATACAGTGTTAGTCAAAGTATATGTTTGCCATGATGCTTTTCTCATTGATAAGTGCCACAGCAGCATTTGGATCTCCAGTCCACCGCTGTATGTCATCAAACAATCTACTTTTGAATGAGTCCTTTTGACTGATAATTACTGCGGCCCTGTGAGCTCAGTGCACTGCAGATAGACACAACACAATATGAAGAAACATCTTCACTAACTTGACAACACGTGCAGCATTTAAAGAACATTCACCAGCTTGACGACGTACAAACATCAATTTGATGACACGAAAACATTAATTTGACACATGCAGAATTCAGAAAATGCGCTGCAAGGGACTCACAACAGAAACTTGTGTCCAAGGGACACTAAAAAGTGTTGCACATAAGCAACAGCCAAGTTAGGTTAACAGCAGATCTGCAGTAATATGAATCATGTGATCACACATTCATTTATTTGTGGCAGCCTGCCATGGTAAAAACATCTGCCGCCACAAGTAGATTTTCTATTTTAGGAGCACTATGGGAATATATAACCATTTGCTTATTGATAGCACCACACTGTTGGAGCGCAGAGAGCACTGAGGGCAGAGACAAAGCAGCAGAATGTCAGGTGTATTGGCAGTGAAACTTTACCATTCATTCTGCTGGGTCTAAAAGTTTACATTCACCCGCAGCAGCTGCTTGTCTCATCCATTGATCTAATCTGATCAGCTATGAACAGATCGACAGATCAATAATGCACCCCATGAGTCACAAACTGCTGCTGAGAGCTCTGCCCCTCCTGTGTTCACGGACCCACAAAAACCTCTGAATTTAGAGTCGGGACACAGAATGACACAGAGGAGCACACAGGCATTTAAAAGGAAAAAAGGAAAAAGAAGTTTGCTGTCGTCTTCCCCGTCGTCACCTACAGCCACACGTACACTCTTTTTCTGTGGGAAACACTGATGTTAAAATAAGCTTTTTTTTAAAAGCATATAGTGTGGTTTTCCAACACCATTTGACATGTTAAGTTTTATTACTTTATAAAGCAGGATTTATACTTGTGCGTCAGCTCTATGCGGAGCCTATGCCGTAGCCTACACATGTGGTCTACGCAGTTGTAAGCATTTATACTAGTGTGGTGGTGTGTCTGTATCATTCTGCAGTTACACCTCCAAAACACCAGTCTGCAGCAGGAATTCTGTGAAGTGCTGTAAAGTTTAGTTGATTCAAGACATGCCCAAAACACACATTAAACATGGCTTAATAGAGACACTTTCAAACACAAGTACACAAATTGGCTTCACTATAACTCGCAGCACTTTTCCCCCACAAATACAACATGCTAATGTTTTTAGCACAAGTCTGTGGCATTTTACATTGTATAAATTAGCCTAGCAGCTAATGGATTTTCCTCTCCTCATATGAAGTCACGGACAACAGCAACATTTAACAAAGGTAACGTTACAAAATTAGACTCCATTACAACTCACAAGCTATACAGATAAAACAACTGTCTTATACTAAACATGTTTTCCAAACAAATACAACATGCTAATGTTTTTAGCACAAGCCTATGGCATTTTACATTGTATAAATTAGCCTAGGCTTTATTGTCTTCACAGTTTATTGTTTCTTATTTGTGAAATGAAAGTAAATAAAAGCTTTGTTTCCACCGAGGGAAAAGGATTCAGCTTACAAAAATAGACAGGAGGTCTGCATCGCTGCGACATGTAGTTACACTTCTTGGGAGGTGCACATCAGGCTACGGTGTAGGGTATGGCACAGGCTCTGTCGACACAGAGCCTACACCGTAGGTACGGTGTGTACATTCAACGCAGAAATATTAATCCCTCTTAAATCAAAACCATGGCCAGAGCAAGCATGTCCCAGCTGTGTACATCACATTTAAGTGTCCCCTGGAAACAGTTTCCATTGTGTTGTGAGTATCTTCAGTGCTTAGCCTAAATGCTGTGCATGTATCGTGAAATTGTTTTCTTGTGTCATCAAGTTGTTTTCTCCTCAAGTTGATGTTCTTGCTAGTGGTCAAGTAGAGTTTTTCGTGTGTCGTTAAATTGATGAATGTTTTCTGAATAGTGCGCATGTGTCATCAAGTTGGTGAAGATGTTTCTTCATTTGTATGTGTGGTGTCTGTTTGCAGTGCATAGAGCTCTCAGAGCCACCGTAGATAATGAACAAAAAGAATTTAAGTTTTCTAAATGTTCCCTCTCTGCATAAGACATAGGCACTCCGTGCAAAAAAGTCAGACTTTTAATTGCTACATTTGTTGCCCCATTTTCCTGGAGAGATGGACCAACAGTGTTATGTATACAGAAAACCACAGTATGAAAGCATGCTTACTCTTATAAATGCTATAAATAACCCTAGTTGTGTGGCACACTGAGAAAACCTTTTTGGTTGAGTGGGACTGACTGTCATTGTCTCTCAGCTCACATGTTATGATAGATGTCATCTTAGCGGAGCTTTAACTTGAGAAGTCTTGTGTTATCTGGGTTCTGCACCAGTGATACTGCCTCCTGCAGTCCCCCACATTATCTCTCACTGTTAAAGCCATTATATGAATGGATGTTCTTAAACGCCTTTTTAATTAGCATATGTGTAGGCTACTGTATATGCACCTCTGGCAGGGATTCATTTCAGAGAAATAGTTCAAAAAGCCAGTGAAAAAGTAAAATAGATGTTTTGTGGGAAATAAAAGTAACAGCAGTGGAAACAAGTGCAAGGAGGTTTTCTCATTACTGGTGTTAATGTGAAGCAGTGAAATAAAGGACCACAAAATTAACAGTGAAGTGCCTTTGTTGTCACGGAGGGTATTTTGCACATCTGAATAGAATGAGGTCTTCTGTAATACGTTATGCAACAGTACAACAGTTCTCCCAGAACAGTATGTATGAATGTGTCCCTATGATTGTATTTCAGCAACTGTTGCAATGTAGAAGGGAGATGTCTCACAGGGTATCTTCATCTTTGTGTGTGTTGTAGCTAATGACGTGTCTAGATACTGTCAGGTGTTGTAGTTCCCCACAGTGCTGAGATTCCAGCAGGCAAATGGACACAATCAGAGTGGCGAGGAAATTAAAAAACCTGTGGGGCTTCAGACGGACCAACAAGGTTAATATCATCAAAGCTGTGTTAATTAAATAGCTAAATTACCCAGGCGACTTAGACAGGAGATATTTCTCTCTGGGTATATTGTTCTGACAATCTATTCACTCTGTTTGTCAGTGCCCTGCTGCAGGTTGTGCTGGTCGAAAGCCAGACTCTGCGGCAACCTCCAACAGTCTCCACAAAACTATCCATTTGGCAAAATAGGAGTCTTTTAATCTGGTTTAACTCCAATATTAAGAGGCAAGCAATCGAGAAAGGTCCGATTTTTGGCACAGTCGCAGGTGAGCAGCTTTACAGAAGCCTAGCAACCAAGCCTAGTCAGACAAAACACGTCTCATATACAGCCAGGCCAGCCAGAAGTTGAATAAAATCACTTTAACGAGCAGAATGGAAGGTTATTAGCTCATCCCATCGTGCCATTTCATAAACTTGTCCTTCGTCACACGCCCACAGATCATGATAAGTTTTGCTGTATGGTACAGCTTAGATCAAAGTGCTTTCAGATAACCACATGCAAAGCTTTAAATCAAAGACGAGCAAATGCCAGTCTTCCCAGCAATATAGGTCATGGACAATACTCCACGAGCAGCAGAGCCCACGCCTCTCTATCTCCACAGCGATGTTATTTTATATTTCTAGATACGACGAGGTCATAAATATCAGTGAGACATTTGACCACATGCATACACGAGCTGAATTGTTGTTCCTGTATGCTTGGCTGCTGTCACCGCAGCGCAGCACAGGCACTGTGGCTGCATCATTTCATTTCAAAGCTTGCATTCATTCAAAAAGTAATGGCCTATAACAATTCCTGTCACTCATTGCCTGCAATTCCAGTTGCCAAAAAACACACAGACATTTCATTTTTTACAGCAAACAGCCGTTCCAGTAAAAGTTTCATCGCCCCTGCAGCAAAACATGATTTTTGTAATTTCCATTTAAATGCTCATTATTGTTTTGACTTTTTTATTGATCAAAACCAGACTTGTGTTTCAACACGGATGTTTAATTTTAAAAGCAGATGCCCTCTGTGATTAACTGCAGCCTAGTTGCTGGGTGGAGTACATTAGCAGCTGTAAATCCAGACCTGCTACTATCAGGTCAGACAGCTTTATCCCTCCAGGGCCTGTGCACACACCACCTAGCCCTTCGACTGTCACAAAGTGCATTAACATTGATCATGTAAAAAGGACACTGTTTCTGTCTGAGGATGGATCATCTTAAGACTCACTGTGCTCTGGATGAAACACTAACAGGAAAAAAAGGGTGAAGAGATTTAGCTTGAAGGTTAAAAATGTAAATTAAAATTATTTTAATAACATATTTTAGTGAGTTTATTCGAGGATGTTAGGTCAGGCCACTTTTAGATGGCGTTCTTGAAGATAATAGAATTAAATGAAATTAAATGCAGCCTCTCCCATGTCCTCAGTCTATGCTTTTACCTACTTCCTCCCCTCCATCTCCCCTTCTCTCAGCCTTCCTTCCACTCTCTGTTGATATCTTCCCCGCCCAGCTGGCCTCCCCGGAGGCAGACAGTATCCCTACCACACTTGGCATATATATCCTCTGGTTATCGAGCAGAGAGCAAAGCAGGCTCTTCACATGATTGATGAGCAAATGGGATTTTAATTCAGTTACTCAGCCGTCACCCTGTGGCCATATCTGCATGTCAGCCTTCCTTATTTGGAAACCTTCTTTATTGGGAACAATGAGGGACCAGAAGACGATTTTTCACCCGGCTGGCAGTTCTGTCATTGTGATGATCTCTCAGATTGCTTTTTTCTTTATAGTATTTTTCCTTTTTAAATAAAAACCCACTGTGAGTTAAATTTTTAATGAAAACATGTATGTATTTTCTTTACTCATTGAATTGTAACAACAAAGCTTTAGTGCACTGGCACAGCAGCATTCAGACATGGTTTAAAGCTCCTACTTTAACCATATTATCTCAGCAACTCATTTAAAAGATGAAGACAAGTGAACACTGGCTGCTGTTGTGAAGGGATGCCTCCTGAAGTTTGCTTCAGTGCAGATGCTTTGCCGCTTGCTCTGTGCCCTGCTCACATTTCTCTGCAATTGTCATCCTTTTCCCTGCCGAAATAAGAGACAGTGGTCCCCAGATATTTGCAGATTGCTAGGGTTGTGATCTATAAAAGAATCTGTGCGCTATGATCATATTTTTCGACACTTTTTATTCTGTCTTTAGTACAGTGCTATTGTTGTCTGCTAGCAGCAAGCCTTTCACAGTTACTGACTGAGAGTTTGTATGGTTAGTCTAGGTTTTACACTCCCAGCTATTTTCCTTTTAAGATGCAGCCGTGGATGGTTTTTATAGAGAAGGTCTAATCACAGTGTCGTTATTGCTCTCAAAATGGTACTAAATTCATCTCTATACTGAGTGCTTTACAATAAGGGCAGTATAAGCACTGAGCACCTCGCATGAAAATAGACAGAATGAAAAAAAAGGACTTTTAAAACAGTTTTAAACATGGATTTACTCATTCATAAAATCAGAATTGTAAAACTATAAACCATAAGATCAAGTAAGATTTAAAAGAGTTGCAGCTTTCTTTTAAAAATATTTAGCGAGCTAGCTTCCCTGATATCTATAGGTAGTGTGTTCCAAAGCTTTGGGGCGTAACTGACAAAGGCTGCATCCCTGATCTTCTTCCGACCTCCAACAAACCAGCAACAGATGAACACAGTGTTACTGGAAGCAAATGGTTAACAAGGGAGTTAGCAACGTAGCTTGGTCCCAGCCCATGTAGGGCTTTGTATACAAGGAGGACGACCTTAAAATCAACTCTGAATGTAACAGGAAGCCAGTGCAGAGCAGAGCCAGTGCAGCTCAGCAGACCGGCCTGATCGATGTGCTCTCTCCTCTTGGTTCTGGTTAATAGCCGAGCTGCAGAGTTTTGAATGAGTGTCTCTGTTTGGGTTTTTTGGGAGGCCAGTGAACAGTAGTCAAGTCGGCTTGAAATAAAGGCATGAATGAATTTCTCTGCATCTTTTTCATCTAGAAATGGTCACATCTTAGTTTTCTGTGTTTTCTAAGGTGGAAAAATTATGCATTTGTCACCTTTTTAATGGGACTTGAAGCTTAGATCTGAATCAAGGATCACACCAAGACTTGTAACCTCGGATTTAATCCAGGGAGTTTAATTCCCCAGATTTTCATTCATGTATAATCACCTGACAATAAGAATCATGTTTTCGTTACCTTGGAATGAGCCGTTTATATCTACATACAGCGCTGGTCCTCTTCCACGAGTGCGCCATGTTGTTTCTACAGTAGCCCAGATCGGACAAACCAAACACTGGCTCAAGACAGGGCCACTTGTGTTTTCACATTGGCCCAGTACTTCTCCCACAAGCTTGGCACATAGGAGTTGTTATCAGTCTGCAACCTCACTGCGAGATGCCACTAAATCCTACACACTGGACCTTTAATAGCTTAGACCATTAAAAACACCTTCAGAATTCCACAAAAACCATTCGTTTTTAAGCCATTACTCTAACAAGTAATGGTTTGGTCAACTTAATTACAATAAGCACATTTTCTCACTCCCCACTGTTGGTATCTGTTCATGCAGATAGCTTTGGTTTAATTTGCTCAGGTACTAGGATATCTGTCCTTGACATTTCTGCTGGTGCCTCAAAACCAAGGCTGTGAATTAAATTTGACTCGTGGCGTTCACGGCATAGAAAAATGACATTTAAGAATTCAACATACAGCAACATGTCTTTGCAGAAACAGCCTCGCTGCTATTTTGTACAATCCACAGAGCGTGCTGCCGACACTTTTCATTGGAGATAATTCCCATCTAACAACTTTCCACCAGAGGCATGGTGCCTATTAAAAGTTGTGCTAAGTTTTCACCAGATATGTTCACCTTCTTTCTCACTTCTAAATATGTGGTTGAGATTTGAAATTGTTTATAACCTGTGTGCTCCATTCTGCATTTCACCGGTTGTTTGTTAAGCTATGCCACAGTGTGTCTCTGCCTTCCTTTTGTCAATTAAGCTGAAAAGTAAAAGTAACACACAGAAATAATGATAAAAAACTAAAATAGGATCCAGGTTAGAAAAATAAACCATTTTCTTTTAAGATACTGTGGAATTTTTCGGGGGGAGGGTGGA
Source organism: Epinephelus fuscoguttatus (assembly GCF_011397635.1). NCBI lineage: Eukaryota > Metazoa > Chordata > Actinopteri > Perciformes > Serranidae > Epinephelus > Epinephelus fuscoguttatus. The sequence continues at coordinate 28,952,222 of NC_064757.1, read as the reverse complement.
TGTCACGGCTTCATTTTATAATCTTTAATTGAAAAACCTTTTGTGGTGTTGCCACTGTGACCTCGCCACGTATTTCTAACACTGAAGATCCATTTTAATCTCTTCCTCCTGCTCGCTGTCTCAGTCTGTGAAGTTTTTCAGGGTCTTACTAGTGCAGGAATGAAATTATTCTTTACCAAGCACAGAGCATCAGAAGATATCCCCACATTGAAGACAAAGAGCCACGTTGCAGCTTTGTAAACTTTTATGTATTTCTGATGCGGGAGGAAATTGTTTTTTGGGAGAGCTATCAACATGAATAGGTGGAGCAGATAAGAAAAAATGTAGTGCTGTCAATCCTGTCCACCTTTCTATATAAGTGCTTTTGTTTGCTGTGTGTTAAACTTGATGGTAATTTTTAAGGCCATAGTTAAGGGCTGTTTAAGATCGGTTTGTTTTATATTGTAAGATGTTCTTGTTATTTTGTCAACTCAATTTTTATCTTCTATTCTCAGGGTAAGATGGTGAAGGGAATGGGAGGAGCCATGGATTTGGTGGCAAGCGCTGGAACCAAGGTGGTGGTCACAATGGAGCACTCAGCTAAGGTGTGTGTATACATGTATGCTTGTATTGGTGTGTGAGAGAGAGCTTTTGCCACGCCTGTTCTAACCAACATTGTCTCTACAAATTACCCCAAAAGACTCATTTCCTTTCTCAGGGATCCAGGTCAAAATTAAATTGGCAATTTTCTTTTCCCATGTTGGTACCCTCCCTCGTGTACCTTTGTATCTGCTTCCTGCGATAATGAGTGTGAGTGTTATGACTGATTAAGGATAATTCTGTTAATGGATTGCTTAATGCCTCTTTACCAGAGAGCGCCAGCTCACCCTGATGAGGTTTTGCACACAAAGCATCTCTTGTTGGTTTGTCTTCAGCTAATTTGGAATACAAGTCTAGAACTGGACTCATTGTATCGGGAACAGCTGATTAGTTCGACTGGTGCTGCAACGAGGGATCAATAACCCCCAGAGGGCTTCTGACAATAGCAGTAGGCACTCCAAATGAATTGGTTTACTTTTGGACAGTCCAAACTGATATGATGCAAGGGCAACGAAACATTCTCTATTCACAGAAGCATGCTGTTTTTTGCTAATGGGAGCCTGTCTGGCGCCCAGCTATATTCCAGATGGTGCAGCAGGTGAGCATAAATTTACTGCCCTGATGTCTGCTCTCATTCATGATGGGGAAGGGGGAGAAGTGTGTGATGTATGATGTGTGGTTCTCAGCCAGCGTCAGAGGCATTCAGATGTGCGCCTTTTCTTTAAGATGACTGGCGGGGAAACTCAGACAGACTCACATGGGATATGTGCTGGATATCCTTCGGGGATACAATGAGCGAACATAACCAGCTGCATCCTTGGATATATTAAAACTGGAGCTGCATCCCTGGAAGTGTTAACACATAGTCTGAAAGTGACTGACCTCTAGTTAAGTTTTAATCTCCCCTTTGTCTTTCAGGGAGGAAAACACAAGATATTGGACAAATGCAGCCTGCCTTTGACAGGGAAGCAGTGTGTGGATCGCATCATCACAGAAAAGGTGCATTTATCTGTTTAATGTAAATATATACAGTATATATAATGTATGCAAATATGTCCACATCATCCTAAATTTATTGGAAGGATGGGTACATGCATGAATGCATGGATGAGCAATTAGTCATGAACTTAGGCTGCTTACTCATAGGTGCTCCATACACGGTGGCAATGAGTAAGCTATGGCTGCACAGTACTCCTGGCCTGCAAAAGAGCTGGATTTGGGGGGTATGAGAGGATTTGTGCAAGCAGTTTATTTAATATTATTCTAATAGACATTTTCTGGGGACATATTGTGTGTATGAGTGTATACCTGTGACTCTGAAGTTCATTCTTTGCTCGTCTCGCATAGCCAGAGCTGTCTCCACACTTCGTTCTAGCGCTTTGCCACTGCTGGAAAAAGATCTGGCTAAGCCCATCATAATTCTTTTCTAAGGAAAAAATGCTCTGGGTTGGTTGTATTTCTTTAAGTCTCAATCCTCTTGGGCTACGCTGTACCCAGGATGCAGTGACGGTGCCCTTGAAAAAATAGTGTCAGCAGAGAACTTGATTGGGCCCTGGCATTAAAATGACTAAATCCCAGCAAAAGAAAACACCACATAAATCATTAAAAGACATTAAAGCATGTAGGTTGCTGACATGGAGGTGCAGTTGTTTTACACAAAGTGCTAAAACAAAAGGTGGAGATAGATTCTAGCTTTGCAGTACTAGTTTCATATCGCAAAGGGGATTTTGAAAATTCTCACAACAGGAAGTGAAGTCCGTCTGAAATAGGTGGCCAGTGGCAGGCTTATACGTGTAGTCTGCATTAGTGGCTCTCAGATGGTGTGATGCCAATCCAGGTGTGCTGTGGGATTTTTTGATAACCACACATTAGCCTATTATTACAATATTCAGCCAGGCCCATACAACAAGTTATGAGTTTTTTGTTTTTTTTTTTTTAAATTGAACCGTATCCGTATGTTGTGCACACCCATTTCCTTATAAAGAGGCAATCTCTATCTAGAAAATGTAATTTAATTTAAAAAAAACTTCCACAGAGAACCTATTGATCGCAGTTTGTGTGTGGGAATCATAAGTGTGTGACACAACAAAAGGCCCTGATTGGCAGCCAGTGTGAGGGATGATAACATTTAGAGGAAGAAAGCTGTGAGTGGGACAATGGATAGCTTAACTGTACAGAGCAAATAACAACAAAGCACCAGCGAAAACGACCTACCACCGAAAGAAAAGAGACAAAAAAACTGTTAGTAGGCAGTTATCACAAAAGCTACCTGTCTTATTTGTCTCATTTTATTGTCTTATGTCGTGATGAGTGATGACACGCGTTATAGAAGCTGTTGTGCACAGATAAAAATACAGGTGTGCCTTGAGATTTTTACTTGCACTTTGCTGTGACAAAAAGTTTGAAACCCACTGCTCTGCATTCTGTGAGTGAGAATAATTATTTGCTATTCATTAACATTCTTGTAAAACATGAATACACTGTATGTACAGTCATGGACATTGTCGGCTTCTTTAGTCTCAAAGACATAAATGATTAAGCCCACAAATAAAGTACAGTATAGTGATCATGCAGTAATTTTTAATTAATTAAAAATATTATAGCATTATGCCTAATTATATAAATGTAGGTCAATACTCTTCCCTTACAGTTCTTACTATCTACACTGAGCTTAAGGCTTTTTCATTTTCTTAAATATTCATTTGCAAATCTTGGTTAATGTGTTTTTAATCTGAGGAATGGCTGCTCACTTTGCAAAATATTACAATTTGCACACCTTTCAGTCAGGAGTTACTGACTGGAACCAGATTGTAATAAGGGAACTGTGGCAGTCAGAGGATTTTGCATTCCTATTTCACCACAGCCAATGAGTTCTCTGGATATGTCAGCAAAAATCGACACACACACAGACAATGAACACAAGTCTCGCATTGAATCTTTATCTCTTAATTACATCTCCCTCACACACACACACACACACACACACACACACACACACACACACACGCAAAGACACAACACTGCAAATGATACATTGGTATGATGCAACAGAGTGACACGGGAAGATGGAAATTAAATTTATTCAATTAACACTAATTCAATCAGTTGATTTCGGTAAGGAGGCCTTATTGATTTTGTTATGGTTTATTAATTTTCATGGTTAGGGTTGGGTTTCCTTTTATTCTGTTGATACTCCCATGCCTGCCATTGATGCTTGTGTCACGATCTGCAGCTGCATGTTTTGGACTCTATTTGAATATTTTTTAAAAGAACCCTGGACGCAACCAACATGCCCTCCGTCGAGCCTGATTTAATATAGGGTGCTTGACACTGTGATAAGAGTCACTCAACGGAAATTACTTTTTTTTTTTAACAGAAGTGTCACTCAAAACTTTCCCTCCTCGTCACGGACTTGGAGAATGCTAGTCACAGCGAGCCTCTCGCACACATCTACCAGAGTTTTGTGTATCCCTGGTGTGAACCATATAGGACCAGATCATTAAAATGGTTGCCAGACAAGAGAAAATACCCAAAGTGCATCTCCTCATCCATGTCCAGGATTGTTGGACCAAAACATACTCACCCTTAAGCTCTTGTTTGATTCAGTTGACGCACTGATCATCTCCTTGTCTTGTTTTCCCTTTGTCTTCTGAGTAGAAGCAAGTTTAAAGTCTCTTCCTCTTCAGTCTATTCACTGATTTCATCAAATCCCTCCATTGTTAAAAAGCTGAAGGATACACAGCAGCACAAATACAGATACCAGTATCCAACTCAGACTTATGCCAGTTGAGTCGGATTTGGCTGTTGGATACGACTGTTCGACTATTCAGATTATCCCCCCCCCCCACATATAGAGTTTAAGAGTTTGAGCAGGCTGTGGCTAGACATTCAGGGTGATAGTGATGTTCACGTAATACAGCAAACAAGCCAAGTTAGCCCTTCAAGCTAATGCATGCCAACTACGCTAATGACAGATGTGGAGTATACAAAAGTTTTTGCCAACACTAGACATCAAACAAAAGCCACAGACTGTGTCATATTAAGTTTCTGTGAGCTGTAGATTCACCGCTTCTAATCAGAAGGAAGAAGATAACGTTATCTCTGAGCGTGACCGAGGAAAGCCTCTCAATCAGACTCACCCTGTACCCAAGAGTAGCGTGAAAGCAAGAATAGCTCACTCTGCTGTTTAATCAGGGGACCGAAACGTCCCCAGAAGTACACCGCATACTGAAATAGCTTGACTCAGTCATTAAACCTGTTAATAAAGGATGGGTAACATTAGGTTTCTGAAAGGGTATTCATGTCACTGTGTGTGACTGTGTCCCAGGCGCAGCAGTAGTCTCATGGTAAACAGAGAGAGCAAGCGGGGCAAGGAGGGGCTGGTGTGCTACAGGCAGCTCTCCAATGAAATGAGATTTTACCATTTTTGAATAGTCTAATTTGCGGTAAAGTTGCACAGAGTTCCAAGGGATGAACTGAATTTGCATTAGCTGTTGTGAACGCTACATCCCGAAATTTCTGGAGGGACTGTGAAACCTTTCGCCAAGGTATAAATTTAAGTGTCAAACACCCTAAGGCTTCACGGAGGAGGTCATCCAGGTACTCTAGAAGCTCCACAGTGGCGGATACAACAGGCCGACTCTAAGCTTCTGGATGTTGCTAGGTAGTCTTGGATGACACACCTCAGTGTTGAGAGTTGGGTACAGGCTGGCAGGTGGGGGTGGTGTTTTCCATGTTTAAAAAAGTGGCACCGCAGGGTTTACTCTCGGAAATCTTACTGCTCAATCTCCCTTGGAAAGCTTATGGAGCTTAGCCTGAGGGCAAATCTCCATCGTCTTCATTTGTGCGTGAAGAGCTCTGTTCCTCTTCTGTTTTTGAATTTCATCAGCTCCCCACAGTTTGAGTTCTGCGTGGTGTGACGGAAGATGGCAGAAACATTCGGTTACAGCCCCCATTTACAATATGCTGTCGTACTTGGTAGCACATATGGTGAAGAGGGGAAAAAGTCTGAGAATGAGCGTAGCTATGGAGGAGCATGGATATCATTTTATCATTCACGTCCCTGTGGGATTATAAATCTAGCCAAATGGGGTTTTAATGACCAACAGTCACAGTTACAGGTAACGCTTATCTTGTCAGAACAGTGCTGAACATTGTCTCATGGTGGATTTTTCTTTTAACACGGGCAATATGCAGACAGAAGACATGAGTACAAGGTTTTAAAAAATGAAGAAAGGTGAAGATGGAGGGCAGAGGGAGTGGAGGGAATATGAAAGTAAAGGCATAAATGCTTATTTGGGAGTACAGAAAAGGTGTGTCGGGAGGTTAAAAAGAAAAATACATCCAGAGAGAGGTTCCAGTAGCTAGTAGAGCGTAGTGCTGATGCAGTTTTTGTGTCCTCTTGTACTTTGGTCAATTCCCTGTAACCCTCCGGTGGTTACTGCCTTTAGAGCTCGCTCATTGAAACATGACTTGTCAGGGGCAAAGTCAGACACTGTGTTCATGGCTTTTTTTTTTTTTCACCCTGTTTTTTTCTGCTCGACTGGCTTTTGTTGTGATTGCGCAACATTTCTCAGCGAGCAGATTTCTGTCAATATTTATAAAGGTTAAAGCTCTCTCTACTGCCCTGCTTGCACCGGCGCCACCTCCTTCTCTCCACCTTCCTCATTTCATCTCCTGCTGTTCCCTCTCCCTCGGTATCCATTAGCACTCCCGTCTTTTATTACATCCCCACATTCTTACGTTCTTTGTCATGACACAGATTCTTACGTTGTATCATCTGTGACCTTTTTTGGTCTTTTTTTTTTCATTTCTATCAATACATATTTTACTCTTATTCCTCTGCTCTCCTTGCTTCTTTTCTTCCATCTACATCCCTCCTCGACTCTATTCCTATCTCTATGCTTTTGATACTGTGCCTGTTGCACTATGAATACAGTTCTCTCCATTTGGCCTTCCATCCTCACAAAACAGGCATTGTCCATTCCTAAATGTTGCTGATTTGAAAACACCCTTCCTTTGACGATGACAGTCTCTCTTTGTGGTTTTGACAGTGGAGCCTGAGCTTTTGAAAAACGCTGACATGTGACAGTCAGCTTGTCAGCCCTCTCGGATATCGCCAAAATACTCTGGAGCTACCTGGCAGCAATGTTCAGAGGCCAACTTTGTGTTACCTCCAGGTCTCGCTGTGAGTGCTTGTTTTGAAAATCAATATTCCGAACCGCACAATAAAGGTGTTGTCATTGACATGTTTTCCTGTTTCTGCTGTCAAAGTATGGTTTTCATATTTGTGGAGTGCTGCTGTTGCCAACCGAAATTGAAAGCCAGGTCAATGACTAATAGTAATGCTCCATTTTGTTGCTATTAAACGCATGTGAATTTCCATAACATCATCAAATATTAAGAGACAGGGAAATGCTCTGTGTGAAGGAACATTTAACAACATGGTGTCATTTTGAAACTGCAGGCAAAAAGGCAGACCACATTGGATGTAGTTTCAGTCTATACTGTATTCACTTAGTTGATATTTGCTCATCACAAACACCTATTCTGTATTTCCTTAGGCGTCATGTCTTAACACCTCTTCCTTCTAATATCCTATCTGAGTGAAGAACTCCATGACGGTACCACAGCAGTGCACCTAGAAAGGGCCCCAAAAGATTTTTCAACACATTTCTTTTTAAGAAGTTTACATGTACTGCATGAAAAACACACTGCTGTTCAAATGGTGTGGCACTGAGACAATGATGTAAGAACCCTTATAGACTCCAGAGTGCATTAAATTAATTTGTTATGCATTATTGATTGGTCAGGGTTGATCAATAAACAATGTGCACACTGTGATTGACCTACAGGAGGTCTTCCAGTACTGTGCTGTCACTGTCAGCCATCTGAATTTATTAACTTCTTTCCTTTAAGAAATCTTAGTGATGAGTCAGAAGAGAAGAATAAAGTTGGGGATAGCAGCAGGAAGAGATGTAGAAAACTTAAAGGAAAGCTCTGGCATGACGTATGCAAGTGTTTTGAGTTAGTCCAAAATGGAGAGCATCATTCAAATTAGGTTGAGCAACAAGTAATGAACGTTATATGTGACTTGAATGTGAGCTTGAATGGTGGTCTGTCTCTATGTGTCAGCCCTGTAGTAGTCTGGCGACCTGTCCAGGGTGTACCCAACCTTTCCCCCAATGGCTCCAGCCCCCCGTGCCCCCAGCAGGATAAGCAGTTACAAAATGAATGAAAGAGTGAATGTTTAAAGGAGAAATTTGCAACATTTTAAATGGATATCCAGTCAGTGTCTGTGGTAAATACAGTCAGCTGAAGCAGTAAATTCCTCAGTGTGTGCTGTACTGACAGAGAAGCTGAGATTTTCTTCTTACACAGCTGTTATTGCAGTGCCTACATGCACCAGGATGCATTGCACCTGCACTGCTGATGCTCAAGCCCCAAATACTCCACAAATCTGGACAGCATGTGAAGGTGGGTGTTTCAGGCATGGCTTGCTTTACAAAAAGTGAAGGCATCTGAAATAACTTACTAACTAAACTGGGAGGGAAAAAAACATACATTCAATTACGCCGGCACTGGAAAAACAACATAAATTCAATAAAATTAAGGTGTTATCAACGACAAACATGCCTTATTCTAAAGTGCCTGAAAGCTGTGTATCACCCCCGCAGGCAAAGCTATTACTTTGTTGGCCAAAACAGCATTAGGTGACAAAAACACACACACTCAGTGATCATCTTCCCTCTCGGCCCTGCTGGCTTTGGTTGTGTTTTCCAGTTTATCTTCACGATCCAGAAGAAGGTCCCCAGTGATTTTCTAACTGGCTGCAGTTCGCCAAACAACCGGCCACTGATGAAAGCACTTCATTCAAACTCGACAGAAACAAAATAAAACCCACTAAAACCGTCACGCTTGGTTAGTTCACTGTTCAAAAATGTGAAATGCTGGCTCTACACACTGTATTTCCCTGCTGACCCTCAGCTTACAATGGAGCAACGGCTCTCAGTCAAAATAAAATGACAGTTATGTACAGTTATGTACAGTTACGTACTCAGCCAACTGTCAAAATATTTGTATAATAGTCCAACCATAGTCTCTGGCACGCCTGTGCCCAAATGAGGAGTACAACTCCCATGCAGAGTGTAACGCACACCCAGGCTCTCTCTGGTTTGTAGTTGGCAACAACATCCAACAAAACGTGCCTCACTGAAATTCATTGCAGCAGAATAATTCAGTTTCTGTTTGCATCAGGTTACAATTTGACCAAGGCACCACCAGTCACTGTTTGATCTCAGCAGCTAAAATTCTGGATGGTCCCCTACCAGCAATCCCTCTTGTATGGCTCAGCTGCAGCCTTGGCCACTTTCCACTTTAATTCTTCAGGCCGGTCAAATAAATGCCCTGCCCGAATATCAAACAATATCAGCAAATACACTGTGAAAGGTATCCTCCTCCATAATCCTCTGCACTTACAATAAATGATGCCATTTTGGTGAACATGCAGCTAGTTTGCAGTGCGAGACAAAGGGGAAGATTTGTTTTTTGGAGCGTCTAGATCACGCCCCCTGGATACCCAGAGGTGGAGGCTAGAAATACAAGCTGAAAAGCATCTAGTTCAGTCAGGAACACCTTAGTCAAAGAAAACTATTTTCATTTGCAGTATTATGTTTGACGGTATGGCTATGTTCTGGGGCCTCTCTGCCTTTCCTCGAGCGTACGCAGAAAGCCTCTCCCACACCCCATATGTGGAAAGCCTAAGGCGGAGAGAGCACACCTCTCTGTCCTTCTGCGTGCCTACATGGAAAGGCTTTTAAGGCAGAGAGGGCAAACCTACCTGCCCTTCTGCGTGCCTACATGGAAAGCCTTTTAAGGCAGAGGGCAAACCTATCTGCCCTTCCATGTGCCTACATGTAAAGCCTAAAGTAGAGAGCGAACCTCCCTGCCCTTCTGCGTGCCTTCATGGAAAGCATAAGGCAGGGAGAGCAGCAGCAGAGACAAACAGAAATGAAATTGATAAGTCAGACACAGCATGAAAAGGAGGAGCTGGGGTGGAGGAGGGTTGCAAAGCAGCTTGCAGAGGAAGCGGCAACAGTCTACGGGCCACAGTTTAAATAGGGCACCCTGAAAGAGATGTGCCAACTGGTTGCATAGAAAGGAATCATGTGATATATCAGCTGACTCCCTTCCATCAATCAGCTGCTCCATCAGTTGATTGGGCTGTTTGAGATCAGCTGGGGTTTGAGATGTAGCTGAGATGTGAGCTGAGCTTGTCATCATGTCCTGCCTGAATTAACGCTATGCTCAAATTTGACACAAAGAGCACTATAAAACATGTTCTGTTATGTCACACTGTACCTCAGATTTGTTTAGATGACGTTAATGTTGAAAAATGGCAAAGTTATCCTTTATCGCCTCATCGGTAGTACTATTTATTAATCAAGATTGTTATAGTGTGAGTTTCCGAGTGTTGGAGATAACAGTCGTGAGTATGTCTACCTTCTTCATGCAATGGAACTAGATGACACTTGGTTTGTTGTGCTCAAAGCACCACAAATACATATAAAAACTCAATAGTAATGTCTCTTTCCAGAAATCATGACCTGATTTCTCAAGATAATCCACAGACCTTGTTGTGAACAGTTTCATGTAGAATATATTTTTGATTTGGGGGGTGAACTGTCCCTTTAAATCTCAAGCAGACTTGAAGATTTTATTGTATTTAATATTTTATGTGGTTCCAAGCAATATATACGGTAAATTTACAGTTTTAAAATTTAATAACATTTGGTTTTTGCCTCCTTTTCAGTTAATGTTTAAAAAGCAAGATCAGATATGAAAGAAAGCGTTGGCCTTCAAACTTGAAAAATGGACACACAATGAGCCACTTTCAGGAGAGGAAATATTTTTTTCTTATATTGCCAGTGTGATTCACCTTGCCTGTGACAGATTTTTGGAGTCCTTGGGGTATGATTTAACCAGTAATATCTTTGAGTGTAGAGCAATAGTATCCTCTGCCACCATGTTTCTCTGACAGTAATGAAGAGAAAAACAATTATCCATGATTGCCGGTAAACATTGATCAGTAAAGGAACCATTTTCAAATCTATAAGGCCTCATGCTGAAACTTCAGTGAGGATATTGCCAGACATTCTTATCACATACAATTGTTAATGATCTCACAGGAAGTTGTGGTAAAATAAAAATGAATTCAGGATGTGGACACAAAACCAATCAGGGCTTAATGTCTCAAGTCAAGTGGCACCTTTTTATTTAGCAACTTACAGACAGCTGAATAAAACACAGCAGCATAACATTTGAGCCTCTTGCTCTTCATAGCCAACAACACTGTGTATAAAATGACTTGTTGGATGTGAGGAAATTATTATTGTGGTGATCACTGGAGGAAACTCCCAGCGGTAGAAAGTGAGATACTAAAAACCTGGTGGCAAACAGTGCCTTTAATAAACCAGATAATGGTTATACTAAATTCATTTTTGCACTGTTTACTATTTTACACGATTAAAATCTCTGCTCCAATTTGTTTCTAAAATGAGAGCAGAAACTGGGGCTGTCCAAACCTGCCAAAAAAAATACTCTTTTCCCTCCACACAGACACATGCACAGATGCTCACACACAGTATAGTCTCACAAACACAGCATCCTCCTTGGCTCTTGATGGCCAGGAGGGATTGTAATTCAAGTGCTGTCCTAAATAGTGATGGGAAACCTGTTGCCTCAGGCGGCGTCTCTGCTGCTTTCCTATATGGCTCGGACCATTTTATGCACTCTGCCGTCATTTCTTTTACTCTTAACCACAGTTCTCCTGTTTACAAGCTTGCAGCATTGTCATTGAAATGATGGATTGGGATCATTTTTTTTGTTCATCTTCTGTGCAGTGTGAGTGAATCAGCTCTGTGGCCCCTGGTGCTTGAGTTGCTGCCATGACAATGGTCTACATAAGTTTTTCAGTATTTTCTCCCCTCAACAGTTAATTAGGGGATTAAGTTTTAAAAAAATAAATTGCCCATTCATTCACAGATGAAGCAGAACAACTCCTGAATTATTCAATCATCATAATGGGCCCAGAAAAGCGTTACCTGTGGCACTTTCCATAATGACAGCAGGGGCAATGACAGCAATTATTACTCCAGCAACCAAATTGAAATGCTTTTATTGTCCTATTGAGACTTTTTGTCTGAACACATCTCAAAATCTGCTTCTTGTAATTGCTGTAATGCATTGACAGGGTAGTGGAGGAGCTTTTGAAGTTTCGTTGTTGGGAGGGTAAAATGTTGATTTTTACTCCCGTCTCTGTCTAAACTATGAAGTGGGCTGAATGGCTTGTTGTTATTGTTTCGTGACATTCAGCCCACTTCTCGCCAGACAACACATGGGGTAGACTAGCAGCTTCTTAATGACTAACTTGCATCAATCTGGTTAATGGTGGTGGTGACTCTGAAGACTGTGAAGAAAGGTGACTCAACAGCTTCACAACAAAAAGGCTGCTTCGCGAGCGGAGGCACAGTTTGTTTTTCAGTAGTAAAGTGTGGATATCAGAAACTAGGTCAGTCGATGGTTGCTTTAAGATTTACTTACCCAGACCATTTTGTGTCAAGGTCCTGTGCATTATACAACAGAGTACGTTAAACTATAAGCTCACATTGACATCATATTGCACCTGCAGTATCTGCGCCTCTATCAACCACTTCTTGCACATTTTAACGAATCTTTAATTTTCCTTAATCACGTGCAACATGTCATGATTAGACAATCATGTCAGTATCCGTGTTACCCATAGACCCCTGCTCCTTGTGACATTCCATCTGTCTTGCTATATTGGAGTGAGATATCTGCCTCCTGTCCCGTCGCTGTGTGTGTGTGGTTCTAATGAGCTGAGAGTCTTGACAGGCTTTGCCTGGATGTGTCTGTGGCTTAGCCCGTCAGTCCCTGCTGAGAGAGGCAACAGAGACCAGCTCAGCTGAGTGTGCATTGCCTGTCCTCACCAAGTATTTTTTGCATCAAAAGGTATAATGATATCAATCCAGATTTAGTTTTAAAGGGGCATTACATAAGCTGTACTGTATGTACACCTACTTAACTTCATATCAGACCTGTGTAGAGAAGCAGCAGTCAGTCAAAGTTGGTATTTCAAATTGAATCTGATGATATTATCAGTTTAAAGATAACCATGGCAATCCTCCGTTCATTCATCCACCCATTATCTGCTGATCCGGTTCATGCTGGCAGCAGGCTTAGCAAGGTATTCCAAACATCCCTCTCCCCAGCAACATTTTCCAGCTTCTCCTTGTGGGATCCCAAGGCGTTCCCTTGCCAGATGAAATATATATTCCTCCAGCGTGTTCTGGGTCTACCCCAGGGCCTCCTTCCAGTTGAACCTCTAACAAGAGGCACTCGGGAGGAATGCTGATCAGATGTCCGAACCACCTCAACTGGCTCCTTTCAAAACAAAGGAGCGGTGCCTCTACACCGAGCTCCCTCTGGATGTCTGAGCTCCTTACAGTATATCTAAGGCAGAGCCCAGCCCATGGCAATCTTAAGATAAAAGCAATTTTCCAACTTTCTGATGGAGGAGGGGAATAACTTCCAGTAGGTACCTGAAAAATCAACAGATTGCTGTCTGCCCTCCTACTGTAAGATCTATCCCAATCTTGCAGCAACCAGTAAATTATCAGAAATGTGCCAACATAAAGTGATCGTTATTCAGTACAGGTACATGAATCCAACAAGAGAAGCCAACTCCAAAATGCATTTGAGACCAGACACATTCAACAGAACAGACCCTATCACTCTGATATACACACAGAAATGACCCATAAGATAACAAGAATTATTTTGGCTCCTAAAAGGTTAATGACATGTCTATTGCATGAAGGTACTCTACAGTGTAATGAATTGTTGAAAACAGAGCATCAGTATTTCTTTGTAAGTAATTATGGTCCTTCAGCTGTCAGTGTAAATGACAGTTTGGGAGAAATCTTTGTGGTAGTAAAAGTTGGAAAGTGCCTTCCTGTCTCTCCTACAGGGGCGATGCCTTTGGCCATAAACAGCATTTCATTATTCTTAGGGATGCTGAAAACTCCAGGGGCCTCATTTATGAATCATGCACACATTTTGTGCCTAAACGACATGCAAGCTCAGCTGTAAGCTCGGGATACAGTTTAGCAATTTGTGCTTGTGAATGTGTGTCTATATTTAGAACAACTCCTCACTGTGCATATGCACAAACTGCTGGCTGTAGTGCTGTTGTAGAAGTGTGGTCACAGGTAAACAGAGACTCGCAATGCAATTTTAAACCGTTTCTGCATAAGTGATTGATGAATGTCAACTGTGGTAGCTGAAGAGATGCTTCACCCTCTACTAATGTTCCTGCACCATGAAAAAAGACAGTGTTTTTAGCTGAGCTTAACGTAAATTTGGGCGTAGGTTGTAGGAATTTTAGTGTGATAAATTATTCCTAGAACAAGGAAATACTGTTAACGGTGGCATTTGATAAACACTGAGCTCCCTTACTTCCTCCTTGATGCTTGCAGTGCTTGTAAGTATCTTGTCCCTCTTCTCTTGTGCTACATCAGAGAGCAACTGCAGCAACACGTGCAGATCTCCAGTATAACTATTGTGGATCCAACAGATCTGTTATTGACATTTAACTTGAATCATTCTGCATTAATGAAATTTCACTCTTCAGCTCCATTCTTCTTCATTGAATTGATTCTTCTTTTATGTTTCAACTGTTAAAAGTGGTGCCACAATTAAAACCTAATTGCACTCCACTTTGTAGTGGTCCAACCTCAGAGAGTTGAGGACCACTCTCTGAGGCCTGTCGTCAATAATTGCAGTTATTTTTTCATCTGTGGACGACACTGAAGTGGTGCTCTGCCCCCCACTAATATTTATATATTTTTGGGGGGTCAGGTTGTCATCTCTTTTAGGTCACTGTGATAATTGAGGCCCCAGCATCCTTGTCTGTGACCCCAGTGACAACAAATCATAGGGTTCAAACCAAGGGTTCTGAAAAGTGAAGCCAATTCAGAAGTGTTTTAAACTTGCATTCTTTCTAATGGCCAGCAGGGAGCGACTCCACTGGTTGCAAAGACAGCTGACTGTATACAATTAGTTTATGGTCTCAATCATTAGTTTTAAGTCTCCTTTAATACACCATGATATTCGTTTTGTAAATTATGGTTCCATTAAGCGTAAAAAAGATGATATGGTAGGGTATGCTTTAGGATGAGGCTACCTTATGATCGGCAAGTTTGTGCTGTGGCAGTGTTCTAGAGTTCTCAGTCAGATCCACCACCTTGCTCCTCGCCAGTTTCACCCTATCACCAAATATGGCCACCTTTGGCTCCAAAAGTTAGCGACGGTCAAAATGCCAAACTCAAGGCCCGAAAACGGTAGTCCACAAACCAATGGGTGACATCACAGTGGCTACATCCACCTCTTGTTCAGACCCATCTATGAAGGAAGTCCCCCAACCTGACTGTCTTAACATATCCTTTTTTTTTTCTTGCCCCTTCTCCCTTTCTTTCCACCTTGTTTCTGTTCGCCAGGCTGTGTTTGATGTGGATAAGACAAAAGGCCTGACTCTGATAGAAGTATGGGAGGGACTCACTCCTGAGGATATCAAAGCATGCACTGGCACCGATTTCGAGGTAAGTAACTAAACGTTTTGGCTACTAGCACTCCAATTAATTTCCTGACTTCAAGTATGGTAACCATGAGACATCTCTGTGATCTTTCCATGTCTTCTAGGTGTCTCCCAACCTGAGGTCCATGCAGCAAATCTAGAGGAGCACGCATTGGATCCGACAAATGTTTTTGGTTTGTGTGACGCTCGCATCATTTCTCTGTGGTAAACAACCGGCGATTTAGCAGCCTGAGACAGTTCAGATATGCTTACACAAGTGTATGGTTCATTTCCCTTGTAATCGATTAATATCACAAGGATTTAGTCTTCACTATATGAACTGAATGAGATTCACCGGAGCCACATGCATGGTTCTTGTTTGGGATCTGATCGGGCAGACAGTTAGGGAACATTACATTGTTGCCTATTTCACCATTAAGTTATTAATTTTTACTGATATGTGCAGCTTTAACCAAATAATCCATCTGAAAAGGAAAAAAAAATGGAAATATTCATTATATGTTCTCTGCAACTTGTACAATGAACAAAAAATACACGATTACTTGAATCATATTTATCATAGATCAACAGTTTAATGTATCAGGACATAGAGAGCTGAATTGTGATGAATTTAGAAAACAAATGTGTGCTCAGGTCAGGTTATGCTTTTTCAGCAAAGAAGGGAAACGGTTTTTACTGCAGTTGTGTAAACTTGTGTCACGCCAAGTAACAAAAATGTCCTTACATCTATTGAGATATATTTTATTCAGGAAAATAAAAATGCAAAAAATAAAGATGCAGCAGTAAGAGTGGCTGAAACATGTTTGTGATAATAACCAATGCCACACTATCAAACTGTTTTGTGAACTATCTTTTTTTTTCCCTCAGGTTCATGTATTTCAGAGTTAGTGCGCATACCATACATTTTAGCCAGAAAATACGAAGCCTTAACATTTTTTCCACAGGCTGTCCTCTTGTCTTTGTTTATACAATAAAATACAACCTTATGTGCTGAGTGGAACTGTATTGTTTCCTTTTTTTAAATCTGCTGATTTCTGGATAGAAACTATCTTAAAAACCAACAGTAGTTGTGCCTGTGTGTTCAAATTATTCATCAAGTCGCACAATGCTTGAAAGCAAATGGCTTCTGACACTCTACAGGTTAGAGCTTTCTATATATGGAGGGTGCGCTTGCATTGACATTCTTGATGTGATTTCTCCACTCGAGTAGAGAGGCGCTGCCATTACCTGAGGGCGGTTACATAACTGGAGAATCCAGCCAGCGGGCTTTTGGGTTCAAGGAGATCAACTGGATTGGATCATCAAGCAGAAAAATGGAAGAAAGTGACAGGGGCTTTTGCCACTGGCTGTTGATGTTAATCCAGCACATCTCTTCATGAGTCAAACTAGAGTGGTACCCTATAAGCCTACATTTAGTAACCTATTTCTCAAGCTGGTACTGAAATGCAATTAAAATGAATTTGAAAGAAAAAACATGGCAGGCTTTTAAACAAATAGGTTTGAACATTAGCTGTGCAATACATGTAAAATGTAAGTCCATAAAATCAGCTGATTGAGTGGTTAGCATTGAATGATACCTACTCTAAGTGGTGGCTATTCTGGAGTGTTTATTTAGCCATCGTGGGCACAGTTCTGGGTGCACTTTTGCTTTTGGCAGGGTTCCTGTGCAGAATGGAAAAAATACTGGAATTTCAATAATGCCCAGATCTGGACAAGTATGGAAAAAAGAAAAGAGAGAATAGAAAAAGTGTTTGTCTTAACACTATTGCTCCTACTGTTTTTTTCTGAAAGTATTTTTGTTTTTCAGTGTCACTACTGACGGTATGAATCATTCATTCGTTTTCCGTGACCACTCATCCTATTAGGGGTCATGGGGTGCTGGAGCCTATCCCAGCTGACACTGGGCGAGAGGCAGGGTTCACCCTGGACAGGTCACCAGACTATCACAGGACTGACACATAGAGACAGACAACCATTCACGTTCACATTCACACTTACGGCCAATTTAGAGTCACCAATTAACCTGCATGTCTTTGGACTGTGGGAGGAAGCCGGAGTACCTGGAGAAAACCCACACTGACATGGGGAGAACATACAAACTCCAAACAGAAGGGCTCCCCCACCCCAGGGATCAAATCCCCCACCTAGCGTTCAAACCAGGGACCCACTGACTGTGAGGCGACAATGCTAACAAGTGCACCACCATGCAGTGAGCAATGTGAATCAAACAAACACTATGAATCAAGGAGCAAAAGAGAAAAACATGATTAGATTCGACTAGAATTCTTAGTTGGGAGCACCCCTATTTATTCAGTACGTAAAGGGAAAATAATACAAGCATAGGTAGCACCGGGTAGTTTACTTTGTCTTTGGGCGGAGATGTTTGATGGTGGAACGTTGTCCAACTTTCTGCATAGGAGTATGGACTGAACAGTGAGCTAAGGTACCTGGCTACAATCTATAGGCAATTATTTAGCAACATAATAGCATGCATAATCAGAATGCAATGTACATGTTTACAGTTGGATTTTAAAACCATTTATTTACGTGATAAGGATCTAGCTATTTGTACATAGGTGTCAAAATGGTATGAAAAATCAACCAAGAAGTCTGGAAATTTGAGTTTGGAAAAGTCTGGAATTTTAAGATGGAACATGTGTTGGAACTCTATTTTGGCCTCCTTATTTAAAGCACCCATTTCTCCAGAGTATGGTCATCCATCCATCCATCCATCCATCCATTTTCAACTGCTGATCCAGGGCCAGGTCGCAGGAGCAGCAGATCTTGAGGCGTTCCCAGGCCAGACAATAAGCACTCCAGAGTGTTCTGGGTCTGCCTTGGGGCCTCCTACCAGTTGGACGTGTCCGAAACATCTCTAACAGGAGGCGTCACAGATGCATCCTGCCCAGATGGCCGAACCACATTAACTGGCCCCTTTCGACACGAAGGAGCAGCGGCTCTACCCCGAGCTCCCTCCAGACGTCCGAGCTCCTCACCCTATCTCTAAGGCTGAGCCGAGCTCCCCTCTGCAGACAACTCATTTCGGCCGCTTGTATCCGCAGCTTAATTTTTTTGGTCACTACCCAAAGCTCACGACCCTAGGTGAGGGTTGGGATGTAGATGGACCAGTAAATTGAAAGCTTTGCTGCGACAGCTCCCGCATCACTGCAGACGCCACACCAAACCACGTATATATGTGTATGAGTGTGGCTATTGTTCCTTTTGTATTGACAATGCTGATCACTTATGGATATAGCCTCCAACCAGGAACAAATGGAATCAATGGATGATTAAATAGTGATATTCAGTCTATATCCAGGCAAAGCATACTATCTGACAGTCTCTACATGTCGGTAATTTCTGATTATGCAGGGTGGTTCTGTGTCAGTATTGATTTTCATTGTCTCCAGCGTTTTTTTTAAAGATCGACCCTTCCTCTATGTCGGTCCTCAAACATGAATGCAGAAACACAACCAAGTTGGAAACTGACCAAAAACCAAAGCTTGGCAGACACTAAGACGGTCACCCAGTTTGCACTGAACACAAGTCTGAAAAGCCTCCCATGGGGGACAAAAAATGTAACATTCAGCCAAACACTGTGATGCAAACCTCTATAAATATGCAATTTTTGGTATATTCTCCATCTTTATGCCGTTGTGGCCTAGTTTGTTGAATGAGTCATTCTAAGGTGCCCAGCTAGCTGATCATCAACCACAGTGAATATGTCAGTTATTCACTGTCACTGTCATATTAATTGCAGTGCTAATGAATCACTGCCACATGGCACTCTGTCATCCAAGTGCGTGACCTCAGACGTGCTTCTAGGTCAACTGGGAATTAGAATTCAACCCCAGTATTTGGAGCTAACATTTAATTTCAGCCCCAGTACTTTGCATGCGAGAAATTAGATGATGCACTTCATTAATACTGCACACCTCTGTCACTTCAAGGATATGTGCATATTTAGCTACAATCATTACTGCGCCTTAAGCAGGCTAGTGGGATCATATTTGAAGGAGGTTTAAATCTTTATTATTATCAATATTAGTGGTTGAAATGCTCAAAATAGTCTATCATAAAAAAAATCATAACTTCATACTATGAAATTAGCATACACCCATTTAACCACACTGTTCCACAACAGGTTTCACATGCAGCCACTGGTGGGTCTCTGACCGCCATTCTGTGAACCCTTGTGAGAAAAGGCGTGGATTTTGGATATCCTATCCTTGCCTCGTTTTGAGAATAATGCTGAAAGCTACTATCGTTGTCAGATCAGGTCACTGTAAAACTGAAACATGCACTCATTACAGTGGTGCTGCGGTGTATTATTGGAAAGCTGTTGCCATATTTTAATCGATCCAACACAACACATTTTCATAATTGTGCCATGCGCCGATGTGTGTAGCCTGCTGCTCGCGGGGGGGTGTGGACTGGCTCTCTGTCGCGCTGGTGTATGTGTAAGAGAGAGAGAATAAAGAGAGAGGCAGGGAGAGTGTGTGTGTGTGTTTGAGTGTGTTTGGGTGTGTGTGGAGAGAAAGAGAGAGAGAGAGAGAGAGAGAGAGAGCGCACTCCAGGTTGGCGCAGGCACCGGTCCGGGAGAACGGAGCGTTGTGCACGGCGGCAGCATGGCTTCGTCTCACGGGAGAAGCGACATGCGGTTTGCAGACTGGATGGCAAGTTTACCGCAGAGCATGCACACTATTCCGCTCACCAACCTGGCTATTCCCGGTAGGTGTTTCTTTTTTGTTGCCCTGGTGTAATCAGGTGATGGGTATCTCCATATCTTTGTATCCGCGCGTAATTTGCATGTACCAGTAGATGGGAAATAAATAAATAAATAAATAAATAAATAGGCTTTGAGTTTCAGCATTTAGGATATTTTGCTGCTTTACAAACTTTGATGTTTTACTTTGTACCCTGTGCACCTCCTACAACCTAAAATATGGCTTTGTCCCTCATTAGAAAAAAGGGTAAGACCTGTTGCGCAACGCGAGAAGCTGAACTGTTACATGGCACATGGCAAATATATAGAGCAATTCGTTTTGTCATTCTCTGCTGTCTATCGATTATAAATAATACCTAGATGATTTATGGCTTTTCCATCTAATATTCCAAAAGATGAGAGAGCCTGGGGACAAGAAAAAGAGCCACTCTAAAGGGTCAGAATTTGACAGGTGAGCCACGCTGCTCTGTTTGGTGTAGGACTTCTGGCGTTTGTACTGGGGTGGTGGCCACAGAGGATAAGAGACAGAGAGTGGGATGGGTTCAGTCTGCACTCAGATGATCACAGCGCATCCCATAGAAAATGAGCAGTTGGACCTTTAGCCAATCAGTGCGCAGGTCTCCTCAAACTCCATTCAAATTGGAAATGCTGGTTGTAAAGCCCACCGCTGATCTGACTGAAGGAATGGCTTATTAGCAGCCAGTTAATTCCATATCTGCTGCCTAGTGATTATCACACCTCCACACAGCGCTTTCATTCTTCATTTTCTTCCATTTTTTCATCATTCCTGCTCCCCCCTCTCTTTATCCTCCTCTCTCCATCTCTCTCCTGCAGCTGAAGTATAGATACATGGTTTGTGTAAGGTTTGCATGTGCAATGATGGCTTTTCAGAGGCTCATTGGACCTTAGCATCCAATGAGGCGTGGTATATTATCAGCACTGACCACTGCTCCCAAGGATGCCAGGACACATGCAAACCATCACACAGTAAATTTAATCAAAAACCGACAGGAAGACAGAAGCAGCATTACCTCATGCTTGTAATTTTGCTGAATCATGTGACGTGCTGTGATGCACCACACTTCATCCATGCCAAGCCAGCATGGGAACATGCTCTGTCCCATTTAATTAGGTATCATTAGTTCTTATTGGCCCTGCGGCCTGCAGCTCAGCTGCCCTGTGTCTATCCTCCATTTGGATACAGATTGTGTAAACATCCTCAGATCCTTTGCTGTTTCTTGTGTTTGTGTGCGCACATTCGGCGTAAGGTTTGTCAAGAATAAATACCAAGAGAGTTTATTCAGCGGCAGCCATGTGTTCTTAGTGGAGTTCGTGTCTGATTTCTTTCAAAAGTGTGTCTCATATCACATCCCTTCCTCTTATCTTCGAACGCAGCATTACAGGCCTTTGTTCGAGCAGGAATGAAACTGGGGCAGACAAGAAACAAATGAGACAACTGTTTTATTATGACATACAATCATCAGCATCTGCCCACTGGTGCCTGTTATTCAGTGATGCTATTTATTTTCTACGGAAACAAAAAAAGAAGAAAGTTCACCCGCCAACAGCCTCAATGATCCAGGCCAAAGTGTTTTGGCAATTTGGAGTACTCCACCATGAGGGTGATGTGAAGGCATAGTGTTCTGCTGTTGCCAAAAAACTAAACAGTCCCCACTGTGTCTGTGTTGCCAGCGTGGCACAGCTGTACTCATTAGTATACATAATCTAATGTATGATTGGCAATTCGTTTATTTTAAGGTTTGGTGGGGACAGAGAAGACTTAATTAGTATCTGGTTTTTATGATGTTTTAATGGCACCTATTTGTCATGTTTCAAGTAATTGGATGTGAGCTAATGTAGCCAAATGATCCGTGAAGGATAGGAAAACACTGTATATGGCTATACAGACAGCACGTTATAGATTCTCAAGGTAGCATATGTGTTTTGACAGATACAACAGCTGCTGTGTGACTGTTAGTGTCTATACTACCATATGTCCTCTTGCTGTTACCTTTGACTGAGATCTACCTGGCTGGCCTCTATAGATTAAAAGCCACAGTAATGATAATGTATAGTGATTGTGAGCAGTCACCTCTGCCGTAAACTGAGTTTGTCAGGGTGATTAAATGGTTAGTCAGTTAATGTGTTAGTTTTATGGTTTGTGTAACTGAGGGAGGCAATTAAAACTCACAATAGGTATAGAGGTTAATAGCCCCAGGGATATCGCCTCAGTCCATCATTTGGACTGAGGTGGAGGCACTAAAGGTACTTACCTCCATACAGTATGTATGTAACATACCGGTAACCACTTCTACAGGTAATTAAATTTTAAGTCAAGTGAAGATATTTTATGTACATAACACAAAAAGAATGGATTGGAAACACTGATAAAAAAAAGATCGAAGGGTTCTGGAAGTAGAAATATACACTGGTGTCTACTCATGGTCTTAAAATCAATTTTATTTAATTGGCAGCCAATAAGGGGAGGCCAGCATAGGGGAGGGATGGTCTCTCTTCCTGAGGAGCCTCGCTGTTGCATGATGAACAAGCTGCAGGCGAGACAAGACCAACTGACTGACTAACTCCCACACAAAGAGTTACAGTAATCAATAGGTGAAGAGATAAATGCATGTCTCTAGGTCCCTAAATGAGAGAAACAGTTTTAATTTCTCAATAGTTCTGACTCCAAGGTGGAAAAACCTACCACTTATGACACATCTGGGATTTGAATATGAGGGTGAGCAGGTTTCACTAAGCTGCAGATTCTCAGTCTAACAAGGATAAGAAATGTCACAATTTCTGTAAATAGATCCCACTGAGGGCTCATTTCATCAGAATAAAATGGGCTCTGAAATGTAACCCTGTGGTACGCCACAGGGACATGGGTACAGAGGAAAAGAAAAGCTATCAATCCTTTCCTTAACTGATCAGTGTTGTAGCTAAGAGGCAAATCACTGTGAAGTCTGAGTGCCAGCATCATGGTTTACACATTTTACAGCATTGATCGTTCTTTTCTGTCAGATTGTCTCCGAGAACTCCAGCTGAATTAAAATGGCATCATTTTCAAAGTCCAAAGACACCAATAAATGATTTGTCACCCTGAGGGGAGCTGATTCAGTGCTGTTGTGAATCCTGACTGAATTTTGTCCCCAAAAAAAGAAGAAGAGCTGTGAAAAGACATTTTTTATCTTCCCTGGTCCCAACCCCATTCAAATGGATTTCCACCCGACATGGCCCGCTTCAGGTCATTCACACGTTTATACTGAGTTAAACAAAAAATAGGCAAATGAAAATACATCATACAAATATGCATAGCTTTCTCTGCTCTTGCACTTGAAAGCTTGACATTGCCATATATGACCACAAACAACAAATGCATTATAATACAGTGTATCAACCAATAGTCTCCAGAGCTGCCCTTCTTGCCATAAAATCTATGTGCAGTTGCCATGTTTTCAAAAAGTCCTGACTCTTATATCTTATGTTATAGATTTTATACATTGGGATGTAGCCTGACATTTCATTTAACCAGTGTCATACTGTTGGATTGAAATGCACTTCCTTGCGGCGCTCAAAGAAAGGTCAAAATATTTTTTATGAGATTCATTCCAAGGGTCCTTATTGCCTGTGCACAGATGACACGGGGGTGATCTTGTGATATGAATAGCTGAACTATTTTCAAATCCTGACGGCAACAGTCATTCACCAACATGTTGATGCTACACCATCGTAGCTCATCTCTGCACGCTGTAGTAGTCTGTTTGCATTTGTTGGTTTCTCAGCACTATGTCAGGTGTTTCATTGCTCTGTGGGGTTTGGGTCTATCCAATTGCGTCCAGAGGCATTTTGATCTACTGCCATTGATAACACCCTCTGGAAATCAAAAATGAACTGACAGGTTGCAGATTACACTCACTGGCCACTGTATTAGGTACACCTGTCCAACTGCTCCTTAACACAAATAGCTAATTAGCCAATCACGTTGCAGCAACTCAGTGCATTTAGCCACGTGGATATGGTCAAGATGACCTGCTGAAGTTCAAACCGAGCATCAGAATGGGGAAGAAAGGTGATTTAAGTGACTTTGAAGGTGCCATGGTTGTTGGTGCCAGACGGGCTGGTCTGTCAGAAACTGCTGATCTACTGGGATTTTCACACACAACCATCTCTAGGGTTTACAGAGGATGGTCTGGAAAAGAGAAAATATCCAGTGAGCAGCAGGTCTCTGGGTGAAAATGCCTTGTTGATGCCAGAGGTCAGAGGAGAATGGCCAGACTGGTTCAAGATGATAGAAAGGCAACAGTAACTCAAATACGCACTGGTTACAACCAAGATCTGCAGAAGACCATCTCTGAACCAACAACACGTTGAACCTTGAAGCAGATGGGCTACAGTAGCAGAAGACCACACCAGGTGCCACTCCTGTCAGCTAACAACAGGAATTTGAGGCTACAGTTCACGCAGGCTCACCAAAACTGGACAATAGAAGATTGGAAAAAGATTTCTGCTGCAACATTCAGATGGTAGGGTCAGAACTGGGCGTAAACAACATGAAAGCATGGATCCATCCTGCCTTGTATCAACGGTTCAGGTACCATCCTCCTTCAGTACCAACTGAGCATGGTTTAAACACCACAACCTACCTGAGTATTGTTGCTGACTGTGTCCATCCCTTTATGACCACAGTGTACCCATCTTCTGATGGCTACTTCCAGTGACAATGAGTTCACTGTACTCCAATGGCCTCCACAGTCACCAGATCTCAATCCAATAGAGCACCTTTGGGATGTGGTGGAACGGGAGATTCACATCATGGATGTGCAGCCAACAAATCTGCAGCAACTGTGTGATGCTATCATGTCAATATGGACCAAAATCTCTGAGGAATGTTTCCAGCACCTTGTTGAATCAGCGCCATGAAGGATTAAGGCAGTTCTGAAGGCAGAAGGGGTCCAACATGGTACTAGAAAGGTGTACCTAATGAAGTGGCCAGTGAGTGTAAATCACAGTCTGGCAACGTCAGACTGGCTTTTATCAAAACCATAGACAAAAACAGACAAAAACAGTTTTTTAAAACAGAAGGTGACAGATTTTGTTTGGGTTTTTTGATCAGAGCATTCAACATACATTTTTGTTGTATCATTCAAAAATAGAATTTTCATGAGCATAATCCTGCCAGTCCTCTGCTGGCTTAGACGCACCTTTTGTAAGATAAGAAGATGTTTGTTTCCAGACATGACTCAGCTCTCTGTGTTTGGTCCCACATGCCACTTTGGCCTCACACTGTGCCGACTTATTGAGTCTACAAGTCAGCTGACCCGCATCAGTTCTACCCTATGGCTAATTGGGGAAAGGGTGAGGGGGACGAGCAGGAGAGGATAGAAGGAGGAAGAGGTAACAGATTAGAGATGAAGGTCATTAAAGGGAGAGAAGGAGGGAAAGTGGCAGGGAGTAGTTATCATTTTCCTTTCCCCGAGCTGATCAGTGGGGGACATGATGGGCTGTTTTTCCGTGGCTATTGTTAGATCTGTCGGGTGAGTGCTGCAGACTGCCAAGCTGCACGTTTGTCTGACTGAGGTGGTCAGCAAAGGTGTGCTGCCAGAGATACTGTGTGTGAATCTGTTTCTCTGTGGTTCTCTCGCCATGAAACAAGCTTTACTGGAGGGAAGGGAATTGCTGCTAGAGTTTTCCTACTGTAGTAATTAAAATGGATTTTCAGTGTTTTGGGATGGGTGTCGACTTATGAATTCGAGTATTTGCTGACTGGCATGAGAATTTATGTGTCCTACAGGTGTGCACAATAAGCTTAGGTTGTTTTTCACAGAATAAAGGGCGTAGGTGATCATTCACATTCAATCGTTCACTGATTTTTGGCAGCTAGGGGTCAGAAGAACTCCAAAATAGGAGTTAATCCATTTACATTATAAAGCAGTTTCTTTCAATTCTAATATAAATGATATTGATCAATGCGACTTTAAAGGCAGAGCTCAGATCTTTTGAAGTGGAGTTGTTTGTACGTATCCATAGTCAGTGTATTACCTTCAATAGGTGTCAGTCGGCATGCCCCCAGTTTGGAGAAGCAGGTTGGAGTCCAACAAAGAAGCTAAGCAATGTACTGCTAATGAAGGGTCAGCAACCAATCGTATTTTAGCCACCTATAAAAGTCAATATCGGTTTAAGTGTATGCTACACTTTACCTCGCCTTCAGACTTCAATTTCCAACAAGGAAATGAAGCCGTTATGTTGTTCTCTTCAAAGCCAAACTCCATTGAGAAACACAATGCTTTAACATCACTGAATACAGGAGCTGCTGCTCTACTGCTGCCTTGATAAGTTAGTTTGTCTTATTAGGTTTGTTTGAGATGAACCAGACCTGCGCCAATTCAATCAACTGTGATCACCGCACAATGCATGACGGTCAGATTTGTGTGCGACGTCATCTTGACTTGCTCTGACGTCATACAGAATTGGACAGCAATAATCTTGCAAGAGCGAGGTGCTGTAGTTTTTAGAGCCAGGCACTGCAGTTGCTCTCCACCAACTGCAGTTTATTCTGTGAACAGAATAGCTACTCTGTCATTATCAAAACAATTGCAGACTGAACAAACTGATATATGAGTCTGATATCATCTTAATAACTGACATCAGATCTAACAGGATGTGAGTGTTTCCGTGACTTCCTGTGCAGACTGAAGGCTGCTGGAAACTGTCTGACTTGACCGTAGCTTTTTGTCACTGCCCCCTCCTGCAGCCGACTGATCTCGTCCATGTTCTAGGCAAGGCACAGTTTGTCTCAAATGAGCCTACTGTGTGACAGTGTGGTTTAAAAAACAGTTAGCTGGGATTTTCCCAAAGTCACACAGTAACACCAACTGATCAAGGCAGCAGTAGACCAGCACCCCCCTTGGTCAGCAAGCAAAAATCACTGCTTTTGTCAATGGAGTCTGGTTGCTTTGACGAAAGCATAGGAGGGTAACTGAAGCCATGAATGGCTTTCCCATTGAAACGGACTACCTGATGTAAGGCAGCATTTTCAGTGTAGCATACACTTAAGTTATTGTAGATTTTTTTTAGGGGGATGAAATATGTTTTGCTGCTGCCTCCCCTTCAGAGCAGCACATTGCTCAGCTTCCAAGTTGGCACTCTTGCTATTTCTCCAAAGCTGCTGACAGACATCTACTCTATGTGTTGGAGCCATAATATAGTTTTTGTTTGCTTATTTTATCCTCATCTAAACACAAGTATAAAGACCCTAAAACACACATGCAGTTATGAAATTGAACACAGGGGGCAGCATTCATGTGTGAAGTCCATATAGGTAAGCTCCAGGTGATGGAAATCAGGTGTGTGGAACAGGAAGCAAACAGTTTTTGACTATGTTTTGGAAGCATGTTGAAAAGCATGAAGGATTGGCGTGTGTTTGCTGAATGGATAATGATTACATATGGACAACGCTGTCGCCCTTCTGTGTTATGGTGAGCATGTTTATATTGTATTGACAATAAATGGATCACCAAGTCCAAATAGATAATGTGCACTGGACACTAGTTTATTGTTAGCCCAGAACACGCGTCCGGAACAAGTTCACCTGTTTGCCTCTCAGTGGCTTTGTTAGACATTTTGTCACTACAGTATGTCATACACTAAATATGGATAGCTATCCCATACAAGCCCACCTAATAAAATCTGCACTATTCCATTAAAGCAAGTTGTTGAACTGGCCTAAAGCTAATTTTTACATCTGAGTAATTTAAGTAAGTTATTTCAGTGTATACAGTATCAGAAAAATTGCACTTCATTCAGAATTATACCTAAAATTAATTAATTTAACAGCAGAGAACATTACATTTTATCTGAGTTCATTCAAAACTGGCAAACTACTGGTTGGGATAAACGACTTCCCCTCACAGATAGTAAAATGACCACATAGAACAAAAGTGTCAGATTTACAGGGCTCAAGGGAGCCGTACTTAACCTCTCCAATGGCTGACTGTAGCAGCTTAAGGCTTTACCAGAGGTAAGAAATGAATAGCATACCTTAGGCCAGGGGGGAAGGGTGACTGCAATTGTATTAAGTTGAGATGGCCTTGCAGGCAATAAAAACAAATCCATTGCAGAAGAGGCGTCTTCGGTCTTGCCGGCTCCCTCGGGGCAGAGAAAAGGCCGGCCAGGACTTTTAGCTGTAAATCTGTCCATCAGTCCCTCGACTAGACCATTCTGCTGCCACTTAAGCCCCCGAACAAGGAGGATGAATGGTATCAGATGCCAGAATAAACACTGGTAGCGCAACGAGATGCTTGAAGGGCAGGAAATCAGCCAGCTTAAAAGCCACTGAAAAACAGAGGATGTAAAATTGAAAACAAACAAAGGAGGAGAAAATAGTTTGGTAGAGAGGAAGACAAAGAGAGGGAGAATATTTGTCCTGGAGAAACGAAGCAAATGGGTGGTAAAGAGGTGGGCATGACACCGCTTTTTTCTGTAATGGATATGCCCTCGTGAGTCACAACCCACCCAGATCTCTGTTAGCTCAACTTTACTTTGACCAAAATCATTGTGTTTGACCCGGTGCCACTGACAGCAAAGTCTGGTGTTACACTCACAACAAAACATCTCAACTTTTCAATTTTATAAGCTGCTCGAGTAAATATTTTGTCAAAATATCTTAGAAACAGGCAGGAATGATTAGGTATGGATTCTCCACGGGCTGCTTTTGCCTCACGACTGGCTGTTAATTGAGTTTTCACACAGGAGGACATTTATCTTGATTCTAAAAGTCAAATAATTAAGTCTCATCAGAAATGTACGTGCTTTGTGAACACTGCTACTTGCAAATGGATGGTAGAGAGCAGCAAGGCAGGAGACAAAGTGAGACTGGAGGGAATTGAACAGGAGTTTGAAAAATAGAGAGCTGGAATGAGCAACACTTGAATTACTATAAAAATCATATAGAAAAATCCATGCAGGGGAAGCGTGGAGGAGGTAGGATGGGGAGTCTGGAGCCCATATCTGTCTTTTAGTATCATTTAGCTCATCTCCACCCTGTTACTTTCCATTTCCTTGTCATTTTCTCTGTTCTCCATCCTAAAATAGAGTCCATGGTGAGCAGTAATGATTTGTCATGAAAAAGGTCATAAACCACCAGTGGTCCTCTCTGAATGGGCCGGTCTCATTCAGTCAGAATGACTCAGTTAAAGCAGATCAATTCTCTGAGGTAACAGTCATCAGCCACCACTGCCGTCATCCTCGTCATCATCATCAAGTGAATCGGCGTGTTATCATTATCTCGGCTTGTTTCAGCCTTTATCTGTTTCTCTGCTGCACTCCGGCTCATTGTCTCTCTTTCCACTTTCCTCACATCTTCGTCGCCCCGGTGATGTGATTATGTCGCCGATGTGAGGGAGGAAGAGTTTGCAAAGTTCACATTCAAAGCTGAGGTTCTTTATGTAAATCAAGGATTTTGATGTTTTTCAGTGCATTTTTGTGTTTGTCCGTGCGCACGTCTTCACATCTACCACAGCTAAAGCTATCAGACAGCATGAGAGGAGACAGTTTGGGTATCGTTTATAATAATCAGGTCACTCCAAATGGAATATAATATGTGTTTTCTTTAGTATATAATCATCTGAATGTAGATTCGTCATGTTTTCGTTAACTTAAAATGAACCATTTACATCTACAGAGTCCACTATGTTTCTACTTCAGCTCAGAACCGACAAATCAAACACTAGCTGTAGATAGCTCTGTTTGTGTTTTTGAGTCAGACACCATAGTTAGCAGTCCCTCCATGATGAGCAGCATTAAAAAACAAAAAAACAAAACACTACTTCTTTTGTACGTGACATTGCTTTATTCAGTGTTTCATTGTTTTTACCTGTTTAAATCATTGGAACTGCTGCTGATAATTCACTTCCGATAAAAAACCTCTTAAACTTCTGGATCATAAATTATTAGAGAAAATACTTAAACACAATAGGATGCCAGGGTGGTGTGGTGGTGCAGTGGTTAGCATTGTCACCTCACAGCAAGAGGGTTCCAGGTTTGAAACCTGGGCTGGAGAATTCGAACATGCAGAGTTTGCGGTTCTCCTTGTGTCAGTGTAGGCTTTCTCCGGGTACTCCGCCTTCCCCCCACAGTCCAAAGACAATTGGTGACTCTAAATTGGCCGTAGTTCTGAATGTGAGTGTGAATGGTTGTCTGTCTCTATGTGTCAGTCCTGCCATAGTCTAGCGACCTGTTCAGGGTGTACCCCATCTCTCGCCAAATGTGAGCTGGGATTGGCTCCAGCCTCCCTGTGACCCCCAACAGGATAAGCAGGTACTGAAATGATTGAATGAACATTAGGATGCGCTTCGCTAGCAGCCCATCTGTGATGACGGAAAAACACTGATTTGTAACATGACACTGCTTAATTCAAAATTTTTAATTGCCTGGTCCATTTTTTTGGAGAGGAAGTGACCTCTGCAGATGATTCAGCCCCCAATAAAAACCACGTGAATAATGACGACCAAAGGAATCCTAATTGGGGGTTCACGCTTGGCACGCTGACGAAGTTCCCAGCCAACATTTTTATGTGGGGCCCAATGTGGGTAGTAAATGGGCTGAAAAATGGGACCTACATGGGACTGTCCACAGGTTCCATATTGGCCCCATGCAAATTGCCCACATGGGTTATGCTAGGGCTACTTGAGCACCAAGTGGGTATGGGCCCAAAATGGGCATCTCTTCTGGAACCCACTCATGCAGGCAACTGGCTTGAGGCCAATATGAAACCAGCAGACAATCCCATATAGGGCCCATTTTAAGTTCATTCACTACCCACATTGGCCCTGCATACAAATGTTGGCTGGGTTTCAGCCAGTTGCAATCTATAATCCTCACTACTAGATACTACTAAATCCTACACACTGCTCTTTGGAATTAATGTGGTCATATATAACCAAAGTGTAATCACTCTGCAGGTCTTTACCAATAAATAAGTTGTTTTTTAAGAGAGGAAGAGGTTTGTTCACTGTGGTCGAGGTCACTAGGGAAGTAATTATTTGGATTTCTTAGTAAGCTTTGTGGCAGCAGTAATTACTTTCTAGTCTTATTTCTGGCACTTCTACATATTAAGAAAGAATAAAAACCCAGTAAACATTATATATGGTCCAGTGCATGTTGTGGTTCAGTTCCGAAAGACAGATATAAAAAGGAAACAACTTAGTCTGAGGCACGTTTTAGAGATTATTTCAGAAGATCTGCATGAGGATGAAAATCTATTGTTCGCACACTTCATTTCAAAAATTGTTTCCACACATTTCCAAATGAATGTGTTGCCCTTGAGACACTGCACAGCGTTATAACAAATGATGTCATAATAACATAAACAATAATTAATCATGTTCAGAGCTCACATAGCAGTGCTTGATTGTGTTGGGATTCAGTTTCCATCTCCGTGTACAGCCGTCTCTGCAGTCTTGTAGATTTCTTGCACACCTGGCAAAATGTGTGGTCCTTTAGTCTCTGTTTTTCTTCTCCACGGGCACAATGCACAGGCTTTTTGTCATACATATTCAACACAATGCTCTTTAGTAATGCAAAGTAATGCCTTGGGTGTTCAGCTTTCATTAAGACCTGCTAAGATGTTGGTTGAATGATCCGAGGGGAGTGTTGCATTTAATATATATGAGCTGAACTAAATATCTCAGAAATGTCCTAATTAATTGTGCAAGTAGGTCCCTAGCTATTTTAGTTAATTATATTGATAAGGACATAATTGTTAAAGTGTTTCTAGTTTCAGCCTCTCAAGTGTGAAGAATGCCTTTCATTGTTTTTATGGGATATGAAATTGCATATCTGTGGATTTTGGATTATTGGTTGGATTAAAAAAGTGAATGGAAGACATTGCCTTGGGCTATAAAGTCTCTCTCCACTCTAAACTGTGTTTTCTTTTTTTTTTTTTTTTTTAATATTAATGTCCCCTAAAATGAATGACCTTGACTATCTTACCTTGTATCTGTGCAAAGTTTGTCACGAGAGAGATATTTTCACATTCCTCTACTGATTTGGTACGTCACTAACATGAAAGCCAATCCCTGTCTAGTAACTATGGGAAACACATTTTGACGGAATAAAAAGACTTTGACACAACACTGTCAAAGGAACCTGAAACCTCCAGCACAGAGTGGACTCAGGATAGTGAAAGTTTTGACAGCAAACATGGTAGACTATGCAGTTTTTGGATGTAAACTTGACCCTGGAGCCTTCTTCCTTCTACCAAAAACCCCTTTGTAGCAGATAATATTTTATGTTTAACAAACACGAACACTGAGTGAGCTGCTGCCAGATAGCCTACAAGCTAACATACAACATAAATAAAAGATGCTAACTACAAACTTATCATTCTGATACGTTGGAATCTGAGTCCGACTGAGGTTCAAACATGTATGGCAGAATCTCTCTAAGGGTGTTTTCAGACCTAGAGTTGTCTTGCTTTGGTCTGAATCAGGGACTCATTCTGTTACAGAGTTGCATAACTGCCTAGAGTTGGTTCGTGTTCTCACGGCAGCATTTACAAGCGGACCAGATCAAATGCCTTGTGCGAGAAAGCTGCTCTTGATTGGTCAGAATTTCCGTGTGGGAAAAATCCAGGAAGTAACCAAAACGTTGAAGAAGAGTACACTTGCAAGATAAATGTGACACTTTCTAATGTCACAATGGAGGGACAACTACGCAGGTTGATTTTAGCGCTGCTCATCGTGGACTATATTGCTGTCATTGTTCATTTTAGTCAAACCATACAGTTTGAAAACGAGGCGCGGCTCCAACTAGAAAACAATGTTTTGATGCATTGGATGTGCTGAATGTGCATATTAAGGCAGTTAGTTTGGCTCAAGGTCAGAACACGTTCTCACTGCAAACCACAAACAACACCAGAGTTCGTTTGTAACTGGACCGAGACCACCTCTTCAAGAAGGTCTTGGTGCATACCTGAGTGTGACAGCTGTGTTCACCCCTGCCCAAACGAACTGCACTTAGGGGGCAAACGAACTTGAGTTTGATTGAACCGAGCCAAACAGGGCAGGTGTGAAAGCACCCTAAAGTTTCCTCTAATGCTAACAATAGCCATCTTCACGTACGCTTGTCTTTCACCGGCCGACCTAGCACGAGCAGCGCTGGAGAAAGCAAAAGCGAAACCAACCAAAAGCATATTTCTCAGAGGGAGAAGAGTAGTTTTCCATCGAGCCTCTTATTTCTAACTATTATGTTGGAATGATTAACAAAATTAAAATGTGTCTGGAGAGGGACTTTAAGATATCATGACTGATTATTTTTCACCATTTTGTGACCAGGTAATAAGGTAAAATGGTAGATCAGTGGATGATGTTGCACAGCCTTCAGAGTCAAAGTGAAATCTTTCTCTGCAACAACAGCAGAGCCAGCTGTTGCGACTAGTTAAGGTCATACTGTGTTACACTGTGACCCTGGTGGTAGGATTCAGCCTGTGGAGATGCTGTTTGCCGCCCTGCCCCAGGATTCAGCTGTCTGCCCTGCTTATGGTCATTCTCTGGGCCCATTGCAAAGACCTGGCGCTGCAGTGTAGCTGAAGGTCACTTCAGCTACACATGTGTGCGTTGGTGAACGGGGAGGGGAGGGTGTGTGTTTGTTTGAGTGAGGGAGCATAATGAAGAGACAAAGAGAATGAGAGTTGATTGCAGTGATGAGAGCACGAAGGTCCCCAAATTACTGTCAGCCTAATTTCCATAACATGTACATGCGCACACACACACACATTACTCATTTCTCATTTCTCACTCTCAATCAGGCATGGAAGGACACACGACCTTCAGACCTCACCAGCAGATTTCTCAGTGGATTGATGGCAAGGAATGCTTAAGTGACACCTGGGAAAACATCAATATATCGACACAGTCTCACAATCTGCCCAAAGTTATTTTTACTGCCACTAACGGGATGAGATTTAGTATTTTTCTGTGGATATAGCTCCTAGAATAACAGTTAACATACCCATGATTTTTTGCTTTTGCTTAAAGCCTTAATTTAACCAAATGATAATAAAGCCTAACACTTACTCACAAATGGTGTTTTTAATCTACTCGGCTTGTTTGTAGTTCATCTGAGGTTTTCAGATACCATTTCCCTGACATCTCTGCTGTCACTCCAAAACAATGGCGTAGAATGAAAACGTGTTTGTGAAGCTCAAGGCACTGAAAAATGACATTTAAAAAGTGTAACAGCATCAGTCTTTTCAGGTTCTCAGTAGCATACATAGAACAGCTTTCAGCTTTCTGCAGAAGAAATGGATTTATCACTCTTTTGATATTTTTTGTGAGATGATAAAAAGCGCCACAGTTAGAGCTAGAGATTTGATGGTAGGTCAGCTGGTTCACAGCGCATACATCTCAGTGCAAGCAGAAGTTCAGCGACCTTGTCTGGTAGAGGTCTTTCCAATTCTGCTTGTAAAGCAGAGCTGCATGAATCCTTCATATATTGAGAAGTGGGTGAAATAGCTGTGAACATGATGAGTCAAAGCCAGAAGTTTTTCTTTCTCTTTCTTTGTCTCTGAAAGATATTATCTGATGAACTGAAAATGCCTCAGACACTTTCTGATTTTATTGATGATGACAGGATCTTATTTCTGCTCAGAAATAAAGATGTCCTGGAATAAACTTTAAATTTTCATTAGAAAATCAGCACTAAGAATCAAATCACAGAGGCGCTCATGTTTTGTTAAGATCCATGAAACATGAGTATGGTCCAATATTACAATTGCGTTACGA